>NC_088103.1:6769403-7394403 GCF_036370855.1 Dromaius novaehollandiae | reverse complement strand
TTTTCTGCTTTGGAAATGAAAGCTTTGGCCAAAATATTTTGTCAGGAAAATTAAATATTCTCACAAAGCAAGCTGCTGTAGCAAAAATATTGCTTCTTACCAAAAAGTAGTCCAACAGGAAGTTTGCAGTCACGTGGATTGTATAGGGAATAAGATAATTTGGTTAGGCTGCTTCTTTTTTCAGGGAATGTTTCATTCCTTTGCTTGGTGAGGATGTTGTTTAAGTCCTAATCTAAGGTGATGCAGTAGATATGCACTTAAATGGAAGGTGGACATTACTGTAGGTTGCAAGCAGTGACAACAGCATATGGTTTCTGATTAGTTTATACCCTAGGTCTTATGTTGGATCTGGTTCTGTCTTGACAGTGTGCCTCGTGGGCCAGTTTACCAGTCGTAATTACCAGTAGTAATTCTTTTCCTTGCTCCCATCCTTTTGTGTCTCTCGGTGATCTTGCTGCAGGTTGCACCTTAAAAATTGCTACGATGGAGGGGATGCTATCACTGAAGGCAGTGAGCAAGCTCCCTCGGCACTATGCCAAACCATGTTTGAAAAGGCACATGCTTCTGATGTTCGCTGTCATTGGAGAAGAGTCCATCTGATCACGGTCCCTCTGTGTTTTCCTCTTGCCACCAAACAGTCTTGTCCAACAGAGAGGAGTCTTACTCAAATAATTCAATACATAGTACCAACATTGCTGTCTGTTAAATCAGTAGAGATATGGAGGCTAACTAAACAGAGCAGAAGCAAGAACAGGGTTTGGAATTGATGCAGTGGAAGGATGGGGGGTTAAAAGCATAATTTTCCTGAGTCTCTTTCTAATGTTGAAAGGAAGGTCATCGGGGACAAACTGTAGACCATGTCTCCAGCTGAAAAATTTCCCAAAGAAGCTGAGAAAAGCCCTCTAAGAATTACTCCATTTTATAGTAGCATCAAGCTGATCCTTAGGTTGGAGCAGCCTTTAGCAGTGTGTGCAGGAGGGTTAGTTAATCCTCTGCAACAGAGCACCGAAGGCAAACGCCGGACGAAAGCCAGCTTGCCACGCTGCTCTTCCTTCGGTGCTCCTCAGGGAGGTGGGCTGGCCTACCCGCAGCGCAGCATCGTCCATGGCACAGAGAACTTTTTGCAGAAATGAGAATAAACTTGAGTTCACCTCTCCTTTTTAGTGTTTAAACCGTGTGCTAGCATTAAATACATCAGAGTGATCTTTGACATGGGGAGTATGAGGAATTTCTAATATTCTAAAGCACTTGAAGAAGAGGTATGTGCTTTATCAGAGTATAGCTATTAACCTGACCATACAGTAATTCAAGCAGAGTTAATGAACTTGGTTGTAATCATTCTCTTTTGCGACGTTGAAGGTTCCTGGATGGCAAACTGCTAGATATCAACAAAGAGTTTCAGCCGTACCTGGGCCAAGGGGGACGCATCCTGGAGATCCGCACCCCAGACGTGGTAGCGAATGTCAAGAAGCAGGCACAAGCCGTAGGCTACACGGAAGGTGCATTACTTGCTCTGGCTGTCATAATCATCCTTTGCTGTATGCCAGCTATTTTAATAGTTATGGTCAGCTACAGACAGTAAGTACTCCTACTCCTTTTTGTGATAGCAACATCGCTGTAGAGATGCTACATTGGAAAGTGTTCTTGTATTGCCGGTTTACATGCAGGAAAATATCTTTAACGTCCATCTCGTTGTGATATGTAGTCAGTACTCGGTGGGGGCTGTGTACGTGAAGAGAAAATGCACAGGAGGTGCATGTTTTTGCGTTTTCCAAATTTATGAGGCAGTGACTGTTCTGGGTTATGTGCTAAAATGCAAGACGTTTGAAATGCAAGTATAGATTCGGATATGAATTCCATGCCAAAAAAAATGTTGCTGTTTCAGTAGAAGAGTCAAAAATCACGTTGTGCAGCTCAGACAAAGTAAGAGGACTCAACTTGTTTTCTTGAAATCCTGAAATAGTTATATTTTTTCCCTTATCTGTATGCTTCTTAATTCTAAGCATTTCATAAAGAATTGATTTTAGCTATTTTAGGTCTATCCATAACAGGCTACACAGATCAAGCAGAACAAACCCGCTTGATATTTCCAGTCACCTTTCATAGACTCAAGAGGCTTAAGTAATGGTGCTAATGCCCTAATTAAAGGATCTAACAGGTTCCTCTGAACCAAGCCGTTTCAGGTTCATTCATAGCATCTATGCACTTGGACTTCAAGACTGTATATATATTATTTGATATCCCCTCACGAAAGACTTCTGATTTCATGAGCATACCCTGAGCACTCTAAGCATTATAAATCATTATGAACCAAGGAGGAGCTCACGTGCATGTGTTGTAATGGAGCACTTACAAGCCGAATATTGCCATAGGTGCAAAACGGTATGATATTCCAGGCGCAATTTCCCCTGCCTG
Source organism: Dromaius novaehollandiae (assembly GCF_036370855.1). Taxonomy (NCBI): domain Eukaryota; kingdom Metazoa; phylum Chordata; class Aves; order Casuariiformes; family Dromaiidae; genus Dromaius; species Dromaius novaehollandiae. The sequence continues at coordinate 7,391,988 of NC_088103.1, read as the reverse complement.
CACTGCAAGTAGGAGTGAGTAGAGTCCTATTGTACTTGTCATTTAAAAGGCATTTCACTGCACGGGAAAATAGTAGCTTGCCCAAGAGCCCTCTACTTAGCCACATCAGAAGAATACCCAAACATAGCCATTTTTTGATGGTGAATGCTCGTGTCAGTGGATTATGTTTGCATTCCAATTTCTCCAAACACCTCTTCACCTCTGTTGGTGCACCATTAGGTCAAAAAATATCATTGATCTCTTTTAAGAGTTTTCAGGGATCTGCCTAGCTTCGTTCCATCAAAAATCACATTTTTGTTCTCTGGAAGTATCGCTTGGAATTGGATTTATAGCAGACCACTGTGAATGAACTATGCTTTTGTGAAAAAAAAGTATCAGCAAAAAGGACCACAGAAAGCAAAAGGAATGTCGGTGCTAATAAACACCAAAAGCTGTCGTGAGCCATATGGAAAATTGGTCTGTTTTTGCATTACAGTCTTGTGCTCCTTTTCAAAAGGAGCTTCAGTATTTTTCCCGATACCAATCTTGACAAGCTAGGTGCACGAGTTTGCCCCTGTGTGTAGAGATTATAGCCGAATAAATGTAGTCGTCTTACTCACTGCACTTATAATGGAACTGTTAAGATTTTTTCGCTATTAAAACTTTTTATGTGGGGTAGGTACATTTTTTCAGTGCTTTCCAGACTGCTGATCAGGTTAAGATCCAGTGAATTAATTTTACTTATTACTCTTTGTAAAAATGGTAGTTAAATTAAATGAGTTTTCTTTTCAGTATGAAATTATCAGCGTCAAAGTGCAGCTCAGAGCCTACATTTATGGCTTGTAAACAAGTCAGAAACATTCATTATTCTTTTCCACTAAAGAGCGCCTTTGAAATACACTAGCCAGCACAACCCCAGAAGCTAAGCGTAAATAATGTATTATTTATTAATCACAGAAAGCTGGCATCTCCTAAATAGGAACCAAAAATAATTCACCTTCACAGTGAAAGACATTTTCTATAGTGTTCTCTAAGTGTGTTAAAATGAGAAACAGTTATAAAAATCCGCCCCTAATACTCTACCTGTTAAATACGTCTAGGTATATTCACGTTTGCATGTCTTACTCAAGGTGTGTGGGTGGCGGGGAGCGGTTTCTGTAAGCATAAGGCAGTTTTTCCTGCTGTTATTCATGTTGAAGTTGGCTGCAAAATTGGTTCAAGAGTATCACAAGCAAGCAGCTAAATACTGTTCAGTCCTGGAAATTACAACCCTTTAAGCATACTGTTAATTCTGTAATTTTATGTGTGCAATAATTAAGCAGCCTCTAGTTTATTACTGCTGTTAGGTTCGGTGCTCAGGACCGTTGTTGCAACTGGAATGCATTTAACCTTCCTTTTTATCTCTCTGTCTTTTTTTTGCATAACAAAACAGATTCAAAGAGTAAGTATCGACTTCCAGCTTTGTTTCTTGCCTAGGAATGCTGACAGCTGACCAGTCTTTCATTTTAAGAAGAAAGGCTATTTGTAGTGCAAAAAGAAGTTGCTTCCTATGCTCCAGCTTGTTCCTATCGCCTTGTAGGGCTCAGTTTTTAAAAGTCACTTTCACAACTACTTTGTGCATTTTCTTACTGTATGCTAACAGGCGAGAGATCTCGGGATGCAGAACATAGCCTGTTTCCTACAGAGGAAACGTAGTAGTATTTTAGCACGTATAGTATCCCCCAAGCAACCAAGAGCACCTCGGGGCGCAGACGCTTCCGTAGGGGAAGGGTCAGGTAGCGACCACGGTCACAAATGAAACCAGATGGACAGAGCTGTCATGTCGCCTTGGTTTTGTTTTCTAGCTAGAAAATAGAAATTTCTTTGTGACGGTGAATTTGCACCTGGGGAAAAAAAAAATTCTTTAAAAAAAAAAAAAAAAGCCTTCCCATTGGAAAATTGTTCTTTAAGGCAGAAATTTTCTGTGAAACTCAAACTCCCAATCAGTGCAGTGTATAGCTGCTAGCACGTGCATTTTTCCTGGGAAATGCAGCACGTGGCAGCGATATACAGCTGGTCGGGGGGTTTCTACCCAGCATAGAGTGCTGGGAGTCGGCAGAGAAAGAGCAAATAGCAGAGTGCTGAAAAGCCAGAAAAAAAATCCTCATGTTCTTAACTTTTCTTTTGAAGAAGGCAAAAGACAGGAACATTTTGAAAACTGCATGAAAGAATGCAAAAAGAGAAAGTATTGCGCCTCGGCTTACACTGGCCACGGACCATTTCTAATGTGCATTTCTCCTTCCCGAAGGCGCCAGGCTGAATGCGCGAAGACCGCGCGCATCCAGATGGCCCTGCCAGCGGGCAAACCGACGAGCACTGCCGCCAACAACCTCTACGAAGAGCTCGGCGACAGCACCATGTAAGTATTCCTCATGCTAGTGGAGCCGAAACATCTGTGGCCCACGCCACGGTTCACTTTCTGCGGAGGTATCGCTCCCTCCGGTCCGGGTCGGAAAGGGCTTTTCTTTGTGACGGGATGTTTCACCAGCCGCTTGAGCTTCTCGCTCCAACTCCAGCCCCATTGCAGCAAAAGCAAAGGGGATAGAAAAAGAAATTCAGCCTGCTCCCGGGGGTTTCCCTTAGCGCGCAGGCGAATCTTAGCAGGTTTGAAGGTGGCCAAAAACATGGCATGACCAGGATGTGGTGGTTATGCTCTGCTTTGATGCCTTCTCTAGAGCAGCAGCCTACGGCAGGCTGCTGCTGCCAGGACGAGCTGCTCCCAAACCGCCCATTTGCTCTAGTATGAAACGCTCTCCGGGTCAAGAGGTTTTTTTTGTTGTTTTAAATTTGAAACCATTTGGATATTGAAATTAAACCTAAAGGAACTCTAAAACCAGGAAAAGCACTGGTAGTTCAATGAATACATCTTTTACCTATCATATGCTCATAAAATATTAATATTGCAAAGCTGCCTACCTTTTCATGCTTCTGTGAATCTGAAGTTTATGGACTCCAACAACAATTTAACTCTCAGTATGAGAATATTGCAGCGGAGAATAGTCAATTAATTTATACCATACTGGGGGTTTTTGCTTATAAGCGCGCCACGCTTGTTCGTCTGTGTTTATGTTTTAAAACCAAGCAACACTAAGGAGCATAACATTCATAATACGTTTGGAGGTGGAGGGAGAGAGAGAGAGAGATGTCTTGGTGATGCTGAGGATTGCTTGGCTTCTGCTCAGTCATTATTTATTTTGCTCAGGGAGCTGAAGTTTTGCAGATTGAGTTTACAACGTGTTAAGGAGGCATGGCAAAGCGCATCCCTGCCGCTCTCTTAGCCGTCTGAACACAATCTCTGCATTGCAATCATTTGCCTTGAGTTTTTGTACGGGGGGAGCTCTGCGTTCATCACTGAAGCAAGAGTAGCTTCCAAATCCTCATTTTCCTCCCATGCCTTTGGAAATGATACTGCTTGGGTGGGAAGGGAGGAAAACAGAATGTTTCCCGGGAACACATAGTAGTGTTTTGGGTATGAGCACTTCTGGTTGTGAACTGCGTGGGATCCTGCAGGTACGCTTGCAAGTACAGTGAAATACCTTGCTGGGTAAAATTCCTGTTTCTTTTGCATTGGACTAAATTCCTACTGAAGTTAATGAATGACTTCTAGTTTTCTTAGAAGTTATATAAAGCTGATTATCAGTGGGAAGCAGGTGTCCTGTTGGATGAATCCGCATTCTCTAATGAATGTCTTCTGCTAAACCCAGAACAAGCCTCATTGTGCTGGCTTGGTATCTGCAAAGATATTTTTTAGTACTGCAAGCTATAGGTGCAAATTCACATATATGCAATATTGACTTTGAAGAATGACTGCTTAGATCTTTCACCATTTTGACTGGAAATACAGTTTTCACCCACCAAGAAAGATGCCATACTTGGAATATATTCTCCCAGATGTCACTGCATACGGCTGTTATCCATCACTGATCAAACACCTGTCAGTAAAAATCCTTTAAAAATAAATGAACATCCTTTAGGACTTTAATGAAAAACAATAGGCTTATTAAATTAATAGGCTTATACAAATAGTTATGAATTATCAAAGTTTTTCTGACAATTATTTGATTTTTAAGGCATTAGTATACCTCACAAAATTATTGTTTGGGAAATGCCTTTTTTAACATTGTGAATGTTGGTAGACTATTACCTGTCTTGAGTTATCCTAAGACAGTCATCTTTCATTTGCAGTGCTGCCTTGTGTCTTGTTTTCTTAATTTGGTGTTTATAGCAAATGAAATGGAATGAAGCTTCTTTGTTTTAAATCTGCCTTGTCTCATAATTTTCGTTTCTCTCTGTCTTTGGATACATAGGCATCAGTAAGTAAGCTCATTTCATTGTCTTAATATTTGTAGCTAATAGAAGCACTAGCTAATTTTCCTTCCCTTACTTTCCATTGAACCTCGCCATCTGAAACTCATCTTTTATTTCTCCATTGATCCAGTACAGGAAAGACATTTACTGGGAAGTTTCAATATTCGTACGCCTCTTTTCCCTTTGGCAGAAAGGAGAGATGCAGTATGACTGCTGAACTTGAACGGTATTATTTCTAAGGCCCGGTAGTCCCAATACCTAGAAAGCAACTTGGGGGTACATGCATACACAGAGGTTTGCTTTCCGTTCGTTGAACTAAGAATTTGTAACTGGGTGCGAGCAAAATCTTTCCTGTCTGCTCTTTATAATTCCTTATAAGGCAGGCCGTCTTCTTTCCACTTGCAGATAAACGGCTTCAAATTGATGAGCAATTATTTCTCCTTGGTTAAAACATCTATAGATAAACAGAAAAAATATTTCAGGATAACTTCATCCCTCACATGAAGCGAGGAAATAACTAGCTTTTTTTTTCCCCCAAGCTTTTGAAATAATCCGTTCTGGTAGCACAAAGGTTATGTCGTCTTGCATGAGCTTTCTGCTGGAGGGTTTCCTTCAAGTTCAGCATCATTCATTTCTCTCGTCTCTAGATATGACCCCTTCACAGCCTGAGGAAGCTTGACCGAGCTCAAAGGATGCTGCTCGAGAATAAAGAGCTCCTGTTTAGTATCTAGATATTTAAATATGTTTTCCACTCATGCTAGGGAGTATTTAACCACTGCAGGTTAAGTTTTCTGTAATGTACATTTAGTTTAGTAGTATTTCCTGAGATATGACCAAAAAAAAGAAAAAAAAATCTGAATAGTGGAGCGATCTGACCAGGAGATCTAGAACTCAATCCTGCCACGCTCATGTTGTAAGTGAAAATGTTGCAGTTTTTCCCCTAGTCCTTCTGTCCATTTTATTTTCTAAATTTAAAAGAATATGAATCAAATTTTGGTAAAGCAAAGACCTAGAATTTTTAACTCAAATCTCTGTGAAACCCTTGGACCACTATAAGTTGCTGAAAATAGGTTTAGTGGCATTTCGATGTTTTTTTTCTGTAGGTGTCATTACTGCTCATCCTGTACTTTAACTGCAGTTGCATGACTGTAGAGAATAGAAAGGAAGGTTTTAAGTATGGCATTCAAAATGCAGCATGCCAGCATTGGGTGCAGGTAGTGAACTGTTTCAAGTGAATTGTACAAAAGTGGTAATGCAATTTTTATACCCCACTCTACCGTCAGGTCCCCTTACGCTGTCATATTCTTCCCGTAGTCTGCCTTACAGATATATTTAAAATATTGCAGACTGTTTTTAGCATGGATGTCTTTTTTTAAGATTTTTTTCTTAGTCCCTGTACTACACAGCACTTGCATTTAGTTACAATAAATCTGCATAGGGTAGTGATGGAAGTACGTTTTGATTAGCCTCATTGCAGAAGAAGGGGATTTATCTCTTTGCAAGGATAAGGGTCTTATTTTCAGGTGTATCCTGACTTGGCCAGCATCTTAAACTTGTCACAGATGGAGGTAATAAAATTATTTTCAGCTGCAGGTGAGCATTATTTAGAATAAGGGTCGAGGGCACACTTTTCTAGAAGGCCATTCAGGGGTGTGGATTTTAAAATAGTGTTTTATTTTAAAATCTGCTCAGAAGTTTGTGGTATTAAAAGTGCTAGGGAAATTCCAGGTCACAGTGAGATGTCCTGCTTTTTGAGTCAAATTTCAGTATAATCTAGCTGCGTGGGTTTATTGTTTGGAGTAGCGCGATGCACAGACAGAATTCAGACATGTGCCGATACTTGTATATTTTGCATGAATATAAGTATCGTATATGTAAGAAAACCCCAATGCCTTGCTCGGCAGTGCTTTAAAAGATTTTTGTCCTCCTCCTGTCCTTCTCCCCTAAAGAAGATATGAAAGTAAATGTCTTGCCCGGTAGTCTAGTAAATGTGGTCTTTCTGTTGGCTAGTAGTAGCTTGCTAGAAGTGATGTTATGGCGCTGATTCATACCATAAGTTCTTCTTTTTTTCTCTCTCATAAAAATCTATGTCCATGCATGTTTCCTTACATGTGATTATCTTCTTTTCTTTCAAGTCTTTTTCTTCTCTACCATTTCCAACAAAGCAGGGGAAAAAAGTCAGTCTTAGAAGAAGGAGACCGTCAGAGAGTTATAAGCAGCTTTGCTTCCCGTGCTATTGAGGCTCACAAGCAATCTAATATCAATGGATCGCTGAACAATAATCTCCCCAAATCTTCAAGTAACATTACTTTTTTATCCGACGAGAACCCGTTAACTACTCAAAACCCGCTGTATGTCGAAGGTGTCGCTCCAAGTCCCGCCGCTGCTGGGGTGCTGCGGAAAAGAAGCGATGTGCTAGATACTCTCTCTCCGAGAAGATTAGTCTTGAAAGATGCCTCTTTGGGAGGCAGTCACCGTGCGTGGACGTTACCGGCTCACGTTAACCAGAGGCACGTGCCCGGTTCTCTAAGCAGGCCGGTTATTATGGATCCCGTTCAGTGGCAACAGGAGAGACTCCAGGCGGAGAAGGAAGGAACTGCAGATCAGCCCAGCAGGGGTGGCATTAGCAGCCCGGTTTTCCAAGATATAATTAGCGCCAACTTAACGGTAAAGGAGAAGGCGAGACAGTTTGAGCAGCAGGCTTTGCAGGAGATGAAGCAAGTGAAATCTCCCGATGCAAAATCTTTCCGGTCGCCAACCCACGGCAGCTGTTACCAAGAAGGAGAGAACGTGCTAGAGCAGTCTCCCAAAAGCGTGGCTGCTTCTCCTTGCCTTCGCTCTCCTCTGGCCTCTCCAGCGCCTTGCCCTCGAGTGGTTGAGCCGGAGCCTTCCGCGGTCCCCTCTGTGATCATCACTCTCCACGACTGTCCTGACGAACTTTCTCCTCCGCCAACTCGCAAACCGACTCCTCCGTCGTTTAGGATAAAGAAATCAGTTTGCCAAAGTTTTCTGGCTCCTCAGACCAAAGGAGAAGTTGCAGAAAGCATTCCAGATCCACCTAAAATCCCCCCACCCCCACCGCCACTCCTGCCACTTCCACCTCCATCCCCTCCTCTGCTGCCACCACCACCACCTCCTCCGTCTTCTCCCAAGGTTTCTCTTTCTTCTTCTTCTTCTCCATCTCCTCTTAGCACCCAGCACCTCTCCCCTGCAAAGCATTCAAAATCCCCTGCCAAACAGCCAGCCGTACCACCAGCGGCCACAGTGCCAGAGCCAGCTCCTCGTAGGGAGCTCAAAGGTATCCTCAAAAACATTCAGAACTTAGCAGCCATTGAGAAGTCCGTGGCCAACATGTACAGTCAAATAGACAAAAACCATGTTCTGCCCAGGCCCGTCGCGAAGCTCAAGCCGGTCGCGCCGCCAGAGCCGCCCGCGGCCGACGCTGCGGCTGAGCAGGGCCAGCAGAACGGCGGCTTGAGCTGCGTGGTGGAGGAGCTGGAGAAACGCTTCCCGTCGCAGTCGACCGCCCTGTAGCGCGTGCCGCTGGGCGCTTTGTGCACGCGACCTTCTGAGCGAGGTGACGCGGATGCAGCACATGGTATCTGCCCCGGCATTCCAGAAATTCAGACTTTTTCCCCCTCTCTCTGCTATATATCACTCCTGACACTAAAATTGAGACATTAGCTGTTCACTCAGACATTTGTAATATATGATTGTTTTACGAGCTGTGCTCTCGGCGCTGCCTCTTATCGTGCTGTGATGCTGGTTCTTAGTCTGCTTGTCAAAGATTTTGGGGAAAAAGCGTCCGTTTTTAGCCAAGGCTCTGTCGGAGAAGACAGAGCGGTCACTAGTGCTTTATGTTAAGCAGCCTTCACTGTAGGTACTATCGGTGAGCAGAGCGATTTCTCTGCGTCTGTGATGAGAATCCCTTGCTTTGCCCATAAACCATCCCGCCCGGGAGGAATCTTACTGTCAAACATTGGATGTCAAAGCAAGCAAGCACTCGCAGTGGGCAGGCTCAGCGAGAGCGAGCCAGAGTTACTGCAATAACGCGTCTTTTTACTCGGTGGGAAACGACACGCTGCTCTGCTGTGTGCTGGCATGCTTGCTTGCAGCTCACGTTTGCGTCTCTAAGTCAGATAAGGGTTTTTCTCTTGATTTATAAACCCTGCTGTCTTCCCTCCTCTTACCCATGTTATGCCTTTCGTTGCATTTTTTTTATATTGTAACTGCATGTTAAGAGTTTTTATTTTGTACATGATTTAATGTAAAAAAAAAAAAAAAAGCATTTGCTTGTCTTTTTTATTTTGCATGTTCATGTTGTTGACATACCTCTTTAGCTTTCATGCTAGTTTGCCATGAGCTTTACAGCTGCAACATTTTGCTTCTCTTGAAATGTAATAAAGTCACTCTGATTAGCGTCACCAAGTGGAGGTTTTTCAAGTGCCTGTAAAAAATCCATGTAATATGGATTTACTTACTGGCTTTTTTGCTCACATTCATCTAAATCAGACCTTTACAGTAAATATGTCAGTTATGTTAAATTAGCTTGTCCTTTGAAACAAATGGTAAGTAAAAGGAGTTTTGGCGTTTAAATGAATGTTAGCTTAGTTCAACCCGCAAGTTTCCTTTCAGTCTTTTGCCAAATTCAAAATAGCCATGTTGAAAACAACATAACAAAATAACTATATATATATATACATATATATATAGGGAGAGGCAGATAATACGGAATGAAAAAAAACCTACCTAAAAAACAGTTCAGTATCAGATGTTATGATTCTGAGCAAAAAGGTGATTAATTATTTATTGGTCTGTCTAGAGATGCTCATTATTTCCACAGTGCTTGGCATTTTGTTTTTCTCTCTCTCTCCTTCTCTTTTTTTTTCTTTTTTCCCCCCACTCTCCCTGCAGTTAGGACAGGACATGTACGGATGCTTCAGGAGAAACTGCTGCAGGTAGTTTCTCGCTCCTTGTCCCGTTGCCAAACTCCATGAACGCCATCGCACCAATTCTGCTGATACGTTAGAAATGCCTAATGAAGTCCCCTGCTCTTGCCGGGCTAAATTTTGTTCCAAGACATGCAATGAATAGCAATAACAGCTAAATGTGTGAAGGGAGTGATTCTCAGTCATTGCATTTTCGCTGTAGCAGGGTCTGTATATTTTCCAAGCTGCCGGCGCACAGTATAGCTGCCCACGGTGCTAAGTCCTGTGCAAGAGGCACAACCGCAGCGCCGGCAGCGAGCTGTCCAAGTTCAGCCACCCGTAGACAGAGAAACCTTCAAGATTTAAGAGCTGGAGTCGGGGATGGGCTTGGACGTGCCCCTGCCTCTGCGTGCCAGCGGTGGTCCGCGCATGGGACCCATGGGGCAATTGCAAGGGTGCCAGGTTGAGCATGGGAAGTCGCTGCGTTAAGCCTGTTCGGAGCAGCTCAACCCTTAGGATAAAAGTTACGGATTCACGTACCCGCTTTAGACCTTGCCAGGCCCACACCAGGCGCTTTTGTGAAGTTTGTGAAGTTTGGTGAAACATCAGGCAAACACGGCCTCATTTTGCGGCATGCAGCATCACGCAGGAGGGCTGCAGGCGTTTGGGACTTGACAGCAAAAGCTTCCGAGGTTTCATTCCGCTGTGATTATTCGCGACCTGCCTTAAGCAGGAAGGTTGGCCGTCACATGGGAGCTCCTTTTTAAATTTTTAGTTTCATCCCGTCAGTTGCAGAAGGAGCTGGGGGGGATCACGGCAGGCAGCTCTGTGCTAACCAGGAACACCTCCTCCATTCTCCAAACCCTTATGAAGTGGGAAAGTTTGTGAAAGCTAGTTTAATTATCTGGAATTAATGCAGCCTTTTTTTTCCTGCTGGATTTTTTTTTAATTGCCTTTATTAAAAAAAATAATAATAATTTCATTAGACTGGGAAGGAAGCTGTACCAGTAAGGAGGTATTTTTAACCTAACCCAGGGAGCATTGGGGTTTTTTGATTCTTTGGCTTCTAATATGAAAGCAGATATAAGGTATGATATATCAGATGCCTGCTGGGATGGCGGTAATTGGGATAACTGCTGCTTTAGGCAAATCACAGTTCCTTTAATTCGTGTTAGCGGTACAGCCCTGTGGACGGCTGGTGCAGGTTGTACATGTGAATTCATTCCTGCTATCATTTTTGCATTACGTACTAACGGTGTTTCCTAGCTGTCGTATTAACCTCCATCCTCACGTGCACTAAGTCCTTGCTTTCCAGTTTTGAATGGAAGATTTCCCTTGATTGACTGCAGTGAAGTCTGGCTGATCATTTTTATCCCAAAGCAATTGCCCCTTTGGTGGAGAGTTTTCCAATTCCCTCCTGGAAAAAAAATCATGTTATTTTGACACTTTTTTTTTTTTAAGAATAGATCCTTGTGCTGTGAATGATTTTTTTCTTTTTTGTCTTTTTGTTTTTTCTTCTTCTAATCGTGGCCGCACAAAACTATAAGAGGAGAAGTGGGCGCATCTCTCAAAACACAGCGTGGTGCTATTTTTAAGAAAGTTGAATTCCAAATTACGTTAGCGTTACTTGTTTACTTGTATTACAAATTTTAATGCACAGTGTAGCGTCTACTCAAAAGCAATAAAGATTAATAGGCTTGCTTAGCCCCTGTGCAACACGAGGCCTTCTGTTTCTGAAGCTGTAGGCGACAGGGAAACTAAATACAGTGTTGCTCAAGTGGGCTCTGCAAAGTCACAGATCATCTTTTGATGATCAATCTTCATTTCAGTTGTTCATTACTTTCATATTATGTGGGCAACCGCATTAATTTGATGCTGATAATCAATTCCATGTGCTGCATAGTAATAGAAGACTTTGCAGATGGTGATATTAAAGAATTAAAAAGAACTTCTACTCTGTTCTTTATTATTTTCTCAAGTGTAATTAAAGAATTTCTCTAGCCTGCTCTCTATGTGCTAGGCTAAGCTCAACGCAATTTTGAGCACTTACCCCCTCTCCTTCTTGCAAAAAAATAAATTCCCAAGCTTATTCTTAATAACAACGCTAAGACCTAAATTGCTATTCGCTAGTTTGGCAGCACATTTTAATTTCCTGGCTCAAAATGGGAAAATGCAGAGCTCGATAGGCGTAAGTGCATTTGTCATGCATACGAACGGCTCCGAGAAAATGAATTACAACAACAACAACAAATTTCCAATGAGATCCAAAGCACAAAGCCTGTGGCAAAATAATCACGAATAGCCAAAATAACGTAAACTCCCCCGCGCTGTTGAGCAAATGGTAGGAAATGTGTAATTTTAATAATAACAATGTTAGAAGAAATTAGTAATAGATGCTCTGGGCCAGTTTCTAGCAAGACCGCGCATGGATTCAGAAAGTCCAGGTATAGAAGAGAGACTGTTTCCCTGTTTGGGGAGAGGTGTGGAGCAGTGGACACTCTGTGTAGGTGCCCTCGGTAGCTCTCTGAGCCGCAGAGGAGATTGCGTGGGAGCGGGAGGAGGAGCGAGCGCAGCGATTGCACCCTCCCTCCCTGCTGCGTTGGGCTGGGTGCCCTGGCTCTCTGGCTTTTGGGGATTGGGGGTTTCTTCTCATCCATTTGCAACTGGAAGCAAGAAAAGATCCCAAAGTTTCCCTAGCCTGCCTCATGTGATAATTTGTACGTCCAGAGCAAATCCAAAGAAAAGCATATTTTGTATGATAGATATGTATTTCTTTTCTTGCTAGAATTATTTCTAATTGCATTATCTTTTCACCCCTCTCCAGAACGAAAGGCAGTATGCATTTCTATGTAGTCTAACAGAAGTATACTAATACTATCTTTTTCTTTTTCTGACTTTTAGGCGAGGATATGCACAGCAAGAGGTAAGGCTGTTCTCCAGCTACATTAAAAAAATACTAACTGCGCTGACATGGTTTTCTAGACAGCCCATAGTTAAATTGTGAAACTTGTTGCTGCAGGATGTTTTAGAGGCCAGAAATATAAATTTTTTCAAAAAGTTTAGATGTGTTCCTGAGGTGCAGATTCACTGGTGGCTAGTAAGCAATAAATGATGCAAATGTAACATCCAGGTTGGAAGATTGCTGCTTTATAGACTGCCAAAAATAGTTTTCCAGGGGATTTCCTCCACAGTTGGTGTCTTCTTTTATGGCACATCTAGCTGTCTGCTGCTGGCCACTGTCAAGGGCCTGGTGCTGGACTACGTAGACCTCTTCTCCAACCCAGTGCATTTTGTTGTTCTCACAGCACTTTTTTCTCCAGGCATGCATAACATGGAGAGTTTTCATCTGAAATGTGTATAAGCTCCTGTAATAATTGGAAGGTTCTCCAATATACATTTTTTTTAATCATAAAGGCTGATATTTAATGATGAAAGCTGGGTCAGTTCTACTAATCTTTAGATGCGCATCTTGGTCCCGCTGCTTCGATGCCATTGCAGGCTTTTGGTTCTGCAGTGATTTTCCGTCCCTCTGCAGAGCTCGTTTGGCGCTCTCAGGTCGGATACCAAACTTCCCTGTCTCTCGGGGTTTGGTTCTGGCTAAGGATCATGGCGTGATTTGTGCCGCCAGGTTTTAGGAGGAACGTGCAAGAAAATGCAGATCTTCCTGAATACAGATGATAGCAACTGGTCCTGATATGCAACATGGTGATGTGCATCAATGTAAGTCATTTGCAAAGAGCTTGCAGTGCACAGCAGCAATGTGACTGCCCACACCGGCCTGTGTTTAGCTGTGTTGCACCTAGGAGCAGCCCTATGGAGCTGTCAGTCCTCCCTGCACGGCCGCCAGTTGCTTATCCTCCCGTGTCAGCCCGCTTTCCTCACGATGTGCTGCCTTGGGAGTGAAATCACAGATCAGATACAGCTAAAACTGGGCATTCAATTTTATCTCAGGTAGAAGAAATATTCACCTGTTAAGTGATTTCACTACATCATGTGCTTAGCCCTAGTCTGTGAAACATAAATATGGAAGTGCTTGGTGAGCTTTGACGTATCTGGGTCATCACCATAGGAAGAGCTCTGACCCGCCCGTGCTTTAAGGATTTCTTTCTGATCTTAACTCAAACACAAATGACCTGCACTTCAATTATTACTGCCTAACTAATCCCTTTCTAATTTTCTTTGGTAGCAACAGCAGTTGCTGAGACCTTCTCTTCTCAGACCAGAGGTACTGTTATTTTTTATTTCCTAATTATTCTGTAACTTCTAAATGACCTTTACAGTATTTTATAACCAAAACTCATTTTTCCCAGGCAGGTTTTTTTTTCCCTGACCCTTTTAGAAAAAAAGAGAGTCATGTTATTGTTGCCCTATTTAATTAGTGCCCATTAAATACCCGAAATTTACTGCCTCTTGATGTTTTCCCCTTGAGCATCTTTGAGTTGCTCCCGTTGACTTTGTCACATTGGTTGAAAAGTTGCCTGGCCTTGTGCCTGGGTTCGCAGAGAGAAAAATTGCCTCGCTATCCAACTGCAATCCACTTTTTCAGGATTTTTTTAGCTGATAATTGATTCTTTTTCCCCGAGATGAACTAAGCAGCTGGCCTACCAAGATAATAAAAGCATTAGCGCACGGCTGTGAAACACAGAGAGGGCTCTGGTTTACAAACCCAATACTTTCCATTAGTTTGGACCCAGTATCATTTCCAGGATAAGCAGTAAAGCAAGTGTGACTTGGGTTATTCCCTCACGGGGAATACGGCAGGGAAGGGGGCACTGCAGGCATTTAAAGCTCCTGTTGGCATCCCGTTTCAGTTCTTGACAGTTACCAGTGTTGCTTGAACAATGAGCCTTTTATTTTTCTCTGCTTATTTGCAGTTTGGGATACTGTGCTTTGTGTCTTTTATGTGAGTCACGCTGTGGACAAGTGTTTGCATTCAATCCGTGTTTCTCTCTTGGCAGGAATTAAGTATGGAGTCTGGAATTGACCCAGGGCAGGAATACTACGGGCAAGATTACTACAGTTATGAGCATGGGTATATTTTCATTTTTTCCTATATATTTCTGAAAATGCTGCTTTTCAAGGTTGGTAATGTTTGTTATTACAGCATCCAATCTAGAGACTTTCCTTTTCTCCGCTTCAGGGTTACTTTTATTTTTCTGTCCACAAATGCATGTGCTGACAACAGAACTCTTTTAAAAAGTTAAAGGGCTAATGTATAACTCCTTGCTTCTTTAGGAATCTAATTATTACACTGCAGAGAGGTTACCCCATTTATCATGCTGCTTTTATAGTTGCTTTTTACTTGCTTTTTATTTGCTGACTTGGAAATTTGTTTCCATCATCTCCTCCCCTTCTGTGGCTCGCCAGCCTAGGTTCAGGGGCCCATATGCTCTGCTCGCAGTTCCCAGCCAGCCTCTGGCCTTTTGGATTTGCCTGAAATCCCGTCATTCTGCCTCATGCTAATGATGTTATGAATGCCAGTGCTTAGGGATTTCTGGTTTTCTTACAAGTTTGCACTGATCCTCCAGCACTGATCCCAGGGGATCTGTTCTTTGGCTTCCTGGCTTCCCAAATTAAAAAAAAAAAAAAAAAAGAAAAGAAAAAAAAGAAAAAGTGCGGAAGGAATTCAGGTACTTAGAAAGAAATTCTGGCCCAATTACAGCCCTCCAGTTGTAAGAGGACTAAGTGCAATAAGTGTGTATGTATACATATATACACACTGCTAATGTAAAACATTGAAGTTCTTCCCAAAGGTAGAACGAACGAACCAATTGCTGTCCTTTAGGGCTGTGAATGTGTGGATTTACTGCCGTACGTGGAGAGACACATGCATACATTGGTGCCTATTTTGGCCAGGTATGAGCTGCCTCAGTATGGGAGTCGCCGCCGGTTGCTGTCTCCTTCGGGAATGTACGACGAGTACGGAGAAGTGGTGGTGGAGAATGATGGAGGCTATTACTATAGTCCTCACGGATCGACAGCGGAAGAAGTAAGTGCATCTGGCCTCCTGATTCGGTCTTTGTAACAAGATGAAGTGTCATTAAACCTTCTCAAAAAAAACTGTTCTTTTGTAATTGATTCGAATATCAGGTTGTGGATAGATGAAAGCAGCAGCTCTTTCCACGCTAATTGTAGTCTGCCATTCTGCTGACTGGTAAAGTCTATGTCAGCACCTCTGTTCCCTTTTCTAGAAAGAAAAAGGAATTGCAAAGTTTCTTTAAATATGCACCTCCAGTTTTCCCTTAATGTGGGTTTCTAGTTCAATGAAAAATGTACATAGCCTTAGGTAATTTTGTTTTATATTCTCAACTAAATGGAGTATTACTAACATTCAGCCTATAACTGGTGATCTTCCAGTGAGAAAAGCAGTCACCTAAATTAATTTATCATAGAGCTTATAATTGAATGTAAAGAAATTTTAAAATGTCAGTGGCAGCCAGAAGAAAGTTGATGTAAAAGTTCATTTCTTATTTAATGTTCAGAAATACTAGACTGTTAATCCATCACACAGATGTTAATTAAATGAGAAGAGATAACATTTATGAGCCACTCTTTTTCACTGTTGGAGAGTAAGATAGTTGTGCACTAGCTGCCTATTCTAAAAGTAAAATTTTCCCCATAACTTTGGTAAAAAGCTGTCCTAAAACAGGTTAGTTTTGATGCTGGGAAAAATGTTGCATTTGTTCCTCCTGTCTTATTTTAGGTACAAGCTTTCCTAATAGCTCTGTTTCAAATCGTAATGAAGTTCCATTTTCATAATTTGCAGGGAATGAGTCAAGGCAGAGGTCCTCCGAGCAGAGGTATAAGCCAGAGAGCAGGGCCTCCAGTGGAAGGTAGACCTGTAGGTGGTGGGATGGATCAAAGACATGGTTCTGCAAGAGCATATAGGACCAGACAGGGAAAAAGGAGACTGAGAGCAGTAATGCATTTAAGTCGCATAGCAGTAAGCGCTCACAAGCCAGTAGGAAGAGCTGAGTCTGCTCATTCTCCGTGGAAGAAAGCAAAGATATTCCCAATGATTCTGCAGAAAGTAAAAAGCAGTAGGAAGGATTCCAGTTATGCCAAGCTCATGTCAGCTCGCCAGGTGGATGGCGAAGAAAGCATGATTATCAAGGGAAATTACTTCCAGAAATCAACAGATGACAGACCTTCCATGAGAAAACTAAATCATGTGTTGAAAGGCATTAGTGTTTCCAAAAAAATTCAAGAGCCTACTAGCAAAGAATCAGTCCGTGCAAGAGGAAAAGGAGAGGAAGAGTACGAAGGAGATGAAACAAAATCAGGAGTTTCAATAAATATCACAGCAGAAAGCGAACATGAGGAGAGTGATTATGAGAGGAAGAAAAAGAAGAGAAGAAAATACACCTCAGATGATGAATCATCAATGAAGAGTAGTAGCTCTGCCTCAGGGTCAGAAGATAAAGACTATTTGAAAGTAACACTGGACCAAGATGAAGCAACTGAAAGTACTGTGGACTCTGATGAAGAAGATGAGCACGATTTTGGGGATTCTGAAGATGATTCTGAATCCAGCTCTAGTAGTGACTCTGAGGAGGACTCATCTGAAGAGGAAGATGATGAAGAAGACTCTGAAAGTGACGAAGATGATAGCCAATCAAAGAGCTCCTCAACGCAAAGTTCGTTCAGCGGATCAGGGCCTAGCAAGTCCAGCAGCAGCAGAAGTACTGAAAGATCAAGTGTAAAAAGTAGGGGAGGCAGTTCTCGTGGAGGAGCGAGGCGCTCCAGCCAGAAGTCAGCAGCTAGGTCTGATGCATCCGGGAGTGCGAGGGACACTAGCTACCGGAAAACTTCAGGATCCAGCTATAAGAGCAAAACATCCTCGGCCAGCCTTGAAATAGAAGACACGATAGAAGAGGTGTCAGAAGAAGATGAGCAAACAGATGTGGAACAAGTCGATGCAAGCCCCGATGAGACAGCAGATAATGTAGATAAGGCCGTGTCTGAAACATCTTCTGCCAATGCAAAAACTGCGACTGCTGAAGAAAACAAGAAAGGAAAATCGGGTGTTAATAGTGGTGATTGCATGGATGAAAGCACGGAAGAGGTTGCTACAGATGCTAGTGAGGAGGAGGAGACTATCAGTAAGAATGAATCTAGTTGCCTAGAAAGCGAAATCAGCGTCACTTCCAAAGGGACCAAAGGGACAAAAAGCACAACTAGTGCCACCTCTAGCAAAACCGATGCTTCCCGTGATACTGAGAACCAAAGTTCTGACACCGACATGAAAAGAAGGAAAATGAGAAAAAAGGCATCCCTGGAAAACAGTGAGTCACGGTCGGATGAGACCCTGGATACCGCTGCTACGGAGTCAGAGACCACGGGTGATTCCACAGCCTTTTAGAAAAGGCAGAACGGCAGGTGGACGTTGTGCAGTAAGGAGTGGTGGTGTTTGCTGTGCCTTCTGTGTGGTCTTTCCTAAGCAGTACACACTTGACTAGAGATAGCCAAAAAGAAAAGGTCTAAATGTATTGCGTCAGTCTTTAAATCTTAAACACTATCTTAAGAACAGAAGTATTAGAGAAAGCCAAACAAATACAAGTCCTACTCAGGCATACTTAATGGTGCATATAGAAAGATTAATTTTCATCCAGCAGGAAGGAGCACATATTTTTTCTTTGCTAATTTTAATAATAAAAAGCTAATTTTAATAATAAAAGGCAGCCTGTTAATTCTTAGATTTAATCCTTTCTGCATTGTGGAAGTCACGATGACGAGTAAGGTGGCGTTTCGCATTAGCGCTGGTTGATAGCTTAAGGAACTTGAGGGCACTTTGTCCCCCCCGCATTATGGGCTTATTCACGTTAATGCGTCTGTCACAAAATGGCACATTGTAGGAAGGGAAAGAGGCAAAACATAGAGATTTTAGTGAACAATGAGGAGGAAGATGAAAAGACTTAGCAGTCGTATGCTGTTCCACTACGTGCTCCCCTACCATACAGAATTTGCTAATCTTCAAAAGAGTTCTCTGATGTAAATATTAGCCCTATCTACAAGGAGGGAAATGGAAACAGCGTTAAAGCAGCATGCCTGAAACTGCAGGGTTGTTACTAGCAGAGCTGGGATTAAACTGTGTCCCGATCGTGGGATTCAGGCTTCCGACAGCAGTGAAGAACAAGGCAGAGATGCAGAGGTGGGTGTACGAAATGAGCTAGCTCACAAAAGAAAAACGGGTACCTCTGCCCTTCCCACCCCCATGTGTATTGGTGGCATTTTAAAGTTTGAGATGCATAACTGCAAAGAGTTGCTGAAGGGAACCATCACCCGTGGTCTGCATTTTGGTTATTTGCCTTTTAAAATTCAATAACCTGGAACAGCTGGTGTCAGTCAACAGAGGAATAGTACAGCATTTTCGTTAGTGCAGTTCTGCTCAAAATGAGCATGACGGTGTCAGAAGCATTTCTGTTATATATGACTCAAGTGGCTTTTGTGTTTTCGTATATGAAACAACCTCTGCGTGATGTACGGCCTCACAGAGCTTTTGTCCACGCTGTCAGCACACACGGCATTAAAGCTTTGTATGCAGAGAGGCTATCTGCACTTTATCTTGTATCAAAAGCCACAGAGCTGTTTCGCAATCACTAGATTTTTCCGGATATATAGTAAAAAGCCTAAATAAAATTAAAATTTTGATGAGCCAGTAGTGGATTATTCTTGTGACTGAGGACTCCAAAGGTAATACAAATCCTGGTATATCCTGGAAATGTAGAAGGCACAGCAGCATGCGCAGTACTGTGGCGTTTTCTCAAGCTGCCCCCATGCTATGTTCCTGAAGAGGTTATGTCTCTATTGCCGATTTGCTGCAAAGTGCACAGGTGATTGCAAATATTCAACTGTTGGCTTTAATTCCAGTTGAAGTGTAAGCTAGATTTATGGTTAGTTACCCACTTTTTTGCATTCCCATATAGCACTTAGGGTGCAGCTGCACACAGTCGTTTAGTGTAAATCCTATCTTAAATTGTCAGACTTTTCATCCACCTCAATATATCAGCGTGGAGAAAATTGCATGTCTTTATCAGGAACAAAAGGCCGAATAAGGCCTGTAAGCAAGCTGTACAAAGGGTAACTTTTCAAAAGCGTAAGGATTATCATCACCGTTTGTACCTTGCATGATTTTCTTTCTCTAAAAATGAGCTTTTCTTGTGTGCATGCGTGTGTATTGCAGTGGGACTTAACTGTGATGGTATCTGCTGCCTTAGTGAAATAATGATGCTTCCATCATTATTAGTTCAAGAATGATAGGAGTTTGTTGCAGTGTATTGCAAGGAAGCAGTTTTTAAAAAAAGATCGGTTATAAGTTAAAATAAGTAATGGGTTTTGTGTAATCACTATGAGTACAAAGTCACAGCAACACGGAAATTAAGTTTGCATTAACTCTTTGGAAAATATATTCAAATTCTGTAAAACCTAAAGTGTTATTTTGCCATTGTCTTAATTGCATTTGATAGCAAAGCATGTCCATCGATTCCGCTAGATTTCAACTGGCACAAAGCCTTATAGCAAGAATTTATTTCTTATTTTTTCTCCACCCAGTCTTGCCGACACGGTGCCTGAGAATTTCCCTTGTGTAGGTCCCGAGATATTTCTCTCCTTGATGTGTTGTGCATGTAAAACGGACTTGATCAGTGCTATTTCTGCACTGACTTTACAATTTAGTAGCACTCTGGAAGAAATCTTCCAGTGCCTGCCTAACCATTCACCCAAAAGTGGAGTAGTTTCTTCGAAATATCGCTTGCACCGTTTCCTTGCCATCAATGCAGTCCAGTTCCTGTTAGCAGGGAATATGAATTCAGTTGTTTTGCATAGGTCTTTGCAAGACAGGCTGGGACGTTGTTTTGTCAAAATATGACTGGTTCACCACTAATGCGATTTACAGAAGAAACTTTTATTAAGTTGGCTTTCCAAAAGTAAGGTCTCTGTTCCCAGAATTCTCCAAGAAGATGCACTTTGACCTAATGGTGGGAGCATGGCTGAATGCATCTTTAGCTAAAAAAACTAGAAGATTAAAACCTGTCACTATGTTCCAAGCATGAAGGAAAAACATCGAGTGTGTATGTATAAAAAAATTTGATGTAATGACATGATTTCATTCCTGAACTAAAATGAGTACATCCATTTTATGATTTTTTAGTGGAAGGAGTGGTTGGTGTGTTCTAGCATTAAGTGTATATGCTATTGTCACATAGTAGTAATCAGAACGGTCAGGACATATCAGCGTATGATCTAAAAGGAAGGGTAAAAAAGACCAGGTTATGGAAATTCATATGAAGTGTCTAGATAAATAGTAGATATGAACATGACAGAAAAAAGACAAGAAAATGTAAGAAATAGTGCTGCAATTTAATGACATTTCTATTTATTGTCAAACAGTGGGCCAGGAAGAAAAGGATCAAGTTGATAGTTGACCCCGAATACGAGACCAGCTCCACCGGAGAAGACAGCGCTCCGGACTCCAGTCAGAGGAATCGTCTGAATAACCCCAACATCCAAAACAACGTCAACGGTAACATCTACATTGCACAGAACGGCTCTGTTGTCAGAACGCGCCGCGTTTGCCTTGCCAATAATTTAAAAGTCACGTCTCCAGTGAGGCTGGGGAAACACTTCAAGAAACTGGACAAGCTCGCGGTGACGCACGAGGAGAACGTCCCGCTGAACACCTTGTCGATGGGACCCTCTCCGAGCGATAAGAGGAACACAAGACCTTGTAGTGTCTCGTTTGCATCCTCTGCTATAGGGGCCGAGAACATAGTAACAAAGCCGGGGGGCCCCAAAATGAAAAGCACAGAAGAGCGGGAGTCGGTCGTTGACAACGAGGATGTCAAAGAGCACTTGGAGTCGCACAGTGAACACACACAGTCTGACGAAGAGGAGCTCTGGATGGGCCCTTGGAATAACCTTCACATACCAATGACAAAACTGTGATTTCTTTTTTTTAATTTTAATTTTTACTTCAGTTTATAATAAACTGCGCTTTTTATTGTCACTGAGGAAAATGTATGGAATTTGTATTGTGCACATATGTTGTATACTACAGACAACATGCTTTAAAGGTTAAAAAAAAAAAATTTGCACTCACATTTGTACCAATTAATTGTCCTCCCCAACAACTGTTTTGACAGGCTCCCATTTCACTAAACAGTCCTTCCTTTGAGTTTATTAGTTCTTTTGGATCTTGATTATTGTTTAATAAACAGTAAACTACTAATAAATGCACAGCAACATTTGGTTAACTTTTCAGACAGTTCTCTACATGCCTAGCTTGGTTTTCTGTATGGTACTTGTGGCTCTACTGTTTAGATTTGGAAATTGTCTATTTATGTTCTAGATTTATATCCAGAGCACTTGATTCTGAACTCAGAGTAATAAATTAAAAATAAATCCATGGAAGTCAATGGAGCAAATCCTCGGCTGGTTTAAATTTGAGTGGCAGTGCCACAGGCGAGAGTGATATATCAGTTTATGCAAAGAGACCCAGAGAGCAAACACGCGTAAGAGCGACCTAAGCGTGCATAAGAGTGTAATGTTGTTACCTAGCAAAGCGGAGAAGAAGATTAAATATGATTAAAAATTACAAAGAGGAAAAATATGTATAGCAGTTAATCTTATTCAGAGTTACCTGGCCGTGCTTTGTTCATTTTCTTTTGTAAATTAGCTCATTCCTGTTTTCTTCTCCAGTCCATTTTTCATCTCTTCCCACATCAGTCCTGTTTTCTTCTTCGCATGGTCTTTAGCTCTGGTTTTTGTGCTGCATCAATAATTGTCATCCTAGGGTTATAGTTCTCTGAACTAAACCAGGATGATACCAGAGTCCACAGCATAGAAATAGGCATAAAAAGTAATTAACAGGAAGGGGATAGATACATTTTCCATCCTACTGAGCTGTAGGGTTAACCAGTCAAATCACCAGTCCAGCATTGCGTGTAAACCTGCCGTAAAGACAAATGGCTCATGGTGGAGGGGATAAAAAAGGTCTGTTTTAGGAGGCTAATATGCATATACAAATCCGTCAAGGGCAAAGGGTGACCTAACACCCCCAAAGAATGGGTTTGAAAACTTTAAGCAAGGTTTAGTTGTAAAATACTGGCACCCGCTTTTAATTTTTATTTGTAACTCAAAGTAGTGAGTGTGTCTCGCTACAACTTGAATAGGGAGCTGAGAAATGCCACTGTTGGTAATCGCCACGTAATACCTAAGAGACATTAGCACTGCAGAGCAAAGTGTTTTTCTCCAATGCAGTATTAGAAAGAAGAAAAAAATACGTATTCACATGAGAAAAGCGTCCTGTTGTAGTATGCAGGTTGGGTTTTTTTTCCAGATGAGATTAAACCAGTCGTGAGAATGGGTAACTCTTGAAAGACAGGAAGAGTCAATAGAGAAACGCGTGTAATTATATGATAGGCATCACTGTTGTACAAGCCAATGTAGATGTGACGTTTCTGTCAAATAACCTCCCTTTCAGCCTGAGGTTTCTGACCAAATATTTTGAGCGACGGTACTTGTCTTTAGGCATGAGAAATGCAATGTAGCCTATCGTGCAAGAAGGAGAAAAAAGAAAAAAAGACTTGGTATTTATTTCTCCTAACTCTCTTATCTTGGCATATTTGCACTTGGTACCTAACTAAAAGTAGCTCTTTGGAGTTTAGATAGAGTCTGAACATGGGGATGAGAATGATGGAAGGAAAAAAAAAATCTATTCTTTGAAATAACTAGCAAAATGTTGTATTTTAATCCTGTGCAAGATACTGTTATTATTTCACTACACCATAATTGTTGCAAGATCTGTCAGTTTGGTTCTTACTAAATGCTCTGATAAGGTCATACGCATTTTAGAGAAACGTTTTCTCCTAGCTGGTCTCAGTTTTCTACCTGTCTGATGTGTGCTTTTTTTCCCCTTTCTTTCTTTTTTCCCCTCCCCAAACTTTTACGCTAGTTCTGTGAACAGCAGGCAAGGTTTATCTAACTAGGTCGTAACCAAACTTGCATTGAATTTCAATGACCTGAGCAACGTTGGAGAAGGGAGGGCTTTGGAAAATCGGTTTCATGGGTGCAGAAGGTTTGGAGGGGGGACTGTTATCATTATTTTTTCTTTTCTGTGGATGTTACGCTATAAATTAATACAGAATTGAGCTTGTAAGCAGGCAGCAGGTGTCAGATACGGGAGCAATA
This sequence comes from Dromaius novaehollandiae, assembly GCF_036370855.1. Lineage (NCBI taxonomy): Eukaryota > Metazoa > Chordata > Aves > Casuariiformes > Dromaiidae > Dromaius > Dromaius novaehollandiae. The sequence goes on along the minus strand of NC_088103.1, from coordinate 7,368,547 downwards.
ATGGTGCGGACTGATACGGTAGCTTCTCCTTGCCCTTGAAAAGCTTTGCATTAGCCTTGCTTTTGTGGAGACAGTAAGTAGAAGAAGGTAGCTGGATCTCGGGGTACAATTTAACCGCCGAAATTTGCAAAATTTGTGCAAAACATTAACTGCTCGTGCAAGCTACTCCACAGCTGGCCAGTCCAGGTAATGCTTCGTTGCTGCTGCCGTTGATTCAAGCCGTGCGCTCCTCCACGACTGCTTCATGGCTTTGTTCGGCATCTGGCACGTTTTCTGCACCAGCAATATCTGAATGACCGGCTTGCGGGCTGTAGAAGTGGAAAACCTCGTGCTGAGAATAAGGAAATGCAGCAGAAAAATAGAAACTTGGATTTTATTTTTTTCTTTTTTTGAGTACACACCACCATGAGCATGATTGCAAAGGAAGCCTCCAAAACAGCCTAGGACCTGTTAAGATACTCAAAGAAAAGGAAGTGTTAATGAGACGGTGCTTGCACGCAAGGTTTGCCGGGGCAGGGGGAAAGGACGATGCAGTCGTGCTCCAGGCTGTGTGCGTCTTCCTCGGTGCAGCGCAGCGATTTCGCCGCGGGATCGCTCGGCAGAAGTAGAAGCGGCAGGCGCTCGCCCCTGCTCTGCACACGCGTGTGTGCTCCTCCGCCACACGCTGCACGCCCCGGCGGTAGCTGCTCAGCATGCGATTGACCATCTCGTCGCTTGTAGTCTGGCAAATGCTTGCATTTATTGCAAAGCATTGGTAAACCACCAGGTTTGATAAACCAGCAGAACAGCATGGGTCACCAAAGGAGTTTTCAAGGTAGCTGATTCTCCAAAACCCATTAGAGGAACACTGAGAAATACTACCTTTTTTCATTATTTTTGGGAGAAGACAGTGTTTGGACACCCGGGAACGCCAAGCTCAGCCGACGAAACGATAAAGCTGTGAAGCAGCCCTGGACCATAGGCAAAATTGGGCAATTCACTCGCAACGCTCTCAGGGTGGCCCCAGCTCCGAGAAGGCAACGTGGCTTTCCGGCACCGCTCTTCCGTGAGGCGGGATAACGTGACATTTCTTTGCATGCAGCTAGCCGTGGATGCTGCCAGCCCCGGGGGTGGTTTGCAGCACCGCTGCTGTGACACCAGACATGAGGATGGGGAGAGCTGGGGACGGAGCAGCTCCCAGCCGGGCAAGAAGAGTCTCAGATCCTTTGGTGCAGACCTGAATTACACTGGCAGCAGGTTGCCCAATGGTTAATGCTTTTTTTTGTGAATAATATGGCAAAATGGTGACGTTCAGCACTCCTGCAGTTCAGCCACTGCTTTTTAACCCTTTTGGTTCTCCTAATGCTGGAAAGCCCCCACGAGAGTCCAGAAAACCTGTACTTTGGTGTGATTACTTCTAGCGTGCAACAAAGTTCTTACTTCTGTGATGAAGGTCACCAAGGGAAAGTGTATTAGCTTCGTTACTTGATCTGATTAAATTTTCACAGGTAGGAAGATTTTTTAATGTATTACATCTTAGAAATTAGATCTAGATGGCATCCAACAGCATTCACAAAGAGCTATTTCATTCTGACTTGGTATCCCGGAAATGCTGGTAGAAGAAGAGGCTGCTTTAATGAGAGGGAGATGTGCACTTTTTAAATTTATAAAATATTAAGCGGGGTCTGCCCTGATTCTGTGTTACGGAGAGCTACCACAGCATGCTACTCCCAAGAGAGCGGGGTTAAAACCAAACAGCGCATGGGACCACGCTGATTCATTGCCATTGCTCAAATGAGAGACATGGAGCAAAAGAAGGCAGTAACTACAAAACTTAATAGCGTCATCAAGCTAAGTGAGAATACTAAGTATATGTCTCTCCCCTTGGTTTACGTGCCTGATAAAATCCTTTGCAGACTGAAAATGCTGCACAGTTGCACGCTGCACGTGCAGAAAGCGATGAAGTGTGTGACTTCTGAGTAGACATCAGGGCACGCAGTGGCCTTGAAAGCCCTTCGCAGTTTGGGGCAGTAACTGGTTTTTGGTTAGGTTTTTAAAATCTAAATGAATTGAAAGCTTGGGAAGCAAACAGAGCTGGGGCTCACGGCTCTGCTGTGCTCGGCTCAGCCATCGTCAGCTTCTTCATTCCCTTAAAAAGAAGGTGAGCGAGGACAGGACGGACAGGACTTTGCCCTGCATGTGGATACCCCATGTAGTGCAAGGACCAGACTACGGCCGTGTTGCTAATTGTCCTGCCAAGATGACGAATTACTGTCCTTTTTCCCTGGACTCTCAGCAAAGCCATGCCCTTGCTTGCTCCGAGGGGGTTTGCTCTCCCTTCTTGCTCAGGTACTCTTTGCATACGTGTCTGTGCACACACCTATACCCCTCTGTCCATCCATCCATCAGCATCCATAAATGCATAGCTGAGACCTTGCCTATTAGCTAAAATAGATTTTCCTACTGAAACAAGTCAACGGCTAAGAAAAGACCACTGCCAATGAAAAGAATCTGTTAATTAAGCTGAATATATCTTAAAGGGGAGAGAAAGAAACAAGAACAAGAAAGGCTGCTAAATACCTTCTAAATCACTTCTCCTGACTCAGTGAGCTTGGGTTTCCCTTCGCAGCCCTGCTTGTGCGTTAGGCTACAACTACTTGTAGCCTCCAAAAAGGCAGCTGGCGAAGCTGCACCGACCGCAGCAGCTGCTCCATGGTCGCGACGCTGCTTTCCATCCTTCCTCATAACCTGCACGTCCTCACACTAATGAAGATGTAGTGGCTAAAGCAAAAAAACATGAAAAGAAAAGACAGCAAAGCTTCTGAAGCTTAAAAACAGGGTGACAGGCTACAAATACAGCCAAACGCCCCATCTGCTGCTGCTGCAGGATGTGTCACCTCCGTTTCTCACATTGACACGCACACATGAGTCCCTCACACCCAGGAACCCACTTTGGAAGGGACTTAGTAAGAAGATAGGACTGACTGCGCTGGGGTATGGCCAAACAAGCGTACTGGCCAGCCCCGTTTACACCCGACCAGCCCCTTTTGATTCCCATATCCCTCTGTGTTGCCATGTTTGTTCCTCCCCAAATCGCCTAGACCCCTCCTTTTTTCCACCTTTGGTTGGTCCCCAAAGCATCCCATGAGAAGCCGTGCACAACCCCGAACGGCTCTTCCGCTGCATCCCACAGCGTGTCCCACACCCCCACCTTGGTCCCAAGGATGCTCTGGAGAGTGGCTCCTGGTGACACCCCCCCCACCGGGTGTCACCTTGGGCTGATGCTCTCCTAGGAGAGCCCTGGAGGTGCCCAGACATGGTGTCCACTCCTCTGAGTCGGGAACTGGGGTCCCCCCTCTGCCACTGTGCTTTTCCTTTTCTTAACCATCCAACTTAACCCTGCTTGCCTTAAGTGTCTCTTGGGAAAGCTTCCTCCAAAAAAAACCCAACCCAAACAAAACCCAAAAGGGTTGTTTTTTCAATATCAATCAAAAAGCATCATCTCCCTTGTTTACATGGATTTCCATCAATCAAAGCGGTTAGTGTGTGCTAGGACGTTGTGCTGCTGGCGTGATAAGCTATTTGGGGGCCCAGCCTGTTGCAGGCTTCTAGCCAGGAGCGCGTCCAAGCAGACCTGGCCGGCTGAGCCTTCATCTTGCTTTCACTGCAGAGCACAAGGAACTTCTCAGTGGTCCCTCTGTGGTGGGCTTTAGGTGACCAGGATGGTGATACCTCGCTAGCAGAGTCATCTCTTGCAAACGTCCTACCCGCTTTCGGTACAGCGGTCCTAACACTGCAGTTTCTCAGCACAGCTGGTGTTAAAAGCAAATGCTGCTCAGTGGACAACTTCACTGACCATGTCTCCATGTCGGAGAGCTTGCTGCACTTCTGGACCACGGATTTTGGTTGAAGGCGAGCGCATTACAGGAACGCATCATCCAACAAGTGGGATGTTCTGCTGATATTCAGGCTATTTTTGTTGTTGCTGCTGCTGAAATGGCAGCTTTATAATTGCATTAAAAAAAAAAAGGAAAAGTATGTCTCCTGAATAAAGCACAGAAGAATAGTTCAGCCAGTGACAAACCAGTCCTTGTACAGCCTTAGCTTGTAAAAAAAAATGGCCTGGGTGAGGCCATTTCATGAGACTGTCACCTCAGCTCTTGTTACTGATGATAGGAATATTTTCCCTGGCCTTTCTTCAAGCAGCAAAAATGCTGCATGGAGTTATAAAAGGAGCCTGTCTGTGTGAATGCACTGAAATAACTTCTTCGAGAAGCTCTGTGGGGCGGTGTGACCGCAAGGCGGGCAAGAGAGGGTCGGACACCAGCGGAGGGAGAGCTCAGGGTTCATAGGGGGTTAAACAGGATGGATGTAATACAGAATTTACGCTCCGAGCTGCCTGGGGAACCACGGGGAGGGATCGCTGGTGGGAGGCTGCTGGAGGCACGGGCCGGACGCCCAGGTGGGACTCGACTCGTTGTATCCTCAGAGCCCCCTTAAATCTACCAGATTTAATCCTTCTCCCCGCTGCGCTAACCTTGAGTAGCTACTGCCCGGGAAGCAGCTAGACATCGTGGACAAAACGGGATACACCTGCCTGGCCCCGATGGGAATTTGGTCAGCGTGTAGCTTCACACGCTGTGCCTGCGACCACGTACTCTGCCGGTCACTGACTCCCCACCACATCTTGTGCAGGTGTGCTCACTACACCCCACGCCGACTGACAGAGACGTGGTCTCGGTGCCGCCAGTGTGTGGTCGAGGTTCAGCCATGCCTTTCCGGTATTAGCCTAACCAAACAGCTAAGGTGTACAAGCAACTAAATCATAGTGAATATGCACATTAATATAGATATAGGAAATATATGGTAATTTTTAACACATATGCACACAAAACTGATCAGCCCCGATGACCAGGAGAATAATGTGTTTTCCCCATAGTCCTGAATTCGACAGCCAAGATGACAGTCACTGCCAGGGGTTGTCCCATCCTGATTCGTTGCACTTTACATCAGCCTTGAAGTAGGATCTTTATCTTGTGGATGTTGGGTTCGATGTGCTCATGCAGTTCCCTTGGTGTCCCAACTGCCGCCAGGGTACAGGGCAGGGATGGAGAGCAGCAACGTTGCGGCTCTGCTCGGCATGTTCAGCAGGTCGTGGTTCTCTGGGCGAGAGTCTCCTGGAGGGGACATGGGCTGGGACACTTTCCCCTTGGATTAGTACCACGTGGGTGGCTCCTGGCCCATCAGCAATGATTTCCCCTTCCAGCTGCCCGGGTTTGGCTGGATCATGCACCCACACAGCACGCCCTGTAGACCTGAAACCACCTGGCCACAAGGAATCTCCCTCCTGGATGGTGGGGACCCCTGTCCGCTCACATATCGTTTGGGCTATGTGGTCTCCCCGAGTACATTGCAGCGGCTGGGATCTGGTGTAATGGATCGCAACCTTCACCTCCCCACGTAGTTTGTGTCAACGAGCCCTGCAACGATGTCCACCCCCCCCCCGGAGAGCTAAACTATTACAGGGCACCACGCAACCACAGTACCCTTGAGCTATGGTGACGGCCAACCCCATGCTTACCGGACAACAGCTCTCTGCTTCTAGGGTTATTTCTCTGTGTGGTGATCGCAGACCCAACCCTGCACTCCCGGGCACGGCTCGCACGGGGAGGCAGGCTTGGGGTGCAGCTCCAGCTTGCGCTCTGAGCACACTCGGCCGCTCGACGGATTCCCCTTGGAAACGAGCATACGGGCGTAGAGCCACGCGGCGGCTGGTCACTGAGGCGAGCGGTTGCCTGACAAACATTTTTGCTCCAATGCTTGAGGGTATCAGTAGGGGAGCGTTTGCACAGCTGCTCTTTGAGCAGCCCGTTCACTCACTCTGTGAATCCCACCCCTTGCAGATGGTAGGGTATGTGGTATGTCCGGGCTATTCCTCACTCTCCAGCCCAATACTGAATGTCATTCCCTGTAAAATGAGTGTCCTGATCACTTTGGCCTTCTCCTGGGGAACCACATAACCCAATCAAGTCTGCTAATGCCTTAATGGTGTGAGCCTGGGGAGCTGCAGTGCAGGAGTGCCTCTACAGTAGACCAGAGCAGGTATCTGCAGCGACCAGGACATATCCGTGCCGCTGGCTCTCCAGTGAGGGTCCAATATAATCAATTTGCCGCAGCTCCCCAGGCTTTTGCCCTCTGCGGATATGCCCCTTTCTGGCCTGCAGCCGCTGCGGAGCTGAGCGGATGCAACGGGGGCAGCGGATGCAACGGGGGCAGCGGATGCAACGGGGGCAGCCCGGCCTGTCGTGCTGCTGCTGGCAGCTCCCGCTCCATGCACGCTGCCAGGGGGGCAATGGGTGCCACAAGCCCCCCCTGCGCTCTCCGGGCTGCTCACCGCGCTCCCCCGGCCCTGGGGCTGCATGCGCTGCTCCGACTGGAGCAGGGATTGGCTTAGTGCCTTTTTTTTAATACTAAGCTTGTTATGGAAACCTTTTACAACTGGCCTTTTTTCATGCGCACGCAGCTCGAGCCCTATTAGTTCTCTCTTGCTGAGTTCAGGGTTTCAGGCCGTGTCCTTCTTAAGTGTAAATATGTAACCCCCCCTCCAAGACTGGTAGGTCCCAGTTCTGTTTTCACATTTCTCTTTTGGCCGCTCAGTTTACGAGAGTTGATTCAATCCTGTTGCCATAAAGGTGGATTTAAAATCAGATCAGTTGTGAAGAATGCCGGCGTGGGGACGCACAAATACCGGCCGGCTCTCGCGAGGCAGCCGGGCTAAAGCACGCGTTAGATAAACGAAACAAACCTCGGCAAAAGGTATTTTCTCAATAAAGGCATCACCATCCAGTGAAGCTTTTCCTCTGCCTTTCTTTAAGCCACTTCTACGGCAGGTTTTGCGCTGAAGGGGTGTGTGGCTTTCCCAGCCGCTTTCTCACTTCATGCAAAGACGAAGGCAAAAAAAATGACAGCTCTGTCATGAGCTCAGTCCCCCGTCGGGTGATGCCCAACATTGTGTTGGCTATTTTTTTTTACAGCTGCATGTTGAGCATCGCACTGATTTCAGGTCAGTAGTATTATTTGCTTTTTTTAAAAAAAATATGTTCAATAACATAGAGTTAAGTAGCATTTGGTGCATAGGTAGTCCGTGTTGCTGCTGGTGGCAGCAGAGCTTATTTGTATTTGAACAGTGCAATAGGAAGAGGATGTTCCTAGCAGTCTAGCAATTATTGGAGGGCTTAGCTGCTCTTTAAAACCTCTCCAACTTCTAAGAAAGGTTTTATTTACATTAAGTCTGCAGTCTGGCTGGGAAATATTGTCCCCTTAGCCTACCACTCTTGCAGTTTCTAATCATTTTGGGGCGGGGAGGTCTGATCAGCTAGGTTGTATTTGCAGTTGGAGCTTTACGTAGCTCTACATGGCTGAATAGAGGGGAAAAATATAACCCTCAAACCGAGGGGGAAAATATAACCCTCAAACCAAGGGGAGAAATAAAGGTAAAAAACAAGAGGTGTTGTGATTAGATGCAAGAGAGTCTCATGTGCTTCTACAAGTAACTTTGCCCAAGTGAGGCAACAGGTAGTCATAAACCTGGACACTGTTAACTACATAAACGTAAACTGCTTCAGGTAGCTTGATTTTTTCCCCCTCCTTTTAAAATGCCATGTTGTGACAAGTTCAGCCTGAGCAAGCATTCTGCTGATGACGCTGCTTTTGCACAGGCTGTTGTGTTAACATTATTAGTTTTTTAGCCTTTAAATTTATTGGTTTGGAACCCAGAGGGAGTGGATTCCTTCTCTGCAGTATAATAAACATTGCAGACTTGGCTTATTGCTTTAAAAAAGTATAAGAGGATGTCTGTCACGTTTTAGAGTCTTGGCTAGTAATATGTTTCCAGAGTCCTTCTAGCTGAATCCAGAAAAAGTAAGAAAGACCACCAAAAAACCTCCATTATTTGAGTTTGACTGCATTAAAAAAAAAAAAAAAATCTGGATTTATGACATGGCACCAGCATCTTAAGGTCGGCCAGAGTTTTACCTAGCTGCTGGCGTCTTGCGCCTACTTTCAGGAATTCAGGTTCTTTTCCAAGTGACTGTCTTATCTGCAGGTTTGACGGTGGTCTTAATATTTGGCGAAGAGCCGCATGAGCTGCAGTCATGCACATGTTCTGTGGGAAGTGCTCAACCCGAGCCCCTGAACATCACTACACAAATGCACATATATCACCCCGTGCTTCGCAGACGTCTGGTCAAAATGAGTCCACCAGCAGCTGTGAGGTACTAATTCGCCCTCCTAAGATTTGAGGGCTTCCATTTTTTTAACACTGTTGTTACTAACTTGTTTTCAGTTGAATTTCTAGGGAAACACTTACGTGACTGCACTGTCCACACGCCTGTCACTCCTGCTCTGGATCATTTCTGAACCCATTGACCAATCTCATCCAAATTGGATGGAAGGCTGTAAGTCTCAAAGATAGCTAAGATCCTGCAAGTGTCAGAAAAATTGACAGGTGGATAGAGGAAAGTGAGAATGAAGTGAAGACTCCCATCCACCCCAGAAGACAAAAAAAAGCAGCCCTTATCCACTCATTTGGCAGCAGCCAGCTGGCCGGCCAGGATGCGCGTGGCCATTTCATGACCACCAAGGGTGTCCTGGTGGACTCGAGACGCTTGATGTGACCGTAGTGCTGCAGATAGCAGAGGGACAGAGGAGAGAAATCCAAATAGAAGGCGGTTTCTCCAGCTCTATCCCTCATGGTTTTAGCTACTTTCTTTTCCTGCTGAGGTACATGGCTGAGATCTTAAAACCCATTAATGAGCCAGTTGTCATTGGCTGCGGATGGTCACGTCCACCATGAGATATCAATGTACTCGGAGCATTCATTGTCACATTTTTGATTAATAGAATATTTCAAGCATTGTCCGCTAGCACAGCCTTGGAAAGTGAGGACTCTCCGTTTTCACTGATGCTTTGAAGATATAATAGGAATTTAATATGGTGAGGAAGGACAATTATTTGCTCACTTATAATGAGAATTGTGGCAGCTGTGTAATACAAATTTTCCCACTAAAATGAAGTTCTAATTATGATGATAATGTCTCTTCTTTGGGAAGGCTTTTAAAGTAATTGCGAGGTCACCTACAACTTTATTTGAATACCCAGTTAATGCCCTGTTTCATTTTAGTCACTATCTTTTGTGACTTTGCCTATAAACCCACATTCTCCTGCTAAATGTAGCTTCACAATAACACTGTTTCTGTTAACAAGATACTCAGGGCTTTCTTTGCATGCCAGCTAAGAAAGGCACGGTGCAGACAATTCAGCAATATTGTCCCTGCTATATTCTCTTTCTAAAAGTTAAAGGCAACACAGCTTGTGCATTTGAATCTTGGTTTTCCAGCATATCATCCGGAGCGAACTCTAAATGCTGCTAAGCCTTACGGGGTGTGCTGTATCTAAGGGCAGAAAGTGATGTGCGTAGCCGGGCAATATCGAGCTTTCGTCATAGCAGCGCCCTAGCAAGCGGTACGGCAAAGCACACCGATACATGCTCCTGTTAGCAGACCCCTGAAATTGTACTTTTATTCTTCTTCTGCCAGGTTATGATGCATTACTCCAAGGCAGGGTGACTCCAGGAATGACTCAAGTGCTTCGACACCGGGCCATGCACATCCTCCTTCTGTCACTCTTCCTATGCGTAGCTCTGGTCTCCTACTCTACTGCCCAAACCTCAACCCTCCACCATTTTCAGCCCCCCCAGCGGACTCTCCCAGCCCTGGATTATAATTGGAGGTTTCTCTGGGTGGTCCAGTTTTCTGTCTTTTTATCTAGTGGTTCAGCAAAGTCTCTCAAATCAATGTCCAAAAAACTTAAGAGGATATTTGGAATTTATGACTCGCAGTGTAAAAGCAGGGGCTGCAAGGAAACAGGACAGCAGTTGGACATGAACATAAGCGGATACACCTGTTCAATGAATTTTGCAGATGAACAGTGCCTGCAGATTTAAAAACTCGCAGCCTAAAATGGTCTCTGCATATTCAGCTGCAGAGCTGATTGATTCATCCTCACCCTCGCCCTTCTCTTTCCGCCCTGTGCAATCGCAGATGGGAGAGTCCCCCTTGTGCTATATGCCATAAAAGCAACAGGCAGGACTGGCTATGGTTTCGTCTGGTCTAATTTTTCCCCTTTGGTCTGTTAAATGTACAGCTCTCTGGTCAATTGGAAGCTTTAACAAATCACAGTGTGGCCTAACTTCCTCTTGGGGCGTTTTGCAGTCGGTATTGGAACAGCAGCAAGTAAAACCACTAAGCTCAATTTCCCTCGGCTCATTACAGCTCTTAATTCACAGCTTGTGAACCAGGGGCCTCGTCACAGCTTCTGCAAAACGCATTACCAGAGGGGCACGTGGAGATGGCGAGAAAGCTGTGAAGAGGAGAGGAAACAAGGCTGCGCTTCCGAAAGCCCAGGGATGCTGGGAAAGACCAGAGCTGGTCACCGAGGATCTTGCTCCTCCTGTCCTCTAGACTCGGACTGTAGGGTACCGAAACCAGCGTCCCGTGGTGGAGAGGCTTCCACGTTCCCCTTGCCAGGAGCTCATCAGCACGGCAGCACTTAGGGCCAAATTAGCATTAAACTCATGCCTTGGTCTTCTGATAGGATCTGGGAGAAGCTGCAGCATCCTCTCTTCTTTCGGCCTCTGCCACTTTCCTTCTTGTTTCTAGCGTATTCAGATTTGCTTTTTCGCTGACGTGTACACAAGTCCGAGCACTGCGTGGGGTGGCTTATAGAGCTGGGAATTGCCATTAGTGTTTGTTCAGCTTATAATGCGTTCTCTACTTAGCTCCTCCACCATGGGTGTATTAATAACTTTGTCCACTAATGAGCTGTTCAGGGCAGTTGTGCTTTCAGGGGTTATGGGCTGCTCTATCTCTCCCGCAAAGCAGAGGGCTTCTCGACCGAACAGTGATTTGTTTGGGGACGTGTCTGACTCCGATGCTACCAGGTCACTCGGTCCCTAGTAAATTCAGCTGAAGAAAGTAAGGAGAAAGAAGTGTAGGTTTTGTAGCATGTTTTTGAGACTGCGTTAGTATTCAGGCTGTCTTACCTGCTGATGAGACGTACTACCCTCTGCTTGGAGGCATCACCCCCTACTTTTTTTTTTTTTTTTTCCTTTTTCAATTGCAGCAGCTGCTGCTTCTGTGTCCATGAGTTATCTCAGCACAGCAAAGGGGGGATTCATTAGCTTACGAGCTGGATGCCCTGCGATTTTGATTCAGCAGGCATTCCTAGGTAAAGCCTGTTTGACCATTGGTCTGTTCCTGCAATGCAGGAGAAAACCAAAAACGATGCCCAAATTACACAAGAATTCAGCACTTTTAAGCTGGGTCGTGCTTAAAAAAGGTGCATATTCTTTCCAGTAAATCGAGCAGGTCCACTGTCCCACCCTGAGGGTTGGCCGCACAGACCCTATGGAAACATTTGAGGGCCAGAAACTGTTCCCCTACCAAGTCACCCGACACACAGTTGCTTGCGAGGCTTTCCCCTCACCCTTCCCTTGTCCCTTGACGGGAGACCAAAGACAACTTACCACACGGGATGCGGTGGGGAGGGCTCCCTGTCTGACAGATTCTGGAGATACAAAGAATAACTAGGACAAAACTGCAGTTTGGATGATTTCTTGGTTACGTTTTCACCTCTTTCTTCCACCCCATACTTACAGCAGGTCCGTGCAGACCAGTGGCTTGTTCTCTCCCAGTCTCTTTCTTTGAGACACAATTCAGTTTCAAGATGACCAAGAACCTCTTTCAGCCCAAGCTTTTCAGCTTGATACGGGGGAAATGGGATAAAATTAGTGACCTGTGACAGACAAAACACCAGACTAACTCTGCTAACACTCCCTTCTCCAGGAAACATCTAATTTGGCTTGCAGCTGCATAGCATCATTTTCCTGTGTGATGAGACTTGTGTTCAAACCGGCACTACTTAGCACCACTTTTTAAATCATCATTGACGTTTCTATGTACCATCGAGTCTATTTCTCATGTTGTAGGTTTATTTAATTGAATGAGAAGGTGCTGAAAGAGTTGTGTGTACTCGCTTGTTAAATACACTGGACTACTCACCTCGATGTTTGCGTTGTTGCGGTTCATTATCGATGGGGCGACAGTGGATTAGAGCTGGGTGAAGAGTTACTGATCAGCTCACCTAAAGCCAAGGCCCGTTCTTTACAAGCTTCTTTCAAATAAAATGGTGAAAATGAGAGGCCTAACTCTAAAATTATGTTGCAAAACCTCCTACTCTGCAACTGCTTGATCCCCGAGGTGGTGAGCATCAGTAAACAGTTCTCTTGTATTTTGGCAAGGGACTCTGGCTACTGCCTTGCATGTGCAGAAGGTTTGTCTTGAAGCATGTGCCTTGACCTGAGCCCAAAGACAACTCAGGACTCCATTTGGTGGCTGCTTTAAGCAGCTGGGTGAGGGAGAAGTGCAATTTTTCTAGAGCAGCCCAGGCGTTCAGGGAGGAGTAGGGGGGCCCGAGATATCTGGAGGCCTTCGTTGTGGGACACTAACGTGGGCCAAGGTGAATCCCACCCTGCCACCTCCATTCCTGCTGCCGGGCTGTTGTTCGGTATTTAGCTGTAACACTTGTCCATGTGAGGACTAAGGACACTTTTGGATCAAATCAACATGCAGGTGATGAGGGTGCATCAGCCTCTTGGCCAGACTTCCCCCTAGATATGCAGTGACCGCACTGGGAGCAGAAGACCTCCATACCACGTGGACGGTGTTAAAGAGCTGCACAGAGGAAAGCACGTGGTAGTTGCCTTGGATTCCCCTATGTGCAGCTCCGTGAAGAAAATGCATAACCAGGGCATTACACTTCTGCCTGAACAAAAGCTTTATTTGGGGACGTGGTCATTTGAGAAGTTAAAGTAGCCTTTGGACGAAGCAGCTTTCCACAGCAAAGTTCAAAACGTGTGATGTTGGGAAGCCGAGAGATTACTTACACCCCAGACCAGACTCCTGAGCCCTCCTCTGCTATTGCTTAATAGTAATACAGAATAATAAAATTAAAGCAAATTAGCTCTTAGGAGGTAGTTGGGGGAGTTGTTTTGTTTGGTTTCATGTTATTTTTTTGGCCACCTAAGAAATCTCTGAGGAGAATAATCCTTGTGGGAAAACAGAAGAGCGAGATTTTTTTGCTCAGTTCAGAAATCCCTTAATGCCCAGAATTTGGAGGATTTTGGGCTGCCTCCCGCCAATGTCCCAGGATCTGGTTTTGTGCAGTGTGAGTAGGGCCCAGAAGATGTCAGCACAGGACAGCAGGAAAGCAGGCGAGTGCCTCCAGGACTGCTAAAATAAAGAGGAGAGCACTAGATCCTTGGAATAACTTGCCCGGGTGACCTCCAGGCCTTCCGCTGTTGGATTTCTATTTAGAAAAATGTATTTTGTAGTAATCAGATGAACCTTAAAACAATTATGGTAAAAGAAGAACTAAAAAAATGTGGAAGTAGTTGGAACACTTGCTCTCTGGGAGGGCTTTGCAGCAATGGTTTGCAGTCTGGAATAGATATTTGTAAGTGACTTACAAGGCAAAACTGAAGACTATTTTGGCACAGTCATAAAAGCAGTCATGGGAAAAACCTCATTTTTGTCCATAAAAGGACTGGTCAGATGGTCAAAGGAGTGGGCTTATTAAAAACAAACAGCATCCTACTCTTGTTTTTGCATTGCTCTGGAGCTGTTCCTCTGCATTTCCTCTTTCCGGCCTTAAGTATAAGTTTCTCATTTTTACCAGGAAGTTAAAGAGTCAATTTTTTTTTTAACCTAATAATGCTGTACAAGTAAATAAAGCAACATTTTTCATTTGCAAAGTCAGCATATAAAAAGCAAAGCAAATGACTATGCCCCTGGTGCGTTAAAGCGTTCCACTTGGGACTGGCTGAGGAATCCACAAAGACTTTATAAGATCTGCAGCTGTATGACCAGATGTATTTCAGTTGTTTGCACTTACTTAACTCTTGAGTCCCCATTCTAGTCTACTGGGAGAGCAGAGTGTAAAACTCATCCTACCCAGAGCTTTGCACAAATTGCCGTGGATATATGTGGTAGTTTCGAGCAGCTAAAGCTGCTCGTTTCTGTAGAAAATCCCCATCTTGACAATATTTCCAAGCCAGCTGTATTCTTATTTCCCAGGAGGAATACGGCTTTGGATATAGTAAAGGAAGAAATCTACATGCTACGTTGTGTGCTAAAAGAAAGGGGTATGTTGCACATCATTGCTCCTAACGCTACACATACAACTTCTTTGTCTTTTTCTGAGTTTGCACATCACGACAGTATTATGTCACATGGACAGCAACACTTCAGGTACGGCAGGAAAGACTTAGATCTAGGCAAGCTAGCTCTTGACTGCCTTCGACATAACATATCCCCACTTTGCAGGCCATCAGAGAAGCAATTTCTTTTTTATCCTGGACGAGTTGGGCTCCCCTAGCTGTGCCCTGCTTCTCCAGCTCGCTCCCTCTGGGCCACCCCCGTCCTTCGGGTCACGTTGTAACACAGCCTGAATCCTGAAGCGTATTCCCTTCGCTTGTGCTATTTGAATACATCTCAAGAGAAGCAGCTCAATATAGGACGGCTGAAAAAAAATTACTTTTTCTGGCAGTTACAAAACCTGCACACGTCAAACAAGTTGTCCCCTAGGCTTCAGTTGATACGGATGAGGAGAGGGGGCAGTTATTTAAGAACACAGGACTTACAGAGGGACACAGTTGAGAGCTTTTTCTTTAGGTTCAGTTTTTACAGTCCTTTATTTATTTATTTTTAGGCAATATTTTTAATTTTTATTTATTTGTTTGTTTACTTTTTCTCCTAGCAAGCCTTAGAAATGCAGCAGGGAGGGAGTCCCAAGGGAAAAGAAGAGCTTTTTCCCTTCCTGGGTTTAGGCCTGAGACTCACGCCTTTTAAAAACTGCTATTCCTATTTTGTGGCTCGCATCGTCAACCGAGTTTTGGGAGCTTGCCAAAGCAGCAACTAACCGTGGCCGCTCTAATTGAAGGCTGAGGCCACGCTCGGACCAGACATCCTCATCGGCTGCCTTGCTGGCCCCAGGCTGTGCACAGCCTTTGCAGGAACATCAGGTGGATCCCACCGGGGCTGATAACCCTGTGCCTACATGGCAAATAAGGAGCAGAGAGGTTTTAAACGTGGGTTTAGAAAGGTGTATCGTGACAGGTCTGAAGGATAGTTGTATATGTTGCGGTCCTAGCTACACACACATGAACGTGCACATTCCTACCCCGCAAGCACTAGAAATATTAACTTGCTTGATTTTAAATCATCAGGGTTGTATGCTAGCAGACAAGCTTTCAGCAGATAGAAAAGGTTGTGAAAGAGGTGAATAAAGGCTAAAAACGGCCAATGCCTACAAATAAATTCTTCCCCCAATGACAGCCATAGCCCAGACTGACCGCCACAATTTGGGTTGTCCTCTGAAGTGATTTACATTTTGAGATTTATATTTTAATGAAACTTTCCTTTGCTGCCCAAGCTTTCTTTTGCTGACAGCTCTTAAAAACATTAATTAGCTACAGGAAAAATTATCAGAGATGTAGCTCTTGAGTCAAAGTAAATCTTTCTGCTCAAAGAATAGGAAGGCTGTGAAGCCAAGGATTCAGGAATTAAAAAGCTTCAGAACTTTAATTAGCTCTTCAGCCATAACTCTCGTTCACATGCATCGTAGAGGAGCCCGATATATTATGGTACCATTTTCTCCTGTTAACTGTGTACGGGTCCATAGGAAATCAACCCAGTCTCCTCTCATGCACTGAAAATACCAAAAAACGCTTGTTGCATCTCAGAGATTTGAAGAAATATTTTTTTCTCCCAATCTGGTTGCCAGCAAGAATATAAATAGACCAACTTTGTGAGATTATCTCCCCTTTTCTATATGCTGTTGATTAGGTGAAAGCAATTTCTATCTCACTTTATAACCTGGTGACTGGGGTCTTCACTGTGAGGCAACAGGGGAAACTTCAGGCTCAGCTATCTGATCTCACCACGTTCCCACGATGGGCACATCTAAGGTATCTACCTGATATCTCTGTATCTCCATGAGGCATTTACTCTGCCTGAGCCGGCGTATCGTCACTCCGGAGATGTGTGGCCACCCCAGCACGTCTGTGCTTGGTTTAGTATCTGCCTTCTGTGGCCTGTTCCAGTACAACCGGCCAACATACAATTTCTCTAGGAAAGAAACACAGCCAAATATGTGCCAGTCAAGACCTAATCCCTGAAAGGAGATGTCATTGAGATGTGGGTCCCTCTTTGCAAACTAGTCTTAAGGAATGGGATGAATACATCTGGATTTCCAGATGTTTTTTCTTTCCAAGTCTCAAATTAACTGCCCTTTGATTCAGGGGAGTGATCTAGGCACTTTGACATATAGTCTTGAGAACTGATGCCCCATAATCCAGCTCTTGATGCAAAAATGGTTTGTTATTGTACAGTAATGTCTATGTGTTGTATTATACTTCAATTTTTTCCAGTATGATTAGTTGCCTTTAAAGATATGTACATTTTCCTTTTACATTTACATTGCAACTGGAATCAATGCATCAAGAGTATCTTTCCAAATGCTTGTCATTTTTTTTATTTTGGTTTTTTTTTTTAGACTTTTGCTAGCAGAAACTGAAAAAAAAGGAAGGACGCAGAGACTATTAAAGGATGAGTTTAACATTTTGGATTAAAAGCTGAACACAGCAGATGAAAAGTATGGTAGCACAACCACTTGGCCAAAACCTGTCTTATACGTAGGACCACCAAATCAGTCCTTATAACCACCTAACTTTTGAAATGCTGCTCCAATAATTGCTGCTTGCTCCCAGGTTCAGTCTAGCTTTACTGCAATCTCGACTCACTGGTTTTGATACTGCATTTGCTTCCTACATTTTTTTCTGTATCGAAAATTATGGCAGTCACATCATCATCACACTAGATGGCAACAACGTCCGTGGAGAAGCAAGACAGACTGAAGCATCAAGGACTACGGAATAACCGAGTGTTATAAGAGATATTTGACTCCCTCTCGCTATTTAAAAAACAATATTATATTGGCTAGGGAAATCAGAGTTGAAAAAATAAGGCCGCAGTGTTTTATGTAAAACTGCTTGCCCAAGGCGTGCGGGTGAGACGTGTGTATGAGGATAGCTCAGGTGCTATTTCCAGGATTAGGCGCATTTTGATTACTTTATTTTTGTCAGTGAAACGAGGGAAGACCCTGCCTTAAAAACTGAATAGTGGTGTCTAATACTGCAGTGGTAGAGTGCAATTGAAATATTAATAGCCGTTCCCTTTGGCACATGGTTTTCGTAATTCCCCTTTGAGCCTTGCCTTGAAGGTGTGCTTTCTGTCCTGCTTCATTCTTCGTTTTGTTTTCTAATTGAACCACGTAGATGTAAATCCAAAAATAAGTATTTTAGGAAAAAGAAGAAAGCAAAAAGTCTTTGTCTGTCAGAAGTCTACAAATCATTTGCTGAGTTCAGCCCTTAATGGCAGGAATACCGTAAAAGTGAAGCTTGGAAATGTGCACTTTGCAACGTGTTGTCCTCAGCGGAAAAGGGATCAAACTGTTAACCTGCCTTTGTGATTGTAGTCATAGTTGTGTGCGTGTGTGTACATCGATACTATTCCACAGTTTTATTTTAGTTAGATCCTCAAGACATCTTCCACTTCACCCCCAATGCAGACCCCCCGCCCCTCGCCAAGCTCAAATGCCTCTCTTAGGCTTTAGCCTAGAGAAACTTTTGGAGACGTCACCCCACCGTGCCTTGGCCTTGCTGCCCTAGCGTGTAACTTTTCAGGAGCACGGTGGGCTCCTTTTGCTCCCCTTGCAATGCATCAGCCTGGAGCACACGCAGCTGGAGTTACCAGCTGGTGCTGCCTGGGAAAACCCCTCTTGGCTGCTTCTGCTGCAGCATGTTAAGCACAGCCGGCTGTGAGAAAACAGAGAGCACGGAGTAAGTGATGCTCGAGTGCAATGGGGGAAGTCTTCCTTGCTACAGGTGGCCTCTATTTAAAAGATGAAAGCCCTCTTTGTAAGGCTCAGGGAAGCTTGCTGTGGTTGGGCTGCAGGTGAAGAGGACTAGAGCTTGAAATGGCTGTAAGTCTTTGGCTTTTCTTATGCATGATCCTTCATTGTTTTCTGCTGTTGGTGGTGTGGGGGTTTGGATGGCTGGAGGTATCTCTGAGGACATGGTGAGTGGGTTCATGTGCATGCTGGCATGTGGTATTGTGTGGGTTTCTTTTCTGGTGGGCTACAGAGGTTCAGCCTTTGTAGACAGAAGAATCTATCTTGTGTAGCCTCAGCATAGTTTCAAGGTTTTCTGTAGGGCACAAGCTACAGAGTACCCTTCTGCTCTTGGTTAATCATCCTGGCTGCTCTCTGAGGGCCCCAGTCCTGCATCATTCACTGGATGCACGGACCATCTCCCAGAAGCTGTATGCTTTCTTCCCTAGCAGTTCTGTAAATTAATAATGACCTCTCATGAGAAAAGCTTGGTGACCATGAGACCCACGTGCCAGGCTCAGGAGTTAATTTTTCTCATTAATGGCAATTGCATGTCTGGCTCTGGTGTGTGTGGCTGTGCTATGTGCCAGTGGGGCCAGCCTTTGCGGGGCTCTGCTGTGCCGTGCTGCCTTCTCCAAAGGTGAGGGCATGCAAGGAGGTCTCACACTGCTGTATATCCCAAAACTTGCCTTTCAAGAATGTCTTTTCATGGAAAAAGCACTTTTCATGGGGAAAGACTCTCAAATACTGAAATGAAAGTCCTGTGGCTATGCTGCCAGCTTCCTGGTCCTTCCATGATGGCAAAAAATGAAATTCCCACGTGTTATGTGGCCTCTTTGCCCAGGGTTAGCTATGTTGTTTTGCAAGCTCTTTTGAAATTACATGTTTGTTTTTTGGGGAAAAAAAAGTAGGTTTTATCTCCAAATCTTGCTAATTTTTGTCAAGATCTTGACAAACTTTTGTTTTTACTGGGACTGTTTCTGTTGGCTTTGAGGGACTGTAAACCAGCCTCAAATCTTGCCAAAGGATTCTCTGTTGCTCTTAAGGTCCACTGTAAGGGCCACTGTGTTTTCTTCCTTAAGGGAATGTATTTTGTATACTTAATGTAGGAATTCAAAAGATTATATATAAAAGTGGGAGCTACACAAACAGAATTATGTTTACATTGTAAACATTTATGTTATAATTTGACCTGTTCTTGCTTCTTGGCCATGCTGCTGTTAATAGCAAGTGTGAGCTAGATACCTTTTTTTTTTTTTTTTTTTTTACATAGCATCTTCATATATTTTAAACTTATCCATTCAATATTTACATAGAATATTTTATCAATAAGTAGATTTTTGGGAGGAAAACTTTGGTATTAATTGGAAAAAGTACTTCAAAGTAGTGGCAGATTTAACAATATCTGTTAGGGTTATGAAGTTACTTGCAAGCTTAAAGGAAGTCTTTAAATCACTACAACTAGTTTTTGCTAAATATTATAATGATGGAGAAGCTTTGGAGGACTCAGGAAAAGCTAGTATTTAAAAAGGTGAGCAAGTGGATATAAATTAACTTAGGTTAGATGGCTTGATGATGAATCTGAGGCTGGATATTGGACAGATGTGGAAGAGACTGAAGACAACATAATTAACACCAATCAAGGCATTTTGTGAGAAATAAGTGTGAAAGCATTTTGGTGTTGTTCCACTGTTTTCAGGGCAACATTTTAAAAAAAAAAAAAAAAAAAAAAAAAGCGATAACCAGGAATGGAGACCAGAGACTCCTAACTAGGCAAAACAACACAAAACAAACAACAACAAAAAAAATCTCTTCTTGTATCTTTGTGGTGGAAGGGGAGCAGAGAAGAAATCCCCTGAGTATGAGTGTGCAGGAGTCCCAGGGCAGGGGCTTGGTTGTAATCAAGCTTGCAGCTTTAAGGTACTATGACCTTACTTAATCCTGGGCTAAAACCCCTTCATGCCTACTTATCTAGCAATATACACACCCGTGGGCTTGGTTTTATAAATGGGTTCTTTCATGTCTGGCATAAAATGTTATCTGAACTTTCTAGATCATTTATTATTTTTATTCCTCTATTATTTTTGTTCCTCTGAGTGCATCTTTTATCCCCAAATTGGCAGCATGTCTTCTGCTTTTGAAGAGATGGGTGAAGCAGAACTTAAAGTTTTATATATACATACGTGTGTGTGTATGTATATCAATGTATATGTGTATATATTTTTTTTTTACAGGGATCTATCAAACATAATGAATGATTTAACTGTCTTTTGTAAATTGTTATTTCTCTGGGTCTTTTCTGAGCTGGAAGATCATATTTTTCAGTATTAACTCATGTACTTAATGACTTGATTATTTTGGAATAGCTGCTAATCCTACGAAGAATTGAGGATTTCTTGGATGCTTTGAATCTCCTCCTGTGTCTATGCGTGTGTGTGTATTTTATATAGATGAAGAATAACATGTATAAATGGTGGTGAGTATAGTAAATTGACTGTTTCTTCTACTACTTCTTCTTCCCAGAAGACAGTCAGGACACTTCCCCTGGGAAGTCATTGAAAGCTGCAGTGAGGTAAATTTGCGCTCTCT
This sequence comes from Dromaius novaehollandiae, assembly GCF_036370855.1. Lineage (NCBI taxonomy): Eukaryota > Metazoa > Chordata > Aves > Casuariiformes > Dromaiidae > Dromaius > Dromaius novaehollandiae. The sequence continues at coordinate 7,347,913 of NC_088103.1, read as the reverse complement.
CAGATGGGATTGATTATTTATGAAGTGTAATGACTGCAGCGTCGGGGGAAGAAAGGCTCTTCCGGGGGCTAAATATTTTCACATTTTTAAACACAGTTTTTGAGGGAAAGGATGAATGTGTTTTGTGTAAGAACAGGTGGAAGCAGGCCTCATACTGTGACCCTTTAAATCGCATGTCTTAAATATAACAAAAACCCTGCCATCTCTCTCCCAAAAGAGCAGGCAGGTGCTGGAGAGAGGCCATAGATCCCTTTCCCACCAGCACAGGGCAGTGCAGCCCTGACCCGTGCCCACCAGCGCGGCAGCCCACGCTCCGGTTTCCCCAGGTTACTGCCAGTTCCCCCACGCGAAAAATAAGGCAAAAACGGAGATTTGCCGCTGGGCCAGAAAAAGCCACAGAGGAGCAGGGAAAATGGAGGACTGGGGCTGGCGGGGCCTGGGCGGGGCGGGGGCGGTTGCTAGGCGACCGGGCGGGGCGGGGGCGGTTGCTAGGCGACCGGGCGGCAGCGGGGCCTAGCGCTGCCCTGTGAGGGGGGCAGGAGGAGCCCAGCATGGCCGGGCCGGGGGTCACCCACTGGGCCTTGCCCGCTGCTAACCTGGGCGAGAGGGCGGCACCAGCCGAAGTTAACAGAAAGGAGCCCTGCCTTGCGTGGCAGATGGGGGTCCCCCCGCTTCCTGCCCTGAGCTCAGCCCCGAGGACACAGTGGCTCCCTTGGGACGAGGGGGCCCAGAGGGGTGGGGAGGTCCCTGCCTGAGGGAAGGGGCCAGGAGGGTTGGTTGTGTCTCGACAATCCCATCCCATCATGTATTAACAAATTGCATGGATATATTCAATGCCCTTTCAGTGCTGGGAAGAAGGCTACACAAGGCTGACTCATTTTTTCAGTTCCAGCTGCCAAATTTTTGGGCATCTTTGCAATTTCCAAGTTGCTTTAAAGGCAGGGGAGCCGAGTACCAGCTGAAAATCTTGGTGCTTTCTCCTGCATCTTGAGCTCTACGCAGGCACTGTTGGTTATTACACCTCTGGCAATGCTTGGCTTTGTGGGGAGATGGAGGGAAGAGCCACCTGTATGATAACAGAGTATTATTATTATTATTTTGCTTGTCCCATCTTCTTTCTCCTAAGGTTGTATAGGTTGCAGTAGAAGTGAAGACTTTTGGCTAGATTGGGTCCCTGCGGGCACCAGTTCTTAGTCTGCCCTAGAAACTGATGCAAATAAAAACTACGGCCGTGTGCGTCAAAGTGCACTTGAACTTGGACGTTGTGCGGTTGTTTGACAGGAGCTACGATGCTGCTCCGCGGTCTTTGTGGGCTCCGTGATGTTTAAGGTGCAACGGTTGACCTTAAATGGCTGAAGACTTCTCTGCTGGAGAGACCCCCTGATGGCAACTGCACACTAACAGGGAATCACGAGCTGACATGTGGAAGACTTCAGAGAGAGCAGTTGGCAGCCAGAAATGCTAGCGATTTTGATATGCCTCCTCTGTGCCCCTCAGATAGCTGGGGGTTGTTGCTGCAAATTTAATCTCCTGCTTGGAAGGAGTTGCAGCGGGAGAAGTTGCAATAAAGAACGTTATAGTTGTTGATATAGCAATGATATGTTTTGAATGTTACATTAACAGGCATAAAAATGTCCAGATTATTGGCTGGCTGCTGTTTGCAGGGTCTTGGCATCAGTGCTGAGTTCAGATCCGGCTCCACCGCGGTGCTGGATCTGCGGTCTGAAAGGAGGGCACAGAAAAGACTCGGGATGCGAGATCAGATGCGGTACTTTGCATATATTTCCTATATTGCAGTTCAGCTCCCAGGGGCGCAGTGGGAAGATTACACACCCGGACAATGTACTTAATATGACACAGACTTATAGTCAGGTTTGTGCAATCTTGCTTTGAGCTCTGCTCCTGTTACAGGATGACATTATACACATTACCAAAAGCTTATCTCTGCTGAAAACCAAGCTTTCCATGAGACTTGCTTTTCTGTATATTGTTATAGCTGAGAATAATTTTTGGCTTGTGGCTTATGTATGTGAAGTTACAGTTTGCAGATGCTGCTTCCAATCTTCAGCTGGAATCTACAGTAAAAGGTCAAAAAGGCAGGTTGTTGCACCTTCTTGTGCTCAGATTTATTCTTAGTGTGGTGAAAGAAAAACTGTGGGATCACAGACAAAAAAATCTTCTGATTCTGCACAGGGCCAAAAGGGAAGGAAAGGCCATATCTTAAAATTTTGCAGTTACCTGAAAACCAGTGTTTCAAAGCATCCCTGTTGCTGCATATGTCAAATGCAACATGAAGGGGCAATCTTAGTGCTGTTATCATTTTTATGAACTCATGCTGTACTAGCTGAAAGTACCTGCTTTGTGTGTAACTGTGTCACGTGTAATACCCTTCTGCGACTGAGGACATTAGTGTGGTGTAGTTCACACGGTTGCCTTTGCCGAAGCTGGTGTGCTGATGACTTCTGGCTCTCAAAAGCAGTGGCAAAAGTCCCGCTGTGAGGCAGAAACCGGAGACTGCAGTTGGGGCAGGAGTAAAGCCCAGCGGCACTGAAATCCGGCAGCGCATCGGAAGAGTTTAAACTGGAATTAGCAAGGTCAGAAAAAGCAGGGCTCCCTGAGGGAGATGCCTTGGAAGTGTCGATTAACCTGCAACATAGCAGAAATTGGTGCAAGCGATGACTGCTCCATTTCTGACTGTAATTACATGCTGTATTTTAGAGGTTTTGGGGATTTTCCTCAGTTAGACGTGGATACTGGCAGAATCTGTAGAGTATGTTAGCTTTTAAGAAAAGTGGCATTCTGCCATGGGAATCAAACTGGTAGTCAGTGGTTTGAATGCAACTGCTAAGTCTCTTGGCATGGAGTCGGGAATGCTGTGCACAGCCTCACAAGCTCAAGTGTCACCTCTGTTGTAGGTACGTACATAACCCTTTAAGATGAAGGAAGGATACTTTTCAAGACCTGCTGTTATTTCTCACTACAAAAATATTATCCCTGAGGAGCCTCCCTGGCAGTAAAACTTGCCAGCACATGTTTTTGTGCTTGTGCAGGATTTTGACATTTTTGATAAGATTGAGGTGGTTGGCAAGCTTAAAGCCATCTAGTAAATTTAAGGCCTGAAGTAGGGGGAGAGCAGAAAAAATAGAATAAAGTTCCTCTGTGTTTACTCCCAGAGCATGATATCAATTGCAAGTTTGGCTGTGTTGCGGTGTGAGGTGCCTATCTCAATTCCCATATGGTAAGAGTATTTTTGGAGCTGGGATGTACAGCTAGCTCATCTATGGAGATGGGAGGGCACAGCTTTCTGTCCTGAGTAAATCTAGAGCTTGAAGGCTCACACCTAATTCTCGTGCCAGTTTGCTCAGCACAAGCTCCTTGTCCCCCGAGTAAACAAGTTTGAAGCCTGCATGAGAAATCGGGTCAGGATGAGTAAATCACTGACTCGCATTAGTGCACAAGGTGACTTGCAAAGGCTAAGCTCAAGCATGTTAGAGAAAAACAAAGGACTTGGGACCTCAGGATCAAACTGCTGAGGCATAAAACCTCATCTTGGCTGAGCTTCTCTTTTAACTGGTGGAGTTAAAGAACAAATACCTGCACTGGGAAGTGGCTGCAGGCAAAGCATCAGCAAACTCCTTGGGTGCAAGATGCTTGGATGTAATCACTATGCTAGCCAAGTAAGAAGAGCTCTTCCTGCAGTGCTGTGCTTACATTTCCAGGAGGTGTTTCTTTTACTTTTCTTTTAAAAAAAAAAAAAAAAGTCAAAATAGTCAAAATGTGTGTGGAGCTCCAGAGTTGCACAGTAATTTCATAGCAGATCCCGGGACAGAACGCATCTCTCCTAAATTCCAGTCCCCTGTTTCATTTGTTTGATGCTGCTGCCATTTGGAAAGCCCGCTCTTAAGTTTGGACTAGCACTTGGTGTAACAGAGGCAGGACCAAAGGTTTGGTCTGGTTGGGCTTGAATTCTTTCTCTCCCAGGATTGTTCCAGGCACTGAAAATAACTTCAATTTACTTCTTAAAATTATCAGGTTTTCTCTGAAGCCCCCATAAGACTAGTGAAAGAGGAGTGAGTGGTTCACGAGGTCTAGCTGTTTCCTCGAAAGCTCACTTTTTGACCACAGTGGTATTTCCAAAAAAAGACAGTAGAGGGGGCTCGTGAAATGCATGTGTTTTGCTGGTGTCCTTAGTAAAATGCCAAGTTTCTTTATTTTTTGGCTGCTGGGGGTTGAGGTGGTGCTGTGATTGCTCTCCAGGCAGATGATGCACCGCTGTCTGTGGACTCGTGAGCTGAGGGGCATCGTGTGAGGATGCCAAATGAGTTCTGCCATGGGAAAAAGCCTGCAGCACCCAAGCAAGCTACCTTTGGGCTGCATTTACTTTTTGGTTTGAATGAATAATATAGTGTGACCCTAGCTTACTCTCTGTGGAGCTTGTGGTCCTAGATTCAAGGGAATGAGCTTTTTAAAAGGCTTTTGGAGGGGGATCATCTTGGCAAAAACACCTCATTCTGTTTTCAAAATTGTCACAAGTTATGACAACATCTCTCTGTACGGAGGAGGTATGACCAGACAGTGGATTTGATGTGGCTATGAGCTGATCTTTAATAGGACATAAATTTAGAAGGGGTGGTGAGAAAGGTGAGTGGACAATAAAAAAAAAAAAAAAAAAAAAAAAAAAAAACTAGTAGAGTAACCCATTTACTAGTACACACACATGCATGCATGAATACATGCAATTTTTTTGAATGAGAAGTTTTTATTTCTTAGGGAACCAAATCGTATTTTTCAGCATTTCCAGGCTGTTTCTTCCACATTTCTGCGCTTAATGTGTCAGAATGTTTCACGACGTCTTTGTTGGTAATAAAAATGTACCACAAATACTAGAAACAAAAGAACAAGCCTGCTATAGTGAGCCAAGGTGGTGTTAATGTTACGCTGTATGACAATGCTGTGTTCTTTTCCACCTAGGTTTGAAACACCCACAATAAATGCTCTGCAAGCTACAAGTTGCACTATTTCAGTGCATGGTCTCCTAGTCTGCCTGGGACACTAAAGTATCACAGGATTATCGCATTACAGGTAAACAGAAGGAAAATACCACTGACGTGGAAAAGTATTGCAAACGGTAGGACATAATACAAAATTGATTAAATATGTACTTAACTGTTCTTTAATGTTTGCTGTGTTGAACTGATTAGAATAGTGAACAGATTTTTTTTTTTGGAGGTTTTTTGAGTCTTATTTGGTATTCTGCATGCCAGCTTCTGAAATGACTTAACTGCTGGCAAGAGCAAACTTTGATTTCTGTTAATGACATCATATTGAACCTCGGTCAATATTCACTTGTAGAGACGTGGTCATAAGCCGTATGTATTTAGTTCCTCATTTCTGTTTCATAAAGCAATGACATAATAACTAATACACTACTGGAACTTCTTTTTTTGTTGTCGTGCTTTATTTTGTTTTGCTTCTTCTTTCCCCTCCTCTCCAGGTAATTGAATTCATATGGAGTTTGGCCTCATGTCCTCTAGTAAACCACAAATACAAGGTGCTGAAAACACCCCTGTAAAGTTAAGGAATGAAAATAGACTTTTGCAGAATGGAGCCTTTGCTGAAATGTTCTGTCTTGAAAAGCCTATTACAAACACTGACTGATAAGTATATTTAGTTGATACCTGAGTACAAAACTCTCCTAGTAAAATAGCCAAAGAGCGTGACTTTCTCCATACAAACAGCTGCAATCCTGTCCTGTATATATGTGTCTGAAGCAGAGTGATATTTCCTGGGCGCTGTGGAAACATGTAAAAAAACCATAATTAGCCTGTTAATAAAAGTACCTGATTGAGAATATGCATTTTATTCAGTTAAGTAATGAATACACTGTCAGCCAAAGTATCTGTAGGTAAAATAGTCGTAAAAGATACAGAACAAAAAGCTTTAATACTTCACTTGGCTAATCTTGGCCAGATTAGACTGTTGTAGGAGAGCTTTTTTTTTTTTTAATAGCAGAATGAGTAGGAATATGTGCATATAGAAGGGCTCATTTATGCCAGAAAGCTACACCATCTCTGTCAGGCTGTATATAACCCTAAGCAATATGAAGAGTTGTCTGCAGATTACTAAATACCAGTTTAGCCTTGAGGTATTATTGATGGCTGTTCTCCTTCCCATCTTTCATGGTCCAGTAATATCTTCTGCCGTGGTGTTCATGTGTGTTTTGGTTCCTTAGGGATCTGCTGAGATTTGGGGGTTGTATTTTGTTGGCAGAAGGACGTGATGTGAACAACTGAGGTGAGGGCAAGGGCAGAGCCTGGCGATGTCCTGACCATGTATTGGCAGCTGAAGAAAAGCAGCCACCTGTCATTTACATTTGGCTGCCTCGTCATCTAGTGGCTTTCATACTCATTGACTTACCTAATTACCTGGTTTTCCATTTTCTTTCCACTTCATCCAGTCTCTTCACTGCTCGGCTCCTGTGTGTCTGTTATAGCTGCCAGTCAGAGCTTCACCTGTGACTTTTGCTTTCCTGCTGGAGCACCAGGTCCCAAAGATGTAATAAATCTGCTTCCACCTTTCCTTAATGTGTTGGTACACAAACAGACTGCAGGAATTGCAGTTGTTGGGGCTGACTTCAGACCTGTCTGCTGCTGTGGCTGGCTCCGAGTGGAAACCTGGAATTAGATGGATCAGGGATGTTCTGTTCCTCCATACTGAGTTTCATCCTGTCACTAATAGCTGGAGATTAGCAGAAGTCCAAAAGCATAAACACCCAAGTACCGAGACCAAACTTGCAGGCTGGATTTGACACAAGGTTTGGCAGAAAGCTCTTGTGCTCTCGTACAACTCCTCTCAATCCTGTGTTGCTCTGGACAGTCACACATACCTGAGTGTATCCTTGCATCTCCTGAGCTTTGCTTCATGCAGAAACCAAGTGGACAGGTCCTCATTGGGGTTTTTTCCAGCTTTTCTGCACATTAGGTTTACCCTGAAGTTGTAATGAGATTGTTCCATTTGTTCCACTTGCTTTGATCTTGTGGCCTATGTTAAAGAGGGAAGTAGCTGAGGTGTTTTACAGGCAGCAAAATTCCCCAAGGAACTGGCAAAGCCAAATCTGGACTAGTACAGAGCTGCCAGAATCTGACACATGAGCCTCAATTTTAAAGACCTGAAGTTCCCAAGACTTCCAAGATCTTAAATATCCAACAAAGGCAAAACCATTTCTTCTTTCTCCTCTTTTTTACTCTTTTTAAGGAGCAAGCCAGCATTTAAGCACTTTCTGTTGAAAGAAAAGGACTCAGTCCAAAGCCAGATACTTAACCCTGTTGATATAGCTATCTGTGTCAAGTGTAAGAGAGCTGCAAATTCCCTTGCTTTGGGGCATGGAGGAACAAGAAATTAAGTTAAAGCATATTACACTATTTCTTGAGTAAAGCGGTATGAATGTCAAATGTATTAATGACAAATGATGAGCTTTCCCATTGAAAGAAACTTTGCTCAAAGTATTGAATTGCCTCAGCTTTTTTTGCAATGTCTTTACAAATCACTGTATTTGTACACAAAACCTGAGCTTTCTTCTTATGTATGTCAGGTTTTACGTAAGCGTTGGAGCCAGCACAAATCTTTCAGTCACGGAGCTGCTGCAAGCCACAGATGCTGACTGCAGGAGTTGAGGTCAGTCTATAAAGGTCTAAAGTCTATTAAATCAAATGAGGGGGGGAGACAGTTATAATGCCCAAGAAGTTTGAGTTTATCTGAAAAGATGAGACCTTGCTCCTTGCTGCATGGTGTCTAATGGTCAACCCAGACTTTTATAATCACAGCAGTCCTACAGAAGTAGTTGAATGGTTGGAAAAGCTGTTGCAGCCATTGACACCAGCTTTTCATGTTGAGGTACTTACAATTAAGTATTTCATTAATGGTGCATCTTTTGCAACAAATTCCTTCAGGAGTTGTGTCACGTTTCCCCTCATCTTTGCTGGCTTATGTACAGCAATAGCCTTCTAAGTCCTTGGCAACTGTGCCCTGTATGTAATTATGTAGAAATTAATCTTCATGTATCTGAACAGCTTATTTTCCAAGGTTAACGTGAGGGCTGCTTACATCATTATTAGTAAAGCATCTAGATTTATCAAACAACTCTGCAAGGAACAGACACAAACTTCAATGTGTAAATACTAAGCAAATATTTTAGCTGTCTGTTCTACAATCAGATGCTGAAATACAGATACTGTCTCTTTTTTTTTTTTTTTTTTTTTTTTCTTCCCTGTTAGGAAAGCAAATGTTACATGTTTTCCAGTAGGTAAATGGCTTTAATTAACATTAATTGAAATTGCTCATCAGCTGCTGAACACTTCTCTATGTGTATCTCCAGGGCAGCCCAAAGCCAAATGGGTGGCAGGTGTCTGGTATCTCATGAAACCTTGTATCACCAGTGCTGGTCTCTATTGAACTCTGCTCCATGGTCTCATCTCGTGATAGAGGGTGTGATATGTGTGGGTTTGGTCCTGGAAACTGAGACTCCTTCATACTAAAAGGAAAGCAGAACCATGAAGGCAATGCAAGGAAGCAGCCCAAACGCACGCAGGGCTTTTTCCCCAGGCAACCCTGAACTTTGAGGGCTTCTTGCAAGGCTGCAAAAAGCTCACTTAAAGGAAGTATCCAGTCAAACTTGCACAGAGGTTCCCCCAGAAGTCTGATGTCCCAGTGGGCTGTGACATCAGCTCCCATCTGAGGCAATGTACATCTCTAGTGGTAAATACTTTTATTTAAGTAAAAACTGGAGTTGATACTAATATAGTAGCTTGGGTTCTCTGTGGAGACCAGAAGAGAAAGTGCATCAGGGCACAGTCTACAAGCTGGCAGTGAGATGGCTCCACAAAAAAATAGTGTGCGTGTGGGACTGAAAATATATAACCCATAAACTATTTCAAACTCTCTATAGAAAGAGGTACTCACAATTTTCTGAGCAATGCCTCCCTGTTACCTTCTGTGCAGGAAAGAGTTAGCTGTGTTAACAGAATGTGAATTGAGTTTATGGAAAACCTGTATCCCCATCAGATATGTGAGCGCACAGATGTTCAGATCATCAGATATATTCATGTGAGCACAGAAAATTCAAGTCTCTATGTTCATGTAAAAAGCTGGTCTCTCTTCACCTGTGTTATTTTTGGAGAATATACAAAGGTCTTCTGGGGAAGTATACATTCAGATGTGGATTGGTTTTAAGTAACAGCTGCTGAGCTGAAAATTTCTGTAAGTACAGAGTGCTGATCCAGGAAAATATGCCAGGTGAATACATGCACCTGAAAGGAACCCGGTGCAAGAGTATCCCTTCCTCGCTGGGTTACTTTTGGACATCCCTTGCTGTCTACAGAGACATTCTGCTAGCAAGATACATACAGTTTTAAAGTACATAGCAGTCATTTGTTGTTTGTTTTTTTTCTAGTCTGGCTCTGCTGGCACTGCTGAAAAGGAGAGGGGGTTATGGAGTGTTGTCCAGTGGTAGACTCAGGGTTTTGCAACAAATTATCTTCTGTGAAGCTATGAAAAACTTTAAATTGGCTGAGTTTACTTGCCAGTGTCAGAATCAAAAAGCGATGCTCTTAAAGCAACGTGTGGGATCTTGCTAGGGCCTGTTCCATGATTGTAAATGAGCAGCTTAAAACCTTATGAGCAAGGCGAAAAAGTCCTGCCCCAAGGGGGATGCAATAATTATTTTAGTGAATGTCATAAATTTTACTTGCTGGAGCAGTTTATTAACTTCATACAATATAAAAATTATGTTACAATGTCACTCTCTTGCCAAGCAATAGTGCTTTGAAATAGGTCCAATTTCTTCCTTTGGTATGATTTTTCCAGAATATCAGCTTAATTCCTGATTTATGCTACGAGGTCTTGTGCTCATGTGACACCTTTAAAATGCAAGTTAGAGGACTGAAATGTATTGCAGTGAGTAATTTTTTTCCCTGCTGTATCTTCCATCCTGAACTAATTATCTAGTGGCTGGAAGTATACTGTGATTTTGCATAAAACAATTTTCTAGGTGAAGGGACAAAAATAGTAGCTTATTCTCAGTGGTCCCTGAAGAGGGCAAAAGTAAAATATTATTTCCAATACAAATCTTCAAGATTTTATGGCATTAATTAAGTGTGCTCTGGCCTGGTATCTGCTGAAGAGCTTAGAAGCTGCAGCACCTACGGACGTGCTCGAAAAAGAAGTAACTTCACTTAAGCATCATCGATGCTGGTTCTCACAGGAAGTTTTGTGATCTCATGGTGCTTCTTTTGTGAGTGTGGCATATAAGAGGGGTGATACAGAGAAATAACTGGATGCTGGGAGAGTGTGTTCCTTTCAACTTGAACCTCCCAAGCCTCATATAGTTTAAGTGATTGGTAGCTTAGCGAACTCTTCCATGAACTGTGTAGTTCCTCCTTGAATACATGTGAACCGTCAGTATCTGAACGTCTTTGGCAAGGAGTTACAAAGCTTAAATAAGCACTATAAGGAAAAAAAAATACACCTGCATATTTGTTCTTGAACCTGCCACTTGCTAGTTGCATTTGACAGTCCCCAGCTCTTGTGTGGGAAGAGTCAGGGAGCAATTAGCTCCTATGCAGCCTCTCCCTGCCGCTCATGATTTTAGAGATATTTATTGCTCTCTGCATCATCTCTTCTGGATGAGAAAGTCCTAATTTATGCAGCCATTCTGTGCATGAAGGCATGTAGCCTTCCAGACCACTGGTCATCCTTGCTCTCCCTCCTTCAGCATTCGCCAGTATCAGCCTACCTGTTTGAGGAGAGGATGAGAAGGACCACAACCACGTGTGGCATCCAAGCTCTGGACAAAATGTGGATTTATGCAGTAGCGTAATGATGATCTCTGTTTCTTTTTAAGAAAGCTTAATGTTTTCTATTTTATCATGACTGTGCACTGAGCTGATATCGCTAGCTATATAGCCTGACCCTAAGATCTCACTCCTGGGTTGAAATGGGCTGTATGGAGCCCATCATTTTATCTGTGATGTTATGGTTGTTTTTTTCACATGTCACTTCATTAATCATTTCATTCATTAATCATTTGAAGATCCTGTTACTCAGTCCTGTAGGCCCTTCTGCAGTTCTTCACAATCTGCCCTTCTCTTTACTGTCTTGAATAACTTAATATCACTATTGGACTTTCTGAGCTACTGTTTACCCCCTTTTCCACGTTGTTTGTGAAAACCCTTCCACATATACTGCGGTGTGACTAGTGACTTCCACCAAGCAGCATTGGTTTGAGCTAGCAAAGCTGTAATTGCTTAAGCCTGATGCAACCGATTCTGATTTAAATATGTGACAGTGTTGAGAGTGTGTTTGCTGGTCTATTATTGTTGACTTTGGACCTTCTGGCCATTACCTCAGGTCCACTATCTCATCAGCAACAGTGAGATAGGGACTGCTGTTGCAGGATCCAGCGTGCTGTTTGTTCCCTCGCTTGTAACCTCCAGGACCACCTTTCCAGGCAGTATGTACACGGGGACCCTGTCTCTGTTTCTTGGCAGAGAGCTGCTGATGACTGGCTTTGGCTTTCTTTGACTTTTCCCCCCCCCCCTTATTAATTTTGCTAATTCTCTTATTCAGTCTCTGTGGCTTTTAATCTGTCCCAGAGGAATTCCAGTGGACCTGCCTGGGTAAGCTTCTGTTCAGTGTTTGCCATGTAGGCCTGGGTCTGGCTTGCTTTTATCACTTCAGGCTGATATATGTCTATGCAGGAATTCATTGACATTTCCTGTATAAGTGTGCTAGCAGGAAGTTTTCTGTGGAATGCAAAATACATTTTTTCAAAAAATATTTTCCTACATGAAGTATATGAAAATACCTTCCCAAAAGCCTAGTTTAGCTAATACAATTTGATCTTAAAATCTAATTGAATTCCCTCCATTTAATTAGAATGTCAGTCTCTAATGAAAAAAAAAAAAAAAACCCCACAAAACAGAAAAGTTCAGCCCTGTGCCTTGGGATTTGTAAGGTGAAAAGCATAAATGGCACTATCAAGTCTAGCAAAAGACTTTCCAGTCCAGTGTCCCCTCTCCAGCAATGACTAGTCGTGGATTCTCAGGGAAGGGTCAATCTATACGTAAAGATCATGTTCTCCTGCTACTTTTTGTTGTACGTGGAGGTAGTTTTGAAAGGTTTGCCTGAGATTTCTGAGGTGGAAAGGTGTGGACACATGCAGTAACTCTCCGCAGCAGTTCGTTGGTGCTGGCTCCAGGATCCCGTGGGCTGTGCTGGTAAAGATGATGCATCCAGATGAATCACCAGTCCTGATGCATCTAACTCACGTGGGTTCCATGAGGCTCATAACCATCTCTGAGGTACTCATGGATCTTAAGAGTTTTTGATTGACAATACCATTTTCATGCAATTCTTCTCCATTTCCTTTTGTATTGTTTTCAATTACAGTAATTTCAGCAGAGCTGTCTACAATCAGAAACTATGAAAATTGAATACAGAAAGATGTAATTTTTCAAGGAAGACTGAATAAGTATAACAGAGAAATTTTCTCTTTTTGAGGGAAAGGATATGAGGGTTTTTTTTTTTTTCCAAGACTAACTCTGTATTATCAGTTGAACTGGCAGACAGGAAACTCTCTTCTTTTTTTCAGGTCCCAAAGGAGGTTTCTTTGTTAGAAAGCAAAACCTCCATTTCCTCTATTTGTAGTAACAGATAGCAAACCTAATGAGCATAGAATAGGTTTGTCTTTGAATGGACTTGTAGCCTATTAATTTTGCAAGCCAGTTCCAAACGAACATTGGAAGTCTGTCTTTGTCTTCTACTAGATAACTTGGTAGACAACTAAATGCTTTTCTTGCTGAGACCTACTCTCATGTTAATGCATTTTCATGTGCACAGTCTCCATGGGATTAACAACAATGTGTGTGTGCATGGAAGTTCCTGATGCAGCTGCCTTAGGCTGAGAAATGTTGGCTGTCTCAATCCCCACTATGGCCCACAACAAATTACCCTTTCTTCATCAGGATCTTGTGCATACACTGGATATGGTTGGACCACATAATGTGGGGTTACATAGCGGTACCCAAGCTAACTTTGGTAACAAAATCAGCAGCTATGAACAGCCATGAACCTGCTTTTAAGAGGGCTAATTGTAGCTTGGGTGGCAGAGCGTGCTGTCTGCAGTGCAAGACTAAGTCCATCTACCCTGTGCTACAAAGTCTGTTCTTCCTCTGGCCACTTGTAACTGCAGTTGCTCTGAACTTTGTCTTGTGGATTCAGGCAAAAGCGGCCCGAACTTATGAATGTGTGCAGTTGCATGCTGTAAATCAGAGGATACTGTCTTGAGCAGCCAACCTGCAAATCACAGGAACAAAGTCAGTGCATCGTTTGGGCAATCTCAAGACGTCTGGAAGCAACTGTGCATTGCACTCCAGGTTAAACTAGAGGTGTTCGGAGTCATACCAAACTTCTGTGCAGCAAGATGTGGGCTCATGTGTACAGTGAAATGGCAGGACAGAAAATTCAAGGGTATTTTGAAACAGAGCAGACTTCCAGACATCAAAGCTGTGACCGTGGCAATGTGGTTAGGCTGACTAATTCAGGTATCTAGCTTGCCAAAGTAAGTGTTGCATAACAAATTGGAGCTGGTAACGTGCTGCAGAGAGCGTTGGAGAAGCAGCGGAAGAATAAACAGAGGTAAAATCTTAAGCAGTGCAAAACCGTAGCTGAAAACAGCACTGGAAGTCATGCTCCTGGCTCTCGCTGGCACGTAGTTGTCAGCCGGAGGGGGACAGTAGGAGAAGCCACGTTGGGCATGTGTGAGATGTCGTATCCACTGATGGATGATTCAAAGTGCCAGCTGTGTCTTTTTATTTTTCTGCATAGAGATTTAAAAACCTTGGTCACTGGAGAGCATCTCTGCAAACTAGTCTGAAGTCAATATCTGCAACTCTTGCTCTTCACTTTAGATTTTCAGGGGATAATTTTTCTTGATTTAACTCAGATGAGCACATAATACCAGGGTGCTTTAAAGGATTGCTGCCTAATTAGTTTCCATGATTCTCAAAGCCAGCATAGAGTTTCTCGGCCATCAGGCTACCTTGTGCAGAACTGCTGAAAAGAATTTCATTTGCAATGGAATAAGTAGTAAAGCTTAGCATCCCCTCCCATTTTGGTTGCTTTTGTGCCTATACATCTGAATTGCTTCTGTAGTTGTTTTCTTGACCATGCCAATGTAGGGACTGGACAAAGACAAGGAATAACTCCAGCTTTTTGATTATCACTCATGTGGCAACACTAATGTTTAATCTTTTTTCCTTCTTTTTTCTTTTTCTTTTTTCTAGTAGATGAATAGGTTTACATGTTTGATTATTTTAGGCTGAAGATTGTGTTCAGTTCTGGTTAAAAAGTTGCTTGAACAACCAATTGCTTGCTTTCACTACATGCAGAAGCTCATACTTTATTGGTTAATAAGCCAGGTATTTCTTGTTTAAGAGGAGCTCTAAAATGTTCCTGCAATCTGCTTGTCCTTAATATGTGAAGCACAGGGAGAACAGCAAATTTAGGAAGCCCCTTATAACAATTATACAACTAAAAATTAAGAACATATAAAAGACCAGATGATGGACTAGAATTGAGATGTCTGGATTTGTTTTGACATCTTCATAAGGAATATTTGTTCTGCTTGCAAACATCCTGCAGAAACACCTTGAAATACAATCTGTGAAGACAAAATTTTGAGAAATAGTGTATATTCTTAGAGAAAACTATGGCATCAAAGGAGCGCAGGAAAAAAGAAAATACAAGAGGCAGGCCTGTAGCTGCATTATATTGCCTGGCTTGAATATTGTATACTTTACTTATCCTGAGGTTAAATTTGATCTGGCAGTCAGATAGTTCTGCAATGAAGTCACTTGCTGTAGCATTTTGTTGCACTACCCTTCAAAGAAACGAGTGAGACTTCTTGACTGGCCTACTCCCACTCTAATATAATAGGAAGCTAAAATTGCAATTTTAGTCAAGTGATTTGTGCATCCTGACTAACTTAGTTGGCAAGAAAGAAATAGAAGGCTTAATAGACTTACTAAAAATAGTTTTATGGTAAGAGATGAGCAGTTGGCCTGTGAAAACACATTTGGATAACTTTGGTCAGCTTGCATTTAAACGCTTGATATGAATTTAACTGCTGTTAATAATATTTGGTCTAAATTCTGAAAAAGCATAGCTGTTAGCACCTACCAATTCTGTCAACTGCCAAGATACTTAGAATCTTTTAGCCTGTGTTCCCAAAAGGAAATTATTTTGTTCTATTTGACTCCAACTGCAGTATTTTCCCTGAAATCACAATAGCAGGATGTGGTTAGAAAATGATGTATGATATTACAGCTCTTAACAGCAAGGCTCTTCCAGGAAGCGATGTTAGAGAGTTATCTGAGGTAATGCTTGCGACCATGCCCCAGTGAAAATGTTGGCATCTCGTCAGACTGGATGCCTGTAGTTGCTTTACCCCACTACAAGATGGGAGCAATGAAGCTGTATGAAGTGGTCTTCACAGCTATTCTCAAGGGTCTTGAGCAAATTCCTTGTCCCTTACTGGAAGATGAGAAGGAAGGTGTTTTCCTCTTTTATAAAAGACCATCCAGTAAATCTATCTAATTAATGAAAAATAAACAACAGAACTGTATGCCTCTAATATGAGACAGACCGTAGTTTTGCTGCTATTGCATAAAGTAAATGTCACCTATTTGTAAAATAATTCTTTCTAAGTGTTGATGGGCAGATTTGCCACTAAATCATTTTTAAATGTGATTCATTTTAAATGCAACCTCCTGTCTTAATTTCTTCTCAGTTAGTTTTCTATAGATGTTTTGTAGGTCAGTGGTCCCTCAAGATACAGGAGACCTGCTGCAAGAAGGAGAAGTAGGACTCCAAGGTTTGTTCACAAGTCTCATAAATGTGTGCTGCTCTCCAGAGAGTTGGTTTTCTTTCTTTATCTTTCTCTTGAAAGCAAGCTTTGGTCTAAGGCAACCTTGAAAAAGTGTAAGGCAAATCCAACCAGCACAGAGATATGAGTCTGTGAAGAATCTAAAACCAGGCCCCAGAAACTGGGATTCACACGCCAGCTCTGTGAACTCTTTGACACCTTCTGAACAGAAACATTGATCAGAAGATTTCAACTAGTGTTGCCAAAGCAAAGGGTAAAACACAACTTTCTCGGCATGATGTTGAAGGTGGAGGATCTACAATGTGTAAGCTTGTAGTATGGGACATTTTAGGGGACTTGAGGATACAGTTGTGTTTCCCTCAAGTGAAGCTCAGCAGGGAGTGCAGAGAGCAACCGCAAAGCTTTGATTGCTTATGCTGGGAGTTGTGTAGGACAGAGATCTCAGAAAATGAAACTATAGATAAGACATCCCACTGCTTCAGTTCAGTTGAGTTTTACTTCATTAAAACAATCTTTTAAAAGGAGAGAGTTATGTATAATGGACTCTGGAGCTCTGTTGAAATGAAACAAGTGTTTTTGGTTGCTGTAAACGCACGAGATGGAGCTCAGCACTCTTTGTGTGCATCCAGGGACTTCAGGTAACTTGTGAAAATTGTATCCTGTCAGAAATTAGTCCTCATTCAAGCAATGTTTGGGCAATGCTTGGCATGCAGGAGGAACTGATAGAGCTGACACAAGTGAGGCTAAAATACATACTTGTTTTATTCAGCTTTTGCTTGTCATGAATTAGAGCATTTCACCACTAGCATAATAGCCCCGTGGATGCTGCTCTGCTCCTGTAAGCAGGCTGCCTGTCGCCTCTTCATTACATGGTCACCCTTCCCTGCCTTGCGGGTAGAGCCAGGGTATGGAGCTACATTGACCTCACCAGGCCCAGGAAGGCCACCCTCACTAGTGCCTCCTGCTTCACGTTACCAAGGAGGAGGAGAGCTCGGAAAAGAGCAGCAGGTTCACTGTGTGCTTGGCCCTGATGCTGATGGAGAGGGGAAAAAAAAAAAACCCCAGCAGCTTTGCTATGTGCACTGGTGTTTTGCTTTAGTGAGCCAAAGAGGCAGCAGCTTCAGCAGATGAAGTACAAGTAGCAGGTACCAATGGCAATGGGTTTCCTGCTGACGCAGAAGTGCCAGCCCTGGTTCTGATAACCCATTTTAATGTATAAATCTCCAGTCTTATTCCCCCTCCCCATTTGTCAGATGAACATTTCAATAGCTGCTTGAATAGTGGATTTCAATAGCTGCTTGAGATCCTGTGGCTGGAATAGGATCCAGAAGTGTGCGTGTTTTTCCTTACCAGCTGCCATAGTAAAAGCTCTGCAGTTTGATCCAATTTAATATAAATCACTGATTTAATGCTCTGTGATATATCGGAGTAGAACATTAGTCTTTGGGAAATGAATTTGTGGCTGTTATGGGACAGTCATGAGGCCAAAAATGCTCGGTGCTGTGAATGAGATCCCTTATTAAGGTGGATTGATCTAATATTATGTTAGGCCAGCTTTTGCAGTTTGTGACACATCCTTACACCAGTCCTTGCCTAAAATGCAGGTCTTCTCTTTGAAGCAATATCTTTCTTAGATGTTGTGCCAGCCTCATGCAGCCTTGACGTGAATGCTCTATGCTCAATCTTCTGTGCTGCTAACCAGCACCACGGTTTGGTCGTTGCTTGCCCTGAAATGCCTACACTTTTTTGCAAGAAAATCATGGAGCATCGTGTGCTTGCTGATTCAATTTGAGGGTGGTGGTGGTGAAAAACACATTTATTGCACTTGGAGTAAATTTTTCATTTCTGCCATGTGGACCATCTTTTCCTGTGCTAGAAAGGTTGGATTTCAGATCAGACCTTGTATGGCCTGGCTCATCCCACAACTTCCAGGCAGTAAGGGCTAAGTATCCTAGGAAAACAACAAGTATAACCCATTTCTGCTGCTTGGAATCATTCATTACTTTCAGTAGTGCTGCAGTCCCCCAGATTAGATTTCTGAGAGATTTTTCTTTTTAGGAGGTGACTAAAGTTTAGCTGTATGCAGCACAGGTAGCTGGCAGATCAAACATCCCAGCTGACTGGAAAAATAAGACCCTCTAGGTCCTGAGGAAGGTGTTGCTGAAGGAGCAAAATGGCTCTGCACAGGACCGATTTTGCTAGTTGTCAGCAGCTTCCTCCAGACTCCTCAATTCTCAGTGGTCTGGGCAGCAAGAGACTTTGCTAGTTTGGGGTGTTTGGCCATGTGCCTGCAGTAACGTTGCTGCCAAGAGCTCAGGGTGCATTTCTCTATCAAGAGCAGCATATCTCAGATCAGCGGCCTGTGGACATTAGTTTCTGCTGTTCAGCTACCCTGCGTTGCTCTCCTGTTCTGCAGGTTGTCTTGGGCTCTTTGGACTTGTATGAGCAGTGGTGAGAGTCACCTGAGTTGCCCAGATGACTGTGGGTCAGACAAGAACATCTTCAGTTAATCTGGAAGATGAGGCTGTTTCTGAGGAAAGCTGGAGAAAAGGATTGGTTGAAAACTGTATGATGGAAGCTGTTAAAATGATGGAAGCATCAAGCAACAAATATCATGTAGTTCAGTGAGTGCTGGCTTGTGGTGCAAGAATGTCAGCTGGAGAAGATGAATTTTGACCTTGGAGTTTTGGTTCTTAATGTTTCCTGCATGCAGTTGTTTACACTGAGGTAAAACA
Organism: Dromaius novaehollandiae; assembly: GCF_036370855.1. Classification (NCBI taxonomy): domain Eukaryota; kingdom Metazoa; phylum Chordata; class Aves; order Casuariiformes; family Dromaiidae; genus Dromaius; species Dromaius novaehollandiae. Next base: position 7,329,238 of record NC_088103.1, on the reverse strand, counting down.
AATTAAAATGAATATTTAATGTGAGTGTGTGTGTATGGGCACAATGCTGGCTTGTAAAAGCCAAATCTATGCTTCAGAAGTTTCTGTAAGGGTATCTATATAGGGGGAAAAAAAATCATTGATGTTACAGGTGTTTTTTCTTTGTTATTGTTGCCTTCCACCATTACAAGTACCCAAGACGACTATGCAGTGGTTGAGGTTTTGTTCCTAAATAGCTGAGGCAGGCTGCCTGTTTTGGTAGACTTCAGAGCGATCTTTGGCACAACTGAGCACCTTTGCTGCTTGATGGATGCTTGTGGAAGGTCTTTAGGATAATAAAGTGGAAACTTGATTAAAGTCTTCTCTCAGTGGAGACTATTCACTTGGCTAATTCTGGTGAGGATTAATCAAGCTCCCTTTCTGCTGGTATACCATGAGCATTTCTTGTGTGTTCATCGCTACTGTATCAATGCTAAGCTATTTAACAGGAATATTGAATAGCTATAAAACTATGTATATTTTGAAGAGCAAAGGTTAGCTCCCAAGTTCTTAAGTCAATATTAAGAACGGGGAAGTAAAGCTAGGTGCAACTCAACTCAATAGCAACTGTTTTGCATTTCAGTTGGCAAGTCCCAGGTGTGTTTCAGGCTAGTTATTTCAAAACACTTTTGCTTGCAGCTGTAGGCCAGCTGTGCACTGAAAGCTATGGAATATGCAGAATTCAACAATTTGTTCTTTTAAGCCATCTAAAACCACGTAATCTGCAGAAATGCTTGATAGGCAGTTATCAATTAATTTATTCTAATGCTAAATTAAAATGTGTGAAAAAGGAGACTCCTGATTTGCAGCAAAGAGCTAATTGTCTTCAATCTACAGAGACTTTGTGATATGCGTCTTTAAATTTTATGGTGGAGAGAACAGGAGCTATTCTGGATTTTGTAGCCTGAAAAAACTCTCTTCCTTCTTTCTGTCTCTTACCAGTACCACCTTCTGACATGATGGATTGTATCTAAGTGATTTTCATAGCCTGTCTGCAGCATAAAAGGGTTTGTGGTGTCTGGCCGTCCACTTAACTGCTCGCTTTTCTCCTGTACCTCTTTGACACCTTATGCAGTTTTTTGCTTTTAAAGCAATGTTCTAATTTGGTGCTTTATAAGTGCAATAAGCCAAATCTAAACTGTATCTCTTAAAAGGGCACAATCTGGGCTGCTTCTCCATGCACTAGTTTGGAAATAATGTCTCATACATACTTTATATTTCCTGAGACCTGTTTTCTACCTCTTGCTTCTCCCTGAATGAGGAAGTATTTATAAAACCACTCTTTAAAATTTTCCATAGTGTAGTGACAAAAGCGAGAGTCTGCATGAAAGTCACAAAGTATCACTGAGGGGATTATTACTACCTTGATTCCTTTATCAGGGCCGTAACTACCTTGCAAATTTAGGCAGAGGTACATTCCTTCCTAAGGGTGTGACGTGGCAAAATGTTAAAACTGTCAGTGATTCAAAGCCATTTCTTTACTGTCGCAAGTATGACTGGAAGGATGCTTACGTGGTTAGAACAAGCAGCTTGGGGAAGCACCTTCTGAAATTGCACCTAGAAGGTGCCTTGCTGCATGTTGCGTGTGCCTGCCTCGGAATAAGGAAATGGTGAGTAATTACGTGGGAAAGTTATGCTGCCTGCCCAAACACCCTTACCTCTACCCCTGCACAGGGCTCCTTCCTAGCAAACCGGATTTTTGCTATGCTCCAGAGTTAAGTATGCTTTTATAGTCCTTACAAGGGCAAATTCCGGTTTTTTGAGAGCAGGCTCAGGGCTGGCATCAGCAAAGAAAGGGAAGAAGGTGCTGCTTTTGCCTACGGCTGAAGGGATGAGCTGGTTCCTCTGAGGGTAGGCTGACCTGCTAATCCCTGCCTCTTGCTTGTATAGGCTTATGCTAAGATGCCTTGGGCTGGCTCTGGGGAGGGCTGAGTCATTAGAAACCACTGATCTCATAGTCTTGCTTTCCAAACAGCCCTACCTCGTAGGCTGTCTCATATTTAGCAGTTTGGATCAGGATGAACTGGGGAGGAAGGTAAAGGCAGTGTTACGTAGACTGGAGAATCAAGGAATACCCTTTCCCAGAGCAATAGCTGGATGTGGTGCTGGGGACTTATTCTTCTGTGGAGATGTACTTCAGCATAGCTTCACAGCACTCCTTGGTCAGTACTTCTGCCATGGAAGCTCCCATGTCCACCCCACCTCCCTGCTTCTTTGCCTGTCTCCTGTCTGTGCCTCTCTTGGCAAGTGGCCAAATTATTTTGGAAACATCTGCTCATCTGCTGGCTTTCTTAACCTACAAAGGCATTCACTATTTCAAGAAGAGCTTGTATTTTTTTTATATATGTAGAAATATTCAGAAGAGGGAGAGCAAAACCAGACTGTCAAAGCATTTGAAGGCCACGTCCTAATGCGCATGCCTTACTGTTCATACACTGCATGCATGCAGGTGTGCGATTCAGTGACAGGAAGGAAAAGCTCAGGTGTACCTTTAAATCTGGACATTCACCCCTCTAATTCTCAGGTCTCTTCAAACCAGGGTTTTTAAGTGCCTTGAAAACACGGTACTAGCATGAAAGTGCTAAAATGTCAGTAAGTCTGGAGTGGAGCACATCTGTCGTGATGTACCTCCTGACAACACCTGGCTCAGCTGTCCCACTTGCAGCCTACAAGAGGAAAGCCAGGTGTGAACTCCTCGAGCTGGCAATCCAAGCCCGAGGGGCGGCCGGCTCCCTCCTGAGCCACTGCAGTGCCTGTATTGCCGGGGCTGTCCCTGCAGAAGACCATCCTGCTTGTCTGGCTAAAGCTCAGGGGAGAAGGTAGGTAGAGCCTGTGGCCAAAGGAGGCCCCTCTCCACAGCAGCAATTTCTACTTCCTACTTTAGAGGAATTGATAGGAGAGAAGGAGTCACTTCTCTCCGAGAGCCCTTCTGGCTTTTCCTCCCTTTTCCACCCTTCATCTTTTACATGAGGAGGAGGAGGACTCTCATCTCATCTTTCTGCCCACCCTTAATCCTAAGGGGGCTTAGGAGGGAGAGATGTCTTTGCAGAAGTACAGAGGAGTATGTGTGGATGCAGATGTGAATGAGCAATGGAAAAGGCAGTTTTCCTCCTTTTCCCCTTCTTAAACCCCCGTGCCCCCATCCCTGCCTGCTCCACATCCTTGAGGACACATGCTGCTGCTGCCAAAGCAAAACCAAACTTTGTCTCTGGGGCCGAGGTGCCTTCAGCAGCCTCTGCTGCTACAGTACAGCGCCGGGCGCTTGACTGCCCCATGCTGCATCCACGCAAGTTGACCGTGTCTCCGTTCTGTGCTAATACTGTGCCCACTGACAGTGCCTGGCTGAGGTGGGACTCTGCATGTGTGTAAGCATGTGCCTACATCCTGAGAAATTTAAAACACTGGGAGTATAGAAGATGTAAGAAGGAGAGGTGGAAGGTAGCTGCAGAGTTGGACACGGCTAGCTCCTTGCCAAAGCCAAGACTGACTGCCTTTAAGCCGTTCCTGTGAGGTTCTTCTGTCATCGCTGTTACAAATCTCGGATGGAGAAATTTTGTAACCTTCCTGGACACTCTCCCAATATTTAGCTGCCTGTTAAGCCCATTCCTTCTCATCCTATCCACAGCAGACCCAAAGCATGAGCAGTCTGCTCCTTTGCGGCCTGCAGCAGATTTTCACCTGTTTGGAAACGGTTCTCGTGCGTGTCCTCTGCCTAGTCCTTCTCGGAGTACACTGGAGTGGACTGGTCTAGTTGTTACTAAGGGATAAAGCAGGAGCAACTCTCTGGAGTCTCCAGCTTATCCTTATCTCCCAGGGAGCAGGTTGTGCAATACGGGATGTAGTGCTCTGGCAGAGACCCTACTGGTAGGAAGTGAAGGCACTTGGTAGCACATAAACTTTTCTTGCTGAAAGGGAAACTCTTCTGCTGAGGAGAGAAGAAAGGAAGCCTATTGAACTTGATTTTCCCCAGACATTCTCAGTAAACACCAAAAATAGTTTTTCTAACTGCACCATGTGTTTTTATATGAGACACTATAGCTGTAGGCCCTCTTATAATGGTGGCAATCAAAGACTAATATTGGAGTTAGTCCCCATCCTATAATACTCTTATAAAATAGCTAAGAGCAAACACGTTGTTCTTAATGTTCCCTTATAACAAGAATGTTCTCTCTGTTTAAAAAAAAAAAAAGGCTTCAAACTTGCTTTATCAAAATATTTAAAAGCAATAAGGTGGAAACATACTGCCTGGCTGTGGGAAGTGTGCACGTTCAGCTGCTTGCTTGTAAAAATGCACATATAATTGCTCAGCTTAACCACTTAATCATGGTATTTACAGGACAATGAATGGAATAACTTGCTGTGCTCTAGAATAACTGTTTATGACGGCCTTCAGGAGCTATGACTTTAGCTGTGTTACGATATTTTTCTGGTAAGTCATAGCTTCCTTTAAGCTAAAGGCATGGTATCATGAAAGGAAGGTGGCTTTTGGTTTAAAAATACAGAAGTCTTGATTGCAACTGAGTGGGGATCTGATTGCAGATGACTTCTGCATGCTATGTTCTAGGCATGAAATTGCTGTGCGTGTCTCATAGTTTTTGTGCACTTGTATCCATCGTGCTAAGTATTTTGCTCTGTGCGTACCAGGAAGGGAGGCCGGTGGTGGCAGGCTGTCGAAGCGTAAGCCTCTTGACATGCTAGCTAAAATCTGAAAACCAGTCAGACCAGGCTTGTCGACAGGGAAGAAGTAACGTATGGTAACGTACACCTCTGGGAAGGGAGGGAAAAAAGGAGGTCAAGAGGCTGATACGGCTGGTATCAAAGTTGTAACTGCATGAGAAGATTGAGACGAATGCCAAAAAGCCTTGGGTGAGAGGGAGCAGCCTTTTCTCCACGGGAAAAGGAAGCTGAGCTGTAAAATCACAGCTGTTCAGAAGATGAGCCATGAGCTACGCGGAAGAACGCTGGACTTGTATAGGAATAGTGATCCTCTGCCCGATGAATGCTCCGGGGGGAGGAGGAAGCGAAAACCGGGAAATCTGAACAGGGGCACTTGTTTGGTCTTTTCCTGGGCTTAGTATTCTTTACGTTATTCAGCAAGGAGCAATCACACATCCATTTCCTTTAATCTAATAGATGCCTCCGAGCAGGTAAAACTCTGCTCGCAATCTCAGTGGTTGACTCAGGGTGAAAACTTATTAATATGAAAGGAATCTGAGGACTCCACACTAGGCCAGAGCAGAAAGTCCCACATGCTTCTCCAGTCCTCTCTCAAGTTTCTATCCGGTCGTGCCCTTCCCAGGCAGGGCAATCAGAGCATGTTCCTGGGTCTTCCTTCCTAATACAGCAAAAATCAGTTTTTCCCACATTATTGCAAAAATCTGGACTGGCTCTAAGAGGGCTCCAAATTTGTCTGCCTTTTAATAAGTTGAGATTGCTGTTCTGAGGGAGAAATGACCTCTTCTAGCTCTGAAGGTCTTCAGGAGCATGGCATGGGAGCTGGAGGACTCTTGGGGGAGAGCTAAGATGACAACGTTTGTATGGTCTAGCTCCAGAAAGCATCGTCGTGCGGAACAGGATTTTTGTCAAGAAAGGTGATAGGATTATAATGGGTGCACTGTCAGAAATACTTTGACTTCGTGGTAGCCTGAGGAGAGCTGCTCTCTGGGAGAGTGACAAGGCCGGATTACGAGGTGTCTACTCGCTTCCCAAGCCCCTGAGGGTGCAGCGGTGGTTAAAGCCCTGAACTGGTAGTATTTGTGCGAACAGGACCCATCGCGTTGCCTGTTATGTTCTGCCACAAAGACAGGCTTTGGTGAATTACCCCACCTGTAGAAAAGGACTGTCCTGGAGGAAAGAATTAAGCAATTTTATTAAGCTTGTTCTTTCCCTCTTCAGATGACCTTCCTCTCAGCTGAGTTTTCCTCTTGAAGTCTATTCCAGCAATGGTAGATACTAACTTGGATTAGAAGGAAAAGTGAAGTAAGAACTTCTTTACAGCAATTTCTAGCTGCTACTTTGTGTTTAATCAAATACAAGTCCTGATACAAATTTCAGTGAGCCTGTGTGTCTTGCAGTCACCTGTTTGGGTCTGTGACTTATCACTGATTAGATGCATGAACTGCTTCTATAGCTTTACACATGGATTTGAGACAGGATTATTAATAGATTTGGAAGAGAATTGTTAGCTTACAATCTGCAATTATTTGACTGCATTTACAATTTCATTCACAATCAACAGCTTAAAGAAGTGCCTATGGCTGCGTGCCCTTAGAAAGACAGTGAGGTGGTGACATATGGGTTTCCCAAAGCATAACTTGTTTTTGCACTAGCTGAATGCTAAAAAGCACAAGTCATCAATGGTGTTCTTTGTTGTATTCTTTGGATTCTTCTTTATCTTTAACACGTAGCAGCTTTGCCCGTGCATTAACGTGTGCTGTCCAAACGGACAAGTTTCTATTGCTTCCCTGGTGTTCTCAGTTAGGACTCTAGGTTTCTCTGGGGAAAAAAGGCTCATTCTTTCCAATCTCATATCTCTTTTTCAAGAAAAATGCTCCTCAGTGAGCACGGATTTATAGCAGCAGAAGCATATATGTGTTCTCTTCCCCCGGCCCCCGTTTTGCATTTCCTTCATATCTGGAAATGAGAATTCAAATAGCACTTCAGCATCTATCTTTATATTAAAAAAAAAAAAGTCATTTCTATGTGGTGGTGAAAGATATGTGGAATCTAATTTACATCTGATTTCAGTTGGCCCATGCTTGCTTTTTGATGTAGCTCTCATGCTTGCTTTATCTGTTTCAGATTTTGGTCACACTCCGATGAATTGCCTCTTTTCTTCCTCTCTCTTTATTTTACACTTGGGCCTGTGTCTGCCACTATCATAAAAAGGAGCAACACGTTATTACAAGATAGTCCTATTGACTTGAATGAAACACTGGAATTATGTCAGAGCTGTGGCTTGTATTGGCAAAAGGATATACCAATAGATAAAGCTGTTAATCCAGCATACTCCTAACTGCTGTGCTTGGTGACAGGGGGAAAAAAAACCCAAAACAGTGAAGATAACTGCTGTTTGCTCTAGATATTCACTTTATATCTTTGTAGAACAGATCCAGTGCAGTCACTCTTTCTACTGAAAACTGACTGTATTTCTTATGTCTAAATTTAAAGTCATGAAATAAAGAGCACTGTGCAAATCTGATGCAAGGGATACTGCACGTGTTTCACGTTATATAGCGGTGATGTCCTGCAACCTGTGTTTTCCTTTGGTAGCCCCTGCTTGAACCGGTGAACGGAATAAAGCTCCCTGGAGCTGTTTCCCCAGCTTGCAAAGCTAGCTTGCATAGAGGAAACCCAAACCTCTGGGCTTGTGGTTGTGGAAATACGTAGCTGATGAAGCTGCTGAATTTCAGATGGGGGGAGTCTTTTACCTATGTTCAGATCTCTAACTGGCCTGTATTTGCAGGACCCCAAGCCCGGTGATGGAGTGCCCCCCCATGACATGTGTTGAGGGCTCCGTATGTTCAGAATGAGGCCCTGGGCCTCAAGATAGTGATTTCACGTGGTAAAAATGTGAAGTGTCAGCTCCCAGTATGGCCAGTGGATGCTGGGGCACCACAGTGTGCTGCGCGGGGAGTTGTTTTAAGCTAGCCACGGGCCACACAGAGCGTATATGAGCTCTGACTCATCCCACATGCTTTTGGGTGTTTTTTCTGAGGTTGCACATTGAGCATCTTGCAATTCAGAGCCCACAGTTCTCCAAAAACAGCTATTAAATGAGCAAGCTCACCAGTTTGAGAGCAGAACTGCCGGAGGAAGGAGTAGCACTGTTCTTAATACTAAAGTCTAATCAGTAAAGCATGGGCTTGGGAATATAGGTATGAAGGTTTAATTTGCTTGTGGGTTTGAATCCCCCCTGGCCATCATCATCCCCTTCCACAGCAGAGAGCCCCTGAATATTGGGTGGAGGCACCCTGGGTTGCTCCTGCAGGTGGTGGGACATGTAGTCTTGAGTCTCTAGCAGTTCTGGTCCCCTGCTCCAAGATTTCTTGCCTTCCTAGTCTAATGGCCTGCATCACTTGCAAGCAGAAAATACTGTTTTGCATGCCTTCAGCTGAAGGTTGAGTCCTGCCTTCTGGATGCCGGTTGCCAGGCTCGTCTGCTGTCACCTCCAGTATTGCTCATCTGTGGGTGGATGGGGCTGTCCTGCCATGTGCTCGGAGATGATAATTGGTAACGTAATGCCACTGCTTTTTTGGATTGCAGCGACCCGCATCACCGCAGGCACCTCTGCACGGTGCGACACTGCTCTCCTGCATGTCCAGCTAACCCAGGTTTGTCTTAAGAGAGCTGGTTCTTGCCCTGAGCCTCCAAGTCCCTTTGCAAAATGGGAAAGCACCTAGCTTGTGACGATGCAGGGAATAGTTTTACTACATCGGAATAGTCTCCTTGTCCCCACAAAATAAAAGCAAACTTCCCGAGCAAACTCCAGCTCTTTCCCTGTGTTTCTTGTACCCTCAGCTGTTCTCAGTAGCCAAAATGGTTGCAGACAGAGAGGTAATAAAGGCTCCATCAGCTGCTAAGGCTTCTGACGATGCTTCCTGAGCACCTCGGCAGCGGAGACTTGCAGACTGATTTCAAATGGTTTGATAGAAGCATGTAAGGGACAGGATGGGGACAATAAATAGCTTGTTTCTCGTCTCTGACTGACACTAGACTAAAATGCTGGCCCAGAGAGGAAAGACTAGCCGAATTCATTGTTGAGACCCATTTTTTTTACTTTTAGTTTCGGTTATATGATAAAACAGCAGGATGTGTGCCCCCCTAAGTGGCTTCCAGAGATGAGCTCTGGTGAAGTGTGTGATCCTGGATATGAAATAGCAAAACTGAGAAAGACTGTGCACAAAAAGCTGGCGTTATAATATCTACTTCTTTTTTCTATATGTATCATTTTGGACTCCTTAAAGCTATGGCCCCGTGGTAGGTTGCCTGGCGCAAATGCACCATGCGAGCAGAGTACTCAAAGGATTAAATATCTGTACTTGATGCTTAGCAGGCGAGCGAGACTTGTGAGCCAGTAACTTGCTTGCGCTGAATCCCCTTTTGGGCAGCGTCGGGCTCCGGGGCTGCCCATCTAGCACCTCTCACGGGCTTTACGTTAACAAAACCGGCAGCTCTTCTGACCGCAAACAGGCACTTAATAGAAAGATCCTTAATTTCAGGGCTTCCGTGAGACGTGGAATCTTTGAATTCCTTTTGGGGAAGGAAAACTGAGGGTTTTTTTGTTTTGTTTCACTGTGTTTTCGGCTGGGGCTCCACTAATTAAGCAGCAATTTAGTCTCTTGCACTTTGAAGTTTCACTCATTACCTGTCCTGTGTTGAGTCAACAAAAGGCTACATCTAAGGCAGCGAGTCTCAGGCCGTCACTTTTTTCCTTTTTCTTTTTCGGCTGCCTAATTAAATGTAATTACTTTATTTTGTGCCAGGGGTTCATACTTGCAGCATTGCCTTGTAATGATTTAAATTGCACGGGCGCTGCAGGGGGACTGCATGACGCCAGAGCGGAGACGCTCCTGCTGTCCTTCCTCGCCGCAGTGGGTGAGCCCAAAGTAGAGCCGTCCTCTTCCTACCTACTTATTAGCTGCCCTACAGGAGCATCCCCTCGGCAGGGCGCTCGGTTTATATGGGCAGGATGTATAACGGGACCCGCTGTTATTCCTAAAAATAGCCGGTGTTGGGGACATGCTGGAATGAGCCACCGAGGGGATCCTAGAGGCTTAAAAAAGCGTGTGACCTTCCCGTGGCACACGGGCTTTGCGTCCGTTCGCTTTTATTTTTATAATTACGGCAGATCAAAAGCGGTGCGCTGCCCCTCGTTCGCTCTTTAGGGGGATTGGAAGAATTACTGTCCCCCTGACAAGCAAAATGCTCCTGCTGTTTCCCTTTGCAGGCAGCAAACAACTGCCCCCCCGACTCCTCAAACAGAAAAAAATCACCTGTATTTCATTTTTTTTCCCCCTCAAATATTAGGAAAAAGGTTATCGCAGAGAGATTAAATGAGAAGCCCGGTGCAGCTAATGAGCTCTCGGCTCAAGTTCCCGGTCCCGTGGGGTAAGTACAAGCCGGGCTGAGTTTTGAGGCCGACTTTAACGATTAATCACAGGGTAAATCTCGTGGCGCTGGCGCTAATGATAGGGGTGGCCTTTGGCTCTCTGCTGGCCCGGGAACCGCGCGCATCTTCGCGGCGCGGCGGAGCCCTCCCTCTCTGCCCGTGGTGCCAGCAGGTCTACGGCGCAGCCGTTAAACCTAATGCGAGCTCTTAAGTCGCTCAGGCTGCATTTAAGTTTAAAGAGGAGGGAGAGGAGGAAGAAAGGAGCAGGGGGGAAGCCAAACAACTTCTGGTTTTCTAAGGGGCAGATAATTTGTGGAGTGTTTTGGAGGAACATCACAAAGAATACAAATGGAGAAACAATTAATCAGTTTAATGGAGAAGACGGATGGGACTGTTTCTCTCCAGAAATAATGTCATATTGGTTTTTGGGTACAAACGGGAAGCAGGAGCTCATTTATAGTATATATTTTGTTCAGTATGAAATGTTTTTTTTGGGGGGGACACTAAGTTTTCATGGCAGTTCTGTGATTTATGAGGGGCAGCAAGATAAAAATCCAACATGCATGTATTTGCTGTGTTTTTTTTCTTTTTACACTTAAGGAAAAAAACAAACCACCCAAACAACTGATTCCTGCTATGTATTGTTTCAATTTGATCACCTTTGGCGGTTCAAGCCCTAACTGTCCCCAAGCTAATTCTTTATCTGAACGTGCTTGTAATCCAGCCCGTTATATTTGTCCTATCTGCGACAGAGCACATGTCACTTGCGGAAAACACTGGTGATATTGGACAACATTTGCTCTTTGATTATATTAATAGGTTATGGTGATTTTAGTCTGCCTCTTAACAGGCAAGAGTATGATCGGGGGGACTATATGTGGGTCTGATCCTCATTAGCATTTCCATTATACCTTTAGATGTAGGGATATCATTAATGATTAACTTCTTCCCACTGAACATCAATTTAAATCAGGTCTATTTTAATTCACTTAGAACAGTCGGTCACAAACACAGCGTCCTTTGACTCAGACCTCCTTAGATGGCAAAACTAAATTCATTGAAGAATAAGGTAGATTTTTCAGCAAGTCCTTGATAACATGACCCCACTGTAAAGGCAAAATGTCTTTAAGGACACCAGCTGTACAGCATCAGTAGCTAGTTGTTCACTTGCAGAAGAACTTAAAGCCATGTCTATCACTGCTGAAAAAGCTTGAAACACATGGAAAATACTGCTGCATGGATTTTGCTTCCTATGGAGCCCTCTCCATGCTATGCTGGCAGTGCCAGGGAGACCAAACTCTGCATTAAAGAAGTAGCAGATGGCTATCTTCATCCTTAAGTTTGCATGACCTCCTAAAGCAGCAGAGAGGTGTCTGTCCCTGTGGAGATTATGGGCTGTGGAAATTTGGTGGCAGAAGTAGAGCCTGTGATCTCAAGTAGTGTCACCGGTGTATAACAGGCTGAGATCCTGCTCCTCAGAGGGCCTGTCCTGGAGGGAAGGTGGGTGGCTGAGCTGTTTAAAACCAAGCAAATGAGCAAAAGCTGAGAGCTGCTATCAAATTTAATCTGCTCTGAGCCTTCTCCCAGTTCCCCCAACTATGAGAGACCTATCTTGAGAGATTGAGGTAGTCCCCATCTTTCCTCTGCATTTCTTGCCTCTTGCTCTGCCAGGGCCTAGGGCATCTGAGTCTGGCTGTGTCCTGCCAGAGAAGTGCAGTGGAGAAGGATTTGCACATTGTGCAATAGAAGCTAAAAAAAACCTGAGGTCACTTGTGTGAAGATGATGAGCTGGTTTTCTTCTGTTCCTGTAAAAGAACAAATATGACCAGAGTCCCTAACAAATGGAGCAGCATTAAAAACAAACAAACAAACAAAACAAACTAAAAAAAAAAAAAAACCAAAAAAACCCCAAGACAAAACAAAAAAACAACCTGGAAATGTTAACTGGCTTAAACCAATGCATAACCATGCATACTTTACTGTAGCTGGGATTAAGCCTTAAGTGTGGGGTTGCTTTGGTGGCTCTCGTTCCAGATTTGCATCCTGTCTAGCAGTTATGAACACATCTCCCTCTTGCCATAGTGCTTTTGGTGGGCTCTTTCAGGCTGAATGGCAGTGTCCCCCACTGACTGTTGTTCCTTGTCTAGGGGCTGCTTTGCACCTTTTGATGAGGCTGCTCTGATTCCCCCCTACACGCTTCTGCTGTAGCCTTTCTTGAGATGAGGAGACCAGAACTGCCCAGAACAGTCAGGCTGTAGGTAAACCATGGATTTAGACAGCAGCGTAATGTTCTTGTTTTGTGGCTTTTGTGGGTTTTTTGGCTGTTCCTTTCCTAATAATTCCTAACATTTGATTTGCTTTTTTTACCTCGAGTGAACGCTGAGATGCTGTTTTTGTGGGTCTATTGACTGTAACATTTTGGTAATGGTCAGCTCAAATCTCACCATTTCTGTATATGCAGAATTTCTGTATTTTTTTTCCCCCCTGTGCATTGTTTTACCTTACCAGAATTGAAGTTCATCTTCCTCTTCATTACCCAGCCTTTCAGCCTCATAAGGTCCTTCTACAACTCTTCCATCAGTCCGTGTTACCTTCAGTGACTGAGTGTCATTAGCAGATGTTCTCATCTCCCTGCTCGGACCATTTTATGAATGCATTGAATATGGTTAACTATTCAAATATTGTTAGGGCAAGTTTGCGAGACAGTTGTTTGATATAAGTACTGTTTGGCTCCCTTAACACTACTCAAATTATTATGCAACAGTATATTTGAAAGAGTTATTTGGATCCAGCATGAAACTGTGAGGCCTCAAGAAATGCCTCCATGAGCTGTGATCCTAGTGAGAGCAACGGCCTCGGATGATTTTGGGGGAAGACGTCCCTCTGCGACGTTCCCGGGCTGTGCGTTGACGAGATGTGAAGCCAGCATCCAGATCTCTCTTTGCTAGGAGCCTGCGAGACTCAACTTGAACATCAAAAATGACAAAATAAAATACTTCCAGCCCGTGTCCTGTTATCAACAGATGGTATTGATAGGCTGCTTCACAATAAAACAACAAAGGTCTAACCAGGATCTTTAACAAATTGCTGGGGGAAAAGGGGGAGGGAGGGGAAGGAAAAGAGAAAGATGGTGCTTTTAAATAGAACAGAAAGAAAGGGAGAAGATGGTACTTACGGTTTTATAATTGCATGAGTCCTGGAAACAGTGAGATGATGACTGGGAAAGCCCATCCTCCTGGAGACCCACGGATGGCAGCAGAGTGAGACAGTTTTTGAGAAGAGGAATGGTACTGCTTTACAAAATTTGAAAGACCTTCCAAAATTAGATACTTTGAATGTTATCAGGGAAGTACCAGACCACTCAGCAGCAAATATAATGTAGGTTAATTCCATTTTCCAGCATGAACAACAAATGCCCCCTAAATCTGCCATTATTGCACTCCATTTCAAAAAGGGGAGCTATATTAAAAAAGAAAAAGTTGTTTTAAAAGTAGCTTTGTCTTCCTGCCAACTGCAATGATGTGATTTAAGGGCACCATTTTGGAAACTCAAAGCAAAAATCGGTCACCTATCAAAAAGCTTTGAGAACGGGGACAGGAGAATACAGGAAAAAGCTGGGGTAGGTGATCTGCTTCCAGAAAAGGGAGGTCACCCACAGATTACACAGGGATTTGTGATGTTCAGCATATTTAGAAATGAGGGGGATGAGGGAGTGACCATCAGATGTTCAAGCTTCTTGATGATACTAAGCTATTCAGGGGAATAGGGTTGAGGGATGAACTATGAAGGGCTGAGAAAGGACACTGAGACTTGTGTGACAAAACATACAAAGCAGGTCAAGCAGCGATACACAGGAGGGCTTTGCCTTTTGCTGTATGGAGATGGGCGCTAAGCTCACTTTTTCCACCTTGGTTACAACTAATAGCACCATGAAAATATTGGCAGAGAGCAGTAGCTGCCAAAGGAGCAAAGCAAATGTTGGTGGAAGTACAAGTCAGTTGGAGAGCATCATTTCAGCACTACAAATCCATTGCAGGCCTATGTCTAGAAGAGCCTGGGCGGTTCTGATCTCCAAGAGGATGTAGGCGACTGGAAAAAGTCCAGAGAAGGATGAGGAGCTAATCAAAGGTCTGGAATGACTTCCATGTGAGGAATGACTAAAGAGACTAGGACTCATCAGCCTGGAAATAACACTGAGGGGAGGATGTGATGGAATTTTATGAATTAGGGAGCTTCATGAAGACGGTGACTTCAGACCAACTGCTTAATGCCACTTCCAACTTAAAATAATTTTTTTTTCTTTGTAACCAGGAGGTTTCCAAGTTCTGACTAAGATCTCTGCTGAGTTTGGTCTCAGTCCACCGGTATCTTTTGCCTGTGAGTGATGCCACTGCAGAGAGTGTAATGGATCGCAGGCAAAAAGCTATTATGTTTGTAAGCTTGTTCAGTGCGTACTTTAAAAACCCATTAGCTGAAACAGTTTGTACTTTCATGTACTAGAATGTCAATGTATCAGTCGCAAAGCAGTTATAGAAGAACATTCTTAATATTTACTTTTCTTGCCTTTAAACTTGAATTAGAATGATGATATTGTTGTGGCTTTGCGTTTTCCAATACAACTCCAAAAATACTACACAAATGCTTTAAGATACTTTCCTTATTATTATAATGTTTGTCTTGGCAAATGGTGTGCATTATAAAGATATACCATAGTTGCACTGTAGGTACATGTTAGACAAAAAAAAAAAAAAAAAAAAAAACTGATTAGAAAACAGATATTGTAGTAACTCTAAATGCATATTTTTCTTGAAAAATAAAATTATTCTTAAAATACCTATCAAAAAAGTTCAAGTAATGAACCCTTTTGTGATTGCATATTTCATCTTCCACATCTATATATAAAAAAAAATCTGAACAGTATAGCGACTCTAGCTGTAATGTGATTACAAGCTTGGTGCTTTCAAATAACTAAATTCAAACCAAATTTTGGTGTGCCAGGTAAGGCCCTCTGCATTCTCCCTCTCCCTCCATAGCTTTTGCATCTCAGATTTACTACCGAATGTCAGAACAGCCTCTTTCGGTGTATGTATATATAGGAACAAGGTGGTGTGTGGGCGGTCTGAGGAAAAACTCTAGAGAAGAAATTCTGAAGAGTAAATTAAGCATTTTAACTGCACAGGTTGGAGGTGGCGATAATTAAAAAAAATATATGCCTTTGGGGTGAGGGTGATTAAAAAGAATCAGGTATAATGTAATGCTAATAAACAGTGGCTAGCATCTGTAGCATTACTGCCCAAATTCTTGTGCTGCCACCTCTGATTTCCCTTGCAATCTTTTCTAACCTTTGAGGTTTTTGCAGTTGCCTGTGACTTCAGGCCCTGGCTCGTGTGCTCCAAGTCTCTCTTTCCCGTATGTGTTTCAGGTGCTCCTTCAAACACCTCCAATATATCATAGTGTCGTCCAGGGCCGCTCGTCACCTTCTGACCTTCTTGATAGGATAAAAATAATGTAGATAAGTTTGCTTGGAGTATTTCCTCCACATTTCTCTTTTCAAGCTACGTTTGGTTTTCCTCAGACTTGGAAAGCTCAGCTGATGTGTAATGGCTGTTCCCTATGTGAGCACTTAGTTTGACTGCAAAATGATGCACATCTTTGTAAGATGCTCCATTTTGTAAACCCTAGGCAGGACAGAGAAGACCTACTTTAGACAGAGCCAGAGCAGAAGGAAGGCTACTCAGTTATCAGCTATGGCTCTTTGCCTTCATCTTTTCATTTCAGCTAATAGCTCTTGAAAAAGGAGGTGTTTCAGCAGAGGCAGCTATAGTTACCTGCTTGATTGCTGTGCAAATGTACGTACAGCCAATGTTTTTGGCCGTGACACTGGGGTTGGTGCGGCAATTAGTGAGCTGTTACCGTGCTTGGCTCCTTCAGCAGCTGCCAGGGACAGCTACCGGCGGGACAGCATCGCTCCAGGCTGGGAGCGAGTCCGGGAAGGAGGATGTCCCGCGAGCCGCTCGCCTCCTGTTTGTTGCTTGGCCCGTCGCGTCTTGCCAGACACACAGACTCCTCCAAGGCCGTTCGCAATCATCTCTCATCTCTGCAATTACCACTTCCTCCTCCCCCTGCTTCGCTCTTCCGTTTGACCTTCTGGCAATTCCTCCAGCGCCGGCTCTGAGCGGAGCAGAGCGTCCCGGTAGTCTATCCTACCCTATCCAATTAAAGATGCAAGTGGCACATTAGGAGCTACCTAACAAGCCTCTAAACTGCCCTTGACTAAGAGCCTGCAGTCTCATTGATCTTGCTGAACCCACCTTTAATCCCAAATTTTCTTAGGCTGCAGTTAACTCTCTGTCACAGCAATTACAGATTTTGCAACTTCGCTGCTTTTTTCTTTTCTTTTTTTTTTTTTGCTTTGGCTTCTCAGCCAATAGTAGGAGACTTATACTTCCAGATTTAGGCACAGACTGATTTCCCAGGTTCATATACTGCACTCTGGGTTTATTTTTAATCCATAAAGACTGCTTGATGTAATGATCAGCAATCAAAGAATATGCAATTATCACTCTTGCAAACTTTCCTGCGCCTCAGTAATTAAACCAACAAATTAGTTAAAGGCTCCAATGCGGAAGAAGATTGGTAGACTGTGGTCAAGATGCACATTTACGGATTTTCCCTTAAGCTGCTTTTCTTGGGGAAGCTTTGATAAAGGACATATGATATTAATTATCATTAACTCTGTGTGGTTTCTCTGCATTTGGAGCACTCAGACTTTAGCAGACAGGAGCCCTGCGTTAAATCTTTAATGTATAACTGATATTTTTGCTGCATAACTTTTTCCTATCTTGATTTGTCCGCTGATACTCGAAAGGGAAGATTTAAGACAGTTTCTCTGCGTAGACTGACACTTCTCCCTCTGATCTGATCCGGCAGAGAGCTATTCCAACAGCAGCAGCAATGTAGTTTAAATGCCAGATTTTGAAAAACAAACCTTTGAATTGCATCTTGCATTCAGCTGTTGCCTGAAAAAAGCTGAAGGATGGTTTTTGTTAAGCTGCGACTACCTGAGCTCGGCAACGAAGCAAACACCATTTAACAGATCGACTGAAATCCTGCCTTGAGAGAGCACACGCCAACATGCAGTCCCGTAACATCAAAGCCTCTCCCGTCTCGAGCTCTGCTCCGCGGTCCCTCGTCAGCGTGAGCCTTCCTTTGCAGGCAGCAGCAGGAATTCGGCAAACACGGAGATGAGACTCCTTCTTAAGATCTTCACGTGCGGGGATGAGTCACTGATAAGTGCTTGCGAGTTGTGCTGACCAGATTGGGAGCGCGGCAAGCAGGACTGGCAGCTACCGGATGTCACTGGGAGCAGATGAGGGAGCCTGAAATTTCCTATAACTGAGGAAGCACATATGAAAACCTATAGCAGGCTGCAGAGGTCCATGCTCTGAGAAATAGCTGTCTGCATAATTCACTTTACCGGGATTTACAGAGGCGTTCAGGCCTGATTACTCTTCTTTGCTACTTTCTCGTTTGGGGGCTCTCAGCAATTTGGAAAATAAAGACCTGAAATGTCTTTATTCCTTTGCTGTTTTGACTTATGTAAGACTCCAGGTTACTGGCAATATCGACGAGAGATGTGCTTTATATCCATGGTCTGATCTGGAGGCCGCGAGCTGAGGGGGGTTGTAGCACGGAGGTGGATGACTGGGAGGCAGAAACACATTAAGAAGGGCTGTCTTCTACTTTAATTTTTGCTAGCAACATGTAGGGCTAGGTCATAAAAGCTGGGAGATCCTGGAAAATTTGCTCTTGACCTTTTAATAGCATGGCAGAGTCCTTGGGTTGCTTCTTTATATATTAAAACAGCATACAATTTCAGGGATAAGCAAGGGAAGAAGTATATTTGAATATACCATGGGCTCTCAGGGAACATTCTTCAACCCTGGCAGTGAAACCCTGCAGCATTTGATATCCATCCTGGTGCAGAAGTCAGCTTTTGGGTCCGAAGAGATGTTTGTAGCCTCCTAATGCCACTTCTATAGATCGCTTTAATTTGACCGACGGTTATCTGAGGTTGTCACATACTGCTAGTTATCATGCTGACTTAGCACATCATTTGGAGGCACTCCTACGCCACTAGCCTCATGCTCTTTTTCACTTTCCTGTCTGGACTTTTCTTCTGTTCAAGAAAGTCTACATGGCTTTTCTTTTTTTTAAAGCTATAGTCGTTAGTGTGGAATAATACAGGTGGCATTTTCAAGTATCACAACATTAAACTTGTATATGTTTTGCAGCTACTGGACGTGCAGCAAACCAGCCCGTCTAGCAGCCACGTTCCTGCTTGACGGGAGCAGGCAGCAGGTCTGGGCTTGACCTTGGGGGTTTCACACTGACTCATCACAGGGCTATTGGGCTGCGATGTTGCTATAATTGGGGGTACCTGGAAAACCCTCTGCTCTTCGATCAGCTTTAACCACCTACTCCTCTATCTGAGCAACCATCTCTAAGGACAGCATGCCAGGGTCAAAGTTTCCCATTGCTATCAAGAAGACTTCAGCGGGCTCCAATTCTTGCTCAGAAGCTTTCAGAACTTCTGGGTTATTCGATATTATGACTTTTTAAAAGGTATCACCTTTTGACTACACATTATTTAAAATAGCAATGCTGTCTTAATGTTTAGTTGTTTATTTTTCAACATTTTCAGTCTTTCTTTTCCCCATTCTCTTTATGATTATTACAAACATCTTTATGTTCAACTTGGGAGTCTGCATTTAAACTTCAGATTTCCAATACTTGCTTAGTTGATTCAGAGGTGTCCATCCTACGTTGTTATTTTATGAAGTTTTCTGTTCTCAAAGGTAGTGGGAGCTGGACTCAGATTTATATTTTGCTCCCAGTTTTTCCTCACCACTGAACTAAATAAAAATGAAGAGTTTGCGAGAAACCCCTATTTCCTCTGTGAAACTTGAATTATTGAAGCCGCCTCTCAGCCCATGACTTAATGTAAGCTCCATGGACTGCGGGTCCTGCCCTGATGTTACTGGACAACCAAGCCTAGCTCTTTAATTCTTGCTACTTTCCAACTTTAGAAGAGTTTCTTTCAGGCTATCTGCATTAAATTTAACATCCTGAGCCTCACGAGAGACACTTAGTGGGATGAATTAATACAAGACTTTCAGTCTCTCCAAGAAGGTGGCCTTCCAAAATGACACCAAATTCAAGATGGGCCTCAAAGGAGTGGTGGGTCCCGGGGCATCTTCACCGAGAGAAGGTCCCATCACACGGTGCTCATTCCCAGAGGAGGTTAAACAGAACCTGAGGGGGTTGCAATCTGGTTAGATGGGCTGGGGTTTTTTGATAAAACCTCTCCTAGGTAAGGACATCACCAGATCAAAGAGTGAATGGCAGCGTAACAACAACAAAAAAAAAAAAAAAAAAAGAAAAAGGAGAGAGATGGAGCAAAACCAAAGAAAATTTCACCAGCCTCTCAAAAATTGGTCTGTCTTAGGATAACTGTTAGGACCCTAACATCTGTGATAGGCGGCTCAGAGAAGAAACAAACAAAAAACCCAAAACCCAGACAGGCCAGATGAAAATTTCCATGAGCAACCTTAAAACAAGAGTCTGGAATGCACACCCATGTTAAACAGTGTCTGGCCTCTGGCTTAAACACAGTCCTTGCTTAACCAAATCTAGCTAAGAAAAGCTTGTATTGCTCAAGACAGGCAATTTCTAAGCATGGCCAGTGCTGCAGTCAGAACTACCAAAGAAAAAAATATTTAAATACATCGCAACAGCAGTAATGCTGTATTTTGACTGAGGAGTTTTGTTATTGAAAAAGATTTGAATTTAGATAAATAAACCATTTCCCATCAAAATCTTTCAGGAATTACCCCCATCTCTCCAGTTTAATAGCAGATTAAGGCAGCAAATGTTCCTACACTGATCTAGCATTGCTACTGAATTACATTTAGTGATGCTAAGAGTTAATTCTTTGTATTTACTAGAGTAAATATTGGCCATTCATTGGGCTTTTTGTTATTGCAGCATTTTATTAATCTTCCTCGGCAAAATATGCTGGATTTACATTTGCTTACCCTTTGTCTAGGCTTTTAGCATTTACACAGAGCTGTGTCCAGGCTTAATATTATGCATGCACTGTAAAGCCTTCAAAGCCATGTTCTCTATCTGCTGGGCTTATGCAAAGAAAGTCGAATAGGCTGCAGAAACTCATTGCGATCCCATCACCTCCACTTCTTAAGCTAGGCTCTGCTGGGATGTATCCTCCAATGCCCTTTCCACTGTTTTCCAATTCTTAAGAAAGAGTACATGTAAAGATATGGGAGTTTTAAAAAAATCCCATTAATAAGGTAGCTCAGCATCCTGGCAGTGCGTGACCCAGAAGCAGGCACTGAGAAGGTGAAAATAAGGCGCTGCTTTAAAGGCTCCTGTATAAGGGAAAAGATGCCATCCAACTTCTCTAAGCCGCGTGGACCATCTCTCCCTGCCTCCCTGTGTGGCTGTATATTAGGACAGTGTCATGACAGGCTGCATGGCAATTATGCCGTGTGTTTCACCAAATGTACTCACAGCTCTGCCAGCTCTGCACAGCTTGCGCTCTGTAAACTAAAAAAGTTTAATGCAGACTTGTCTGTGCCTTTTTTTTAAGAAATATTAAAAAAAAAACCCCACTCTTCTAGGACTGATTTATTGGTAATATGATTACCATCTGAATAAAGCCTAGGCAGAAAGTCTCCAGTAGAGGGAGTGACCAAATTAAAAATCCCATCTAAACTACCTTTGAATTGTACTGCTGCTGTTAAACACTTTTATTTCCCTGAGTATCTGCAGCCTGGGAACTGGGGAACTATCTGAAACTGGACTGTGTTTAACATAGGATAACATAACTTTTCATGTGTGAAACTGGAAGTCACCCTCCCACGTAGCAAGCAACGCAGTTCGAATAGCGTCACTTCACTGGGATTAAGACCTGGTTTTGCTCTCTGCGGTCCATGCGCTGCTGCTCCTTGAACCCTACTTATTGCACTGCGTTGCAATGGTCAGGATGTCGTGTACAAGTGCACATAGCACTAATCACACCGTCTTTCCATTTAAAAGCAATCCAAAATCACAGCTTTCATCTTCGAAACCCTAACTCAGCTGCAGTCCAAATAAAGGGCATATTTACTTCTCCTTCTGTGTCAAGAAATTAGATCTGATTAATGCATCTGATGAAAACATTGGTAGATTTTAGGTAACATTGGTACGCAGTAGCTAAAACACTGATAATGACACCTTTGATGTATTTATGTCTCTGGTGATAAGGCTAATCTGTCTTCTCTCATATCTGTTTTTATTAGCCTTCCAGAGTCACCCAGGCTTAAAAAAAATGACTCTCTGCTCTTTCAAAGGTGGCTCAGAGAAACTAATCTTAACCGGGGTGATGCTGAGACATAAAGACCCCATTCTTATTGCATTTTGAGGTGCCAGGGAAAGAATGTGCATTTACAGTCTAATCAATGTATTATTTTATATAAAGTCTTTTTAGACATTGCAGGAGTACTCTGCATGGGGACATGGGTGTTGCAAGTCATCAGATGGGAGAGAGACACTTTGAGAAGCCTCACAATAGAGATATTGTCCAGTGAGGAAGGGGGAGTATCCAAACCTGTCCTGATATGAAAATATGGCACATACCCTATCTAAAAACATGGTCAGGAAAAAGGTATTTGGTGATGCTAGAGAAATAGTGTGCTCAAGAAAAGAATAGAGTGGGGGGAAAATAAACCCCACCTAGAAAAAGACTGCTAGCATTTAATTTAAGTATAGTTATTGAAAGGTTACTAGCTTTTAGAATGACCAATTATAACTGTAATTGTAATAATTGCATTTTTTTGCAGATTTTGAATGTAGGGGTTTTTTTTTTTTTTTTTGGTACCTAAACTGAACTGTGTGTAAAGTAGCAGTCCCTTTTCAGGTGGATTTTTAGGTTCTATAAACTTCATAATTGTAGCACACAAACAACTTTCCCAAAGACAAACAATGTAATATCCTCTGGGGAAAACAAGAGGTCTCCAAGTTTAGAAAACAGGCTGGAGTGTTCATTAGCGAAGCACAATTTCATGGCAGGAAGTCGGCTTGGATCCCGTCTATGTATCCCAGACATTTTATGGTCTGGATACAGAAAGCTCATATGGTGAATGTTGGGGTTTTTAACAGCCATATTTTGGGCCCATAAAATAACCAACTACAACAGTTAATTTTCACCCACACACCCAAATTGCTAGTTGGTATCACAATTTCAGTCCCCTGACACCCCTTACACAAACATACACTATCACCACCAAAAAAAGCCAAACCAGGAGGCTAGTCTTTGGGGATTGCAATGGAAGTTAAAAACACACACACATACACACACACACCATGCACACAAAAACGAGCAGCAGATGACTGATTATACCTTCCCACAGGCGCCGAAGGAAGCAGTTTACAGATTGTGTTGCCTCGCAGCTCCTCCGTCTCTCCATCGCCTCCCCATCCTTTCTCTTTCTTTTCCCTTCTGGTCCCTGTTGTCCTCCTTTCAAAAGTTTCGTAGCCCGGAGTACCGGTGACTTTAAAATTCACTTTAACTCTTTCCCAAAAGGGTCCACCATGTTTAACTAGGAAATGCAGCACATATAGGTTGCTGCTGGGTTTTTTGGTATTGCGAGAAAATGCAAGCAAACAGCTAGGTTCTCATCTGCTCAGCCCAGTGAGCACTTCACCCTGCCAAAATGCTGCTGCACCTAAGAAGGAGCAGAAATGGTGGTTCTCTAGCCCATCAGAAAATGTACACCATGATAGTGCTAAGTTGTGAAGCATGCATTAAGCTTGCTGGTCATTCAGTTCAGCAGGATGAAAAAAAAAGGGGGGGGGGGGATGAACACCTTCATTCAAGTAAAGATTTTTTTAATATAAAAACTGTATCATCTCAAGGATTTGGTTGCAAAGTCATATCAGAAACTAGAACTGAGCCCCAAGCCCCAGAGGTGGTTTTGTAAAGCCCACTTCTTAGTTAGTGTAAGTTCATTTTTAGTTTAGTTTAGTTTAGTTTAGAGATGTATGTTGACATGTAAATACATACTGGAGACTAGGACCTGCTTGTTAGGAAAACCTGGGCGACTGGAGCTGCCTGAGGGATGTCATCATTTTAAGAAGAAAGGTATTATTTAGTTAATATTATCTAACTATTTGGTTACTTAAACTGGGTTGAAATTAAAACAGGGAGAATTTTAGATTGTGCAGCACCAAAATCTTCCTGAGATGTATGAAATGCTTGGCCAAGCCTCAGGAGCAAGATGCTGGCTTGGCAGGCTCTAAAGCAAGGAATAAGAGTAATGGACTTGCAATGTGCAAAATTTATAGACCAGGCCTGCATTTGCAGAATGAATTATTTAGATGATATAAGGTGCCCTTTCTGTTGCATTTTCTTCAGCCTGTACACTTTCTGTGGGAACATTACGTCAAGCATATAAAGAGGTCAAAAAAATTCTACGGCACTGGAAAAACTAGTTGTAAAACACTGATTTAAAGACAACCAAGATACCCTAGTCAGCTATGTATGGTCTGCCTCATCTAATCCATCTAGCCTTAATGCACTATGGAGACTAACACATTGCATCTCTGCTTCTTTTTTCTTAAGCCACTTCCTAGGAACGTCTCTCCTTAAATTGCTTCTGTAGCATTGTTTCGTGGAAAAGGAAGAGTTCTTCCTTATGGCTTTCCTGGATGGAGAACGTGTGAGAAAAGCTGTAATGCTCTTGATCTTTGGCTGCCAGAACATGTTCTACCCTGTCGAGGGACTCAAATCGTGTTTCCAGAGAGGGACTTGCCTGTGCCACCCACTTCAGCGTCCACAGCTGGTTTCTCCCAGCACCTGATGCTCCACAATCCCACCGCATCCCTGAGTCTCTTCCCCAGCTTTGCCTGGCACGCTAGGTCTTTGCAAGACTTTGGCCTAGGTTCTTCGCTTAATCTACTGCTTTGCTTGTTTGCCTTTAGTCTTAATCAATGTGTCCTGGTAGATCAAGACAATATCCTCGCCTAGAGGCTCTCTTACTAAATATATATATATTACAGATATTATTGCAGCTGGTGAACCAGGAATGGGCGAGGATTTACAGCTCCCTCAGCTCTTTGGTCTAGTATTCTATTTTTGAAATAGAAATAATTTGGCCAGCAAAAGCGGCTGCTCTAGGACATTTGCGAAACAACACCACAAATCAATGTGCCTTATGAGACCGGCTCCACAGATGAATTTCACTGGTCTTATTTTAAAAGCCTTTTAGTGGGGTTTGTGCAATTCAAACTATTTCTGATGAAGTCCTATATAACATGTCAAAAATGAAACATGTGCATGATCCAGACTGCAACATTTTTCAGGTAGTTCTGCTTTTAGCAAAAGGGTTAAGGCCAAGCTAAGTTCAAAGAGAATATACTGTGTGGCATATCCATATCCTGAATTATGACAGCTTTGTGTGGTATCATGCATCTCTGACTTTATTGAAAGCATGGAAATTCAAGAAGTAAATTCATTATTCTAGATTATTGGGAAGATTAGTGAAAAAAAAAATCTTAACACCCAACTCATCAAGATTATGCCATTTATTTATTACCTGAAGCATCTACAGTCTTGTCTATATCCCTCTGGGGCCTGAGATCCACATCCAACCGATATGAGGACTGAAGTGCTGTTGTCTGGCATACAGAGCTCTTTTTTTTGAAATGTGATATATAGCGGATTTTAGCTTTAAATATGTAACAATAGCAACAACACTCTTGAACTAACTGTTTGCACCATTGTGGAAAATAGAGAACTGCTGCCATTAATCACTCAGCTTGAACCAATACTTCTACATTTAAGAGTCTCGGTTTGGAGCAAGTTTTTTCTGGCTTTAATTTTCATAGATTTTATTTTATTTCTGATCAAAGTGATACAAAATGAGGCGCACTGAACTCGGCCAACATATCAACACTAAAACTAGTTTCCAGATAGCTCATTTTCATTTTCTGCAAGTCAAATTACAATGGTTAGCCTTATTGTGTGGTTTGCATGATTGCGGGAGAATTTAAAAGCAAACTTCAACATTCAGCGGATTCATGGAAATCCAATGACAAACCCGCTCGAGAACGTGAAACATGGGAGACTGCGGGGTAACAGAACACAGCTGGCAGCCTCGGTTTAATGATTCAGCTTAATAATTACTATGGAAAATTAAAAGATTTAGTCTGGCTATTAATGGCGCCTTCCCGGCATTTGATGTTCTCTTCTAAAGCAATATCCATTAAGACAACGGAGTGAAATCTCAGCCACAGCGGAGAACCGTTGAAACTCTGGCTCAGGTCAGAATATGGCCATGGACTAGGAAAAGCTTTAGAGTTGTGCTGCAGTCATACTGAGGAAGACCTATGACTTTGAGAGCTGCTAATATCGATC
The DNA here is from genome assembly GCF_036370855.1 of Dromaius novaehollandiae. Taxonomy (NCBI): domain Eukaryota; kingdom Metazoa; phylum Chordata; class Aves; order Casuariiformes; family Dromaiidae; genus Dromaius; species Dromaius novaehollandiae. Next base: position 7,303,634 of record NC_088103.1, on the reverse strand, counting down.
GGAGTTGTTTTTAATTATTCCCTTGATATATGCAAATGTGGAACACTATCTAGACTTGGAGGGTCATAATCTGCCATGCATGCCATCATCATAAACTCGCTGCAAGTTACTTTACTTATTAAAGTAGCATCAGCTGGCAAAATGCTTACTTGCATCAGCCCCACTGAAAATAATTCAGTTTGAGTGTTTGGCTACTGCTCCTGTTTTTGTGTCCACAAAATGGTAGATACAGATGTCTACTTGCAAATTCAGAGTGTTCCCATGTGCAAAAGAGGAGAACGTTTTTCCACGAGCAATATCACAGATCGTCCTGCTTGCCAGTTCCAAAGTTCCCCTCCGAAACTATTCTAAAAACTGGTATTTGGATTAAAACAAATCTTTCAACCTGACAGGATTTTTTAAATGCAGTCCTAAATGTGATCCACAAAGTAAATTGGAAATAACCTCAGATACGAATTTTAATTAGTTTTTCTTCTCAGATGCAGGTAGTATAACTAGCACTTTGCGTATGCAGTCCATTAGGTTGGTTTCCGTTGCGTGTTGACAGCTATTTTAAGCAATCATATTCCACCCTTTCATAGGTTGACTTTGTAGCATAAAAAGAATGATATCTCCTGCTTTTAAGACAAATCATTAAAAGTTTGCTGCTGTTTTCCTGGAACTCTTAGCACACCTTTTTCTGCCAACACCAGGAAGAGCTATTCTTTTCAAAGGAAATTAGATACAGATATCTTGAGGCTGGAGAACATGGAACGAGAGGTTAACGCTCATCGGAGGACAGCCTTTGCAGCCATCTTCACCCCTGAACTGCAAGAGCAGAGGCAGAAGGTCTTGTGGTACGAGGTAGCTGAGGAGCACGTTTCCAAGCTGCTTTGAGCCTGGAGTCGGGTGGAGAGTGCACGGGGGGTCTGCAGTGGCTCTCCCACATCCAACAGCAGACTGTGGACCAGGCTGACCATCACAGGGACTCAGTGCAAATGCATGAGATGGGAGTCTTCTACAGGGGAGGGTGAAACTTGTTTGGAGCCTACAACCCAGTTGTGTGTTATCTGAGCTCAGGACACTGCAAAATTGTGGCGTTCCTTGGGAGAGTAGGCCAGGGAAACAACGGATCTAAAATTGCTGGTTCTGTTTTGTTGAGGCTTTCAGGACTGGGGACTGTCAAACAGAGGCAGGAGGGGACGATTTGGGGTGCTGACTCAATATAGATGTCCCTATATTCCTATATTATGTTCAGTGCATGACATCTAGGAGGTGTGAACTTCCTGAGCCCCATTCTTGGAAGTTTTGCTGACTCTTGGGAGAAACAGCAAACCTGGATAAATCCCCCTCACCCAACGATATTTACTTCTCTGTAATATTTTAGAAGCCCATGTCCAGCCAGTGCTAAAATTGCAGGGCACATTTTAGGTATTGGTGGGCAGAGCACCGTCGGGCTTAATGGAAGTGGGAGAAGTCAGGATTCAATCAGCTGAAGCAGAGAGCACCTTTCTCCTCGCTGTGGGCAGAGGACTCTATTCCCTGTCATTCCCAACACGTACCACGTGGAGCAACCTTATCTACAGTTGCTCCTTCTTGAGTATAAAGCTCCATCTGACAATGAAGTTTTAATAAATAACTTTGAAGCAGAATCACAGGATCGAGCAGGCTCTTCTGCCTGCTTACTCCTCCCCTCTTCCTCGTTCCTGCCCCACATCCCTGCACGATCGTACCCAAAACTGTGCGAGGAAACTACCAAAAACCAGCTGGTCTTCTTCTGCGGGGCAGCTATTTGGCTGGATGGGCCCCTGGTGCTGCTTGCAGAGGGCCTTGCAGGGGCCTGGGAATGAGCAGAAGCTCGGGCGGTTTTGCTGGCAAATGTCCCCCCTCCGAGCTGCGAGACCTGGGACCTGCAGGCGCGGGGGGCCGGCCGATGCCTCCCGGGGCTCCTGGGTGCGAGCGAAGGGCTGCAGAGCAGCGCGACGCATGTTTTTGAACTTTCCCCCGTATGTAGGCTGTGCCACTTCAGAACTTTCAGACCTAAAAACACTAAAGGGAAAAAAAACCCTCCCTTTTTATAGCCTACTGTCTCGCTGAAAGTGATTTATGAAATGAAGCTTCCTGCCCACCCAGTGCACAGAACAAATACAGACAGTGCTTTGAAATAACTACAGTACTATGCTATTTTCAGTAATATTTAGCTCAGACTTAGCCAAGAAAGCCCACTAAGCATAGCAGACAGACATAAAAAGAAACACTCTTTTTGCATTTTTGTGTGTGCGCGTATCTATTTTAGGTTTTCTTCCTCTTTTCTCCAGTTGCATAGCTGACTTTCAATGCAGCAAAGTCCCAGCTCACGAAAACGCTTAAACTCGCTTCTCATTCAAGACAACAGCTCTTGAGCAAACACACATAACTTTAATTGCCTTAATAAATGTAAGCTTGTGCTTAAATTGAGATATTCTTATTTCTTATAGTGAAACTATCTGTTGAACTTGTTCACTTCAACAGCAGTAAAAAATATTGTGGTCCTTTCAGCTGCTTGCAGAATGTGATCATGTTTAGTCTGTGTGTGTTTAGGAAGTGCTTTTACCCTTTCTGTGATGACGAGGTTTTATATTAACACAAGATTGTTTACCTGTCAGCTGGCATCGGGACTACAGTTAAGAAGGCAGGTCTATCCGGCAAGGTCTTGGCAAACTTCTGCTTCATTTCCTTTGCACCCCTCTTTATTTGCTATCTGCAAATTGCGAGCTCTGATATTTGTTTTCACACTACATTTATAGGAGAATATAATATAAAAACAGACATTCCAAATCATTCAGGAGGTCTGTCAAGTTCTTTTCTCCTGTCTCCAGCAGTGGATGCTTAGGGAAGCATTAAAATCAGGCCAAGCATACGGTGATACTTTCCTCAAATACTATCCCCCTTTCTCCACGATATGGAGGTTGGAGGACCTCTTAAGTCAGTGGTGCTGTTTTTGCAGCGGGTAAGCTTTTCCTAACCGAAATGGCCCAATGTCTTTGAACGCACGCAAAGTCCAAGCACCCACGTTGTCCCACAGCGGGGAGTTTCACAGCGTAGCTGTGCGCTGTGTGGCGAAGCATCTCCTTGGCTTGTTTTGGACCTCCTGACTACTGGTTCTGTGCAACACTGCCCGGCTCTTGAGGCAAGAGAGAGCAGCTTACTGTTCCCCTTTCCTCTTCTTCACGCTACCCAGGCTGTCACAGAGCTTGGTCATATCTCCCACTTATTTCTTTTTATTTGCAAGAGTCCTTCTTCTTGCGGGAAACTTTCTCACTTGGGTAGTTTTGTTGGCAGCAGGGAAGATGCTTCCAAGAGCAAGTCCCTGCAGGGCCACAGCTTCACCCAAGACCAAGAGAGTGGTGCTTTGCTCTGACACAGTGTCTAGTGAGCGTTGCTGTCTGGTTCTGGATATTTGGATGCTCAGCATGTAACCCAGCGGTTTTTGTAACGCTAGGGAGTAAAGGTCCTGCCACTTGGGTTTCTGCTCTGGGACTTGTGGGATCCCTAAGCATCTCAATTTCAAATTGCTCCATCATTATAGTGCCCTCTCACATAAAACCGCATAATATCTAGAGAGCTTACCAGCTTATCTCAAGCGAGTTTCTGTATTTTCCCCCCTTCTTTTCATTCTATTTTCCAATTTTGCTCGTTTAAGTTGCTTTTGTCATCCTGACGAAGCCCTGGGATCTGTCTTGCTGATGAAAGAGGCGTCGGTGGTGCAAAGCTATCTAGAAATCTCACCATGTTCAAAACACTGTAAGAAAGGTCTCTCTTCTTGGTGTTCCCACGCTGTTAACACGTGGTTTTCTTATTGTGGTTCACTTTATAGATCAAAACCATGTGCTGCATTAGGAAATGCTGTGGAAGGTCCGTTTCTCATGATAGTTTATCAGACGAGATCCTTCAGAACATACATTAAAAATACATCAAACAAAATCAGCATTTTATTTCTCTCCCTCATTTGAAGGGAATAGTAGGAGTCCATCACCAGGGGTAAGTACGTGGACCTTGAGTTTGTGCTGCCATGTATGCAGATAACCTCCCAAACCCAAGCAGCTCTCCAAAGAAGTCTTTTAAGACAGGAAAGAGCATGACTTTTTAGTTTGAATGATGCATTGCTCTTCTCAGATGTGCGGTAGTCAGATTTAAAAAAACACTGAGACTCTAGCAGCTAGAAAAATGAGTAATATTATTTAATTTACATCCCACTCATGGCAGTAACACTGCTTAGTCTTTCATGGGCAGCTAAGGTAGTTGCTTTTGATGTGTTTTTTCTTCATTTAAACCCCATTTGGGATATTTGTGGCTTACAGTCCTAAGACCCGAAATAAAGTATAGCTTTTACTGCTCTAAGAGACTTGATAAAAATTTCAAAAGCGGTAGGTGCCTGCTCTGCCGAATAGCCCGGGTATAATGCGCTGCTTGATTCTCAGCCCTGTAATTAGAAAAAATTGTTCTTTATCAAAGACTAAAGTATGGATTTGCAGACTTTCTACTGCAGTGTTTCCCTGACAGCCCGGCACGTTCCTCCTTTCATATAGCTGTTTTCCTTTCTTCTCCTAATTCAGGGGAGACCCAGCACTCTGTCATGCATTAGTAACTCTGAAAACATGTTTACTTAAGTGCAAACCCACATTAGCTCAGCATTATTGTACGCTTCCAACACACACAAATTACAATATGCTGTGGAGTAGGAACTCTGACCAGCGAGAGCCCGCACTGAATTGACTTGGAGGTGGGTGAGGGAATTCATGCTCCTCGCCTCCTTCCCCCTCAGCCCTGGGCAGTGGAACAGCAGCCCGAGGAGAAACGTGTCATTTCGGGGCCCTGATGCCCTGCGCCAGCACCCATTTCCACACGCCGCGCCGAGCGGCCCTCGTGGCGAATCCTGCCTCACTCGCCCCAGCCGCATCGCTCCGCCTTGGCAGAACCTCTCCTTGAAATGTCTTGCTGGTAAACGTGAAAGTCTAGAAGGCACGATTTTTTTTTTTTTTCCTCCTTATCGGATAGAATGAGGAATAAACTTTTTGCACATCCTGCCACTCCCGTGCGATTTTTCTTTCTGGCAGCTCTGCTCAGCCCTTTCTGGGGGACATGCGAGCTGCCCCTCAGGCTGTACTGGAAAACCAGTAAGCGGCTGCAATCCAGTGAGTCCCATCGCCATCGATGCCGGCACCCAGAAACGCGCGGGAAACCACCTCACCGACCGGGCAGGATTCAAAGGGCCCGACCTTGCTCCCACTGGAACTGGGGAAAGCTTTGCTCCTGATGCAGAATGGAAGCAGAAATCCGTCCTTACTTGTCTTCGGAGTGTGGATTGATTGTGTTGATTAGACAACATATGACACACTGCTGATCAGCTGCTAAAGCACAGGTTCTTCTTGTGCCAAGCATTTGATTTGCTCCTTAGTATTTGTCTGTGAACATATAAATCTCAAGCCATAAAATTTGAGAAACCCTACACTCGGAGTGACTTGCACAGCTATTTGTATATATATACATATATATATATATACACACACACACATACAGAGCATTGCATGATCGTTTGACTCTGATATTAACATGTTTTCTGTATCATCCCTCACTTGTTCTTTGCAAATTAAAACATACTCCAAGCCCTAGGCTGTATCTTGTGCTGTACCTGTTTAAGGGCCATATGCAATAAGAACTTGATGTTGCTGCTGTATGCAACTTTGTTTTAAGAAAGGGTTTGGACCCTGCGAATGAATGATGGATGTGTTGTCCAGTAGTGTACCCCCGTTGCAAAAATCCTGAAAAAAACTGTCCTTCTGTTTGGTTTGGGGGCCTATTACCAAAAATACATATATATATTTTTTTAAGAAGTATAAAGATTAGCAATACATGGAAGGAGAGACTAGGAATCCTCCGACTTTTTTTGTACTTGCTTTTTAGTATATTACTTGTATTTATCAGAGATCCCCTCCATTTTTTGCTACAATTTGTGCAGTTGCATTTATTGTGGCTATAAAACTTTTTTAACTGATAAAAACAGCGCGACGTTTCCAATGAAACTATCACTAGAGAGCCCAGCTATGTCCCCAGATGTCACCTAGGCTGAAGATGTCCTCTCTCTCGCACCAGGAGCCTGCCTTAGAAGTGGACCCAAGGCGATGAGAGGTGCAGCACCGTCTGCCCATGGGACCTTTGGCAGCACGTCAGCCCACGTGGTACTCCGCACCACCACGACTAGTCTGGGAGCATCACTGGAGAGGGCGAAGACATGGCTATTACACTTGCATAATGGTGCCGTGGCGGTGTCATATCAGTTGCCAAAAATGGCACAGGAAGGGTCATATAACAACATATGATCTCACTGAATATACCTTGAACTTATACAAAAAATTATATGAAAATCTGGCTCAGCTGAAGCCCAAGGAACCTTTTCATATTAAATAACAAAAATGTTATGTTTGTTATCTGTATGCAAATTAACATTAAGGAAACATATAGGTTAGTGAACCTCCCTTTTTGGGGAGTGAACTCCCCCTTTTTGTTTTACGAGTGTTACCTGCTTTGTCTTTTCTCAGCTCAGTAAAACAGAAATCAAAATGAATTGGTTTAAAGTCACATCCTAGAGAACAGACAGGCCATGGCAACTCTTTTTAGTGAAAGTTCCTCATTTTTAGAGTCAATTCACCTCAGTGCCGCTCTTGGGTTTCTAGGTGCTGGCACAGGTGCCCTCCTCTAAGCCTCCTACCCCATTTGAAATTAGACCTTGGTACAGTGACACAGCTCTTGTGGAAGCACAACTGGATTTCTATAGTTCAGCTGAGGTCTGTGAACATATGCTGTCACTGGCCATGGGTACTGGAGACCCTATTTATGGCATCATGTGAGTCCTGCCACTTTTGAGGACCATCCACAAAAACAGGGAATATGCACTCATTGACCAGAAATCTGTCTAACTGCCTTTTGAACCCGATGATACTGTGTCCAGCTCCTGCGGCAACAGGACCTGGAGGTTTGTTACTCGGCTGGCACTATAAACTGAGCTGCGGTTTCAGAAAACTGTCAGCAATAACCCCAGGATCTTTTCTGAGCTGAACTTTTCTGAACTGCCAGTTCTGAGCTCAGCACTGTGTGATAGGCTCCGGACTGTTTTTCCTTAGATATATTGCTCATGTTTACCTACACTCGCACTCATCTGCCACCTTTTCTCCCCTTCACTCGGGTTTGTGATATCCTTCTGGAGTTTCTCACCATCAGCAAGGCATTTGATTGCCCAGAAGAGCTGGGTAATGCACTAACCTGGAGATTCACTTTACTTCAACAGCTTCCAGCAGCCCTTCTCCAGGCTGAGAAGTGACCATGCAGCCCTTCTCTTCCTGGCTTTCAGTGAACTTTCAGTTCATAAGACATCTTTTCCTCCAGTCCTACCGCAGCTTAGTTTCTTCACCCTTTGGGGTGAAGCCTTTTCAAAGGCTTTCCAGAAGCATCGCGTTCCCGTGACCTTATTCACACCGGCTACGATACCAGGAGCTCAGTCCCCTGGAGTGCAGCCGTCCTCTTTCCCAACAGGCTTGGTCAGGGCTCCGTAGCTTTTGCAATGAGTTCACCAGTCTGTGTTTCCCAGGATCCCTTTCTGAGCGTTTTCTAGAGAGATGGGCTGATTTGCCAGTCCTCCGGCACAGCGGCAGCTCTCGATGACAGGTTGCACTCCTTGGCCTGGCAGTTCTGCAGGCTCGCAGCTAAGTTCCTCCAGCACTTCTGGGTGATGCCGTTCAGTCCTGGAGACTTGGTCCCATCTGACCTGCCTGGTGCAACGCTTCCCACATATTTACTTCAGACTGGCCTCTGACCAGCCTGCTGCAGGGAACATGTCATCTCTCCAGGACTTTAAGCAGGAAGAGCTGACACACGTTATTATCTTCTCTACCGTGGCCCTTTACGCCTTTGGCATTGAACGGTCCTACTGATTCCCCAACTGCCTTTCTGCTTTTGATGCATACAGGAATACTTACTATCAGCTCGAGCATCCTTTCCAAGGTGTTCTGTGAATATTTTTTCCCAATTTCTTGCTAATACCCGACCCGATCCAATTGGTGCTTCCCTGTTCTCCTCCATGGCTAAGCTTCCCGTGGTTGAATGCTGATCCACCCCATGACATTCCCTTCACTTCCCTGCTGAGCGATACAGGGCCATCTTAGACCACTTTCTTTTCTTGAATTGCAGCACATGCTTTGCCTGGGCTTATAACAGTAATTTCTGAGCAGCCTCCAGGTTGCTTCTGGGCTTCCTGATTTTTGGAACAACTCTTCCAGGCTATTTTTTGTGGCCATATATTGGTTTTGTTTTGTGTCTTGACACGGAATATCTGAGTTCTGGATTTATTTGACATGATCTTTCCAGTTACAATGTCCCTCCCAGGCTGTGGCAGCCCAGGGACCCTGGTCCTAAGGGAGCCACCGCATCCTCTGGGCCAGGAGCACCTCTCCCCCCACCAAACCCCAACCGGTGACCACCCCTGCTGAGCTCTGTGCAGCAAACCAGGGGCTTGCCGGGCTGACACCTGCATCCTGAGCTTGGATTTTTTTCATTTTCAAAGGCTCAGATGAATTCTATTTCCCCTTTAATCGGGGGATTCAGCCATCAGTTGCCTCCTAATCTAGCCTTATTAAACTGGCAACAAAATAAGATCTGGCTTAGCTGAGACAAATCCATAAACACGTGCATGGGAAAAGAAAGCAGCAGACGAGGCACACATGCATGCCTCAGTGGCCTTGGCTTTGCGTCGCGGGCAACCATCAATTTTACGGTGCCTGTGCACGCTTTGCGCATCTGAGCTCTTCAGGCCAGCGTTACTGAGAGCAAAGAACAAGACGGAGTTGGCTTAAATACATGCTTGTCTTCTCTGCCATCGACTTGTCTTCCAACACGTGACTTTCATATCGCCTTGAAAAGAGCAGATGAGGCTACAGACGCTGTCAAGCTATCTCGGCTCGCTTAGCATCTTTCAGACACTTGCTTGGCTAATAACACGCAACGCCTCAGGCTAATCGATATAGACGCAGGTGCTAGTCGCCACCTCTTTCCTGAGTTTCCTCGCCTGTGAACTGTATGCGTCTGTATGGGATATGCTACGCTGAGATTGAGCTGTAGTGTGCCAGGACTGCAAAGCTGCTGTGAATTTGAACAGCACCTGCTTGACACCTGGTCAGAGTGATAGACCAGATCCTTGAAGTTCGGTGGGGAAAAAAAATAGTGCCTGGGTATTTTTTTTGAAGAAAGGTGTCATGTTAAAAGGAAATCAAGCAAAAGATCAAACAAAAAGCAGAATCAAAATACTCTGTTGACGTCCACCCATCTCAGCTAACCTTCACTTGCAGAACAAAATAAATGGGTCAGGATCAGCCTGTCCGTGGTCGGGCACAGCTGCGATGGAGCTGGGGCTCAAGCAGGAGCCAAGCTCTGCAGCCACAGCTTAAAAGTAGCTCCCAGGGGAAGGGGGTTCAGCCCCGGCAGAGACCTTCCCGCAGCTGGTGCTGTCCGGGAGCTGCTTGCAGGGTCACCCAGGGAAGGGGACAGCCCTCCGCAGCGCTGGCCCCAAGGTGGCCCTGAGCCTGGGCAGCCCGACCTCCAAGAGGGGGGATGCTCCTGGGGCTCCGGCCCTCGCTCCACGCGGAGGGCTGCAAGGCACCATCCTCCGTTCGGTCTGAGCTCTTATGGATCAGTCCCCCCTCTCTCACACAAATCCAGGACTGGCCTTTTTGTTTTTTCTTTTTTTCCATTAATGCTGGAAACATTTTTGCAGGTCTGTTCTTCTCCTTCAAAGTCATTACTGTGCTGCTGCCGACACTGGAGGTGGGGCATCCCAGGCACCGCACTCTCTGCTTCCTCTGCCCCCCCCACGATACTCACGTGTCCTGGAACAACATATTTCAGCAGCTTCTACCTTAAGAAGATCCTCCTCCTCCTCTATTTCTTTAGATTAACATCTTAAGGAAGAAATCCGTTCTAAGCTCTTGTTTCCTGCTTAGGGCTGTAGAGAGCTGTGATTTGTGTTTGCTCCTGAAACTGCCTAAATTCATTCTTGCAAAGGTTTTTTGAATAAATACAGAAGTGTCTGTTCCAAAAGAGGAAAACAAAACAGGGTGGGGGGGGGGAGCAAGAAGAGGGGCCCAGGAAAATTGTTTTCATCCTATTATAGATCCACATGGGAAAATAATAGAAATTGTGCTCCAAGATGTTCTCAAAATGTTGCATTTGCAATGTTTGTTAGAGCAAATACTCAATAATAAGACAACTGTGGAATGGAAAACAGAAGTTCACGCAGCCCGGTAGCAGTGTTTCAGATCCGTCCCTTATAGGATGGTCCAGAGAACTAGAGCTTTGTATATACACACAGTATTTAGACACCCACACCCACACACAGACATGTACAGTATCCAAATTTATAAGACATAGATTCTAACTCTGAACACTTGAATCTAACATAAATATTCAAAGTCTCCTGTCTTGTCATCTCTGAGAGTTTATTCAGAATTAAAATGTGAGAACATAGACTGAATCAAACTATGCATGAGTCAGTTTGGCTTGCCTCTCTCAAGAAATGATTTTGGTGACCTCTGGTCCTTCCTATTTTCTATATGCATGTAGTGACAACACTAAGATGGTGGATTTCCATGTTCACTTGATTATATCAATATAGCTATTCTTTGTTGTTGTTGTTGTTACTGCTGTATCCTTCTGCCCAGACACATGAGAGGGTTTTAGCTCAATACAGACACAGTTATCTTTAGACTAGAGCTGTATCAAAAAGATGCTAGCTTACAGCCAGCATTTTAAATGTATTTTCCTGGGGAAAAGATGAATATAAATACCGCATGAGCTTGTCAAAACCAGCTGGACCATAACTAAAAGATCTGGTGCTTAGGAAGTAGATGCCTGAAGTGTGGCTGGAGCGTAGATTCTCCCAGTTGCTATCCTGATGCAGCCTGACCTTGCAGGAGCCTAATTCCTGCCGGTGTCTCAGGATGTGGAAATTCCTTGTGTCCTGTTCCTCCACCTGCCCAAAGGAGACTGTCTTAGACCTAAATGGAATCAGGACCGACACCAGGTGTCTGTAAGGACTTATGTTTGAGATCAACCCCATGTTGCCTGGAGCCGATGCTCCGTCTGTCTCAAGTGTATCTAAACTCCCAATACATTAGAGTTGCTGTTGGTAAGCAGAAGAGCACACGTGGCCCTTTTTTCTTAGGAAGAGTAGTTTTACATAACAGACGTGTTCTCCGAGACAGTTTTGCCATCTCATCCTCCTTTTTTCCCTTCCTGTTGAAAAGAATTCGGTATTTTCTGGGTTATAAGGTGTACTGGAGCAGGGCTGTAGAGCACTGCCAATAAAGCACCACAAAGGCCATCTTAGTTTCCAGCTGCTGTTGGAAAGTATTTTATACAGTCACAATTTCGTAAAATAACTATGATTTTGCTGCAGTCCTACAGCAGAAGCCACGTGCCTCAATATTCTGTCGTTGCAACGTTGAGCGTCACGGCAGGCAGGTCGCTTTACAGGGCTAACGTCTTCCCGAAAATACTGGCAGAGACGCAGCTCAGCGCCCAGGTGATGGTAGGAGAAAACCACTGGAGCCGAGAGCGTCTTGCTGCTTTCAGGAGAACCTGGTCCACAGCTTCTTGTAGTATCAGATGTGCAATTCTCAGCACCATTTACACCTACAAGTCTTTTGGAAATATATTATATCGTATTCTAGCTTGGAGACTTCAATGACTATTGTGCAAATGATTACCGATCTCTGGGACTGCCGCACAAACCCAATTAGAAGTTGTTCATCCAGACTCCTGTAGCCCATTTGCACCAGGGCCTCAGCCCAGCAGGCAGTGATGCCTGATCATATGGGGGATACCGTCGTCTTATGCCTGGCTCCTACACTTCAAGATCTTAGCTTTAGTATAATAAAGAGCTAAATAACATTAGGGCTGTTAGTGCATTCAGTCTGTGACACAGCAAAGCACTTTCTAAGCACAAAGCACTTGAGTTGGGTGGCCCTGAGCAATCCTCAGCTGCCCAAAAGCACCCTTGCACGAAGGGGACGAGCCAAGGCTCACAGAGCACCACCTGCCTCTACCGCTTGCAGAAAGTCTCCAGTGAATTCACCACAGTCTCACTGCTCTGTGTCTGTGTCCACATCTATAGCAATGCCTCCAAATAACAAAATAATGGAAATAGGATGAAACATTTAAGATAAGCTAGTCTTAGACTCTGGGATTCAGGAGCTGTGGTGGGATGAAATCCTTTGAATATGTACATTTACCAGTCCTGCTGCCTTCTGGACTCAGCAATTTCTGTCCTGAGCTGTATTTAGACATCATCTTCCTTTGCTAAACCACTGCCAGTCCTCCCGGGAACACAAGGACTGAGGAAGCCTTTTTTATGGCCTTCCTCCTCACCCCAGGGTCTGTGAAGCTTGTCTGCCCCAGACTCGCATAGTTTGCACCTCAGAAGGTCATTGGCCTGGTGGTGCCCCCAGGCAAGTTCAGCCTCTTCTGAAAGACTCTACACCCCCCCATCTCAGCTGGACAATACCTGGGATTTGAGGTCTTATAGACAGTACTTCCTACTGCCCAATCTGGACCCTCCTTGTCTCAGTATAATCCCACCACGATCCATCCACTATGACCATAAGCCAACATTTCTATCATTTCTGAAGTGGTCTCTTCTGAGTTCTTCTTATTGGCACCAGTTTTGGTCACTCTTCAATAATGATGGATCTCTCCATATTTTTGATAAAATAAATGGATAGGGCACTTTTTTAATGGTCTGAAAATACAAATCCAACTCTGTGTGTCATTCTGGCCATGCTGAAGTCACTCATGCAAATTCACACAACTAGGAAGTCCTGACACGTTTTTTTTTTTTATTTTACTTGCCTATAGAAAAAAAAAATCCCTGCTAATGTACCATAAAGAAATCAGTTTATCAAGCAATGGTTGTAGTACATCTTCGACAAGTTGCTGCAGTTTGCTTCCTTATATTTTAACAGAAATATAATGCTAAGATCAACCCATAATTTGCCCTCCCAACCTCCCACTCCCAATTTATGTGATATCAACAGGTGGCAAATATTTCAAAATATGCCCTAAACTGGACATAAGCAACAGACCACTCTAATGGTGTTCCCCAGTATATTCTCAAATGATGAGATCTTCTTCTTACCGACAATGCAGAGTTCTTCTAGAGCATGGATAGGTGAGAGTACATAATTATTCATACAGCCTACTCTTCTATACTTGTATTGTCGAAAAAAATGTTGTAAAAAACACCTGAGCAGAAATATCTTGTTCTGTATTTTTATGATCCAATTCCCTTTTATTTATTCATTGCATTTGTAACTCAGGTGCTCAGGTATGTTTATGAAGTCGTTCCAGCGGCATCAGAGAACAGGCTGCACACAGAGCCAGATCTCAGCCAGGAAAGTACAGGTAGGGCTGACAGCTCTACACCAAGAAAGCTTGAGCACTGGCAAATTCATGTATCTCAGGCCTCATGTTAAACAAATTCTCTGCCTCTTCACTGTCTTATTTCTCTAAACATCCAAGCAGTACTTTTTGCCTTTTACTTTGTGTGTAAATGGCGTACCGTATCCAGATCCGGATGAAGAAGGATATATTGCCACGCATTTCAGCAGAACTAATTCTACCTTACCCAGCTCTTAATTTAATTCCTCTTGCTTATAGTATTAATAACTTCATAAAGGATGGTAATCAGTTTAGAGACTAATCAATTTGCAGAGAAACCCATGTTTTTGACAAAATGAGAATAGCCTTCCAGGAAAGGATCTGGTCAACGGATCACACTGAGGCTCCGTGACTTAGGAGAGGATCGGGTGGTTGGCAGTGAGCCCCACAGCATGTTTTAATCCTCCTTGAGGTATTTGCCTTTGTGAAGTGCCAGAGCTATCTCGCGGGACTTTCCTGTCCTGCTGCTGGAATCCTTATCATTTATTGATTGTGTCCTGCAGATTAAAGGAGTTGTTTTTTTTTTTTTTTTTTTTTTTTTTTTGCTGTTTAGCAAACAAAAGTCATTCTTGGTCAGGGACATATGGGAGCATTTCTGCAAAACGTCCTGCTTTCTGCACCTCTCCTCTGCCTTCGGTAGCAGGAAGGCACTGAATTACGTTATCCGCAGTGACTAGCCCCTGCACCCCTGAGATCCCAGGACGAGGAAATAACACCATGGGTTAGAAATTCCACTCTGATAACCTTTCAGGAGTTGACCCTTTGTGCTCAGATTCCTCTTAAAATCAAGGAAACATTGGCCATTTAGGCTCCTTGGATAGATTTTTCTTCTAAGCCAGTTGCCTGGTATAAAGCAAAGCAAAGAACTGATGGGACCGAGAGGAACTCTGAGTGCGTTAAGCGTAGCTTTTTCACCTTTATTTCACCAAAGGCTTGTGTGTCCAGTTAGCAACTTGCAACACTGAAAGATAAGAAAAATAGTAAAAGCAGAACCAAAAATAGAATTGCATTGCCATGATACCGGGTTCAGCCCAGCCTCCCCACCTGTATCGTCAGCAAAAAGCACCACGTTATAGCACTGCACATTAAGATGGCAACAGCAGGCTTCAAAATGCTCACTTCAGTCTCATCCTACCTACCACTGCCCATCACAGTTCAAAGTCCTGGAAGATCTGGCTGTAGCTCTGGAGCTGACACAAGATCCTGAGCCTCTTCTGATGTAGCTGGGCAGTGAAGTGCTCCAGCACGTGTTGAGGAAGCCAAGAGCATGTTGGGGATCACTCAAGGCCAGGAGACACCTCGGCATGAGCCCTCTGTCTCAGTCCGTAGCCACTCTCACATTTTAATGAATAGGGTGTCATTCAGGGACATCTCGAATAGGGAAAATGTGCCCCCTCGGCTGCTACGAGCAGCCCGTTTGCTGTTATTAGCAGCCCTGGTGGGGAACGTGTCCCGACTCCCCAACTCCACTAGGGCTCAGCTGCCCGCTGCAGACCCAGCAAAGGAAAACGCTGCCTGCCCGGGCTGCCTGCTTGATCCAAGTCATTTTTCAAAGTATTGCAGGTACTTTTGTGGGTTTTGGAATTTGCATTTCGCAGTAGCCCCATGAGGAGGAAGTAGTTGCATATCAACAACTGTATTGTCAATATAGCCATAATTATATGTACTTTAAGGTCCTTTGCAGGCTCAGAGTAGTATCTGGGGCCTTTCATCTGTGTGACACTCAGCCTATCGGCCTTTATTTTAATAAGCTTTTATAGCAGACCTTCTTCTGTTTCTTAGGATGTCCAGGTGCTCGTGCGCACATCTTCATAAAACACTTTGTTTTGTCATTAGTGTTTGAAGCAAAACAAATGCATGTATTACGATGCAAAAAGGAACCTGCAGATATTTTGGGGATTTCTGCATTCAGTAGTCCCATGCATCTCCGGATATCATTTATCAAAAACAGATGTCCTTTATATCACTATGATGTCTTCTATCAATGTCTAAAGTTAAATTGAGCGCAACTGAAGCCAGAGACGCATGCTTTGATTTGAATAAATCAAAGCATATCACAGTCATTGCAATTAATAATCCAAGACTGGAGAAAACATGAAGAGTAGGAGAAATCCATTCAGATGGGACTGTTTTTGTTTCTTAATACTTTTCTAAACCTTATTAGAAGCAGCAAATGTGTGATTAAACTAGATCAACTTTCATAAAAGTCCCTTGGCAACAATTGGTATTAAAAGCCTCAATCCTGGCAGTGTGAGAAAACAGCCTATATAAATCAAGGCTAGGTTTTGATTATAATGGTCCTTTATTTGTGACAGGTCATAGAAAGCAATTCTTCACTTGAATCAGTCTGAGCAGTAGATGCAAAAGCTCCTGCTAATGATATGGGATAAGGTCTTGAGCTGTAATTACGTTACTTGCATCACGTATCAGGCAGAGATGTTAATGAACCAGCTTTAAATTCTCCTGAAGCAGGAAAAACAGTATCTGATTTTATTTCTGTTAAAGTCAGTCAGAATTTTGTGTGCCTTCGACCGCAGTTCATCTCCCGCCTGTCTTCTCCAGCCTCCATATATGTGATTTTATCAACTGCAGGATCAGTAACAGCTCTAACCTAACGCTGCTGTCTCAGGAGGTGTTTCTGGACAGCCAAACCGAGTCTATCTTCAGAAACACAGATCTTGGGAAATGGTGCAAGAATGTCCTGGTAAGGGGTCCCTTGACTCTAGTTCAAGCATAGGTAAGACATGGGAAAGTGAAGCAATGGAAAACAGCAGAAAAACCATATTTATATTTGGAATCCTGGATGGGTAAGAAAGTCTCTCCAAAGATGTCATCTCCTTCTACTCAGAAATCTTGCCGCAGTAGTGGAAGACACACATGACATTGCTAATGAAAAAAATGTATTTTCTCCACAGCAAGGCTAAAACAGAGTTTTGTTCCATGGAGTCTTTGCAGCAAACGAAACTCTAGAGTCGTAATTCCATTTTCTTGAAGATGCAATTATTTTACAGCTTGGGATATATATACAAATATTTAGATATGTGTGAATAGGATTTGAAAGGACCACGCAGTGACACCACCGACATAGTATCAGCACACGCTAGCTTAGGAAGGACAGCATGTCCAGAGGCCCAGATCCTGCCCTTTGCTGCATGAATACAAGAAGGGCCACATGGGACACAAGTCTGCGTGGAGAAAGAAGTGGGGATTCATTAAGCGATAGGATCCTCATATTTTCTACAGCACATTAATCATCTCCTTTTCTTCCCTTTGTCAGCTCTTGCCCACTCCACTCGTCCTGACCACTGGAAGAAGGAACATTTTGGGTGTTTTCAGAGCAGAAGGCTCAGCAGAGCCTCGGAAACATTCACTAAGAAGCTGGGGTGGTGTAATATTTGTGAAAGCATCATGAGAAAGTTAAAAAAATTAGATTATGGTCAGAACCTATTTTTCCAGCCAAAATGTTTGCTCGAGTCCATCCGAACAATTTATGGCAAATGGAAAGCCAGAATAGTGGGAGTTTTCACCTCTTCTTTTTTTAGTGTTTCGCTTTTTGTTCCGAAGGGACCTTTCCTCCTGGCATGAAATTAGCATTTAATTAAGGCTAAGTATTTTCGGAAGCCATTAGCAGGCTAATAACTGCTGAGAGCAGTTGCACGGGGCATGTTTTGAATACGTGCAGAAGTGGAGACCCGAAGAAACCCGTGGTGCCTGCATCGGCGGTGGCCTGCGGAGAAAGCCCATCGCAAGGGCCGGGAGAGAGCAGTTATCTGATGTCTCTCCACCGTGGCCCCTGCACAGGGAAACGGAAAACCCTGATGCCAGCTCCAAGGGCAAGTGGTAATCACAGATTTATTTTTTCTCCTCCCATTTCTCTTACGAGTAACAGGAGCTATTTGCTGTTTCGCAGTGGCGATGCAAATCGTTGGGAACGTGAGCCAGCGGACAACAGTTGCATCCACGGAGCAACAACTAAGATGATCAAAGAGACTATAGCTGTGCTTAGTTTAAGTAGTTGTTCCTGGGATGGCACATCTGAGGCATTTATTCATTTCCCGCAGCGCCGACCATCTCCCCTGGATGGGTCTCAGGTGCTCGGGAGCCGCTGGGGGCTGCTGGGGCTCCGGTCGCTGGTGGGTGCCCGGCACACGCGGGGAGGCCGACAGCCGCTTTGCTCCTCTTTTCAGCCGACACTTAGGGGTCTGTTACTTCTTATCTTCCGAAGAAAGGGCACGGGTTTTGGCAAGCCGCTCCAGCAGCCCTGAGGTCACAGCGCGTGACGTAACTGGTCGGTTCGGAAAGACAGATTGCCTCGAAGAGGAAAAGGGGTGAAAAGCTCCCGTCCCCTGCTTTAATTGCTTTCTGCTCCCGTCAAGCAGGCCCGCGTTCGGCACGCGAAACACAGAGCGAGGCAAATGGAGAAGGTCCATGCTGGAGGACGTGGCCCCACCTCAGCCAGAACATGGTGTATTATTGCGTGCAGAACGAGCTGTAAAAGCTACGGCGCCTAAATAAAGCTGTGAATCATCCCCCCGTCTCCAAGCGTTTCCACGGGAGTAGCTTTCCGTCCCGAAAACATGTGCCGATCCCTTCGACTGCAAACGTCGCAAAGAAATACGTCGAGTCCGTCAACTCTTTTGACAGCGCGTAGGTGAGTCCACCCCGTCGGGGCAGGGCGGCCGGGTGGGACCACCTCCACCACCTCATTATACTGAAGACACATTTTGATCTCAGGGCCAATTCTGATGCCTTCCAGATCTTGAAAGGACTGAAAATTTTCTGAGGTGGAAAAAAAATCGCATGTGACGTTTGCCTTGGTTGATGCTGAATGTGCTGCTTCGGTTGATCTGGTTAGTAACAGGTTTTATGGTCACTCCAGTTGCCTTCCGGGCTCGTGATGCAAACTCTCAAACCAGAAGAAATACTTGAAGGAAAAACCATGAAACCTTATTAATTGAGCTGGACCTGACTGAACCACGCTTGATGCTTTTTGCTTTTCCAACAGATAGGTTGAATAAAAAGATATTCCCCTAAAGGCTTAGCACACATGTTTGTTTTCTCCATTTGTTTCCTTGTAAGACATAACTCTCAGGTTCATTAGCTTCTTTTCATTTAATCTGGTTGGAATATTTTGGGGATGAAGCATTGACAGGATAGTGAATGTACCCCATAGCTACCATCCACTCAGTCATTTCTGTTCGCCGAAACAAAAATAGTGTCAGCTTTGTGTTTCGCTTAAAAAAAATGATGAAAAACAAGGGGTTTAAAAAAAAAAGAGAAAAAAAAACCCCTAGAGAATGGGTAAAGTGAAAAACATGCAGAGATACTTTAGAAAGCGTGGAGGGAAACTATATATACAGAAGTCAATAAATAGTGCACCTATTTGTGCTGCTGTGCACTTGGAGAGGTGCTCTGCTCTCCCCGAGGCAGGAAAATATGCTTGTTTTTTTGCAGACCGAGTATCTTGGACACAAACAGTATGATTTGAAACGGTGGTGAAATAAACTTTTTTACCCTAAATTAGCAGGCAAACCCTGTGAACCTGAAACGCGGTTGGCCAAACTCACAAAACCTCAAGCGCCGCAGAGTTTGCCCGCCTCGAGTCTGAACTCCAGCACCGTGTGACGGGGATCTGTGGACACTGCAGGGCAAGCCAGCGACCTGGGCAGGGTGTTTACGGAATAGGTAAAAGAGAAATAATCGGTGAAAGCTTTGCATTTGGCTTGCTCCCTTAGACACCACTCAGCTTTGAACTTTTCAAAAAAAAACCCCAAATGTTGCTCGAACGCTGCCCCGTTGACAGAAGAGAGGTTTGGCAGAGTTCGTGGGCTCTGGAAGCACGAAAATCCTGGCAGCTCCTTAGGCACGAACACATGGCAGAGTTTAAGTCTGACCCTACACATCAGATAGCTCACATTTAAGGACATCAAAACACCTATAAAATCAGTTAAACCATGTGCTAAGCTGATCGAGACAATTACAGACACTACCGCGTAATAGCTTCATTTGGAGTGCTCAGAAGTCTTATAAAGACACTGTCTCATGTCTTTGACTCCACTGAAGCCATATTTGAGGCTAATGAAAGCAGAAACCATGCTTTTGCCAACTGAGAACCACTAGTAAAAGGGTTCTGATAGTTCGGCAGAAGCTAATCTATTCTTTTTTAATTATTATTTAAAAGTCAATCGAAGATACCATTTGCAATAACTAAATTGCTGCATCCAAGCTTTGAAATTGGAGGCATGGCTCCCTGAAGAGGTGCAAGGACTGAGCCAATGCTTCAAGAGTTTCTTGAACAACTTACCGTGCATTTAAATGTAATTTTGCCAAGAAGTTGTTGTTTGCTTTCAAATTCTTTCCAAACCATGGTAGACCCTGGATGGTTCAAAATTTGCTGCAGTGTTCACATTTTTTATGTGCACTTAAAAATGGGTATAATCATGTTAGGTAATGGAAAACAAATCAGTGAAAAAAGCTGATATTGTTCTGAGCATTGTATGTTTTGTCCAATCTCACAAATTATGTTGTGTTCAGACTCTCCTGTCTTGCTTCTGTCATCCTCATTTGATTGCTGAGCTGGAAAACCACAGCACTCAAGGCCCTTGCAATTTTTATCCTTATGCCAATAATGCAAAAAAAAAAATAAAATAAAATTGCAGGATCCACTTAGGAGATGCAGTCTTCAGAGACGTGAGACTATCTAAATGCTGTAGTTTCGGTGCCACAGAGGATCAGGGACCACCTGGAGGACTTTGCACTCAGGAGGAGAAAGGCAGAGAGGGGAAAAAAGGAGAGCGCCATGAATTAGTGTAACTTGCCAAATCTTGGTAAATTGGCTCAGATTTGCGTTAAATGCTGCCTCCATGGTGGAGAGAGACTAGCTGTGATATAACAGTTAATGTGAATGAGCATGAGGGGAATTTAATAAACAAACCCCGCTTTTTGGTAAGTTGTTTCTTGCAGCTGTGGAATAAATTGCTCCGTAGTTACAGGCTCACTGACTTGTTTCATCACCAGTAGTAAAGACAAGTCAATGCTCTGAGTTGAATCTTTTTGCATCACTATTTCCAGGAGAAAAATAAAGCATGATGCTTATATAAATTAGGTAGAGGTATCACAGCTAGAGTGAGGGAATTTATTTTTTTTTTTCCCCAGTCTTTTACTACAGGTTTGACACATATCATCGTATTGAAATGAGTCAGTTCCAGAAGATGAAGGCAAAATGGTGAACACACCAGAAAATGTATCAGATGCTTTTGAAGGAAAGGTAGACAGTGGACTGATTTCCCATAAATGGCTCGATGCAGTGTTAATAAATGCTGGGATATCCAGTGAGCTACGGTTTCTGGGTTGATAACTACACTAGAGGTGTTTTAGGGCTAAGTCATTAGGTGGAATGAATTTCTCCTTGCTGTACTTACTTATGTGCATGAAGTGGGATTGTTAGATCACCCTTTAAAATCTAGAAGGGAAATAATGCCCCTTCCCCATGGAAAAAAACCCACATCTGCTAAATTTTACTGGGGGCTTTCCTTTCAGAATGGCACAGAGAGATGTTAAGTGATGTTCCACTAAAAAAACAAGCAAAACCAGACAAAGCAGAAGTGCATATTAATTCTCTTTTGGCTTTACTTGAATCTGGAAACAGAAGAAATACGTTAATCAAATATGAAGGGGCCGTTCGTCAAGCCCCTCCAGTTGGGTGCTGCATGCAGCAGAGCAAATGCAATGTAAGGTCAGCACGTCCTCACCGAACGCCCTGGGCAAGGCTGTAGGAAAGTAATTTTGTGGAGGGGCTCAGCAAGAAACAGTGGTGGGTATTCACGAAGGCCGGCACTAGCTCGGTGAGGCCAGTCTTCCTCCGTCCCCTCTATAGCCGACGCCAAGAAGAAACGATGACAGGAGTCTCTCCCCGCAGCACATCTGGCTGCAGCTAGACTGCTTGATAAAATACTGCAGCGGTATTGCAAAATGATGTGCTTTCCCGTATGCTTCAAAATGAAAAGCAAACAAACAAGCAGAAAAATCCTATCGCGCACAATTCCTCCCTCCGTTAGTTTCTCGAGGAGCTCGGAGATGGTCTGCACGGCAGATAATTAAAAGCATGGTCCACACGCGCTCCAAAGCTGTGCAGCTTCTGCCCTTGGCCCAGCTGATTAAGGAGGGGTTATTTTTTATTATTATTATTTACAACCACGCCTGCTGTACAAACTGCACCTTTTCCCGAAAAGCTGGAGCAGACGGATGAGCTGTTTCCTCCTCTCGCGCCGATGGCCTTGAGCAGGCCAGCAAAGGGCGGATCGCAGCTCTTGCCTGCAACGCGGCAAGTCCAGAGCAGCCCTTGCCCCATCGTGGTGCACACCGAGGATACGCTAACGAAAACCCACCAGCATCTCAGCGCTCGGGGTATCAGGCTCTTGAGCTTGTTCTAAAACTCCTTTGTGAGGGAGTCCTTTGCAATTTGCTCCGTGCTTTGCTTCTGCTGTTTTCGACAAAATATCGCCCATCGAGGAAGACGACAACATTTCATGCTCTAGAAAGAGCTATGCTGAACAGCAGTATTTCCATTGAATGTGTCGTATTTTCCCTTGCCACCCAGCTTTAACGACGCTGACGTGTTTTCAATTAATCTCTGCTTTACAAAATGCAGCCATATATTTCAAGTTACTTGTAAAACTCAAGCTGGAATCATGCTCACAGCAATGCAGTTTGTTCTTTTGTTTTTTTCCATCTGATTAATTTACTTTTTCCAAGCAATCTGTCCTGCCAGTACATGAAAGCCAGTGTTGCTTCAACGAGCAAGGATGAGCACAATGTTTTTACGGTATTTTCTTTAGCTTGTCGATCTGTTTTGTACTATATCCAGAACGATTGTTGTCTTGCAAGTCGCTGATGCTTCATCTCCCTCCATGCTCATTGCAGGCACCACAGCTGTTTCCCAGCTCCGTGTTGGTCCTTCCCTCTGCCATAAGATGGTGAAGCAGCGGGAGGAGGACATGGAAGGGATGGTTCCTCCTTGTGCCGTGTGACACTGCTGCAACGCACAACTGGAGCCTGTCGCTGAGTCTTGACACTACTGCGATGCACAGCTGGAGCCTGCCGTTGAGTCTTGGGTTTGGAGACCATTCAAGACCATCCTGGGGTGCCGGGACATGTTGAGGCCAGCCCGAGGAGTCTGACAAGCACTGGGCACCAACCAGAGCTGGAAAGCAGATCTTTCTGGCTCATTTTACTGGACAGAAGTGGCTAAAACCTGCCTACATCCCAATCTAAGGCCATCAGAGCCCTTCCCTGAGCGGTGCAGGCTCTACACAGGGTCCTGGGCAACGTGCTCCAGGTGACCCTGCTTGAGCAGGGCAGCTGGCCTAGATGATCCCCAGAGGTCCGTTCCCACCTCAGCCGTTCTGTGATGCTGCGGGATTCTGTGAATCCAGCTTTCCGGGCGCCGCCTCTGTCCTCCATGGTGCCGGGGGCTTCCTGTGCCCCTGCAGGACGCAGCACCCACCGGTCCCTGCTCAGGGTGCGACGCGGGGCCCGTGGGAAGCCCCACCGGTGTCCCTGCCCCACAGCCACCCCCCGTTAGGCGGTGGCCATCCCGCTGGCCCCACTCCCATGTCGCGGTACCCAGCTCCGTCACGCCTGGGGCTGGGATGCTGCCGAGGTCGCTTTCTGGAGGTGACGAAAGGCCCGAAGCCGCAACGCGAAGCGCTCTGGCCCCTTTGGAGGCAGATGTGGACCTCTCGCCTGGCGTTTCCCCCACCATCCTCGTCACCTCGCGGGACAAGGCGGCAGCGCGGGGCACGTGGGATCCCTGAATCAGGCTCTGCGCTGCCACAGGGGTTACGAGTCTTGCCAGAGGACGGGGACACGAGTGAACGGCGAAGCTAAAGATGCCCCAACCACCCCTCCCCCTTTCCCAAATAAACACACATCTGAGCCACTTCAAAAAAAAAAAAAAATAAGGGAGAAGGATAACGGCGCGAGCGATCCTACCAGCTCCCTCCCGCCTGGCGGACTCAACCCTGCCGTTAAACCCAGCCTTCCACCAGAGCGCTCCCGACCGGATGCTGCCAGACGGGGCTCCTTAACGAGGCTGACGTGCATTTTTAATGTGGTAATCTGCTGGCTCTGGCAGTCGTACAGACCCCGAGACTACAAAAGAGTCACTTCAATGCAACGCGCTGCCAGTGAGCTTCACATCCAAAAGCCGCTCTGCCACAGGGACGAAGGCATTGCAAATAAACACTTCTGGGGAACTCTCTCTCCTTAAATAACACTTTTATAGAGCCTCCAGATGTTAATTAAACACTTAACGACTGTGGGAGAAAACAAAGCATGAAGGGCTGTGGTTTTGTCTTTTTTTTTCCCTTGATCTCTTCTATCTAGTGTGTACAAACAAATATATCCTAAATACAGTATAGGAAATCCATATATGAATTTATATGTGTTTGCAAATACAGTTATTGGCACACACTCAGATTAGCTGGATCCCTCAAGGGTGGTGGTAGTAAGGTAGCCCTGCTGTCAACCCTGGGGAGAAGCCAGCCGCGTGCCACAGGAGACACGACTTTGCTTCCCACTCCTGAATTTTCAGATCTCTTTTTAGGAGCTTTGGCACCTCATTATAAAGGTTTGGGTATTTTTTCTTTCTTTTTTTTTTTTTTCCCCCCTTGTGCTCCTTGGAAGCAGTTTGGAAATAATTTGGGTAAAACGAGCTCATTTCAGCCTTCCTGATGTGAAGCAAAGATCTCTCGGGGGGGGACGAGGGCGAACACGCCATTGCCTTGCAACCAGCTTTCCGTGGTAGTCCTTTCCTTCAGCCCACGGGCTGCTGCCTTTCAGATCAAGGTGTCCCCCAAAGAGGGCCCAGAAGAGCCGCGACAACTTTCTCCTGGCACCTGCGAACCCACAGCTTCAACCCTGTGGTCCGGCCACCAAGCTGGGCCTGTCCCACCATGTGTCAGAGATGCTGGGGTGAGGGCAACAGCAAGGACTGACTCGCTGGGGTCATTTTGCAAACTGCAACAGTGAGGACTCACGAAAATTTGGGCTGAGCTTATCATCTCGGGGCCTCTCTGCAACTTTAGAGACATGCTTGGAAGCGAGGGGAAAGAACTTGTGTTTTAATGACTCAGTTCACAGCAAGATTTATGTAGAGGAAATCTGGCTGCCTAATCCGGACTTCCTCCCGGCATAACCTATTTTTCGTGTGCTGTTGTTCTCCTCACTTCCTCTGTCGCTCGGATGGGGGGAGCGCTCAGTCTCCTCCACAGCTTTGCCGGCAGAGATGCAGGAGCAGTTCCAGCTGTTGCTGCTGTGTATCAGACCAGCTTTCCGCCTCTCTGGAGCTAGATCTGAGAAAAAAACAAAAAAAGCCTTACCTTTCCGGACCTTTCACAGCTTCCCCAGACCTCTGCTGCTGTTATTATTTAATCCTCCAACTGCATAACACACAGTCTTCCTCCGAGGTGGAGGCGATGCTAAGCAACGAGCATTTCTATATGGGTAGAAGTGACAGAGTGAATAGTAGATGTCATCCGTAAGTTCAGTTCTGGTGGCCCATGGCCCAAGGAGTCCGCACAAGGTCATCGCGTGAGGCCGTAACCAGCTGGTGTGGAGCCATCAAACAGAGGTCCGGAATACTTGTAGGAGTCCAAATATTGGAAATGTTGAAAAATCACAAACCTAGATTAATATGGGGGCTGGAGGGAGTTGTTAGTGAATGCCACGCTGTCTTGATAGCTCTCAGCACAGAGGGGTCTAATTCTGGGGGGAGGGAGCAATGGAAGCTGCTGTAATATTCCATGTTAAATAACTACCATGAAATATGGTCCCCAAAACCGGCAATCTGCAGTGCCAATAGATCTAGGCACTTCCAAAAGGCAGAAGTAGTTTTTTAGACCATGGGATCCCCTTGAAGCCTGCGTTCGAGGGCCCTACGCCAAAATTTCACCCAGGTGGTGTGAGCTCTGTGGCACAGCAGACAGCTTCGCTCTGTTTGCATCCTGCTCGGTGCACCAGGGCTTGGACCGCTCTGTGCCACCACTGCATAAAATGTATTTTGCACG
Organism: Dromaius novaehollandiae; assembly: GCF_036370855.1. Taxonomy (NCBI): domain Eukaryota; kingdom Metazoa; phylum Chordata; class Aves; order Casuariiformes; family Dromaiidae; genus Dromaius; species Dromaius novaehollandiae. The sequence goes on along the minus strand of NC_088103.1, from coordinate 7,278,066 downwards.
CAAGGGCTGAATGCGCAGCGACTGCGTTGCAAAGTTTTACCCCCGAGGAATAGCTCAGTTCAAATCTCTAAAGAAATCTGCTTGCAAGGTAGGTTAGGATGTGTGCACCGGTGTGGCTTGCTCTCTTGCAGTTTTTCTTGCTCGAGCAGAAAGTGTGAACTTGGAGTACACAATGGTGTGCACGATAGGACATCCAAAACAGCAGCGCAGTTTGAGTGAAGAGGACCTATTTCTTTCTGGCTTTTGCTGCGACTCGATTGCATCACCTTCATTTTTGATAGCCGAATGGGAAAGTACAGCCACCGGGTTTGCAAACACCCTCGTCTGCGTGCACTGCGGGAGCACGTGGGAGCTTCGGGCATGATCAGCAAGAAGAGAAAAGATGGTCCCAGTCCAACAGCATTTACCATCCACATTAAAGAAAAACACTCTTTTTTTAACCGAACAGCAGAAATCACCTGGTGTGAGGAGCAATTTTCTGGTTTTGGCCCTACAGAAAATACAGGGAAGCAGCAGCTTGGGGAGTGCGGTGCTTGAGGAGCAGGGGGAGGGCGGAGAAGGAAGTCCCAGGTCCTGCTCCAAGGCCTCCTTAGATGTTTGACACCAGAGACCCTTTGGATAAAATGCAGGCACGCTGCCACTTAGCTCTGTCACTCGCGACGCACTTCTGACGGAGCATTAGGTGTCTGGGGAGCTTTAAGATCAAAACCGAGGTGTCCACAGACCTTAGGCCCCCGAGATAAGGCAGGAGGCTGGGGATTTTCAAGATTACCAGGTTGGGTTTAAGAGCATGAATTTTGCCCAAGTTCCGCTTTTTATTTCAAATTGTTATTTTTGTTTCAGGTTCTGCCCTTTTTAGATCTGGTTGCAACGTTTTTCTATTGCCTCACAGCAGACGCTGCGTCCCACCGGCATCTCTCGCTGTGGGCGATGTCAGCCGGCTTCGCTTGCAGGCTGCTGAGATTTGCTAAAGGAGAGCCCAAAACTTGAAGGAGAAAAGCAAGGATGCGGAAACGTCAGGTCTACTTTGCATGCTGCTATAGGGCAGGATGGAAGAAAAAAAAATCATGCTGCTCCAGCCGCCGCTGCTTTTGCAGCTCGTGACGCTCTGCTGAAGTGCTGCCCATATATTGCACGCTGTGCAAGCTACTAAATTATCAGAAATATATAGAAATTCAGCCCTGTAGCCCAGTTCCCACCTGCCTTTCTGTTTCCTTCTCGCATGGTGCTAAGATGTTTGCAAATGCATCTAGGTTGAGCAAAGGATGAATTTGTTGCTGGATTGAGCATCACTTGGGAGTGTGGGGGGGTTAAATGCAAGGCAGCGTCTTGCTTCTTCCCCTGCAAGCAGCAAATGGCACCACCCACTAAGCAACAGCTATTTTAAATCCCCTTCTTTAAAAATAGCGTATTTGGCTGCTTCTGCATGTCTTTCCTGACCCTTCCAGCCACGCGTGCCGCTATCTTCTGGTTTCGAGGCAGCAGTAATGCTCCCGCTAGCTGCCTTGTCGCTCCTGTGACCCCTCACTCCTGCTTCTCTCATTACTGCTTCCTGCAAAACACAGTTTTGGAAAGTAAACTTGCACCCTTTTTTTTGTGCAAGGCTATAATTGCCCTAACACTTGCACCATCCCGGGCCGAATTTCCCTTTCCAACCTGTCTCACGCCGTTTCTGAATTTTTTAACGCCTGGTTCCCTTGCATGTCCCCTCACCTTGGCTCTGTCTCCTTGACTTCTTTCTTAATTACTATCGCTCCCAATCATCCTGCGGTAAATTAGTGCCCGTGTTTTCCTGCCTTCTGCCCTTCTGTCAACTGGTTGTCCGTCGTCCTAATAAGGCTGTTTGCTTTCCTCAAATCCTTGTCCTTTGAAACCTTGGAGCCCGATGATCATTTAGGGGCCTGTCATAAGTGTCTGGGGCAATTTAATGAAATACTTGCTGCTCACAAAGACTTTTTTCTGCTCAGCATCCCTTCATGGGTGTTCCTCTGAGAATGTAAAAAAATAGTAATTCTTAATAATGCAGAGTTAATGCCTTAGTCTCCGAGGGGCTCAGGCGAAAAATACCTCCGCTATGAAACATCCCCACTGCAAAATTTAGCAGATATGTAGACTATAACGGTTTCCTACGGAAGAAAGATCGAGCCTATCTGCAAGATCTGTCCTGGAAGCCACGCAGTGGAATTAGGAGCATTCTCTGCCGAGCCGTCGCTGAAAAATCAATTCATGGTGGTCCTGAGCTATGTTTTTGTTCTGGCACATTAAACAGAATGAAGACATATGTCTGAATTTAAGACATCCTTTTGGTTCTCTATATACCCGAGCCAGCCGAGAAATTTGAACTATTTCAAAGCGCTAGGAAAAGAATTGTAGGCACATCCTTTGTTTAGGCATATATTTTTAATTATCCTGCCTTTTAATATTCCTCTCCAGTTGAGTATAATCAGAGAAAATAGATCCTGCTGGGCATTGTCATGCTTAATAAAAGTAAGGCTGAACATCTGCAAATTTGGCGACAGAGTGGCGCATACGCTGCAGCAGTGGCTGAGCTGCATTCTTGTGTAATTATAACACCACATGCAGCTGTAAGAGTGTAATTCTCTGTTTACATTAGTTCTAGCACTTACGCTAAACTCTGCTGGGCTGGAGGGCTAAGCGTTTGCAAACTGGTGGCATTTTTTTTTTTTTCCTTCTGTACAGGAGAAAGCAGAAAGCACAGGAAAACCATTCAGCTGCTATTGTGTTTTGTCTTCCTATAGGTGAAATTTTCTGTTTCGGAGCGTAAATCGCGTGGGCAGCTGCACCGTAGCGCAGCATGTGCGTCTCGAAGCCTTTGCAGGACTGACAGCCACGGGCAAAGCCTTCTCCCTGGCCCAGGGCACTGCATGCTTTCGCAGCGCTGGAAGCCAGCTAGAAACTCCTCCCGATACCTAGACGCCCGTGCACATCCGTGGGAGGGGAAGGAGGGTCGGTCTTCTCTTGCGGCCAGCTGTTTCCCTCCAGCGGAGGCTGGCATGCTTTGGGTGTGCTCTCCTGCCAGAGGGAAAAGTGGCCTTGCAGACGCCGAGGAAAGCAAGCAAGATGCGTGTTTCCACGTTCCCTGCCCTCGGCAGGGCCAAGCTCAAGTTCTCGGCAAATACAAGCTTCATCCCGAAGCCCACCTTGCATTACTACCAGGCTTCCTAAAACCCCGCTGGAGCAAGGACCCACTTCACAGATAAGAGCCTGTGGTTGTGCATTAATTTCTTTTAAAGAGGCTTAGCGCGATGTATGGTGTTACGGAAGAGGGTCCTGCTCTCCAGCTCTGCTTGCACTGGAAGTGAAGATCTTTAACAGCTACCACGTCCTTAATGTCAGAGCGTTGCCATTCAAGTACTTGCTAATCTCGAACATTTGTCTGCAATCCCTCAAGATTAATATTTACACCAGCCGAGTGCAACCCTTGCTATCACACTGTGTTTGGCAGCTGATTCCTCTTGACGGCCCAGGACTGAAGAGCAAGAATATCGCTGTGGTCCATCCATCTCCATGCCAAAGGCCATCCAAACACGGGAGAGTGGTTTCGATGCCACGTTTCCGACGGTATTGCCGGGGACAGGAGTTATCTGCCCCTGCTTGTGTCCAGCCTCCTTCTCCAAACCAGCCCATCCCAACCCCGTAGCAGCGATGGCAGGAGACTGTTTTTGCGCCATGCCCTTGCATCGGGCTGAAGGATCTTCTCCAGCGGGAACGGTTTCTCAGCCGTTCTCCTCTTTTTGGGGGGAAAACCAAGCAGATTGGCTCACCGCCTCTCCCACTGGTCAGGCAGGGAAAGATGAAGATGGGGGTGGTTTGCCATGGACTTTGCCAGAGCCAAAATTACACAGCAATAAGCAAAATCTCGTGGCAGTTCTCCGTTTATGTAAGTAAAACGGTGAAAGATGATAAAACATCTTGCTGCTCCTTTTCAGTTGAAATCTGTTGAACAAAACCCCAAAGCAAGTTGTTTGCATGAAAATTTTAAAAGAGGTAAACATTTTAAATCCTAACGCCAAATGGCACATTCATTTCAGGGACCCAAACTGGAATATTCACATACTGAAAAATGTCCAAAGCCATACAGGGAAATACAGGAGAGAAAAATTAAGCTTTTGCATTCACTTAGCACCATGGGCCTCACAAAACCAAATTTTTTAAACCTGCAGCCTAACACTAGAAGTCGTTAAACGCTTCCTGAGGGAGGACAGAGTTGTCTCTCTGGCTATGTCCACCTTGGTGGGATCTGCCAGGCATTTTGGAGCTGCTGCTGAGCACTGGCTCCCTCACGGCTCGGTCCTGATGTTTTCAGGGCACTGGCCAACGTTCAGCCCCGCACGCAGCAAGGGACACGAGGTTGGTCTTCTGCAGCTCTCAGAAAGCAACGCATGTCGTGATGCTCCTCGCAAGGTATTCCCAAGTGGATTCACTGTCCCAGGAACCGGCTTCACCATAGTATCTTGCCCAGACTTTGGAGGCACCCCTGCAATCAGAAGCCTTGCAAGGCATCCGTAGCTGCACGCATTACCAAAGCTGACCCAAAAAGAGATGCGTCAATACATATTGGAAAAATTTTGAGGTTTGTGTCATGCACAACCCACAAGTCCGAGCATCTTCACTTCTCGCCGGCTTTCTATACCGCCGTAGAAGGAATAAAGCGATCGCCACGTGCTCAACCTAAAGGTCACCGTTTGTGCCGTAGGCGCTTGACGTTGCGTTGAAACCGCAGAGCAATTCTCGCCGCCCGGGGAGGCCGGTAGACCCCAGAGGAAGCAGACCCCAGCCACGCCAGCGCTGTCGAGAGCGAACGGTCTTATTATAGCAGCGCTTCAAGTCATCCGCGGCGCTTTCCCTTCGTACATGTGCTCTGCATCTGCTTGCTGGTGGCTTGAAAGGATACCGCAAGGCGCAAAAGCAGATGCTGCAGTTTCGCGGGAGACTGGTAACCGTGGGCTAAACGCTGCCTTGCTCTTGGCCGCTGCACCAGAAAGGAAAAGGGTAATAAAGGAAATCTTGCCACGGCCGGGAATGCAAGCTGGGAATTTCTTCCTGTAAGTGATATGGCGAGAGAGGACGATGCTTAAGGTGTTAGTCTGGTTGATAGATGCTGCGTGGCCCGGTCACAGTCTGCCGGTGGCCAGGCCTGCCTCGTGCTGCCCATAGCAAGATTATGTGCTGCTGAGAGCAGCCAGCACTAGCGGGGAGCGTGTAGCCCTGCTGTTCGCACGAGCCGTGGGTTTGCTGCTCGAGCACGCTGCCAGAGAACGGCTTGGCCATTGGGTCCAGGAGAAAAAAGCTAGGGGAGAATAGCGAGCTCAAGATTTTGTCTTCTTTACATCCCATCTATTGTATGACTACTATACCTTGAGCGAGAGCTCAATGTGCTCTTGCATTTCTGCTTCGATAGAACCAGCTCTCCAGCACCTCACCACGGCTTGCTTGCACGGCGCTGTACTTCAGCGTTGTGATTATTACACCAGAAATCACACCAGTAAACGAAGAAATGGCAGGAATGTTTAAGAGGTGCCTCACAAGCTGGGCGTGCAAAATCATGCCTCTCCAAAGACGCGCTCGGCTCTGTGTATCCAGACTGTCCAGCCAGGCCTATAGCGTCAAGACAAAATCGATGGGAGAGAGGGAGGCAGGGTCAATAAAGCGCCCACTCGTGCTTATATTGCAATCCCTGGGTGCAATATTCAACGGCAGGGTTTTTTTTTTCCTCTTGATCAAGTTGGGTATTAAATGCAATGCAATCACAGACAAAGCAACGGTTGCTACCGGTATAACTGAGAAATACGATGGAATATAGTCACAGCTCTAAAGCAGCTTTGTTAAGCAAAGCAGTTATAGCAGCCTTGCACTGGGTTTCTGCAATGGCTTTTCATGCAAGGTGGCTGGGGGCAGGAAATACAACCTATTCTGGTGCTTACCATGAGAGGTGTTGCATATGGATGGACAGACAGAAATTAAAGCATGTCTTTTGGGGGATGTGATTTGTGATAAGCCCCACTAAAGCTGAAAAAAAAGATTTAATTATTGTTTATTACAGTATATACATTTGTATATACTGTGTATATATATACACATATGTATACATGTATATGTATATATATACACATGTATACATGTATATATACATATATATGTGTGTATATATATACATGTATGTGTATATAAATAAAATATATGTGTATGTACATACACATATATTAATATATATGTATATACATACACATACATACACATATATTAATATATATGTATATACATATGCATATATTAATATATATGTGTGCACTGTATTAATCCCAGATGTCTAAGACTGCCGGCCATCTGCAGAGCCCAGGAAGAATTTTTCCCCATCCTTTGCTTCCCAGCTTGCTTGGTGGGGTTTTTGCCCTCCTCTGAAGCGCTGGAGGACAGCGAGAGCTGGTGGCAAGATGTTTGGCCTGGCAGGTGTGTCCTGCTCACACACGCTGGATTTAAGTGATCACTGATTTGGGGATCTAGGCCATATTTTGCTAGGCTGTGTCAGTGGGGACGGCTGGGTTTGGGCGTTAAATGGGACATGGTCCCCCTCCTAGGGTCACCTGAGATGTGGCATTGATAAAAAAATTCTCTCTCTTGCTGGGGCTCAGAGTCAAGCATTGAAAACGCCCTTGAATTTTTGCAGCTTTTAGTCTTTTGTGTTAAAACCTTAAGTTCGTTACTGAATAGCAGGAAGCATTTAGGGCATGTGGGGTGGATGTTATCTGGCCCAATTTCTTGGGATCATGAGGGCTGGTTCTCCCGGAGGGATGTTCTGCTCCTGTGCCTGTGCCGGTGAACACACAGGCCTTCCTATGAGTCAATTAAAGTCACTGAAAGACACAATTTCACTTTCCAGGATTTTTTTTTTTTTTTTTTTTTTTTTTGCATCAATTGTAGAAAATACGTATTCACAGCCGTGTGTTATAACTCTGGAAAAAGGGAGACCTTAGATGGTGTCAATAGAAATGGGCATCCCAGGACCTTTTTGCAGGATCTCACCAGCAAAAAAAACTTGCTTATTATTCCAAGTGTGATACGCAGCCCCTTGCTTTTACCTCTTGTATAGATGCATAGCAATGGGCATACTTAATTTCAAAAAAAAAAAGCTCCTTTGCTTGCAAATTCCCAGGGTCTACCCGTAGGCTTCCCCCTCACCCTCCCTCCCGGCATCTCGTGCCCTGGGCGAGAGGACACCAAAGCGGGACGAGCCCTCGCAGAGGACGAGCAGAAGGTCGGTGCATCACCAAGTCCCACCCTGGGCCCTCATATGAGCAATTCCTTATATACGTTATGGCATTACATATTGTTTTCCGGTACATATTATTTTATACAGATAGATACACACACACCCCATTCCATATTTATTTATTACTAAATAAATACAATCGGTCGCCACATTGCAGAAAAGCACTGGCTTACGGCTAATTAGAAACACAGTTCACTGTGCACGTCGTTATCCCAGCTATTCTTCGGCTCTGCTTCGCGCGGTCCAAAGCAAATAAGACAGTGTCTCGCACATTATTTTCAGAAGCTGACTCTGGCATGGCTTTGCCTTCTCCGGATTTGCATTCCTCGGGGTCTTACGAGAATTGCTCGGATGCTCAGATGTTGTTAAACAATCAGAGAGTAAATATTCCATTACATCCTGATTTTTCCGAGATGGTTGTGGTCGCAGAGAACAGCTTCTGTAAAGGGGGCTGAGCCCAGCAGGCCTGCAACTAGCGGTTACCGAACGGCCACAAATTAGAGGCAGCGACAAAAGGAAAAAAAGCAAAGCGCGGACCGCAAGCGGAGGGCGATCTGCGCACATGCGGGCGCGCGAAGCGAAGCGGGAGCCGTTTCGTGAGCACCCGCGGCCAGGCAGGCCGATGCGTTTGGTTTGGAGCCGCTTCCCGGTTGCAACGGGCCGGTTGTCCGTGTTCAGGCTCATGGGCAGCGCTCACGGGAAGCCCTTTGGATTTCATGCAGGAGCTGCAATCTCCGACGCAGAGCCGCTGTCCCATGGCCAGAAGAAGCCAGGTGCCGCAAAGGGCTGGGCCAGCCGCACCAGAGGGGCTTTGAATTGCTCGGGAGGCCCAAAGGGGCTGTCCCAGAAGAGGGCAGAGGTGCTCCTGCCAAACCACCTTGGCGTTGAGGTGGCTCCGGGCAGCTCCCGTGACACCCGCTGGCCCCCGTCCTCAGACACCGCAGCCCACCGCGCTTATCTGACACCTTTTCCAAGCGGGATATCCATCACCCTGCTTCTCCTTTTCTCCAGACGTCGTAATCAAACGGTGTGAACAGTGCACGAACGAAAGGCATTTTAGAGAGAGGAAAAAAAGCCCTCAGTGAAAATCGTAGGAATTGCTTAATACCGAAGTTAACGGCCAGGTCGCCGTGCAAAGGGGCACGGGGCATCACGGGGCAGTGATGGCAGCAGCGTGCAAAGCAGCACAGGCACATGGCTGCCCTTTAACGGTGATGTTTCAAAGGAAACCTCATAGCTGGGGATGTTACAGATGGTGTTTTAACCCTCATTTATTCAGACCGATATCGTTCAGCGACATGATTCAGAGATTTAAAATGTGCAGCCAGGAGCAGCTCTGTTGGTCCTTATATATTTGTCCTTCATAATGTCCACTACAGGTAGGAATAGGTGAAATACAAGTTTCATAGTGGTTTTTTAAGGTTTTTCGTTTAATCTCTTCTCATTGAAGCACCTGTTTTTAACATTTCATTCAAAACTTCTATTTTAAACACACCAAAGAGACAAAAGTAAGGTGCAAAAGCTACTGGTTAAATCATTCAACCTTAGCATCAAGGGATAAAAATTTACCTGATTATGAGAGTAATACCTGGCTCCTCATTTGCTTAAAAGTGAAAAATTTGAAAGCTAACATACAATTTTTTAGATTCTGCTGAAACTTTCTGCTGGCTTTCAAGGTTTAGTGGTGGTCACCGCAACCGAGAAGACCTGGGGAAAGCAGAGAGGTGAGGTTTGTAGCAGAGGCAACACAGCAACCGGTAGAGTCAGAAGACTTCAAGGTAAGAACATTTGCACGATCATAAGAAACAAATCCGGGCTCTCCATCACACACAAATGCAGGTTATTTTATCTCACCCTGGCAATATAAAACACAGGCTGGAGGGAGAGGTTGTCGGCCGGAGCCTGAACCATGGGCACGTTCTCACGTGCAGGACCGTTGCTGGTTCCCTTGGCCTCACCATGCAGCAGGTGACGACCTCCAGCCTTCTGCGCTCTCCATCCTCCCTTTTTCCCCCATTCCTTCCTTTCAGGAGGGCCGAGATGAAAGTTGTGGAGCACTGAGATGAACATCAAACCCCCGCAACTGAATGAGGAGCAGCTAGAGGCGCGGGGCTGGGAAAGCGCGGCGCTTGCCGGCTGGACGAGCCTTTCATCTCCCAGCCGCCTTCCCCCCGCTCTTTGTTTGTGGCTCCCAAAGCCGTAAAGGTTGTTTGTCTTCGGTGGAAAAACCCAGGCCTGTGGCACTTTGAAGTTGCCCCCCTCGCTTGGTGTCACCTACTGCTGCTGTCAGCAAACCCAGATAAACCTGATGGACTCAAGGTGTCTGGTCTAATTCCTTTATTGACACGTAGTCTTGTCTTCAAACACTTGTGTAAATGAGTAAGTGTGGAGATAGTAATGTGTCATTAATAGCCTGCCAGATAAGTGCCATTGTTTATGTACTGGCCCTTGCTTCCTAAGGCTCTAACTGCCCCCAAATCTTACAAATTAGCACCTCGCTGAGATCAAAGATTTTGCCTTTCTTTCTTTTCGGCGCTTACCTACCGGCGGGGCTGGGCGGATGAGACCCCTCCGGCCTGCTCCTACCTTCCTGGCTTGGGCAACAAATGGTTAAGTTGGGTCCACAGTTCAGCAAGGAGGGTTGCAAAGGTTTTCTGCTATATATTCCATAAAAACCACCGGGGAGCCCTCTTAAATGTCAGCCCATCTCCTGCCCATTTCAGTCACGGGTGGCAAGAAAAGTTCTGCAATTGCTCTTAATATCAAATCTCTGCCGTCTCCGCAAATGACAGTAGTCTTCCAGACTTCCAGTCTTCCAAAGGCTTTAATTTCTGAATTAGGATTCCCAGCTCAACAGATTTCATCTGATAAACACCATGACCCCGCTTCAGCTTTGCCTGCCCCAAGTCCTTCACCCGTACAGCATGGGTACGTGAAGGGCTGGGTGGCCGTGGCTGATCAAGGACCGGGCTGGCAGGCGAATCGTTTTGTCTTACGGGATGGAGCCAACACACAGCAACTTTCATTTTTCTGTGTGAACTCACGATGAGAGATGTAAGTAACTGCTCGAGCTTTATGATTACAAATTGCACAGAGCAACAGAGCCTTCCCCTAAAAAATGGAACTGAGAACTCCTATTTTTTTCTAAAACAATGCTCTTTCTGCTGCAGGAGTACCTTGCAAAGGAAGGATCGGTGGAAGATATGGTATTTTTCATCAGAGGACTATTTTGATTTGTCCTTTGGCATGCTATCAAGCACCATGCATTCGCATGAGTAGCAGGTATGGATAAATACTGCTGTCTTTAACCTTATATACAATGTCTTCTTTGTGTGGTAAAGCCAGCAGTAAAAGTGAGTACTGGCACCAGCTCGATCACCCATGCTGCAGCTCTTGACATGCATTTCAAGTCATACATAGTAGGTAATGTATTTTATATAGAGATGTCTGCAACCAAAAAAGTGCCAGCATGTTTAAAGCAAAAGAAGGATATTAAAGCCTGCACGTATGAGGTATAGAGGAGGGGGATTAGGTACTCCGCTCGCACTCAGTAATCTCAGCTAGCAACCAGATCTGAATTCGGGTCACCTAAAGAGGATTAAGATTCACGTAGAACAGATAAAGATCCACGTAAACCGACTAACAGAAAACGATAAGATGACTAGATTAGGTAAACTGTGTTCTTCTCAGAAAATTCAGTATCTCTTTTCAGGCAAGATTCATCACTCAGATCATCTCAGGAGGCCTTGAAGCCTCTACTGGTTTTTGGTCTAATACTTGCTTTCAACCCCCCCCCCCCCCCAAGTCTTTTCTTCCGAAAGGTCCCCTCCCTCTCTTTATGCAATATCTCAGTGATTAAAGCACTCGTTTAGGATGTGGGAGATTCACACTGAAGTTCCTCCTTGCCTGGAGGGATTTGAACCTAATCTTGTACATCACCAGAAAGTACCCAAAGGGCTGGGCTGTTGCACAAATGGGAGGAGGGGAGATCTCCTGCCAGCCTTCTCCCAGCCCAGCAACATAGCTCTTAGGGGGTTAAGCAGAATTTAAGTAAAACGAAAAAATTGTCTCTTAAAAAAAAAAAAAAAAAAGAAAAGGCAAATTAGTATTCCTGTAGATCAAATATGTCGTACTTTCCAAGAGGAGAGTTGGCATCCTTAACACCGTTTCATACCCTTAAAACAAAGAAATGAGAAGCATCAGGTGAGGTTGCTTCGGAAGCAATAGGTCGGATACATCAAACAGACTCCAGTTTACAACATCGCCAAAGGCAGGTCACATACTCTTAACAAAGGAAGAAACGTGGCCTATATGTTATATACGCCCGCATGTGAACACTTTCACGTGCGTATATATACACGCACACACAGAGAGTTTTTGCATTGCCATATATTTTGCAATAACACAGCACAGTTTGCACTAAGAACAATGTTAGCATGGAAATGCCCAAGGAGATATTGAATAAGGTAGATTCTGGAAAAAATACACTGTCTAGTCTTAAGGAGGGGGGAAAAGAAGTGCCATTACGTTTACTAACAAATGGCCCCAGAAAGACACACGGATGCTGGAAGTCTGACCGAATTTCCTACTCAAGAATGTTAGAGACTTCTAGGAACCGTGAATCCTCCAGCTTGCTTTTCTGGCTCTGTTACAGTGTGCGGTCATGATAAACAAGAAAAGTGCTTAAAAGAGAATACACTGTAGGATCTTCCAAAAGGAAGAGAATAAATATATTTAAATATTGTACAATATCCAGTAAGCATGGGAGATGCTGCATTTCTGCTGGTGGCATATTTTACCAACTTCGTTATCGTGTCGATACAGAGAGAAAGAGAGAGACATGTTTCCCGTTGTCTGATGGTGAACGACAGCGTTGTGATGGTAAGGTGCCGTATCTCAAAATGATCGAAACTGAAAAAGAGGGAAAGTTTGAGTATTTCTAATGAAGTTCCTCATTTATGCTAGCAAATAGCTCCTTCCACCTTCGAAAGAACCGTCAGCGATTTTTCCAGAAGTGAAGAGTGGTTTCTGTGCGTGGAGGGCAAAACTTTATCATCTGTGATTTGTGCTACAAGCCAGTTTCCTTCGTTATGGGAGGGTAAGAAAGGAATCATTCAGAAAGCAAACGTTCATAGCACGCTCAGTAAACACTGCCCAGAAAAATGATGCTGAGTTTGGTTTGGCTGCAACGGCCTGTATGTGCCACCGCTTTAACCGCAGAGGATACTTTATACATCGCTCCACAACAAGGCATTCCAGTAACTGGTGTACTGGGCATGTGGCAGCACTAGCGGCAGTGAAAGCCCATGAAAAAATCGTTATTATTAAAGCCCATATTATTTTGACAGGTTTTTTTAAGTCATTCCTTCCAGAATAAATAAGGCCTGAATTTAATCTGTGTTGCCATGTGCATGTACATGTGTGTGTATATCTTCCTTTACACAACCGTGTGATGCCACTGGCAAGGGAGTCACAATATTTGTTGCAGCCACAGATCAAAGATTTTTAACTCTTTTCTTCAGGTAAGATTTGTGTCTTTCGCTGGCCCAGCAGATTAGGTTGTCGGAACGAGCGGAAAGATGTCCAGGTGGTACCTGTGGCTGTTAAGTAGCACATCGACCCAGCTCTGATATGGCAGACTGTTCCTCCTGCAATTTCACTGGATTTTCTAACTCTGTTTTGTTCAAAAGGCTGGACAATGAGAAAGAAATGGCTTCTTATTAAGTCCGAGGAGTCAATGCTTATGTGTAATTTCACCTTTGTGGTCATGGAGCTTCTCAGCAGAAGGTCTCTCCCGGTCTGCAGCTGGTGGGAGGTTGGCCGTGAGCACACAGCCGTGATGGTGGGCTCTGGACCCACCAGGGCCCATTTCACCAAGTAAATTTGGTGTGATTTACCTGTTCATCAGGTTGCTTTAGCTCAAAGATGAGCTGCTGCATGTTGAATCTATGGGAGCACCTGCCCAGTTTTAAATTTATAAACTAGGGATGGGATTTAGCCACGCAAACACAGACATTTTAGGTGCTGTGGGGTCTTCCAGCTCTTCTTCCAAAGGGCACAGCTCATCTGGAGGTCCTGCATCACATCTGTCAGTCCGCTTTGGCTGCGATGGCTACCCCAGGACATCCCAAATTGCACCTGATGCCTAAGTTCAGGCAACCAAACCCTACTCCCGGCATACACTGGATGAACATTTCTGTGTGTTTCCAGGTGCAAAGACTGAACCTGTCCAAGCTAAGCAGCGTCTTGGCCTGATGAGCTGATCAGGATTTCCTGTATTTCACATTAGTCTCACCTTTAAAAGTTAGACTAGAGCAGAGAGAGAGAAAAAATCAATTCAAGCCAGATGTAAGATAAACAGGTAGTTCCCTATGGGCTCAAGCTAAAAGAAACATTGTTGATTGAAGTTCCTAAGAAATCATTAGGTTAAAAAGTTCATAATGGGCTTCCGAGGCGTTTTGCAGCGTCTAGCATGTGAGGATGATCCTAGAACAATCCGTTATCTGATTTCGGGCCATCACGATCAGCAAGTGGAACACCAGATGTGAGATCTTCCTATTTAATCTCCTGCCTCCCCTTTTGAAGTGTAAGATTAATGACCATATCAGATTGTTGACTTTACAGAGGCTGTAGTCAGGGCTAATGTCGTAGTGTGATACTTCAATAGCAGGAGGATGATACTCGTGTCTGACAAAAGCAGCTAATAAACAAAGATAAATTGAATGTGCTTCTAGATTATTAATGACTTCCCAGCACAGTAATCTCTAGAAACAATAGGAAACTGTTTACTCAGCAGGTTATAGTTTTACTTAGGTTAATAGCTGTTGAATTAACTGGCAACTTAGCCGAGGCATCAGTGTATCCTTCGCAGCAGCATCCTGCCGAGCCTGGATCAAATGTTATGTTTTGAATTGCTAGAGAAAGAGGGTTCAGCTGTGACCTGTGTCTTCTGCAATACGGGGAAACACTGGGAAAAATAATTGGAACCACTCTTTCCCAAGTGACGCTGACGCTGCTCCCTTAGAAGACGAAGCATTCTGTTTATCTGCCAGTGTTTGTCTAGTCTTTCTTCTTCATCTTCAAAGCACTTGCCTAACATTATCCCATTAACATTTGGGTGAGAAAGGTAAGCAATGGGCACTGGTTTGGGGAGAGGGCTCTCTGCCTCCGACAGCGGTCCGCAAGCCCTGCCTGGAGGCTGCGGAGGGAGCGTGGTAGAGTTTCTGCGATGGCCCTTTCTCTGTGGGTTTAGAAGTTGCAGGAAAAGGGAACAGAAGAAAGAGTGGACATTTAGGGGAAGATGCTGACCTAGCCAATCCCAGTGACTGCAAAGTAGGTTTTTCTGTTTCTCCCGTAAGTGTAGTTTTTGGTGTCCGTGTAGTGGACATCTGGCCTTGCAGGGGAGAGCAGACCATGCAGGAGCTCCTAGCATCCAGCGTGGGGAGCGATCCCTGGCCCTGCTCTGGGTGCTTGGCTGTTTCTTTCAGAGCTGTTGCTCCGGCATCTCTGCCAAGGCAGTTTACAGAGCCTTGATCCTCACGGAGCTCTGGGTTCTCCTTTAGACTTCAGATTTGTGATCGTTCCCTTTGATTTCCATGGCAAATTTCCCCTGGCAGATGCTGCCAAGGTCTTTAGGCGTTGCTGGACATGCCAAGGATACAACCCAACCTGCCACTCACCCGGCGGGTGCCCTGCCGTGCTGTCAAAGGCCTCTTGTGTTGAGGGTCAGCTTGAACATTTTTCTCCTCCGATTCGTTTGCAGCTTTCTAGTGATTGCACCCACCACATGCGCTTCGTGTGGGCCACATCCAAAAGGAGCGGTTCCCCGCACCACTGCCCCTCAAAGTCACTCCGTGTGGCCTTGGGCCAGGGAATCACGGCGCCGAGCGAGGCAGGACAGCACAGCCAGATGTTTGAGGTGCCCTACCCACGTTCAAAGCCGGCCAGACGCACAGCTGCTTGGTTTGAAACCCAGCGAGCCACGGCGTTGTGCTTGGACAGGGAGTGCTGCCAGGAGGGGCCAGGACCAGGAAAATGGTTGCCAGCAAGTGCTCTAAGTCAGCATTTGTGGGCTTCGCAGGTCCTCTTGCACGGCTTCCTCGAAGGAAGCCCACGTCCATGTCAGCAGAGAGGCCACGGGCCAGGACCTCTCCTGGGTGGGGCTGAACGCTTGTATCCAGCAGCAGAGAGAGAGGCCCTAGGTCTCCAGGGATTGCCGTTTCCAGCCACGCTACTGCGGCTGCTGAGGACATGACTTCTCCCACTGCCATTTTAATTCAGGCAGCTGTGCTTGCCTTCTGCTCCCACCAGTGAGTTTGCCTCTTCAGGGAAGTCATTCCTGTATCCCAAGACATGGGGGGTTGTTCCCTCATATGTGGGTGCCTGGCTCCTGCCAAGACTGCGTTCAGCCGCTCTGTCTTACCTCCTCAGCAGAGCTGTGATTTCCGATCCTGCCGGAGCATTGCCTCGATCTTCATGGGTCTTGGTTTGTTGGGCAGCCTGCAGGTATCAGGAGGCTCCAGCAGTGACTCGTCCATTTGCCCTGCGGGAGGAATAGCCCGGCTGTCCTTCACATAATCATGGCATTGGTGGGACTTCCAGGAACCTCTGGAGATCTCTGGTTCAGGCCCAGCTAGAGCAGGTTGCCCAGGACCGTGTCCAGTTGCGCTGTGAATGTCTCCAAGGATGGAGACCCTATAACCTCTCCAGGCAACCTGCTCCAGTGTTTGAGCACCTTCAGCATAAAGAAGCTTTTTCTTGCGTTTAAATGGAATTTCCTGTATTCCAGTTTGTGCCCATTGCATCTCGTCAATTCTCTGGACACCCCTGAGAAGGGTCTGGCCCCATCCTCTTTACACCCTCCCATCAGATATTTATACACATTGAGCCTTGTCTTCCCCAGGTTGAGCAGTCCCAGCTCTCCCAGCCGCTCTCAGTATGAGGGATGCTCTGGTCCCTTCATCGTCTTTGTGGCCCTTTGCAGGACTCTCTCCAGCAGATCCGTGTCTCCCTTGTGCTGGGCAGCCCAGACCTGGACCCAGCACTCCAGATGTGGCCCCTCCTTCACCCGTGCTGCAGAGAGGGGAAGGATCACCTCCCTCGACCTGGTGCGGTGCTCTTCCTCGCGCGACACAGGATGCCGCTGGCATCATCGTGTCCTTCTGTCACCTCTGGTCCTCTGCCTCTCCTTCCAGGAGGACCAAGAATTGCAGTCACAGCCCAAATCCCAAGTGGTTCTGTGCCATTTTTGGCCCTCTGCCCCGCCTCCAGCTTGGTCCCTGCCTTTCTTTGCTCTTCTGCAACGGAGGCAAAGGCACAAGGAGAATCCACCTCCCCCATCCTCTCCTTACCCTCTGCAACTTCCTTCCGGCTTGGCAATCTCTTCCCTCGCTTAGCTTTTTGCGCCGCTTCCCTCAAGTTGTCGCGACAAGCCTCTTGGGGGGCAGCCCTCACCCCCCCAGCCTGCCTGGGCTCCAGCAGCTGTTTCCACATCTGCAGCTTGATCCCAGCTGGGGAAAGTGGAGAGGCCTCGTCTTTAACCCTTCGGGAGAGGCAGGCGGTGCGTGGAGCGGTGCGGGCGCGTTGTGCTCTTCGCACGCGGCTGCGGCAGCTGCCAAGTGCGTGCACGTCCGGCCGGGCGCACGCACGCCGGCTCTCTGGGTGCGTCCAGCGTGTCACCAATGACTTTCTCACTTATCATTTGGTCATGGAGGTTAGTCCCCGCTGGTCCTATTCTACTCCCCATTTTGCAAAATCTAGCCCCATCTTTTCCTTATCGGCTTCAGCCTGCTCCCCCATCTTCAGACCCTCTGTTATGCCCTCTGAGCGCAGGCAGAGGAACAAGTTCTACATTTCTCTAGTGTTTCGTTGTTAAAATTGGTCCATTTTTTTTGGTTGCATTTGTTTTTCTTCTTTTCCTCTCAAATCTGCTGGCTAAATAGTGCAAGAAGAGCAAGTGCTGCATCCCTAACCTGTCATGGTCTCCCCTTGCCTGCACTAGACCCAGGCAGATAAAGATAAATAGACCCAGACTGGCCCAAAAGGCAGTTTGCAGCCAGCTCCTTTCAAGTTTCCTTAGGAAAAGAGGGTTGTGTGTGGCATGTCCCAAGGCCAGAGGGACGAAGCCCCAGGGTGAGGCAGGTCCTGCTGCTCTGGTTCTCCTGCTTGTGAGCTTCGACAGCGCCCACCAGCACAGGCTGCTGGGTTCAGTCCCTGCACGTACCCCGAGGTCCATCGCAGAGGTGGAAACCCGGCCTCAATAAGCAGAATTTCCCCTGGATAAAAGGCACAGGTGATCCGCCCACAGCGGTTTCACTGGAAACAGGAGCTGAATGTATCCCCAGGAGTCCATCTGGGCACTGCAGCTACCAGCAGCGACCAGTCATCTTCCCAGGTGTAGGTCAAAACTGGTTGTAGAAGTCGGGGCCCTTTCTCACTTTTAAAAGCAGTTTTCTCCTTTACCCATGACTGTCCAGTGGAACTAGAGGCAAAGCATAATCAGGAAAAGTCGAGAGGTCTGTAAGAAACCGAGGTTTATTTTTTCTATCACTTTTCTGGACAATTTGAACGTTAAAGTTTCTGAATGTAGTTCAGCTGAAAGCAACCTACCCTTCCCCACCGGGAAGTTGTATAGATTAATATATAATAGGTTTAAGGCAACGAGGCCAGCAGTATGTGGAAGGAGGGCAGGACCACTCAGATACCTGCTCTTCTTTGGGTTTCCTTCTCAATTATATAAGGATTCCCCATCTCCTGATGGTCGGAGGGTGAGGAAATGAGTGGGAACCACATCTGGCATCCTGATGATGGAAGTGTCACGTATGGCACTGCGTAGCACTAAAACCTTCGCCATTAAAAAGAAAACACTGCTGGTTCTTCCTCGCCTCCCTGGCAAGGGCTCTTCCCCTCAGCCAGCCACGGGCAGAGCACCAAGGCGAGCTAAATGCCTATAATTTTCCGCGGGCGACATTGCGACATGTCATTTCCAGCTGTTTAAATTACAGCTCGACAGTCGGCAGCCACCTGCGGAGCGGCACTGCCGTTCGCGCTCTCCGTCTTCCTGTCCGCTGCTCACGTCGGGAGGTCGCGCAGCGCGAGCGGGGCGATTTACGGGCTTTTTGGGGCGCACGAAGGCTGGCCGAGGAGGTCTGGGCCAGCCCGCGAGGACGCTGCGAGCCGGCGCGCTGGAAGGCGCGGGCCGCCCCGGGGACCTGCCGCGCGGATGCGGCCACCTTGCTGGGACCGCCGCACCTCTGGGCAGAGCAGGAAACGGTTTGGTTGTGTGTTTTCCAAGCGAGGATATACAGGGGGAAAAAATAAGAAAAAAGTTGTGCATTGCTATTTCAGCAATACGATTCAGTGCTTTTTATTTTGGGAGGGATGCATCACAAGGGAAAGGCAAGGATGCTGAGCTGATGGCGCGTGCCTTCAGCTTCCACTTTGCACATTTGCTGCCCATCTTTCGGTCCTACTTCTGCTCCACCTGTTTTGCCACCCTTCACCGGGGTGGCTTTACGCCACGCAGAGGCAGGGCTATATCTCCCCGTAGAGCCGACTCAATGCCAAGTTGACGCTGGTCCATCTAAAGATGGTGGGAGCCGAGTTAAGGGCACAGACAAGCATCCTGCAGTTTTGAGCCTCGGGTTTTTGACCGCTTGCTGCACATGCCTGAAGTCCCGCCGACCTCCTGCGGGATTTGCAAAGGCTAAATAATGCAGCAGCCGGTGCACGCGTCTGGGAGGTGTTTTACTTGTGGGCGAGCACGTTATTTAGAGAGTAGCGTAACGCTGATCCAACCAACCACACTTTGTTTTTCTTTTTGAAATTTTGTCTTGGCTGTGGGACAAAACTAAGCTCATGTTTCGGTCTGCTGATGTTTTGTGTTTACGTTGAGCACTTGCACAGCGAGTGCATGTTCAGCTTGTGCTCAGCTACACTTCATTTATAGAGTCTGGCTCCCACGAAACAGGACGCCTGTTACGTGTCCCTCATGTTGGTGCCGTGTAAAGATTACGTTCTTGTTCCGCAGCCTCTTTTTCTTAGGGAAAGTGCTCACCAGGCTTGTTAAAGAGCATATAATGTCATTTTCTTTAGGTGAACAGGCAGATGAAAAGCATTTTAATTTTTGTGTTGCTTTCCCATATTCTTACAATAAAACCTGTAGAGCTCTTCTGAAAGCACAGTTTTCCTGTAAAGCTTTAAACCAGAAGGCATTCTCCTTTAAGGTGATGAAGTCATATTTCCTCAAAAGCTCAACACGTTTTTAAGCTTGAAAAGTCTTTTTTTTTTTTTTTTTTTTACTGTTAAACAAATAACATGGTTCAACAGAGCTGCGCTGAAACAACACCTTGTTCAACAGCCATACCCTCATCTTGCAAGTCTGCAAATTTCGTAGAAATGCTTTACAACATGGAAGGTTGTGCAAGTGGGTTGGATTTTAGCAATTGCTAACATGAGCTCTGTTAAAAAAAAACGGAGCAAGTTCTATTTGATATTTTCCCTTACAATAGATGTTATAGGTTCAAGGCGGTGATGAGTATTGCATGGTCCTGCCCAGCTTGCAGCCTTGGACGAGGGCTGCCCATGCACCATTTCCAAGGGTAGAGGAGCACAAGGGATCTTCTGCCTCGAGCACTGGCCAGGAGCGTGGGGCAGTGTGTGACCCCCCCCAAAACAGTCGTCACATGAAGGGAAATGGGAAAAGGGGCCATAAATCTCTGAAAAGTCATCGCCTTTTTCACTGCCTCAGAGGGAGCTGGCTCTGGCTGGCTGGGAGAGCCCGACCCAGTGCCTGCTGCTGGAGCCTGATGCTCCTGCAAAGGGCAGCTACTGCTATATTATTGTGTGTGTAGATAAAACCATTGATATGATATTTAGATTATACATAGAATAGCATTTTGCATATAACCTTTTTTTTCCCCCTCCACTTGGCAATGAAGCAGGGAGGAAAAACACCCAAACAAGTTCTTTGGCCCTGAAATTCCATGATAAATTATACTTCAAAGTATCTCACTGCATATACTGCAAAGTATCTCACAGACAGGACATACTGTACCAGCAGTTTTTCTTGCACTGGCTCGTAACGGTGTTGGATGCAGTTGAAGGAAAAGCTTGCATGAGTCTTCCCCAGCAAATCAAAATGCTTCAGTGAAACAAAACCGCTTTGAAGGGACCACCTACCATAAACATCATTCTGAAAGGCTAAATTCTGGGCACAAGCAGCCAAAGAGTAAATGATAAACAGATGAGTGAGCAAACTGAAATTTCACCGAGTTGTAACTTTAACTTTCTTCATGTGTTGAAGAAATATGCCTTTTAAAAGAGCAGCGGAGCTGTTTACTATTAACAGTACCACTTTATTTATATATACAGAACCCAACGCTATCCCGATCCACTTGATCAAACACTTAAAGCGATTATTCTTTGGCTGCCAAAGTACAGTTTCGTTTACCAATAATATAACCATTTTATTTTTGTTGATCACTGGTGTATCACTACATTATAATGATCAGATTGCATACATTTTTTTCCCTTTTCATTAGATGAGCCATATAGCACATTTTCAGCTGCATTCAACAGAACTTACTTAAATTACACACTGCATGGGAATAAATAAATTGCAATAGTTACAATGCAAATCCAGGCTCAAATGCAAATTGTACAGACCAATAAGGAAAGCATGGACAAGCACTGGCAGCTCTGACCTGCTCTTTCTCTCTCTTCTCCACGCAACTGTTATTTTCTCAAGGGCCTCTCGCTGTCACTGTCCTCATGGAGGTCCCACCAGTACCACGGGCGGTCATGATTTGGACCTGTGCTGAGCAGCTGATGCCACCTCTCAAACTGGAGGTCTTAAAAAAAAGAAAAAAACCCTACAATATTTAACAAAAAGCACGGCAAAAGGGCTCCCTAAAAGCAAGGACTGGGAGAGCAATGGGTTTAAATAAGAGTCTCCAGGGCTCTTAGTACTGTAGGGGAAGCAAGCAAAGCCTGAAGGGCTTCAAATACGGTGGAGGAAGGGCGGAGAGGGTAGGTGGTCCCTAAGAGAGGAGACACGTCGAAAGCAAAGAGGGGCAAAGGCACCAGTGTCTCAGCGCGTTGGGTACCGCAGAGGCCCCTGTGGTAACTGATGGGGTCTAGAAACAGGGGAAACACAGGGTCTTTTGAGAAGACAGAGCTTTTCAGGCAGTCTTTCGCAAAGCAGCACTGGGTCAGCCCAAAGGGCCAGCTTTGGCCCAAAGTGGCTCAGGAAGGCCTGGGAGAGCAAGGGCAGTTATACGGGAGCAGGGTTGGGGTAGGTCCCCAAAGACCTCACAGCAAATGACAGTGCTGAGACTTCCTGCACCAGAGATTGTCTTTCTTGGCCTCGAATAGCCCTGGATTAGCTTTTTTTTTTCTCTCCCCTCCCATGAGATAGTCCATCACTTTTTGACCCCTGTGTAGATGCTTGGCACCCACAACCTCCTGTGGCAATGCATCCCACAGCTTAGCTCCACGTTGTGGGCCGACTTAGCTCCACGTACATGCTTTGAACCTCCCACCACCACTTCTGTGCGATGTCCCTTCTCTAGTTCCCAGATTATGCATGACCGTGACCAGTCGCTCTCCAATAACCACCCATTTTCTACTACTTTGGCCTAGTACTGAGCTGTAGACCCCTAAAATCTTCCCCCAGCACCTCCCCCAAGATTGGTGGCCCACTTGTTCTCCTGGGGCCCTGGCAGTTTTAGGTGAGCAGATACACCACACTGCAGGTAAATCTGGTCTTTCTGCTCCGCGGGGCTGGGGCAGCTGGAGGGTTCTGCTGGGGGAACTTCCTTGCACTTTGGACCTCGCAAGCACACAAAAATTTATAATTTTCCTCGCTGGGCCAACACATCGGCGATCTGAAGACTTCTTCTTACCTCTGATGGTCTGCTTTCCACCAGTATTAGCTTTGCCAGCTTTCTTGGTGGAGAGCAGGGGAAGAGGGAGCCTGTCAGCTTTGACAGACGGTATAACATATGCATAATGCATACTATTGACGAGATTTGCAGTTCCTATGGGAAGGAAAACAGTGCAAAATTCTTTTCATTTTCTGTTGGGTTTTGTTTTGTTTTGTTTTGTTTTGTTTTGTTTTGTTTTGTTTTGTTTTGTTTTATTTTATTGCAGTTGGTTTAGATGAGACATAGTCATGGAGCTTGCTCTTTGTCATTAAATGAAGTCTCTCCTTTCTTTGAGCTCTTCTCAGCACGCTTCCAAGGCCAGACAGAAGAGGCAGCCTCGAAAGGTGATTGAGAAAGTGGCTCAGGGAGCAGACACACTTTCCGGGGTGAAAGTCTACCTTTCGGCAGGAGGTAGGAAAGAAGTTGGCGGACTCGTTTGGTAAGTGACAAAGGATACTACAAAATTACTGAAAGGAGCTTCAGCAGCTGCCAGACCTCCAGGGAGGCGGGAAGGGATCACAGCTGTCTCCTGAGCGAGCTGGGAGTCGGTGGAGAAGAACTTGGGGGTAAAACTATATGGGTCAGAGCCTTGAGATCGGCTTCCTACTGCTAGTTTGCTAGGGATTGAGCCTAGATGAATCCAAATTTAAGAAACAATCCAGAGTTCTAGGTCTAGCTAGCCCCAATTAACAATTTTGGGATGTGCAGTTCAAGAAAAGATCTTAGTTTATTGCTGTTTATTTCTGTTTAGAATCAAATTTAATAAGGAAACTGGAACACGGCTTTGAAAATGCCAACCAAGCAAACTTTTGCACACTAATCATTTCAATACATCAAGAGCTGTATATGGAGGATATATATGCCTGAGCTGAAAAATAAACGTACTTTGCTAGCTGTTGGGTTACTCTATAAATCCTGGAGCAATCTAAAAATAATAAGTGAAGTGCAAGAGGGCAGTTATGTCTCAGGCCGGATAAAACACAGCCACAAGACTCTTTTGTAATAAATAAGTAAATAAAAAGGCCTAATGAACAAACTGCTTGCCTACACCCTTGTGCACGAGATGTGCAGACTCACGTGCAGACCCAGACGGCACCCGTTCAGCACCGTCACTGCTACGACGGTCTGTTTTCCATTACCAAAACAAGCTGATGGCACGCTTAGTCCTGGGAGTGGGGCCAGGACTAAGTGACGTGAAGTGCCTGCACCGAGGCAGGACTGGCAGGTTGCTTTCTCTGCAGCCCATGAGACCTCGAACGCCAAGAGAGAAATGATGTCTTTGAACTGGTGCACGTGCTAGACCATAAGCCGCTCCAAAACGTCACGTACCCTGGGACAGGACCAAGGCACCGGCCACCACTGCTGCCGACGGTGGTGCTCAGCTTTCGTTATAGTCAAGGCACCTCCAGATCACGGTTTACTCAGGCTGATCTTCATCATTACCTAATATCACTGAAAGAGAGACTGAATGAGGATACATATATATATATATATATTTACTTATAAAGAGGATGAGCATGATGTGCCAGGCGTTAAAAAGTGGCATCCCCTCCTTCCCGCACACCGCACTACGCTACTCCG
Organism: Dromaius novaehollandiae; assembly: GCF_036370855.1. Classification (NCBI taxonomy): domain Eukaryota; kingdom Metazoa; phylum Chordata; class Aves; order Casuariiformes; family Dromaiidae; genus Dromaius; species Dromaius novaehollandiae. The sequence goes on along the minus strand of NC_088103.1, from coordinate 7,254,270 downwards.
AAAGGATGATTAACAACAATTGTGCCTCTTGAAGCTTCCCCATTCCCTGTCTAGTAGATGCCATATCTACCCAGGGAATTATTCTGCGCTATCGTCTTTCTTTGGGCTGACTTTATGCCTCATCACAATGAAAAGAAAATTACTTGCTCCAAATCGTTTCGCTTTGGGAACTGTCACATCATTGTGATGGCCCAACCTGCCCCGTCAGATCTAGGCTGATAAGCATCATGAAGCAATTTGTTGCAAACGGACCAGTTTATTTTATTTTAAGACCCGGCCACCATCTGCCTCAAAAAAAAAAAAAAAAAAAAAAGACCATGAATTACCTGCTTTGACAGCAAATGCAGCCTCCTGGGCTGCCACCCCTAGAGAAATCCAGGGGACATGTAGAAAAGATGTGAGTTTATGCTTATGAAGTGCTTAGGTAGGGATGGATTGGTTAGAAATGAAGCTAGCAACGTGCAGTGCTTTGCTCCAGGGCTCCACAGAGTTACCAAGAAACCCAGAGGGTGCCCAGGAAGGGAGCAAGATGTTTGGCCTGGATAAGCCTGCAGAAGAGGAGAATATGAGTTATTTTGCATTCCCATAGAAAATATTTACCCAAATGTGTGGTGGGAGTCTTCTTGGCTGAGCAAGCCGGCTTTTTTGGCCTTTCACATATGTGACGACGCAATTCAGCGCTCTCCTGGGCTCAGAGGAGGCAGGAGAGATGTGAGCACTGGATGTCCATGACAGACAGACTGACACTGACTCTCTTCACCTCAAAATAAGCAATCAATATTATACCTGACAAAGCGGGATAGAAATAAAAGCTCTCAGCTGACCTAGAGACAGCACTGAAGTCCAGCAAAACTCCTTGGTGTCTGGTGGAGTATGATGCCTTTGGTGCGCATTGTGCGGCATTTAAATTCCTAACTATAAATAACAGGAAATTCAGAGTGATCCGTGGTTTTACCACCTTCTCTGCCTCAGAAAGTCAATTTGCATTTCTCAGGCAGCCTGGCCTGGATTTTGCCCCAAGAAGCATTTCAGTAGCGACATTATACCACGGGAAAGACTGTCCGCTCACCATTTAATACCAGCAAACCCGGCTTTTAGAAATGAGAGCTGCCTGTGGCAGATTAGGAAGGGCCTGCTGGGGAGAGGACCTGTGTGTTAGTCCAGATAGAGTATTTCTCTCCTCCAAATGGGTCATATTTCTCTACCTTTATAAAGATGTGAGGTAGGCAACCCGGGGGGCTCACGTATGCTGCATTTCGGTGTGATAAGAGTGAGGGCTAACTGTCCCCAGACACTTGGATACCCGTAACTATCACCTTCTTTAACTACGACGTTCAATATTATTTTCTTTAAAATCCTTTCCCCCCGATCCCTAATTTTGAAAGTCCATGAACTCCCCAGGTACATGGCCACCATGCCCATGCCCCAGACACCCAGCGTCCTGCCTCTGAACAAGTCCTCCCCTTCCCACCTCCAAGGGTCCTGAATGGAAGTGAGTTTGGATGTTGTCTCTTGAAGAAAATCAGTCCGTGCCATGCAGTGGCCCGCTGGTCAACGCATTGGGTTGGGAGGCGGAAGAGGTGGGTTCAAACTGTATCGGGAGAAGAAGAAAGTTTGCCTAGCCTTGGGGTGAGCGTTGAGTGCCCGTGATTGCTCAGGAGGGAGCATGGTTGATAGCTGGCAGAGAAGAGCCCAAGCCTTCATCCCCGTAGCTCTTCCTCATGCTCTGAGCTTACCTAGCAAGGAGCAAGGAGTCTGGAGCTCCTCCTAAAAGTGGAGAGCTTTAGGCACTTTGGCCATGATTGAAGACCATCCGGACCGGACCAAAACAGGTATGGTGTACCAGCATGGTAGCCAAGTCTTTATTCGCTGGGAGCCCCGATAACATGGTTTGGAAACAGCTATTTCCTGTCCCAAGGTGGCTGCTGATGGCATTCAGTTTGCGTGTGTTTACGTCCAGGGTTTAATGAAAGGATCCTGGGTCAAATCCGCTCATCTGCAGTCTCTCATTTCAATGCACTCCTAAGTATACTGTGTGCGCCTTGGCGAGCTGGTAACCTACTATCAAGGGCCTGGTACTGCAAAACGTCGAGCAATTGCTGGGAGGTGCTGAGTATCCTTCACTCCCAAGGAACTGAAGGTGCTCAGGCGCTCCCAGAAGTCACTCAGCGCTCTGCAGTATCAGGCCCCAAATAAACAGGGAGAGTTATTCCAAGGTCTGCAAACCAAAGCAAGGATCCAGCCCGAGCCAACTCTTGCCCTATGTTATTTGCATCTTGCTATATTTAACTCCAGATCACAGTTTTTAGTAAATTGGGCTCGAAAATTATTCAAGCAGGTTAGAATTTTGCTGACAGCTGGCAAACCTCGGGTAGTCATTTCCTGTTCCTGTTATTTAGCTACTTCTACATTTGTTGTAGCTAATGTAGCAGGCTTTTAGCAGCAGACATCTCCTGTGCTATTTACGCAGGGAGACCTATAACGGAGCAGCGTAATGCCACCCTTCCGCGAACCATGGCAATCAGCCCTGTTGCTGCTCGAAACCACAAGAGGAAGGTGGGCTCGTGATGGTGGTGATGAGTGGGATGAAGGCGGTGAGTGGGATGAAGGCTCTCTGACTGATTCACAGCACTGGATTCTGCATCTGGAGGCCCTCAGGGAAATAAATACTATTAGAGGTAGCCAAAACCTTGTCTAACAAGATCTTGGCCCTGAAAAAGTATAGGCTTTCTCAGTTTAGATACCTAAAAGTTGGGCTTTAATCTTGGTAGATCAGGTCCCATTGTGCACCACTAAATCATTTGCATTTTTTCCAGTGTGCCTCAAAACACTTGCCAACAAACACTTTGATGCAGGGAGGAATTTGTGCAATGAGGTATCAGTAGTGGATGAGCCTTCTAGATGCTACGTTGCTGCAACGTTGCAGAATAACTTTCATTAATAAAGTTGCACAACGACGGAGTGCACGGTAGTGTAATATCAGTCTTTATAAGCAATTCATGCAGACACTTTACCAGGTCAGAGAGGGGACCTTCGTGCATTTCTACTCTTATTCAATTTTCTTTCCTAAATTATTGCAGCTAAAAAAAAAAAAAAGAAACAAAGCCAGTAACTTCATACGCAACAAATGGCAAGAAAGCAACTCAAAATGTGAGCCTCCCTGGGTGGCTGCCACACAGCAACATGACCATGGGACCTTCTCATGTTCTACAACTAAAAGCATCCCTGGGCTAATCGTCAAGCTGTACTTAGTCTCATCATTTTGATTCTGTGCTTTAATTCAGTTCACCATTTGTAGAACATATCAAACCCCCACTATTTCAAAACAACAACAAAAAAAGAACCTTGTAAACTATTCTTTTTTTAATTGTAGTGAAACATCTGATCCAGCAAATTAAGAGATATGTCTGCAGGCAAAAGAGCTAAGTCCCGCTTTAGAAAAATACAGCTTTTTATGGGGACCAAAGACTGTCTTGAAAAATTTCACTACCTTTCTGCTCTACATGCAGAGCTGCCCTGAAGTGTTAACTGTATTACATGCGAAAATTGTCCCAGAGCTGTACTTTGCTCCTTACAGTAGCTTCGTTACAGCTTAATTCAGGAACAGTTCAAGGGCAGCTAGACACTTGCCTTCGCTTCCCAACAACCACAGTGACACACTGCATAGTTTTACTTCTGGTGTAAGAAAAGGGCCAGAAGAAACGTAACGCCTGTGTCATCCTGCCCTGTGTGAGATTGTCGGTCAGCTGGACATGGCTGGAAAGGAGTCGGGTAATTATAGGACTGAACTGCGCCGAATAATGCAAAATTGAAACCATTCCCGCTCTGGTGGTTTCTGGGCTACTTCTTGCTTGAGTGAAACCTGCTCACACGAGAAAGGGCTGGCTGCTGCTCCTGCTGTGACACGGTTTCGGGCAAGAGCACTGAGTTTAATTTCACCTTAACCCGACCGAACAAGGTGCTAGCTGTGGGCTCTTCTGCCTGGTGCAACGCAGTAGACACTTTCTTAGACACACCACGGCGTGTAATTGCATCTTCTACAAAGTGGTCGGGCCTTCAAGATCCGAAGCATAAAGCACTCTAAACCTTCAAGATTGCAACTTGCAGCAAATCATACTCAGTGTCCAGAGCTCAGCGTCCACAGGCACCGATACGTCCACGCGTTTGGGATGGGCGAGCTGTCGAGGACTGCAAGACCAAATGCACTTGCTGAACTTGGCTGCACAAAGCACTGCAGGCTTTTAAGCTGCCTGAAAGGCCTCAGGATTCATTTCGCAAACAAAGTGCTAGGGAAATAAGCTCAGGATTTACTTTCTAACCACATACAGAATATACATTTTAATGCACATGCTGCTCCTGCTTGCAGTTTATGCTTTTTTTCCCTAAATTATCATGCTCTCCTTCAGTTAAGTCTCTGTCACATGTACAAAACAGGGACTTGGTGACCATGGGATTATAGTAAACAAATTTTCCTTGGGTGTTTAGCTGGGGAAAAAAGTGGCTTGGAAATTTAAGAAAGGAAAGAAAGGAAAGAAGAACTACTCCAGCGCCCTGGGAAAAAAAGGAGTGATACCATGGCTGTAGCCAGATGCAAAGCTCTGCAGCCTCACGTATTCTTGCCAGGCACATGGGCAACTCTGCAAATTTTTGCTGGTGTATCCAGAAGAGTTCATCTGGAAATCCACCCCTCATTCACAAGAGCCTTGGAAAAGCTTTGTCTGCAAGCAATGGTTGACTTTGGCTTAAATCTCTGCTAAATGGTTGACTCTGGCTTAAATCTCTGCTAAATTGTCAAGCAGGGAGCAAGATTAGTGGAGGGAGGCAGTGAGGGTCAATGTGATTTTGGACAGAAAAGGAAAACCGTGCCGCTGTCCACAGCACAGTCTTTGAGGAATCACCATTCGTGATAGCACCTGATGAACGATTCTCGGGATGCTGACGGTTACTTTACGTCCGAGGTGAAACACGGCCCAAGTTCTGCCAGGCACGAGCCTTCTCACTTCCTTGATGCCGTGACAAACCTGCAGTCTGAGCTTTAGGGCTGCCATTAGGCTGGGCCTTAACAAGTCCCATCCTAGTCCCCACAGTGTCAGACCGTGACGCAAACTGTGCAAGGAAACGGGGAGCAGAGCTAAGACGAAGGCAACTAGTCACTAAGAGATAGACGCAGCTCCCCACTTTGCCACTAGCTTAGTTGGTTAATACTGCATCTATCAGGAATTAGAAGAATTAAATAAAAATAAAAAGTAAGGGAATAAAGATGATCCAAGCTCCGTTGCTGCTGGCTGAAAATGGACCTCGAACTGCAGTGGTGGAGGACAGAAAACTAGATGCTTTGCACATACCTCTCTCTGACAGGCCTATGAGATGAGCCGAACCTGAAGCAAGCCACCACTTCGAGGCCCCAAATTAGGTTAGGAAAACTTAGTGGGACTGTAGAAATGGAGTCGATGAGTGGATGAGGAGCTGAACCTAACTGTCGATGGTAGAACGGCTGCAGAAGAGCTCTGAGTTAAGGGCAAGCGGTGCACAAACCAACAGGTTCCTCAACATGCAGCACACAGGTTTCCTTTTTTCAGTCATTTTGCTTTAAAAAAAAATGTGTTTCGGGTCCCTGTTTTGCTAGACTGTCAATCCTTTAAACACAACAGGGTTGGTTCCTAGTTGTGGAATAACCACAAGCCAATTAGAAGTTAAATTGTTGAGCAGTATGCATCTAATTGAAGTCTCTACATTCTGAGTGTTATTTTTAGTGTTTGGACCACGCTCTAGCTCCATGTAGGGTATAATCATGTTTATTTAAGAGCAACATGTACCTCAGTGAGAAAAATAAAATCCAGCAGGCAGAATGGTTTTACCAAATATACATGGACGGGTGGTACACTTTGGGTCTAGAATTTGCTTTTTCTCTTGTTGTACACTATCTCGTGTTGGGCGTGCTTCCTTTCTGCCTTCATCACTTAAGAACGTGCCTGCAATACCTGCACACGCGTGCTTTAATGCAAAGCTCGTTTTCCTTGTTCTTTTATTGCCTTTTATAGTCATCTACTATTGTTGTTTCCGGATCCTTTTCCATTTACCTTGGAGCAGTGACAAGAGAATCTGGTTCCCCTGTGCAGAGTCAGAGCAAATAGATGGGTCAAGCCACTTATAATGTAACTAACTTGGAAAATAGAGAGCTTAATAAGCCGAAGGAAGCCACGGGGCGGTACGGCTCTGTCTCCCAAGCAGCCGCCACAACACACGAGTCAGCCTCCCCTTTCGGAGGTGGGGGCTGGCGTTATTTTTGGTAAGCGGTGAGGGAAGGAGTAATTTGAAGGATGAGAGCCAGGTGATCTTGCTGGAGTTTCTGGGTAGCTTCCAATACGAGGAGGCATAGGAAATGGTTATTTGCTGGAAGTTTTCAATTTCTAGGCTGTCAAGGAAGCTCGGGGGCACTGGGGGACCGGCCTCAATGTCAAATCGGATGTCTTGAAAGATGGTTGTGTCTACTCTTGACACAATGAGTAGGGAGGCAAGGAGGGTGGATAGGAGAGAAAGCAGAAGGGTAAGTGGACCAAATCCAGCCAAAACAAGACAAGAAAAGTATCTCTATGGTATCTTTTCAAGTGGATAAAAGTAGGACATAAATGCAGTGGCAGTAATGTGTTCAGTAATGGACCCACAGCATGATGAGAAAGAAACTCTTTGGGTCAGAAAGGAAAGACTGGCTTGCAGGAGATGAAGCTGGGGAAGATATAGCATGATTTAGATGTGGCTCAAACAGGCAATGCCAGAGAGGGTTAACGAAAACCCAGTAACGGGGCGATGGCTGAGGACAGGAGCAGCCGTGATGCTGTTCGCAGTGACGGCTCGGTCAAGGTAAGAGAGTCAAACACCTCAGAGAAAATCAGAGGGTCAACAGACATGCAACGGTAGAAGTCATACTGCGAATGAGACCACCAGGTTTGAACCAGAGCTAGAGAAGAAGAGCAGAGGATAAGGACAAAACCGCGTGGGACCCATGCTGAACCGGAGCAGAGATGAGCGTAATCTAAAGTGAAGCCCAGACTGAATGGCGAGGGAGGGAGAGCTTAAGAGCCTTAAGAAGTTTTTCAGCCAGGGGTTACAATGGGAGCTCTGGATCTGCTGAAATACCACATCAGTCATCTTAACTTTAGGAAAGATAAGAATGGAGATAGCGAGGCCAGTTCGTGCCTTACAAAGCTGGGAAATCAGATGAGACAGCTATTTCTTTGGACTGCATGTACCGTGGCTGCTGGTCATGACCTAATCAGCTTGTTTCCTTAAAGCACCCCAAAAAAGTAAACAAAACCCCCCCAGCAAAATTCAGCATTATTCTCCGTAACATCTGCTTTTTCCTGTTCCTCTCTGCCTATTTTATATATGCCTGTTGAATGTGGGCGTGCCAAGTCACGCACATTGGGAGGAAAATAGTATTCTGGGGGCAAATCTTGTGTACATTCCTCCTTCTTGCCACAAAGGACTTTAAGTTTGTTGCAGCAAGAAGGCATATGTTTTATTCAAAAAAATCCTCACATTCGATTACCCTATCTCAGTGGCTCTGCAAAATATAAAGCCAATGCTAAATAGTGCCCAGCACCCTTCCTAAAATACAGTGCTAGAAAGGTAAGCCCCAGAACGTTGTCCTAACTAGACAAGAATATGGCCTTGCTCCTTATCTCGTTTTAGAACAACGTTAAATCCTTAGATGGAATCTTTTCCATAAACCTGCTTAAAAGTTATCCAAAAGATGTTTACAGGGACGAAATAATGCCTAATATGCACAAAACAACGTTTTGAGGGTTTTTTTCCTGGACTGGGAAGCTGTGTGTTACTGCAGAGGAGGAACTATGCAGCCAACAGGGATGATATGATGATCTCATGACTAATTTGAGGCTTCATCCTCTTCCTAGATGACCTTAGGGAGACCATTTAGGTGCTTAAGCACCTAAAGCGCGACAGGCTAGACATAGCTCAAGGGAGGGATGGAAAAGCGTGATTCCCCAGCTCAGGAGCCCAGGCTTTCACCCTGAAACCTCTGGTGTCTGAGGTCCTGCCGCTGCGTGACCCGAAATGCTCACAGCCCAGGTCCTCGATGGTCATGCGAGATGCTCACTGCTGCTTTCGGGCAGCTGCGGGGGAAAGGAAGAGACCAGATTTTATGCTTCAAAACCATTGCATGTTTCGAGAAGCGGCTGGATTTTTGCTCATCTCACCAGGGCTGTTTTGGACCAGAAGCGAGGCCGAGTCCCAGACCGCTCGCGCCTGGGAAAGCACGACTGGCAAGGCACCGCTGCAGTCCTGCTCCACTGCTGCGTGTGTCCCCAGGCAGTCACTCCTGGCTGCTGTCGGAGACGGGCTGCTGGGCTTGATCATCTCCGGCTCAGCCTAGGCATGCCTGTGGGTTTTGCTTTTTAATGCAATAGTCTAGCGGCTAGCACAAAAGAAGACCGGCGTTCAAGTCGCTCGCTGTGCCGAGGCGCGTGGCCCAAACCCCTGCTATTGTGCAAAGATTAGACAGCAGCCCCAGACCTGCTGCTCTGAGCGAGCAGCCAGCATTGCTTCAGCTCTGCCGGCATGAACGAGCCAGCCTTGCTTGTGCTCGGCGTTAGAAACCCGAAATCCCACAGCACCCTGGAGCCCCAACAGCTCTGCGGAGCCGCACACGTTTGCAAACACACGTTGCTGAGTTGGCCGAACCCTTCTAGAGAATACGCTTACCTCTGTAACAGGCAGAGGCTGGTCTTCAACTTCTAACAACAGTGAAGATATTTAATAGTACCAGGCTGTTTAGGAGTGAGAGGTATTCGGGACTAAGATGTTATGACAACAAAGACAACTCTGGCTTTGAAAGCATCTTGCTAATGACTAGGGCAACATTGTTTAAAAGCACAAGTACTGTTTCCCCACTCTTTGAGGAGCTTAAGGCCGAGTCAGGTTTAGAAAAGGGATCAAGGCACCTAAAGAACAAAAGACTTCCTAAGCCGTTATTGCTCTCCAGCACAATGGAAGAATTAGCTAAAACAGAGTTGAAAAGCTTCGGCAGGAACAAGACCTCCGCTCCAATCCCAACCCTGGGGAGTGTTTGCATACGCACTGGACAAGGTTCCTGCTTTCCAAGGATGACGCTTGGGTTGCTACAGCCAGGAGCAACTCAACACAGATAGTTTGGTGACAACATTAGCCAGCACCACTGAGCCGTGCCAGCAGCGTCCTCTTGGGGATACGTGTCAAGGGGGACACAAGGACCCTTGGGGGAGACCATCGGAGGTGGGCACTGAAGGAGACGGACATGGGTCTCATGCGTTTCCTTCACCACTGTCACCAAGAAGCAGCCTTCAAACTGGCCAGCTGATGATTTCCCGAAGGGAAGAGCTATTCCAGAGGAAGAGGGGAGGGGATGGGGGCTTCCCAGGGCACTGCGGCATGTTAGCACCCCTGGCTGAAGTCCAAGTGTGGATTTGGGATGTGGGAAAGTCGAGCGGCTCCGTGAGTCGGTTCAGCTCAGGAACCGAGCACCGAGCACCGCTTGCGGGACCTGCGGACAGGACTCTGATGCAAGAAACCTTGGCCTTCCACCAAATGCAGAACCAAGGCTTAGCTGTTTGAACAGATGAGCTGTTAAATAGCAGACAGGTTGGGGAAAAACACAGACCCTGGGGATGCAGCTAATAGCTGTGGTTGCTCAACAGCAACAAATTCGGGAACTAGACAGCCTGAAATTGTTAGAGGCATTTGCCGCTAATTTACCAACTTTCGTTTTATGAACTTTAAGAATAAAAGGTCAAGTAGCAACCCAGAGGGTAGCACACAACGCAGTATTCAACATGTCACTAAACTTAAAAAAAAGAAAAAAATCAATGAAATCTGGAGCATCTGCCAGAGAAAAAAATTAATATTCTTTTGTCTGGCTGCTTGCTGCCAGCTGAGACCTTTATAAAACAGCTGTGGTACCACTGGCACTCCTGTGGCAACGGGCTTTTATAATATACTGGAGACGAGTTAGTCCGCAGAGCCAGAAGACAGGAGGTTTTACTGGGTAATAAGGGACCTGCCAGCCAGCAGCAATGTGCTACAAGAGTGACGTGCCAAGAGGATTCCTTGTCTCAAGTTGTCCAGAAAATCTTGATGCTCTTAAAAAGGGATGCAAATGAGCTTTACAGGCCAGCTAATAGCTGGAGCCCTCTTTCCCCCAAGCAGTGTTTTAGCAATGGTCGGATGATATTTGTAAAAATCTGCTATACAGGGAAGGACATTGGATGCACAAAAAAATGCTAATAGTCATTTACAACTCTGGAAAAAGCTCGTATTAACAAGTTTTCAACACACGTGCTGATGTTTCTGTGTTGTGAGCTGAAGGAAGGGTTCTCCCCTTCCCTCTGATCATTTTGGGTTAAGGTGGCATAACAATATGACCCGGCAAATAGTAATTTGGTTTCTCCAGGAACCTGTTGCACCTCTCCTTCTTTGCCAGCACCCTCTGCTTAGCGCAGAAGGACCGTTGCTGTCACTCGTGCTGTCCCCCACTCCCGAGCTGGAGCCTGTACTTCCAGAGACGAAAGGCCAGCGTGAGTACAGCCTCTCTGGAGCCGCGAGAAGAAGAAGAAGAAAAAAATCTGCTTTGTTTGACAGGTATCTCCTTACAAACACTGTGTTCAGCCGCCTTTAACATGGGAGAAACATGATATTTTTTTCAACTGATTGAGGATTTGTCATGTTACCTTTCTAGCTCCAGAGGACTTCCTCTCTTTGAGTAACAAAGTGGTTGTTAAAGTAGTATCTGAGCTGTAGGCCAGACAATAATAATTAAAAAAAAAAACCTTTAAAATTGACATTTTATTGAACTGTGATTTTGAAGGTACAAAAAATACAACCACAAGAGCAAAATTGCGACTCCGAAGACAATATAAAATTCCATGACAAGGATAAAAGCACATGATTAAGTTGGGTTGCAAGGGCTTCCACACTCCTATTGGTTTTCAGCTGATCAGAAAAATAGGCTGACAGCAGCTTTTACTGACGTGTGCTGCTTGCTGTCTAATGGAAATGTTATTAGACTGCTGGGAGAAAAGGCATCCAAATCAGGAGTGGGATTAGCCCTCTGGGGCTCTGCTAGAAACAGAAATTACAGCAGAGATCACCCAAATGATGACGGCCAGCTCCCGTGGGGTAGAAGGACCGATATCTGCTTCCACATCTGCAATGCACAGTTCGCAAAGGGCAAGCTGGAAGCCCATGAGACTAGACAAACTATCTGACTATTTCTCATAATTCTGCCTTTTCTTGGCAGGAGGAAACCAAGATTACATCTTGCATGAGTAAGAGTCTTCTGTGAAAGTGTAGTCAGGAGCTCTGGGGGTGTTTGGGTCAGACCGTTGCCCGCGCACGGGAGGGTCGGCCCCTCGCCAGCCCCGGGACAGACAACCGCGGTGTGCCGAAGTCTCTCGGGCTTGGCCTGGGTGCTGCTGTCCCAGACAGTCCACGAAGATGCTGAGCGCAAATGCTTTCTGAGGAGTTCTTGCTGTTGTCCCAGCATTGGTCCCTGAGCAAAAGCTGTGTATGCCCCACTTCTCGAAGAGTCTTAAAAAAGTTAAAAAGCTACCCGTAGAACCAAATTTCTGCACCAAATATTTGGGCTTCAGGCTGAAATCTCCGAAGAGCTAGTGAGATTGTCCTGTGGACAGGACTGGAGTAAAGTCCTGTCTGAGTGCAGTTTAAGGCTCTTCCCTCACCTCCTCCCTGAAGGCAACCCAAGGCTGTGGTATGCAAGAAGCAAGTATCCAAATAGGGAAGAAGAACCTGGCTTGTGCAGTATCTTGGCCATCATTCATCCCCTTGTGCAAGCTGGGCTGCGGCCAAAAGAAATTTCGTTTCTTAGATGATCATTTATGGTCAGGCATTCCTTCTGGCTAAAGCAGCTGAAATCCTCGCTAACGTGTGTCTCAAGACCAGCAAAGCCCGGAGAGCAAACTGGGGCAGCACAGTGGAGGTCAGGCCATTGGGACAACCCAAAGTGTGGGACCATCTAAAACCCGCAAAGACCTGCTAACATACAAGTTAAAGAGGGACCAAGGGAGCCAGAGTAAAGGGCCTGGACAGACATCTGTGATGGAAATAAGCTCAGTTAGCTCTTGTCCTAGTTGACCACAGTTTGTTCTCAAAAGCTGAGAAACAGCTTGCCATTTGTGTGAACCTTCCCAAGCTGCTCCAGGAGACCAGATGACCTCAAATCGGCAGCGGGTGCAAAAAAACTGCTTTTCGCTAGACAAGAAGTCAAGCAAGGCTCTACACACACTACTGCTTCTAAGAAAAACTGTTTGTAACGGGAACTTTTTTACTATTCCCTTTCCATTCTGCTACAGAATCAATTGCAAGATGCTCCTCAAACGTGTAAGCCTTTAAATGAATTATAGTTTCAATTTACTTTTCCTTGTGTGAAACCAATTGCTCGGAAAAAGAAATCTTAACTAGAGGTCCCTACCTGTCCAGCATTTTCTAAGGTCTTATTATATTGCGAAGTTTTCATTTTAAAGTGCAACTTGTGCATCACCAGGCTGCCTATAAAGCTGTGGAACAGGACTGTGAATCTGTGGTGTACTACTGCGAAAACAGAGGATATATGTGGAAGGGCAAGCTCAAAACAATACAGAAATACTTCTTTCTCTATGGTGAATTGGCTCTCAAGATTAAAAAAGAGCAAATGAACAATTTTTTTTACATATTCTTCTACGGTTTAGCACATTAAGGGCATTTCATTCATTAGTAATTAACTAGGGAGTCGGCATATTTTAAGTCAATCTTGTAAAAACCCTGACCAAGGATATTAAGAGGTGCACAGTGAAATTGGAAAATACATATATACATATATACATACACATACACATATATATATATATACACACACACACACACACATATATATATATATACACACGTATTTAAAGCTCAGCCACCATAAGGCAGACGTGGTCAGATGGACGACCTGCTACGAGAAGTTCTTTGTGCGTCTCTTTGCACGTGGGGCATTACAGATACAGACGGGGGATGCGCTGCTCACATCGGATTTAAGTTTCCAGAGGTCATTTCCAAAAGGAAACCAGGATTAGCGCTGGGAGACGAAACAGGCCTCGACGCCGCTGTTCGCTCGCCAGGGCTCTGCTCCCAGTGACGGAGCTCTTACTCAATCACCTACTTTTCTCAAAATCAGCATGTTGAACCCATCACACATTTTAAAATAAGGTTTAATTTAACCCCCCAGAATAGACCACCGCTTCCCTGCGGGTCTGACACCCACGTACTCGCAGCCTGGGGACCTCGTCCCGAAGAACCAGCAGCAGAGCCTCGAGGAGGCAGGTTTTAAACATCAGCCACTTAGAGCATCATCCTTCCCACTGCCAATAATCGGCATTTGGAGATATCCTAAACCGGTTATTGCACCCGAAGCTGTCTTCTACGAATTTGCCTAGTGCCCTTATGACTTGATTTATGTGTTTTCACCTTGTACATATATACCTCTCTTATATCCTCATTTATCCATCCATTTTTAAGCTGATAAAAGTAGGCTAAACTCTCCCCTTGCGTGGGAGCTCGTCCTCACCGCGTTACCCTTTATTTTTTGCTGTTTCTAAGGCTTCTGAAAAAGGAGGTAGGGAGAGCCCAAAAGCAGAAGTCCCGGCGCTGATCCTTCTGGGATGCCATCTGTCACCTCCCTCTGTCACAATATTTATTCCCAGGTGTTGCTTCCCAGTTGTTTCAAAGGGGACCCCCTGTTTTATCCGGGAACAGCTTCATCCCTTTGGGAGGCTCCTGAGCAAAGTCCTTGCAACCCCCTGGCTCGCTTCCCTTGTTGATTCCCTCAAACGCAAGCCGGGAGACTGGTCGAGGCGCGACTTTCTCATGCAAAAAAAAAATCACCACTACACACTTGCTCCAGCCATCCCCGCTTCCCTCTGCTCAACCAGCTACTCAGAGCTGGGATTTGCAAGGCGGGGGGTGAGGCTTAACACCCCACCGGGGCCCAGCTGTGGGTCCCACACTGCCCACCCTGCCCTTTCATCCTCGGGGCCGATTTGCATGCTGATGGACTTGCTACTCCCCCGCGATGACCCGCTAATGGATCCCCTCCCTCACTGATCGCTAGATTAGCAGGTCTGCCAAGAAGCGCCCTCCTTAAGTTCCTCGGCTGTCCCGGCCCACCCTTAAGTTAATTAGGGACACAAGTCATGCACGGTGGGGGAAAAAAATGTGCAAGAAACAGTGCATGGCAAAAGCAGTAACAAACATCATTTTGGATGCCCGGGGATGTAGCGTTAGCTGTTTAAAGCAGCACAGCCGCCTGCACGAGGCGGAGGAAACGACACCTTGGATGCTACTACACCTCGGCCTTTCATAGGCGAGGAGTAATTGGATGCTGGGCCACCTGTATGGAGGTCCCCCCCCCCTCCAAGGGTGGTGGTGAGATCAAGGTTTAACTCAACAAAACCTCAGCCGAAAGACTTAGAGTAAAGGACAGCTTAAGCAGGTGGTTGAACTACTACTAAAAAAAGACAAAAAAACTCCAAAAACAAGGAAAAACAACCCAAAAAAGCTCTCTGTATTGCCTTACATCCATAAAGTTTTTCACCTGCTTTTTCAGTTCAGTGCTTTCATGTTTTTGAGTCGTAAGCGTGCTCTGGATCGAGGGAGAGGGGTATAAAACAGAAACTTTTCCCACCCTGTTGTCTGTGGGTGAATCCAAGCCCTGCTGGGAGCACACTGGTTTGCAGCCCTTTCTTACACTACGTGGGTCCCGTGAGTATTTCCACTAAGCCTTTTAATGAGCATTTTCAGTTGCATGCTGCCCAGGAGCCTGCTGCAGAGCTGGAGGTAGCTATCAGACATCGTGGTAGTAGTGCTTCTGGATTAAAAAAAGAAAAAAGCAAAAGAAGCAGTTTTGGAAAATATTCTGCTATGCTTTAGCACGTAGAGTTGCTGGAATGAATGGATTTCTGTTGCTACAGGAGGCCCTCAGTCTAATTGCTAGTATATCGCTGTATATTTTAATGCTTTGATAGCATGGGGTGCTTCTTGTAGTACAACTCCAGATGAAACAAGTTTCTCAAGGAGCTCAGAAAATTTGAAGAAAATAGTATTTGCCCTCCAGAAGGCTCACATCTGTGTTTATATAGCAAATGTCACCTCAGGGCAGCGTTAGGGCTATGGGCCTCTGTGACATTATTATTTTTAACATAATGCCTTAGAGTTGCAAGGTTTCTAACAAGGCATGGTTAAGGGTCTGGAAGGGCTTTGCAAAACTAAGCAAGTAGGCAAATTAATGGAAAATTGCCCCATAAACAGACATTGAAGGGAAAAAAAAATCTGCAATATCGTAATTGTAGCTGTCAGGGCAGTACCTGAAGGAGCAGACCACAGATGATGAGCAGGTTCATGCAGACTCCTTAAATACTGTTTCCTACTGCTGCTGCTGCAGCCGATGCTGGTCTACATGGGCCTGACTTGGGGTGGCATTTCTTGTAGTCTTAAAAAAGCTTCACACTTCAACAAAAACCACACCTGCTGAGCGCTTTAACACCAATAAGCATATCTAAAAAAAGGGAAATATGTATTACTAGCTACTCAGGTGCTCTGGGGAGCGAAGTAGGAAATTTAATGAGAAGAGGATCAATTTTACCACCTAGCTTATTGCTAGATAGTGAGAGTGCAAGCCACCTCCTGCAAGGGTCTGAGCTGGGAAGGTCCTCGGAGTCTAGGTTCGACTATTTTGAGCATTATGGCCTGAACACACGTGCAAAGTATGTGCTCATCCCTTATCCTGGACCTCCTTAGATCCATGAGGCCCTGCACGGATGTCGCCAGTTCCTTTCCCATGTCTCCGAGGCCAAGACGCCCAGTTTGGAGGTTGAGCCGGGCAAGGGCTATAGCTAAACACTCTGCTTAGTGCCGTACCGTGCATATAACAGCAACGATAGGATCGTGCTTATTTATGCTTTGCCAGCGCTTCAGTCGCCCTTCCACGGTCTGATAATAAGCAGCTGTGCTGCGTCTTGATATAGAATTTAATTTGAAGGAGCAACTAAGGAGGACAGTTATATTCGTAAAAGGCTGTAAAGCTGTGCTGCCAGCAACTAGTCATTAGAAGAGGCTGCTTTACAATGCTCCATTTTTATTGTTGTAAATAACAATATTTAACTTTATATAACTTTGTTAGCTTGCTCTTTCGGCAGAATAACCAGGAACAGTGAGTAAACACGCTGTCTGGCAGTGCTAAACCTCCTCCCCCACCAAAACCTGTCTATTTTATTAGCACTAGTTGCTCAGAATATGCTTTTTCTTCTTTTTTTTTCCTCCCTAATGAGTAATGTGATTGGAGTGGAGAGGGGTCTGGGGAAGCACATCCTGAGATGCCTCTTGGTGCAGGTGTTACTGAACCACGCGTAGCACCCTGAAACACAGTGGTCAATGTGCTTCTCTTTATTGCCTCTGTTCTCTGCCTTTGGATGCAGCAATCCCTTAACTTGGAGTTTGCTGTTGTATCTGGATCTGGATAGCAAGCTCAGAGCCAGTCTTCTTGCAATCTGATTAGTGTATGTTCAGCTTCCCATACTCTTCTCCCTTTTTAAGGCCCAGGTGTTAAATCAGGCCTTTCTCCAAAAGGAAGCACCCCATGGCAAGACAGTTTGCTTGGTCCATCTCTATCAGCCCCGTTGTGCCCCCCGGAGACGCTACACCTACACTTTAAACCACTGTCAGCAGTTCTGCAGGATGTGTCCATGGGACAGAGGGAGATGACAGGGATTCCTGGATCTTGCTGTGGTGGCATGAAAGCTTTGACTTCTCAGGCTACTTGAGCTTTATTGCAGTTGCAAGTCCTAGCAGCAGGTGAACACGCAACGCTGCAGAGTAGCTGTCCTAGATGATAACGAATGGGGCCAAGGAAGACTGAGAAATCTATTCTTTAAGAAAATGTTTTTTAAGTCTTAACAAACTGACCAGGGGCATTTTGTCTTTTTTTTTTTTTTTTTTTTCTCTAAGGGATGTTACTGAATCCAGGTTCTGGGAAGCACCAAACCACCGTACTACAGATGTGTCTCCCTTGGGGAGAGCAACGAGCATACGTCTGCTCTTCGCTGGCGTCACTTAACGCTAGGATGGGAGCAAACGCAATATCCCAGGGATGACCTGCATCAGGTACTCAGGGCTGACCTGAACTGCTTCTCCCCTGGAAGAAAGGCCACTAAAATGCTCTTTCTTTGGGGCTGAGGAAGAGGAGAAAGTCCAGCCACAGAAGACACAGCAGAAAGTCGAGATGTAGCTCCTGCTTCCTGCAGCCAGATGGGTCTCAGAGTCCATCGCAGCTCACTCCTCCCTGGGCTGAGAACCATGAAGTCGTCAGTGGACGCACAGGTGTGGAGACGACCAGACTGCCTGAAACAAAAGGGAACAAACACCAAGAGCATATGAACAACGAAAGAAAAGGTACCCGGGTCAGTGTTTTTCAGACTGAAGAGGGTCACTGTATTACGGTATCTTAAGTGCTGAGTAGTGCCAGGTGTCACCGCAAGGCTCTTCAGAAATTTGGCTCTTCAGGTGCTAAAATGTAGTTTTAAGGATCAAACTTAAACATGAGGTTTGAAGATACTCAACTCTGCGTCTAACTTAGCAGGGAAGGGGAGGCAGGACGTGCTCAAGTGGCAATTAAAACTGATTTCAGAAGGTGTTATCAACACCTGGAGGAAATACCACAAATGCCAAAAGCAACTGCTCGGATCAGAACGTACCACAGCATCTCGAGCTGGAGAAGGACAGGCGAAAGCCGTCTAAATAATGCCAGTAAGGAGGATGTTTATAAAATAAAATTAAAAAAAAAGAAATCAGGGTGTGAGCAAGATTTGATAAAATGTGAATCTAAAACAAAAAAAAAGGTGTAATGGGCACTTCAAGGACCATGAGCACAGCTTTCCTGGATCAGGCACAGGTGACACCAGGTGTTACCTGTGTCCAAAGATGTCAAAGCCGTATCGGTCCGCCCTGGAAAGAGAGCGTGCCGTATCGGTTCAGCAGGAGCTGCTTCTTGGTGCTTGCAGTCGTCTGAGAGAGGAGGGAGCATGCTGCAGCTGGAGTTGAAGTTAACCGCCGGGAGGTCGTAGTCCGTAATCCCACGCTCCAGGGCAGCCCCGCAGGTCTCTAACCAGAGGCATTAGCAGCTGAAACGCTAGAAATCGGATTTATTTCTTTAAAAGGGAGGCGTGCAAGCACTACCTAAGGTCCTGGTGTTCCTGGAGCATCCCTGTGAACGGGAGCCGGTGCACCCGGGGTGACCCTCGTGCTTGACAGGGTGCTGCTCCGCCAGGGGCACGGGGATGTGCCAGTTTGCAGGCCAGTTTTGACGTGGAACAAAGCAACGGTGCATGTCTGCTTTGCGTAGGGAGGACTCTCACGTAGCTTCTGGAGGCCAGACCTCTCCCACAGACTGCAAGCAAGCCGACAAGTGACAGATCTGTTGGAGCAATGCTTTTCTCCTCCACTGAAGCTGCCAGCTGAAGAGGATACAGGAGGTGCCTGGCAAATTTACAGCCAGTGACAATGCTCAATCTGCTGCTCACGATAGTAGGAGGACAGCATCAGTAGTTAAACCACCCTTAGCCTTCCTCATCTAATTAACTAGGCGGAGGTGGCGGAAAGTTGTGCTTGCAGCTCTCCGCCTGGCCGATTCATCAGGGAAAGGAGAAGGCTCCGAAAGCAGCAGATGGCAAAGCCGCTGAATCAAGAAATGGTCTCTACCATGCACCAGGACCCGCTGCTGCGCCGACGGACATCTCGAGGCCTCTCCGCTCACCGGACTGCCCCAGTCGGTCCGAGCAGCCCACGTTTGGCCCCACATGCTGCTGAACTGCCACCGCAGAGCCAGCGCTCGTCCCACAGAGAGGGCAGATGGCACACAGACTTGGGACTAGAAGGAGCTGAGCCACCCCAGACTAAAGGTTTTAAGACAGGCGTGACTCCATGCCAGGCTTCTGATGTGCCTTTGCCAGCCCAGCCTGAAGTCCACGAGCAAGGTTTGTGGGGCCAGAAAGTGCTGCAACTGGTCCCACCTCGGCTGCTGCAAGACCCTGAAGCTCCCTGGCACCGGGTGCTCTCAGACCACCTTGTCCTCAGGGTATTAGAGGGGATGAAGTCCAGGAGAACCTCCTCAACCCTTAAAAATGGGGCAGGAAGATGTTTCACTGCCGTCTAAAGCCCACCCGGTCCTTGAGGGTGGTGTGGGCCGTCTGCCCCTCAGCCGACCTGCCTTTCCAGAAGCACTGCTCTCTGAGGGGACAGCGGAAGGGACTGCATCTCGCGTGACGAGATTTGGCCCCACGGCCCTCCTCAGCCGGGACCTTACCCTGGGAGGCACCTGGTGCTCCCCAGACCTAGGAGCAGCAGCAGCAGCAGCACAGCAAGCAGGTGAGGCTGCACGTGGGACCCATCTACTCCCGCTCACGTGGAAGGGTCTGTCCACACACGGAAAGCTGCTGAGATCCAAGGCGGATCTTGAAGGCCCAAGTGCTCCAACCAGCCGCAAGAGTCACTAGCAGCCTTGCGCGTGGCTGCAGAGATGGGCACGTGAAGGACACTTCTACCTAGCCCCAAGGGTAGGTGGCCACAGAGGAGGCACCCAGTGCACCCAGCACGGCGGGGACCCCTGGCACCCACTGGGCTCTGCTGTGCCCATGGGGAGGGGGCTGCAGAGACCTTCATGGAGTGAGGGGGGAAATGCAGCTTCCCACGGGGGCAGCTATTGCTGGAGGGGGCAAACCAGCCCAAGGGCAGCTCAGGTCCTGGCCCAGCTGGTATTGCCACCCCGCGTTCCACCCTGCCTGCATGGTGCCAGCCAAACGCACGCGTGGGAACTGAGCTGGCAGCACGGCGGAGCTGGGTTTGGAGCCAGCAGCGCTGCCTCCACGCATCCCTTTGAGGTCTGCGTCCCGCCTGTGAGGGCTTTCAGCTGCGGCAAGAGCGACCGGGCACCGGCACGACCTCGTGTTTTGGGTCAGCCAGGTCAGAGGTTATCACTGACTTCTGGCTATCACAGCACACCGCAATTCCCGCAAGCAGCTGAACGGTGATAACCGAACGGCTTTTCCCATGGTTAGCGGACAACGAGCCCTGTCTCCTGCCCCTAGCATTGAGCTGGAGTTTGCCAGCAGCGTTTATAGGAGAAGCTTGCCTCCTCTTGGCATTTTTTGCAGGACGGCTTCATGCACGTCTCCTATAGCTGCCGGCAGGGCTGAGGGACAACCAAGCCAAGGTGGTTCCCCTCCCTCTCCAGGCAAAACATTTCCCACCACATGTCAGGGTTCATCCGCAGGTAGGGGCCACATCTGGGCAAGGAAGGACTTGCTCTACGGGGCTACTGCAGCACCGCACTGGCTGCCTGCGTTGGCCCTCCTGGCTCCTAAATAAGCCACCCACGAGCAATACGAAGCCTCCCCGCAGTTTGGGGGCGGCCGTGGCTCAGGATCACCCATCCAGATGCTTCCTCCGGGCCGTGTTTGTAGGGGTTGGGGGGGAAAAGGCAGCCTGCAAACGGCAGGAGCCCCTGGTGCCTGGGGACAGCTGTGGGGCTGCAGGCAGGACTCGGCTGCCGGCATCCTGGGTGCGGGGGGGACATCCCGGTTTAGCGAGACAGCACGCCGGCCCGGCTTATTTAAGAACCGTTTATTCGCTTGCAAACAGAAGGTCCGTCCACTGAAACACGATAAAACCCAGTGTGTACAAAGTCACAGTCATAGCTTGAAGAGCACAAGGCAGCACCCTTGGAATAATCGATAAAGTTCCGGCATATATACAGTTAAGTGCCACCTCGAGTATTCACAACACAGTAACGTACTGCAATTAGTCGCTTTAAAAAAAAAAAAAAAAAAAAAAAAAAGTAGTTCCCCAGAGAAACAACCTTCCGCTCCAGCTCCAGCGGCGGGAGGAGGAGCGCGCCGGGTAAGCTCCAGCCGGGCACATCCCGCGTGCCGCCAGCCCCGGCGCAGAGTCCGTGCCTCCCGTCGGGGCGGGGGTCAGTGCCGCTGGCAGGTGTGCAGGCGGGAGGCGTTGGCGGGGCCGTGGTCCCGCTGCAGGCGACAGGCGAGGCCCTCGGCGCAGTGGCAGCGCTGGAAGATCTCCAGGCCGTGGGAGCCTTTCCGGCGGTGCTTGGTGCACACCTGGCCTTCCCGCAGCACGGGCTTGCACATCTTGGACCAGAAGTGGCGGGCGCAGCAGAGGCCGGCGGCGCAGTCCGAGGAGCGCAGGCAGAAGTCCCCTTCCTCACCTGGGCGGGGGGGGAGGAAGGCCGCCGGGTGAGCCCGGCCTGGCCGTCGGGGGGGGGGGGGGACGACCCCAGACCCCCCCCTGCCGCAGGGGGACCCCCTCATCGCTTACCTTTGGCGGCGGGCAGCCAGGCGGGCGCGGGCGTCCGTCGGGGCAGCGCCTCGGCGCCCGTCTCATCCAGCTCGCCGGCGCCGGGCTGGGGCTCGGGGGGCGCGCAGATGCCTGCGGGGAGGCCGTCAGCCACGGGAGCCCCAAACCACCCCCCCCCCCCCAAACCCGTCCCGCCGCCCCTCACCGTTGCTGCAGGCCGTGCCAGGGCAGCACATGGCGTCGCGCAGGCAGCGCTTGCGGCGCCGGCGGCAGGCGAGGCAGAGCGGGGGGCCGCCGCCCCGGGCCGCCCCTCCGCAGTACTCGTCGGGGCCGCAGTCCTCGTCCTCGGCGCAGGGGAAGGGCTGCGGGGGGGGGGGGTGGAAGGGGGGGGCACAGCGGGTCAGCGCGCAGCCCGGGCTCCGTGGGTCGGGTCCGGGGGGGGGGTGGGGTGGGGGGGCGGCACCTACCTGGCGGGTGGCGGCCGGCGGCGGCTTGTTGCTGCCGTCGAAGGGCAACGCGTGGGCCGGGGCGGCGCTGGCCGCGGCCCCCCCGGGGGGGCCCTTGATGGCGTTGGAGCTGAGGGCGCCGCCGGGGGCCGCCGCCCGCCCCGCCGGGGCCGCGCAGCTCAGCGCCGCCAGCAGCGGCAGCAGCGCCCGCATCCTGCCCCCCCCCACCCGCCCCGTCGCGGCAGCAGCAGCTCCGCGGAGTCGCGGCTACCTGCGCTGCCCGCCGCCGCCGCCTTTATAGCCCCGGGGGCCGCCGCCTGCCCCCGCCCCTAAGGGAGGAGGGCGCCGCGGATGCGATTTCAAAGGGCCCCAGGGGGCTGCGCCGCTGCCCCCCCCCCCCTTCCCCCGGCCCCCCCCCCCCCCCCCCCCCCGACGGCGCAGGCATTGGCCGCCGGCCCGGGAGGGGATTTCGCAACGGCGAGGGCAGCTCTCGCCGCGGCCCCGCCACATGCTGCTGTCTCCAGCCCGACGGGGAGGGTGTGTGTGGGGGTGCTCGCCCTGTGCAGCCCCCCCCCTCCAACCCCGCGCCTTGGAGCCGCCGTGGGGAGCCGAGTCCCCCCCCCCGGCCCCCTTCCCGGTGGCACAGTCGGTCCTTTGGTCTCGTACAAATCTGCACCCCCCCCCCCCCCCCCCCCTCGCCCCGGCTCCCTTCCTGGCGCCAGCGCAGCTTTGCAGGAAGGGGGGGGGGGCGCTCCGCACCCCCGGCCCGGGGGAGGAGGGGGGAGAGCCCCGGGGCTCAGCCGGGCACCTCCGGCGGGACGGGGCGCAACTGGGTGTCTGTGGGGGGGGGGGGGGGCAGCCCCTGAGACCCTCCCCCCCCAAGCGGGGCCGGTCTCGGGGCTCCCTTTGATGCGCGGAGATCAAAAGAGTCGGGACCCCCCCCCGCACCCCCGCACACCGACACGGCCCGGCCGCCCCCGGCCCTCGGGGCGCCGCGGGCCGCCCCCCCCGTCGGGGCAGCGCGGCGCGGCGCCGCCAGCACTGCGGCGTCTCCTGGCGGCCGCGTCCGGGACTGCAGCGGAGCCCTGCAGGGGCCTGTGTATATTCATATTTAATTTGTATTTATATTTATAATTCATATAGGTGCGTGTTTGCTTCAAAGAGCTGAGGCCGAATCCTGCTGAGTTTTAAGTGACAGCTATAGCAAACTAGCTACCTGGATAGGCATTACAATATATGTATCTATTTTTTAGCTGCATGCACCCATTTTTGGCCAGAATTTGTGCCCTGAGGATGGGTAACAATATATTATAGCACTGATACTTTTTGGGGGGGGCAAAATGTGCCCAGCGCTGAGTGATGCCATACCGGGGCTCATGGGTGTCCCCAGGCAGGAGCCTTGCACAGACGTCATACGGTGCAGCAGGAGGGAGAAGGGTGGCAGGGGGGAAAAGTAGCCTTCAGAGGCTGCAGCCTTCACTACAAAAAGGTATTTTATTTTTTTTCTGGCGTCTTTTCATTGAGGCAGCATGTTTCTTTAAAAAAAGAAAAAGAAAACAAGAGACATTGCTGCTATTTGCTCTGTGTAACAGTGAGAGAGCAGATAATTTGGAGCTTGGGGAAAAAAGATCAGGTGGTGATGCTGAAGCCTGGCATCTTTTGCTATAAGGTGCCTTATTTTTTTCCTTTTCCTTAAAATCTGACACTGCTGTTATTGACTTCTGCTGTGATGGGACCAGACCTAGGGCATGCCAAGCCGTACCAGGGCACTAATGTCTTTAATGAGGTGCAGGTGAGCAGCTGGGCTGAGCTGGAGCATCATGCAGGAGGCACGGCCTGCTCGGGTGCAAGGGCGGTCTGTATGGGGGGGGAGGGGGGGTCTTCTCACAGGTCTTTTTTACCTTTCTGCCACCTACCCAGTTGCTGAATTTACTCTGATTCGTTTGGCCACGCTCCCTTTCCCGCCCCGTCTCCCTTGCTCCCTAAAGAGCTAGTGGGAGTTTAGTAGTGGAAACAAATCAGCTGAATAATCACAGACTGATTTTTTCCATGCTGATGGGCTAATGCTATTTTTTGAAGACGTTTTTGAAAGGAAAAAAGGAGAAAAACATTAAATACTGCACTGGTGCCCAAATCCATCAAAGCTTCCAGAGCATAAATATTTATTGCCCTAAGGCAAGGGTGCTGAGTTCAGAAGTTGCAGTCTTTTAATTAAAACCAGAGCGCCGCTCACCCACATCCAGCATTACAGGTATTGGAGTTACTTTGGGGTAAGATAGTGTCAGGTATTTCAGGTGAAGGAGGCTCAGGCCGGGCTAGTAATTGGCTGGGAAAGTTTTGGGGAGCACCTAACGCAGGAGCTGATTAGAAAGCTGGAAATTTCCTCGACAGAATGGCTGCATCAAAAGGCTATATATATATTTTTAAGTGTGATTGCCACATCTTGAAAAAAAATCATTTAGAGTTGCTTCTCAGCTCCTATTTAGGCAGTTATCAAGTTTATTTCCCAACTGGAAGGAAATGTTCTTGTCTTCTTCATTGCCTTCTCCAGTGTCATCTCTCCATAGAAGACCATAGAGAGACCTCTCCATAGGTGTCTTCTCCATAGCACCAAAACACGTACCCTTAGCCTCGACCATGGTGTGATTTACACACGAGAGCTGCCCGTTATTTAGCACATCCATCAAATACTTTAGGCTGGGAAGGACCCCGGGGGTCTGCTGCCCCAAGCCCTGCTCACGGCGGGGCCACCTTCGGGGGTGGCTCCAACCTCAACGTCAGCTGAGGTTGCCCAGGGTCATGCTGGTGCTCAAAGAGACACCAGACGTGCGACCGGGGACCTTTGCCTTTGCACGGATACGGCTCGGTAGGACTCAGCCTACGAGTACTGCATAACGTCTCGTTACGATATTACTGTGTATTGCCACGAAACAGAATAAAAAATAGGATTTAAAACACGAAACGGAAGCGGGATTCTCCCGCGCTTGAATTCTGGCGTGCAAGAACCGCCCCAAAACGGTGTTCAAAAGTAATTATTTTTATTTCAACTCTATAAAGTATACAACAGGCACTCAGCAATTACAGCTGCGGGGAAAATACAGAGCGAAACCAAAGCGGTTAAGTTGATGGGGGGAAAAAAAACCAAAAACCAGGTTCTTAAGTCTACATCAAAAGAGTGCAACTGGTCAACGACCATTCGGCGACGGACGTCTTCCGACAAACAAAACCCCTTTTACGCAGAATCCGCGGTGGGGAGAGAACGGGGCGAAACAGAGGCGTGAGAATACAAAATAAACGACCAGTGTAAAACCAGCGTCGACCGCAATCGGTAGGACAGGCAACTCCGAAGGACATTTCCCTTTGCCAGTAAAGCCCGAAACTGGTCCAAGTCTCGGCGCTCCGTTTCTCCGCCGCGGGCAGCTGCGGAGGAAGGAAAAGCAGTAACATTTTCGGCGGTTAGCTTGCGGGTGGGCCGCGAGCTTGCCTCCGTAAGGACTTGCATATAGAAGAACTCATAGAAAGCACAGATCCTGTTTTGTTGAGTGGTGCAAGCACGAGGCGGCTTTTTTTTTTTTTTTTTAATAAATTTATTTTTTCCCCAGTCATTGGTTTCGCGTCAAAATGCAGTTTTGCGTGGCCGTGGTGACACCGAATTGCTAAATCCTTTCTCTGGGCGGACCGTTTGTAATGAAGTTTAGAAAACACGGTATGTCGGAACGTTACTGCACGATAGTTTAAATCTGCACAGCTTAGCAAAACAGGAATACCTGTATACAGACTGATAGTATGTCATATATTAATTTGACCCGCACATACATTTATACATTTCACAGAAATGACTCTGTATCTCATTAACAGATACACAGCTCTGGTACATTTAACAGAAATAAGAGAACAACTTCATCATTTCTGTAATTCATCAATATTATATAATAAAGGCTTAGAAATTGTTAGCAGAAAGAACTGTAAAACGCAGCAAGCTAAGAAAGGACAACATTTTGAGGTGTGTTTGTCTTTGTCATGCAGCATAACACCAAATTTGTATTTTTATAGGATGCCATGAATTTAAGGCACTTGCAACAATGCCAGATAGCTAGTCATGTTCTAAAACTATGGGACAGATGAGTAACAGTACAGTTGACATAAAGTTTAATAATACTGACAATTATGACATTAATTCAAGTCTACTTTGATCTAAAAACATTACATTACAAATAAGAAAATGAAGTAATAATGCCATGGAACTCTAAAGAAAAAGTTATATGTGTACCACAAAATATCAACACGAAAATATCTATTTACATAAATATTTGCTTGTGGTCCTGTTGTTAAATAAGAGTTTACTATGGATAATGCAGCACTGTAAGAAGCTACAGATCATCTGTATCTTAGGACACCAATCTTAACACATTTGTTTTAAATATGGTAGCTGATTTCCCCTTACGTAAATACACCGTCGTCCCATATATTAAAAAAGGAGACAAAGAAGAAAAGACCGTATGTGGAAACACAGAGGCAATCAGTTGTTGTGAATATATATATATATTATGCAACTCAAATATATTACTCATAAATGAAGACGTATATTATTAATATACATATGCTAACTATGTTTAAAGTATGCTTAGTAAAGGTGATGAGAGTTGAGTGAGGTGTTTGATATCAAAATAAAATTATATTCGATACAGTGCATGCCACACGGTTCAGGTATTACTGTATGTGGCATAAGGAAAAACTGAGAGGCAGAAAGAAAATAACTCCTCATTTTTTAAAACATTCTTCCTGCAATGTTTTCAGTTCTCCCCCAAAAAACATTGTGATGCTCTTTTCCCGTGGCAAGTCCTTGCTGGACAACCAAATCTCAAGCGCTAAATATTATAATATCTAGAACTGAGACAAACTCCTCTTTCGAGTCTTCTGTACAAAGGTAACAAATGAAACAAGTTTTCTTGTCCGACGTAGCCACGTCACTGAGTGAAGAAATAGGGGGACATGAATACAGAATTCAGCTTTAATGCAGTCGGGTGACTGCTTGTTTGGTAGGATGCCTAGCAGTTATTTTAGCCCTAGTATTTAGTATTTGCTTTCAGGCAGGGTTTTCAATCCTTAAGATAAATGTTTAAAACTAAGCGTGTATTTGTCCTATGCAAGTAATTCCCGGTAGACGTAGTTACTGTCTTTTCCCCAAGGTTTTCAAGGCAAACAGATGTTAATACGATGCCACGCGTGATTAATGAATAGCAGAAATAACCTGAAGTTATTGCGCTGAAGATGTTAAGTCGCTCATCTATTAAAGCATGAAGAAAATTCAGTGAAACAGACTGTTTTTAAAGGGGGTCTGCAATAACTGAGCTCTTCGGCAAACTTTAGATACTGTTGAGACTGTCAAAGAAGTGGAGAAAATAGCTTTTTAATACACTCTATTAAGACTACACAAGTCGCACTGTGAAAATGGAAAGGTGCTGGGAATTAGCATCAGAGAAATATATATATGTATTTTTACTGTTGATGTGTATGTTTTCTTAGCACTCCCCTCTTTGAGGTAAAACTCCTACTCAGGGGAACAAAGTCAAAGCCTCGACTCTTATCCTTTGGAGGGATACTCCTGCAACGAAATTACTCGTGTACGTGGACACGCACATCATAAAAGCCAGCAACTCCCAGGAGTTACCGAAACATAAGGGATAATTCGCAATCATAGTTAGAGCAGGAGATAATCCATTGCGACTAGCAAAAGTTGGTCTTTTGACTTCTGTCATCTACAACAGCTCTTGGTAACTCTGCGATCAAACGGGGATCTGCTAAGCTCGGGGCAGGCACGAATACAAGGAGGTTTCGGCAGAGTCGGTTACAGGGTCCGAGAGCTCGGGCTTCGCGTAGGAATGACGGGATAAACCTTTAGCTGCGGGTACGCCTGCCAAGCAGGCATAGAGGACAGGATTTTTGGTTACTTCGGTGCAAGTCAGAAGAGACTTCGCTAAAGCAAAGAAGCTGCTCTTGCAGAAAAGCTGTGGAAGCGAGAGGAAAGTGCAGGAGTAATATTATTACTTTCCCAGCTCCTTTTTTTTTATTATTATTATTATGAGGTGCCTCATCTCTAGCCATCACCGTGCCTAAGCACGGTCGCTGAGGACTTGCTACTTTGGAGATACGTAGAGCAGTAAATCTCACCCAAATGCAACATGTCTGCGTTGAGCTAATACCAATTTTCCTTTTAATTGCACTGACTTTTTGTGGAGTACCTTCTGACTTACGCTGGTGCGGCGTTACAATTACGTTTTGATGTGCAAACTTCCAGACAGAGCCAGCACGCTGGCCCCGTACCATATGCTTTATTTTTAAAAAAACGGGCTTTGAAGCAAAGGTGGAAGAGATGCAGAAATGGAGACCTAAAGTCTTCTGTTCTTAGAGCGCAATGGAAAGCAATGTCTCTTGCTACGTATTTCTGAAATGGTCGTTGACTGAATAGGTATATTCACAGATGAAGGATGTACATAGCACCTATAAAGTACATTACAGGTCTTGTATTTTCCCTTTGGGTTCTAAAAAGGTAAAAGTTAAGCTTAGTTTCATGTCTAATAGCTAATCAAGAAGACCAGTTGGCTGCTGTCGCTTTATTATAGGACCATTATTTAAGAGCTATTTTATATGTAAAATGGATAATTTTATGATTTTTTTCATGCAATTATGTAATTGTACCACAAAGAAAAAAAAAACCCTTGTGTTATACTATGTTCTCAGTTGTATGTGAGAAGCGACCCATATCTGCCTTAACAGTTCTTAACAGAATCTATAGCAGTTGTGCTTTTGTTACGTCAGGTTAAACAAAAAAACTCTCAAAAAGAAAGAGGAATGGTAACATTCAATCTCGTCATGAACACTGCTTGGAAAGCAAAAGGACAAATCTTACCACTGCTTTGACACGACCTCTTTGACCGGTGTTTTTGTGGTCCTCCTCTGTTTCTACACTGGCCTACAGTAGAAGACCTACAGAGCTTCACGTGTGGGAGTAGCCCAAATCCTGTACTGCGCTTAGCTACAGTACTTAATAAATTACTATTGATCCTACTGATAAAAGCCAGTACCTTGCAGCTAGAATTAAGTGTATCTTACACTGGGTATCTTTCAACTTTTATAATTACAGCATAGCAAGATCGCTGCAGTGATAGAAAACGTATTTCTTTACCGGTGAAAGGCTTTGCATCAGGACCACCATGTCAACTGCTATTTTAAGTTTGAACATAAAACATGAAGAGCACTATTGTCATCTAAGCAAGAAGTCCTAATGCCACTGTAGTTACTGTAGCAGCATCAATCAAGGCATCATGGTGACCCCGAGCACTAATCCTCCCCAATTCTTTCAGTTCTGCTGGCAGCCACGTCCCAGGAAGCTGTCTTCAGCAAGGCAGAAGCAGGTAAAAGAAATACATTAAAAATCTATGTCCCATCCTGAGTTGTCATCAGGGGGTGGTTCATCACTGTCCTCAGGGAAGCTGTCGAAATTGCTTGTGTCTGTCGGAGATGCAACCTGGTGAAAGAACAGAGTTACACGATCGGGTGGCTGACTTGGCTCGTTGGGCAAGCTCGATTTCGAACCTCTAAAGAACACAGAAGTCTTGCGTTCAACAATTTTTTGCTCAGTCCCACGAGGACTTGCCACAAAATCCTAGCTGGTCCCCTAGCACCGCTACCGAAGATCCAGGCCCTCTAGGATCTCTGGCCCAAGAACAACTTTCCTACCCAGCTGGTTGGCAGAAAAGATTTTGAAAAGCCCCTGCCTTCTTCCAGGGCTCGCTCTCTTCTCTAAAGCTCGGGATCTCAAGTTGTGGCTCCAGGATCCCGAATTTGAGGCCGTGAGCTTGGCCTCTGGTGGCTTTGAGATTCCTGACAAGTATTGCCTGCAGAGCCTGCAAACTGAGAGAAACTGATATTCCTTGCATGCATCTGAATTTCCAATCATGAATTTTGACCCAAATGAATTTGCCTTGAACTATAACAGAACCAAATATGAATGCTTCCAATGAACCAGAAAGTCTGAGTTTCAGCCATCTAACAGGATTATGAAGGTAAACTACCTTTTTCTTTCTTTTTTTTTTTTTTGGAAATAGTGTAATTTAAAACCTACTTTAATTAAGTAATTTAATTTTTCTGCTTTATGACAATAATTAAATCTTTCTTATACTAAGATCCTGATAGATTCAATGTAATTTTAAAAACTGAAGCAATACAAAAATAGACCAGCAGCTCCTCCAGGCAAAAATAATCTGTGTCTTACTAGAGCAAAGTCAGTGCTTTCAGCGGTACCTCAAGGTCGCCAGTGCAGATTTGGGGAGGACTGCACTTCCCACAGGAATGCTCTTTAAGGAAACATTTGGCGTATGTTGTAATAGTTTCACGTCCCTTGTGTAGCTGTTGGAGAACTTACTGCTAGAGTCCAGCTTGTCCTCCAATAAGTTTGTGAACCAGTCCCCAGTTCAGGAGACACATTTGATGCTGGATGCTGCTATAAGCCTTGGGAGAAGGCTATTTGATCAAATAAAAGTCAGAATTCAACTCTAAATTGAATTTGTTGCTCAGCTGCATCACCACTTATCTGCTGCTTAAAACATCTTGGTGAAAATTGAGATCCTTAAATCCTCAACTCAGTTTGAAAAAGCATGTAAAAGCTTAATAGAGTGATGAGATGCTTCACTTGGTACTGAATGCTATAATTCCTTATCTCTGAGTTGTTTTTTTCTGTTTGCTTTGTTGGTGGAGGCACTGTTAAACTGGAGAACCTTCCCCTCGGCTGGAGGTTAGGCTGTGCTCTAAGCTCGCTTTCCTCCACTCTCACGTGCAGTGACACAGGGCTGCAGTGCATCTTCCAACTAGGAAATCCCTATGCAAGGTTGCCTCCAGAAGCAGGAGGGCTGGGAATAAACATATAAGCCAACAGGTATTAAAGTAAAACAGATGCAGCTGTCGGTATGCCCGTTCACAGGGTGGATGCGCGCGAGCAGTAGCTTCTTGTCAAAAACACCTCAAAAGTGATAGTTCCTTGGTAAGCGGACTGTACTCGGTGAAAGCATCGGCGGAGCTCCACAAGGCTGCTCTGCTGGTGTCCGCTCTTCGGGCATCTTTGTTGTTTGAGCTCTGGTTAGATGAGCCCTCACTGGAAATGAGCCCTGCTTTGGCAAGCTGATGGCATTTGGAAAGGTCTTCATCTCACAAAATAAAAAAGTTGAGTGTGCCCGCTGGCTAATATGTAGGGGAGGGTTCCTCAGAAGAAATGCAATTTAGGGAAAAAGGTTGGATCAGGTGTCACCATGCTGGTTGATGTTATGCGATGCTAATGCTGTTGTCTACGATTTCCTGCAGCTCTGAGGTCCAGGTCACCAATCCGTGGCCTGCGCTCCTTCAGAGACGCTGGAACAAATGCCCCTCTCAACGCCCACCCCAGCCAGGAAGGGACACTACAGATTTATCCTTTCTCCATCCAAGAAGGTAAAGTGCAAACACCTGTATCATCTGCCTGGTTGCTTACTGGCCTATGGGCTTGTGATGAATGATGGCACAGAGATCTGCATGTCTTCCTCAAAGGAAAGCCAAAATCCAAGTCTTCACGTCTTTAGGAAGAGACACTAGGAGGTAGGAGTATCTTTGCAGGACAGCTACCACCAACACAGATTTAAGCTGCAGTATCAAGGCTCAGCTGCTTCCCTGAAGCAACGTCCAGAAGCAGGTTGTCCTTCTGGTAGGACAGAATTGAGATCTATCCTAAAATCCTATGGAACAAGAGCTGAACAGCACCTTTTGATAGCCTCACCAGTAGTACCACGTAACTGCTGATGCGAATTGAAGAGCTGTGAAAGACTGTTCTCTTAAAAAAACAGCTAGTCTGTATGTTTAGCCCTGCTGGCTTCTTTCCAGCTAACACGGAGAAGTGGACGGACTGAAGAAGAAACTGATTTCTTCTCCCAGAGTTTAGTATTTTTTGGTCGGTTTTCAGATGTGGCCCTTATTGACAGCTGAACTTTTGCCAAAACAACTGAGTACGTTGCAGAAAACAAGGTTGTGGGGTTGAAAAAGTGTCAGGAAGGTTCACTAGCTAATGTAGGGATGCTCTGGAGAAGATCTTAACCGTACGCCTAGAGAAGACATTAGTCCTAAGAGATCCAGGAAAGAATCAGTTGTCTTGAACTGGGCTTAGGGCAAGGTATGGGTGTCAGCCTTGAGGAGAAGCTGTCCTGGAAGAAAGACGGAGGCCTTTGAAGAGGGAAGGCTGCTCCCATCTACTTCACACAGTGGGCTGGCTTGGTGTCGGTGGCCTGGCTGAATGGGTGACAGCAGATCACTCTCTTGGGGGCAATCACAGACATGTTTCCCTGGTAGGAAGTCACTGGACCCAGGAACATACACCCTGATGAGGCCAAGAAATAATGAATGATCCTAAACGAAAAAGCAGAGAAAGCGTGATTTCCCAAGCCCTGCATAACTGGTAGGGGAATGGCCCCTCCAGGTAACGCCAAAGGAGTAGAGACAACGTCCGATGGTGGAGCAACATGCCAGGTTGGTATATCATGGAGGAATTCATGCACTTGGAGAGTAGATATTGCTGAAGTCACTGCTGCCGGTTGTTCTGTCTGAGGGTTGGACATGCAGGGTTGGTAGTTGTGCAGCCCTCTCCCTGGCAATAAAAGACTGTACTTCTGGCTGTGATGGAAAACCATGCCACTGTAAATGATGGTTGGTTTCACAGTCCCATACATCAAGAAAGGGGGGCAGTCCAGTAAAAAAAAAGATCAAATGGGTTCAAGAGGCTGGCCAGAATGTAAGCCATAAGCTGAAACCCAAAGGTTTTAGGAATTAACAGCAGGAACTCTAAGGATACTGGTGAGCATGCTGGTGAGCATGCAAAAATAAAAGTCAGAATATAGCTCTGCTAGCATGAATGCTCGGTGGGGTTGAATCTCACAGCTGGGAAGAACTGATGGGGTTACTGTACTTAATCCCTCACTTAGTCCTTCACAGCAGACTAGCAGGGCTAGTGTTTCAATGTCCACATTGTGCATGGGTGCACAGATGAGCACGCAAAGGAAAACGCATGGGTTTAGGAACACCCGGCGCAGCAGCAATCTTCAGGAGGTGACCACTTGGTTGAAGAGACAACCACAGCTATCATCTACCAGCAACTGTAAGAGAACTCAGATCAAACTTGACTTGATATTTGTAAGAGCATTGGATACACTCTTACTAAACTAAAAATCCATTAGGAAGACTAAGGAAAACACATCTGGACATATTCAGGCTACGCCGACATCCTGCACATAGCACAGGTAAACCAGGAACTGAAACTGGAAGTAAAGGAGTAAACTTGATTTCCTTGTCCGACTTGACAATGCATCTCACAGGGAGAGAGGGAGACACAAAACCCTTTTCCTCTTTTGTTGCTGTGAAGAAAACTCGGTGCCGGAGGATTTAGCCCTGGAGCCGTGTGTGCTACTGCTGCAGGAGGTACAGGACCATGAGTGGACTGAGCAAAGGGGCACAATGAAATGCGATTGCAAACGCCGTTCTCTTGATGATCCCGCAGGAGAGGCATGAAGGGAAAGGGATTAAGCTGAAACAAGGAGGGGAGGCTGCAGAACAGAAGGGGCCAAGGTAATTTCTATCAGCTAATCCTGTTTGGTTTCCCTTTGCAGCAGGCTCTATGGGTGAAGAGCTCACAAAGACATCAAAGGAAGAGCTTTGCTGCAAAGGAAAATGAGTAGCGCTGTCCCTCGGAGCCTGCTCCCAGTTAAACATGAACTGGTCGGCAACAGAGCTTTTCATGTAGGACACGGACGCAGGAGAAAAGGGTAAAAAGCACACAAGAAAAGACAAGGGGAAAGGTTAGTGAGAGAGGAAAAGGGAGGTGGCATACAAATCCCACTTGCCCCACCAAAAAAGAGAAGAACTAGGAGAAAGAAAGAAGACACATCAGAGAAAAGGGGTGAAAGTAGCAGCTCTGCTGAAATGTGAAAAGCAGAGGAAGAAACGAGGGGAGCAGGTGAAAAAGCGATGAATAGGTAGTAGTGGGAGACTCTTTCCTGCTTCTCCTGCTGGGAAGAGCACTTCTTCACAGTCATGCCCCCAAATCTCTTTCCCCTTGAAGAGACTGCCAGGAGACAAGGTATACATGAAAATGTCTCTAAACTGACTTTGTCTTGGGGCTTTGGTTTTCTTTTCTTTTCTTTTTCTTTTTTTTGACAAGTATCTTCAAAAGAAATACAAGAGAAGCTTGTATCCACTTAAATACAGTGTATTGGTGCTGGAACTTCACAAAATTCAGGTTAAAGAAACTTACTGGAGGGCAAAGAGAAAATAAGTGGTAAACTTACACTGGGTATTATAGGAGGTGTCAGTGTCCCTTTTCGCAACCCTTCCCAGTTAAAGCCTTCAAACCATCTAGAAGAGAGAGGATAAGAAAACAGATCAGGAAGTTAGACATACAGCTAAGATGTAATTGTAGCACATAATGAAATTTAAATTGCTTAAGCAGTAGGTTTTAACTCCTGCAGCTACGTTCTTCAAAATTATCTAATTAGCGTTAAGAATTTTTCCTGTCATCTTTATATATGCTTTTTTCCAGCTGAAAATGAAGTGGGTGGAGCAACCCAGCAGTGATATAATGGCATGAATAAGTTACGCGCTCTCAGAAGAACACCGTTCTTCACTGCAGGTGTCCTGGCAGCTGCTGTTTGCTTCCTGTAGGGTTGATCCCTCTCAACCGAGACCCTTTATAAACCATCTCCATACGAGATTTTGAGCTAAGGACCTGCACGGGGATGTCCTCCTCTCCATTTGGGTGCCTTGGTCTGCTCAGGCTTTGGCAGCTCAGGCAGGTGAGTGAGCCGTGAGTTGGGGCTTCAACCCGTCCACCCCCAAATGTCCATCCAGCACATCTGTATTGCTTTGGGGATGGGAGCAGAGAAGGACCAGCACGGATGAGACGAAATAACCTGCCGATGTTGAGATAGCCTGCTACAGGGAAGTGCCCTGAACTCATTCTTATTCCTCTCGAGCAATGTGAAAACTGCTCTTTTGAATCAATTCCTGCAGAAAAATAGAGCTTATACAATGTCTCTTAAGAACTCTGTGCCATCAGACCAGAAGGGGTGATGGACTAACCTTAGGGCTAGAAAGAAAGTTTGTCTGGGTGGAGGGAAATACAGGGAAATCTTGGAAAGTGATTCTGCAAACCAAAAAAAAAAGTGCAAACAGGCAGTGGCCTAGTTGGATCGTTTCCAAACGATCTTCTGCGTTGTAGTAATCCAAGTGTAAAGGTCTTACCCAATGTGCAATGCATTTTGTTCACAGGTAAGGCTAGAAATATATACCAAAATACTCAAAAAACCCCTGCTGCAAATTAAAGTCTAAAGCAGAAAGAAGGGACAGGCCAAAGGAATTCTAGAAAACTGACTTTCACAAAAAATTAAAGTATTTGAAATGAATGTTTGTGTGTGTTAAAGTGATGGATGGTTGGCAAAGACACTTACTTGTGCTTTTGGATATCTTTTACTCCATTTTTCAAGTTCCCTAATCTTTCTGATGGGTTGTCCCTGTAAAAGGAATAACAAAATTGGTTACTTTTTTAATCATTCTGAGGGACTCATTTCTCTGTGCCTGAGATAAAGCTGATTACATTTCATGCATTTACCTGCATAGTTTTTTAATTAAATTAGCAGCATTTTTGGCAATCTTCTTTGGAAATTCAATCATATCAATTCCCCTTAATATGATGTTGTAGGTCTTCATGGGGTCTGGGCCTGAGAAAGGTGGACTTCAGAGCAGAGAGAAGGAAAAAGATTAAAAGCTCATCTTTTAAAATAGCATGTTATAGACTGTTATAAAAAACAAACCAAAACAAAACATAGCTCCCTATTGTATGAGAAAGGAGAAAAGGTAGATGACAACTAGAAATGTTTTGTTTTGCCTCCTATGACCTTAAACGTTTTTTGGCCAAGGAGCTCTGATACTCCCTGGATTTAAGTGATGTTTTTCCAGTTGGTGGAAAGGAAGCATCAAACAGTAAAGTCATGTTCTTCAGGCAGCACAGGCTGAAAGTTTTCTTTCCATAACGCCCCAGGTCCTGCCAGCCTGAGGAACAAGGGTCTGAGCTCTGCTCCCTGGTTTATTTTCTATGTGATGCTGTGACACATTGTTGTTGGGGATTAATTAGGCTTCCCTCGGTTTAACAGAAGAGAGACAAGTTGAGTGAAGAACAGCAGTATATAAATAAACAGCTCCTAAACGTGGAGAGCAGGGTTTGCTTGCTTTGGGCTACACTGTCATGTACGTGCCCAAAGTACAAGAGAACCAAGAACTGCCTAAGTGCTTAAGAAGCACAGGCAAGAAGAGCTTTTAAGGTGGCAACCCTTGTGTCTAAACTAAATAATGGACGCGATGGATATGGCGACTCAAGTCTCCACCACGGCAGACCTACTGCCTCTCTTGCAGATGTGCAAGACCCACCGCCCTGCTTGCATTGCAAACCCTTTCCCCACCACGTTCAGCTCAGTGGCAGCTACAAGAGCCAAAAATGAGGGTGGGGTTTTGGTGTCATTTTACAGCATTTCCTAGAAAGCCTAGCAATGCCTTGCCGTTTGAGAGATCCATACGGAAGCTATGGTTAAAAAGGAAAAAAACAATTCAGTTCAACAGTACAGTGTTTAGGCTGCTCTGTGCCACCAGAGCATGCACCCGCTCTGAATCCTCCAGACTTCTAATCAGAGTGACAACGGCAGAAATATTCTGCTCTATTTTTATCAGCCGCGCCGGCTCCAATGCCCATACCTGCCAGTCAGGAGTTCATACATTAAGATTCCCAGTGACCAGTAGTCTGCTGAAATGTCGTGACCTTTGTTCAGGATGA
Organism: Dromaius novaehollandiae; assembly: GCF_036370855.1. Taxonomy (NCBI): domain Eukaryota; kingdom Metazoa; phylum Chordata; class Aves; order Casuariiformes; family Dromaiidae; genus Dromaius; species Dromaius novaehollandiae. The sequence continues at coordinate 7,217,538 of NC_088103.1, read as the reverse complement.
TCTCTGGGGCTACGTACTCTGGAGTTCCACAAAAAGTCCATGTTTTCTTTCCAAATCCTATTTTCTTTGCAAAGCCAAAATCGACCTGTGAAAGGAACAGAATTCCATCAAGGCACCCGAAAGTAAGGCAATTTCAGCCATGGACTCTGCTTTTCTTAAAGCAAAGCAAAGCAGAAATAAGTTTTCCTCGTGGGAATATTATCATAACTAAAGCATTGTGGGTTGTTCGGAAAGCAGGCAACTGCAGTGACCTTTTTTTGCCGATTTATCCTTCGTAATACAAGATGGAGATCCTCTTGAGGTAGGAAGAACAAATGCCAACGCTCTGAACGTTTCTTGGTAGATGCAACTTGATATCGTTCACAGCTCAGGCTGTTGGTTTTTTTTATTTTAAACCTCCCAGCCTTTACCTGAGCAATGAACTACCCTGCTTGGTGTATCAACTTCAGAGCAAAAGATCAGCAACAGCATGCACCGCTCACGTCGATTCTCCTCCTCTCGTTGCAACTCAGCTCAGCTGCCCCAGTGACAGCTTTAGGCAGGGCAAATAGTGGGCAAGTGTATCTTCTTCATATTTAACCCCAGAAAATACGTGCGTGAGCTCACTAGCTGCTCACAGGCTGTCCTTGCTAAATGCTGACCATGCAGGCATGGATGAAAAGTTCAAATTTCACTTCCAGTATAAAGGGTGAGGCAGTAAAACAAGTGTCCTCGCAGTTTACTTGAACGTGAGGCTGTTGCAACGTGCTGGCTGGCTCACAAAGCTCAGCGTGCCCCTGTGGCACAGCAGTGTCCTACAGGCAATCATGGAAAATTAGATTATAATGGGAACCAAAAGAACCCCTAGGTCCCAAGAAGACCTCAGTTTAATAGGCTTGCCTTAGTTTTAGCTCTACCCACTAGTCCATCAAGTGCTCTGCCCTCAGGGCTGTGCGTGGCCACGGCTGTGCTCTGTAGCACGCTGCTGTCCCTTGATGGCTGTGAAACACTCCTACACCTCCCTGTGCTAGGGATGGGCAAAACAGCAGCACTGCAATCCCACATGGACACAGTCCCCAAATGATTGGGGTTGATCATGTGATCCGTGATACTTCTCTTGTGCCACACCGTGCAGGCCCCATGGATGAGTCCTAAATTGCCAGTGAGATCAAAACATCTCAGGAGCCTGTGGTGTATGGCTGATGATGGGAGAGGTGGAGACTCCAGTTTGGACCCTCCTGAGGGCTGGGAGAAGAACAGCCCTGCAATCAATCCACCTTTCTCATCTGACACCTCACTGGACCCCACCAGCCTTAGAGAAATGCTGTGGAGGATAAACTCTGACCACTGACACTTGGCAGTACACCTCCTTGCTGCCTGGCCGTAAAGGCTTCTGGTGGTGCTCATCGGTTGCATGCATGGAGTGAAGTGGCACCACACCAAAATAGCCTGACCTACTGCTCCTGGCTGCAGTTGCTGCTCCTGAGTTTCTCTTCCCAAAGACAGGGAAGAATCCCTCAACCCAGAGGCAGAGATGTTGGCCCTTGGTGACTCTCAGGGTGGTGGGAATGCAGAAGATCATCTCAGGGTGGTGGGAATGCAGAAGATCATGAACCCCTCTTGGAGACAGCCCTCTTTTTAGGGTTGTATTGCCCCATCCTTCACTGATGTAGAAAAGGCTTCCCAAGTGCCCACACTGTCACCCGTTAATAAGGGTGATTCCCAAAGAGAGGTGAGACAGCACCTCCCACGGAGAGAAGTCCTCCTTTTTCCTTCCTTTCTCCATGGGCTCACAGAGATTTTTGCAATCCCTGGACATTTGGTGTGTGCTTTATGCGCAGAGCACATCTACACTGATTCTTGACACAACGAAATAATATGAGTGAATACCACAATAAAGTAAAACCCATGGAAACACTCTCAACACGAACATTTTTGATGCAGCTTTACTTAAAAACCCTCAACAAACCTTCTGATGCAATATTAAGATGCAACGCGTCACCAGAGGGTGGCAAGGTGCCCTGTGGTCATATGAGCCTGGACATAGCGGTGGCAAGGTGCCCTGTGGTCATATGAGCCTGGACATAGCAGTCACCAAGGAGTGGCCAGCGTGCAGGGCAAAAACCCCACTGCCACTTTCTAAGCTCTTACAATAGAGTATAGCCATGTACGTTATCCTGCTTGATCTCCAGCTACCTTGTCCTTCATGAAGACATGCAGCAGGAGAAGGCCACATGTTGGTTGCTCTGTGGTAATATCAACATTTTGGGTTCATAATATTCAGGGACTAGGAGCTAAGCCAGGTTACTTAGCCCTCTGTCAAAGCAACCTGGCATTTGTGGAGGTGAAGGTCTTGCATAGATTCTGCTGTCCTGGTTTGAAGAGGTGGATGCTGCAGGAGGACAACACTCAGAGGCATCACAACCATCTGAGAAGACCAGTTTAGCCAGAGCCATAAGCAGCCATCTCACAGGAGTTTCCACAGATCAGTCAGGTGTGTTCGCAGTGCTAATACAGAAGTGGCCTTTACTGTCAGAGCATAACGTTGCCTAGTAGCCCGTTCTTCCCATGAGTGCCTACGCAAGGCAAGGCCCAGGCAAGGACTCAGTGGGCTGTTAAATCTGAAAAAAATCTGCTGTAATCTCTTCCTTGCAGTGCACATGTTTGGGAATGGATGTCCTTGAGACTCCGGTGTTCAGAGCACATCCCTAACGGCAGCTATGTTTTTAACAGCCTTGGTGGAAGGCTCTTAAGAGAAGGCAGTTAAAATGTGTTAGTGCTGTTACGTTCATTAACTAAGGAGCACAAACTGCCAGTGTATGAGGTGCTCCAGCAAACTCCAGTGAACATTGGCTTTATTTGAAAGTATGGTGCTCAGGCACATACATAACCTCTTCCATGAAAAGTTGAAGCTTTAGACATTACAACATTACCAACAGTTAGGACAAGTCCAAATCGAATCCCCCTACCAAAGCAAGAAGCTGTATCAGCCACAGTTCAGCAGCACAGTCTGATGATCCAATGCGATTAATAATACTTCTTGCCATGACAATGTCACGACTAATATTTCCATTAAGAATTATGGGTTTTTATGTGTGGAATAGAACCTACTCAGAAACACCAGTACTCTGCAAATTTTTTTTCCACCAGCCACCAGGATTGTAGCTCTGAATGCCAAGCTTTAGCCAGAAATAGCGTTTTACAGCTCAGCTCTGCCCCTGAGCCACAGTCCGCTGGAGGCCAGGAGAATTTCCTGAGAATGAGTGACAACGTCCTTGCCCTGCTCTTAACTCAACCTCTACCAACATCTTAACTCAACCTCTACCAACGGCCACCATCAGAAACAGGACCCTTTGCTGGGCAGACCTTGTTTCTGACCCTCAATGGTTAATCCTATGCTCTCCTCTACCCCTAATACAAGGTGTCCTGTACCAGAAGAAAGCTGGAGATGGCTCTTTTTTGGGTTTGTTTGTTTGTTTTTTGAGTGAAGGCAGACACTAGGGGATCTTACCAGTTTGGCATAACCTCGATGATCCAGAATGAGGTTTTCTGGCTTGAGGTCCCTATAGATGATTCCTTTGGAATGCAAATAGGCAAAAGCTTCAACCACACACGCGGTATAAAATCTGGTCGTCGAATCTTCAAACGAACCTCTACGTAACACGAGAAAGGGAAAGAGGACAAAGCGATTAGTTTATACAGGACCGAGCTGTTACTACACATCACTAGGGCTCAATTTGGCAAGGTGCTAGCCATTCTGCCTGGAGTTAAGTCAAGCATTTCTTTTACCTCTAGGGACTGTTCTGCCACATTCTCCTTCCTCGATCAAGTCCTAACATACAATCACATTTCCAAATGGCTTTTCCATAAAGCTGAATTTTCCAACACTTGACATCGTGGTGTCAAAAGAATATGCTTCACTGCAGCAACCCACAAGCTGCTATAAGAAATCAAACTGCAGGACAGCTGTCAGCATATGAAGCTCAAAGTTAAAAATTTTAAGGAAACGAATAAGCAAAGCATCTGTGTGTGGATGCTACCTTTATGCTTTACCCAAATGGCCAAAGGACGTCTCCATAAATCAGCGCAATTAGGAGAATGCCAGATAGCCAGGTGTGAATTAGAGAGCTACTCGTTAGCTGCCAGCCAAATCATTATGTTTACATTTGTTTTCTCTTATTAACAGCCTAAAGCCATATAGTAGACCAGTCCAATCTCTTCCCTTGATTTTATCCTACTGTTACAATATCTATACAGCTCAGTAGGATCATTCTAATACCTGGAAAATGCCCATTACTGAACTTGCTTTTATACCTAAAAGCAACCACAATTCCATTTTGGATGTTAGCATCTTTGCCTTCAATCCACGTTCATATCAAATATTCACATCTAAAATATGTTAAGTTGCATTTTATAATTGCATCATATAGGTAATGATTTACAGATAAGTACCTTGCAAGTAAAAGGTGATTTTTTATTATAAACCTCTGAGTTTTGGGTGATACATACATTTTGATCCCCACTTATTGTGGAGATCAAGAATCGCTGAGACCGAAGTTTGTAACTGAGACAAAAGGCAAAAAATAACAGCTGTCGGAATTTGAAGTGTTAATTTCAAATTCAGCATAAATTGCGTTTTTGTATCCTCACTTTATTTTCTGTTTGCAGAACGCTTACAGGAAGCAAACCACATGCCACTACCCGCCTTGAGCTCGTGCTCTGAGTTTGGCGGCAGAACAGTAAAGCTCTGCTTGTTGCAAGGCGGACAAAAGTGCTTCTTAGCTAGGTGGCAGCAGACCCACGATTTAGAGGCGAGAGAAGTAACGATTAAGTAACCAGGCTCTGAAACGGAAAATGAAAAAGGAATAAATTCTAACACCCGGTAACTTTGCTACTGTCCTGATTTTAATGGTGCAGAGAAGGCATGTTTTTAGGGAAAGGAAGAGTCAAAAACATTTGTTCTGGATGATCAAAAAAAATTATATTTGCTGAGTGACATTTCTGATGCACCTCTTCCACTTTTTTTTTTTAGTTATATGAAGTTATGTTCCAAGTATGATGCTATTATATAGCTATATATGATTTATCACACCACTTGCTGCCCCAAAGTTGTGTTATGTGCACGTATCGTGCACTCACACAATCCACCTTCTTCCTTCTTCCTCTCTACACGTGCTAAAGCAAAACCCTGCAAGCTCCAGCCCTCGGAAGAGTGGAAATACCAGAACCACAGCTGCCCATGCATTATGGTGCAGTCTTTAATTACATGCTTTCATACTGTTTTTTTCCATGGCACTTCTCTCTCATTTTGTGCCCTGACTGAACAACGCTTCTTGCAGGGCTACGCGTGACGACTGTCTCCCGCTTCCGTGCGTGGCCCCGAGCCTTGTTCACCGCATGCTTTCCAGACTCCGAATTACTGACTTCCTCCTGAAATTTTCTCTGGCCTTCCTCATCACTACCTGACTGCTTCACAAATACTAAGCTTAAGCACACAACACCTCTGTGATATGACACTAATCACAGTTGCAGAGGGGGAACGGAGGAACAAGCTTTGAGATGGAGAAAGCAAGTCCTTCCTCAGAGCGTGCAGCTTGCGATGGGATGTGCTGATTTTCCAGAGGGCTTAGAACAACGCTGCACTTTTTATGTCGAAATGAGCACTGGTGACACGGCTGTGTTCCATGCCTGGAAAACGCTACCGTTAAAATACAGCGCTAGCAATTTAAGGGTACTGAGAGCTTCTGATAACGTGTCCTTTAGAGATGATGTGGCAGAGAAAGGACAGTCAAAGATGCATCATAGATGCAACTCATCATGAGACTGTCATCGCTACCCCCACTGCACTTTTTCTGGCACTCTTGGAGAGCTTTCGGAGAGACCGCGACGAAATAGCCTGAGATACGACTCCGCTTGTATAAAGTCTTGTACACACTGGATGCAACTTAATCAGTTCTTACGCTATTCTCAGTTATAACTAGATTCACTTGGTCTCTGGTCAACTGTATAGGAAAAGATGATTTCCCAGTCTTACTAGGATCTTAAATCAAATATAATGTGGTTTTGCCCGTGAAAGATAGAGATTTTAGGTTACCTGAAGGCATATTGGAAAATACTCCACGCTTTCACACAATATTTCTTAAAACTTACCTGTCCCTGAGAATTGTCCAGAGCTCTCCACCTAGACAGGCTTCCATCAGCATGTACAAATACTTGCTGTCCTTGAACGTCCTGTAGAGCCTGTTGTTGGCAAACAAGAAAATACAGTAAAAGTTCCCACTTCTTACAGACCACGCGCTTCACCCCAAGCAGTGCCACAAGACTACGGTGAACCTTTCAGACCCGCTGCTACATTTACGGGTATCATTGCAATCTCTCTTCAGTCTTTTGTATCCCGCGGGAAATATTTCAGCAGAAAAGGTTTGACACTTGAATGGCAGAGCGTATCGCAGACAACGAAGGCGGAGGTCATCACTGCTCTGGGTACTAAATATAGTCTGTCATTTCTAACTGCATAACTTGGTATTCAGCTTTCCAGCTTCATTTGAAAGAGAATTTTTCATACCATACATCCATATTATCTTATTCTTCAAGCTACAGAGTCCAGCAGTAGATCTTCAGTCATCTTCTCATTTAATCATTTCAGAGGAATGCCACCCAATTTGTGACCCATTTAAGAACTCAAAATTAACTGATTTTCTCATATACTTTGGAGAGTTTAAAAAGAATCTCCTAATATTTAGGTAATTAAAAGCACTCTTCATTTTCCTTCCAGGAACTGCGTATGTAGGAAAATTTGCCTAAAAAGATAGATGGGCCAGGGTTTATGAATCTGTTATTTCTCAGCTGTGATCTAAATTATGTGGCAAAATCCCTGCTCTGTGCCAGCCCCTGATACATTAAATAAAATGCAACATTGAAACTATGAAAATAAAAATAGGACATTCTGTACTAGCTGCTTTTTAAAATTTTAATATTGAACCAATTTTTTTCCCCGAAGCTCTTTGTTTTAAAGGCACAACTGAGGTTAGTAGGAGCAGTATTTCAAAGATTTGCAAGAGGATATGAGAAGAGGGGAGGAAAGATGATAGGGGAGGGCTGGAGATTTGCTTTGGCAGGGAAGGGAAATCCTCCAGACACTCTGAGACTGCGAGACCCGTACAGAAAGTGATGGCGTTAATACTGAATTGGTATCAGTCCATTTGCGTCTCAGATTCAGATGAATTTTTCTGCCTCCCTGTTACATGGGTAAGTATCATTTGAGGCTCCCTGAAGAAGCAAGCACGTTATATCCAGATACTGCAAGGGTTTCTTTGCAGCTGTACTGTTTAGAAATTAATTTTAAAAAATCTGAATTTCTCAGCACAGTTCTGCAGCAATAGGGGATTCGGAGGCATAGCCAGTTATGGGGCAATTGCATGATGCATGGAAATCCCCACAGCTAAAAATTAAAGGGGCTGACAGTGTGACATGGTATCTATTGGAACAGGTGGTTTTGCAAAGCTAGTGATAAAGCCAGTTATTCATATCTTTTATAGGGCTGTGTGATAGACCAGGGAAAAGACCAGCAGGATTTGATTCCTCTTGAAGGCAGTCAGTTAAATATCAACCTAAGGTATATGGCAAAACATACCGGCTCCCATACGACTTCACATTGCAAAGACCTTCACTTCCCATAGCATTTCACAACCTACATCTCCAATGCAGACATCCTTTCCTCAATATCCATTTGGCTCTTCATCAAATCCAGGCATAGCATTTGTTCTGGAAAGCTATTAGTTTATCTATGACTAAGTTTTATTTAGTGACACTTGGCGTCTTCTGTTTCTTTCGCCTGTTTAATGTACTTTTAGCAATCACACTGAACTATTGCTCAAGGATTTTTCGCGGTTTCATGATAACACTTTTATTTTCTGCAAAATAGCCTGCTTTTTCCACTTTGGAATCACTGTCAGGCCAGACCGCTTCTGCCAGACCACTCGGCCTTGCTGAAGTCCTCTGCTCTACAGCCTGGGTAAGGATGCCCTGAAGCATAACTGGGTTTTGACAGAAACCAGGACATAAAGCATTCGAGAAAGTTCTTCCCTCACCTTCGCCTCTTGTCACCTTTTCCTCTTCTGAGCTCAGTTCAGAGCAGGAAAAAAATTTCAGATCACTTCTCGAGATCATGCAGTCACTGTTGCCCTATTTCAGTGCTTTGCTTCTCAGCACTCTGCATCTTTTTTTTCTTACTTGACTATTGAAAGGATAAACACGGGAATGAGGACAGTATAGTGACATGTATTTGTTTTATTAGCCACGAGGATCAGTCATTTGCAAAAGTCTGCAGGTTCACGCTCTCTATTTGAAAGTGGATATTCTTGAAATGGTGTCAAAACGTCCCCGCTGTTGGCTAGCCCCGTGCTTCACCTTCCACTGCATCAGCCTATCGATCCAGATCAAACATTAGAAAACACATCTATATGCTGAAACGGTTTGCAAGGAATATTTGGCTTGAGCCTAGGTAACGGGGGCATGTTTGTGAATCAGATAATAAAGATCCTCAGTGTGCAGAGGAAACTGAAGCCATGCACAGTGTCATCCTGTTTACTCCCGCCAGCAACAGCTGTGGCAAATGAATCAAACATGAAGGTGAAATAAATGCTTCAAAAGTAACAGCCAGCTCAGTTGGTGATAAAAAACATGCTTATAGTCTTCTGCTTCCCTCCTCCACTTCAGCTGAGGAAAAATAGCCTTTGGGGAGCTTCATGGCATCGCTCTGCACGGAGCCGGCTTGAAGCTGGCAGGACTGAGGCTGGGCAAGAGCTAAGGAGACCTGCTGGTCCCAAACTGAGTTTGGGACCCATTTCTGAGGGCTCTGAGTGGCACCTTGTCGCTGGGCAGAACCAGGACGGTGGAGATGTTCCCAAGTGCTCTGAAGGAAGGAGCTGACTGGTTTCCGTCCTGTGCTAATAAAGTATCTCTGCAGCTTCCTGGGAGCAGGAATGATCTCCAGCAAAAGCCAAGTGCCTTGGTCATCTATTTTAGGGTGGGATGAATCACTCTTGTGAGGTTTCCTCTGCTCTGTGCTGGCTGTGGAGGAAGCCTTGGCGACCGCCGTAGACAAGAGGCCTCATTTGAGATAGCTCCTGCTCGGTGAGAGGCATTACCCTGCCTATCACAGGTCTCAGCTGCTCAGTACTCTTATTCTAACCTAAAACATATAAAGGATCATCTCCTCTTTTGGCTGGCAAATATTCACAGTTCTTAAAGTGTCAGAGAATTTGGCTATTACAGTAAAAATAAACAAAAGTGACTGGCGCCTGTTTTCACACATTGAAAAGCTGCATCTCCTTAAGTTCTGCAGAGGAATAAGGTTTTAGCGCATCTATGCACAAAGAGTTAAGGGACAGTGAACTGGATCTAGCTAGTACGCCATAAAGAGAAGTGCCAAATACAGCTGAATCTTTATTCCCGTGATGGCTCCTGATCTGGAAAGAGCATCCTTTCTGAGTCTATTTGCAAGAGAGGAAATTCAATATCGAGCCAAGTTAATGGTGAGTCCCGGAGGGCACGTCTACACGGAGCATCGCGCACAGACATCGGCAAGCCCTGCCCACGCTCCAGGCTGGTTGCATGTTTGCTCGGACGCAGGAGCCATGCAGCCATGCTAGCGTGGCACAAATCCTGAGGAAATAAGTTAAACCCCAGGTTAAATTTACGCTCGGTGTCACACTGGTAGCATGGGCAGAAGCCCCCCATTTGCCATGGGCAGAGTAATCTCACGCTGGCCTGGAGAAGACCCTATCCTACGGTGCCGTATTAGCAGTCGCTTGCAGGGAAGCTACGGCTAAAATGTTTCTACAGTGATGCAGGGACTATTCCTATACCATTTTCATTGCAATGTGGTTTTAAAGGCTAAGATTTTTCCACACTTTGCTTCCCCAGGGGAGCGAGCGCGTAGGCTGGAGGGACGGTACCTCACGATGAAGTCCGAGTGAGCGCTCTGCATTATCTGCTTCTCCGACCGTATGTGCTCCTGCTGTCTCGTGTCCACTATGTGCCGCTTCTTCAAGATCTTCATGGCAAACGTTTTCGATTCTTCACTTTTCAACTGGACCTTGGATAAAGTAGACAAACCCACCGGTTAGAAGCAGGCATATCTCCCCCGTCGTGCAGCTGTGACAATTTTTAATTTAATGCTTGGCATGGCCATCAAGTAATCTCCCCACCCTCAAGAAAGCTAAAAAATATACATATATAATTTCTTTTGTAGAAAGAAAATTCAAATACAGCGCACTTGTTTCAGGTCAATGGATGGGTTCGGTAGGAACTGGATTTCTAAATGTTTGGCATATTGCTGCATCATGCACGGTTGGCATGTGCGCTGTTACAGTATGCCATCAAATCGAAAAACCATCTCTAAGACTTACTGTGTCAAAGGGAAAACCCAACCATCAGCATGACTCTTGCATGAGATGGTGCTAGATTCAACTTGCATAAAGCCTTTCTCTATAACTAGTAACATATGCACTGATGCTGGCAGGGAAATGCAGTCCTTAAATGTTTTTAAAGCTGGCTTTTTCATGGCACTGCTTTGTCACGCCATTACTTTTAACCTTGAGCCTCAGGAACATATTTTTAGCCTGGTTTCCCGAGATGAGGTTGAAGCGATCCGTCTGCTTGCTTGCCAATGTTGCCCTAGTAACTTCTGAACCCTAGAGCGTTTCCAGGCAGAGCTGAAAGGCAGGCACAAATCTCCAAGACACTTCTAATCCTGCAAATTGGTTAAGACTGATGGATGGGTAGAGGAGAGGGACCCCAAGGAGTGCTGGCAAGGAAGGAACGGAGGTGTTAAACGTCCCCTTTTGCAGGAGCCGGGCGCTCAGGCTGGCTATGAGCAGTGCAAGCATTGCAGTCCCTTCCCTGCCACGTGCATCACAGCAGAGATAGGGCTGGTGATGGAGGGGAAGTAAAAGTACTGCACGGGCAAGAGACTCAGGAACAAAATACACAAATCCACGGGAAAGCGGGCTCATCTGGTTCCGCAGCTCGCAGAGAAACTTGTGTACTGGAAAAACTATGAGCTAAAAAATGGAGATTATTTCATCTCCTGAGCTGAAGTTTGGGATCGCTTTGGATGCACCCAAGCTCTTAAAAGTCTCACGGCTTTCATCTTAAGTCTTTAATGACTTCCTACTCCAACAGCTGACACCAGTGTCCATTTGCCAACCAGCAAAAGGTTGGGACCCGTATATCCACCGGCCTCCTGGAGATAAGCATGGCATTGAAGAGGCTTTCAGGAATGGCAGAGTGAATAGGTGGAATCTGCTCTGTCTCCACCTTTTCCCATTCATTTTTACAGTTTCAGGTTGACTTGATATCATGTAGCTCTGCAGCCCTGCACTACACACACACACGCAGAGTACCAGAACGGGCAAAAGGAATATATTTGTACTACTGTCAGCTACCCTAGCACGTGCTTCAGATTGCAACCAACGCATACATTCATTTCAGCTGTTGGAAATTAATATATCCATTCTTTCCAACCTGGCCATCCCTTACTAGTTATCACTAAAAGAGAAAGGAGGAATTTTGGTTTTCCTGTAGGAACCTGGCTTTTACCTCCAGCTTCAGCCAGCAGACAACCTGCTCATCTCTCGTTATGCCCAAGAGCGGCTTTGAAGTGTAGACCAAATCCGAAATCCAGCTTGCCTTTTAGATTAGGAGGTAACACTCATACAATTTCATTTTAATATAATATTTTTGTATTTTCTTGAGAACAGAAATGTGGGCTGAGATTAGACATGGCATCTGCAAAACTTTTCCTGGGCTATCCTTGCAACCATAACCTTGACCAGCTTCTTCTGCCTTGGTTTTGTTCACATAATAGTTCAGCCCATCCAACCTCTGCCAGAAATCAAACTGGTACTAAGGCGTCCTCTCTAGCCCACAAAGACACGTACAGTTTCAGGAAACCAAAACCAAAAGGCAGATTCTCAGCTGGTCAAACGATACGCCAAACCAATTCTCAACACCACTACAAGTGATTCAGATATATGCGTTAATAAATGAGAATCCACTTTTCTATGGCCAAATATTTCATCCTAAATGCTTTGATTTATTAACGCTACTTCAGAGTTTTCACCCATAATGACCCAAAACACAGACATTATAGTTCTTCGCACGTCACCAACATAAATCACTGCCATAAATCAGGCTCACCGCCTTTGACGAAGCAGCAGCAGAATTTCATGGCATGCAATTTGCATGACACAGTTTAAGGTTAGTGAATTTAATAAAGCCAGGAAAATCTGAAGATGAACTGAACTTCTTCAGATTACTCTCGACCGTCTCAAAACATCCGTGGAGATGCCAGTTTTACCAGCATTTTGCTACTACTTTCATAGGAGCAGCCAGAGATTTGCTGGCTTGTGTTCTTTGCTCTTGGCATAACACCAGTGTGCAGAAATACCCGAGTACTCCCATCACCTTTACAAAAAAAGTGGTTACCTGTCCTTGCATAGCAGTAAATCCATGTTCACTCTTAGGGTGGTTTTAGCTGCAACTTTACGTCTTGGACTTTTCTTTTAAAACCACTTGGAGTTTCTGTGTGACATCTGTCCTCCGATTTGTGGCTTCTCATTTTCCCCACAGCTGCAAGCGTTTCTAACCCCCCACGAAAATTTATATTTCCAGAGAAACTACCCTGCATTTCACACTGAGACTTTCAATTATCATCTTTGCATGAAGCCTGTGTTTGCCATTTAAACCTTTGGGGAGAGAGGGTACAAAGATCAAAACAAGCTGCCTAAAGTAAAGAAAACCTTTTCTCCTCATCCGTCCCAGCAGAGCTCCCCAGTTACTTCACTGAACATCAAACATGGTGTTACATGATGCTGCTCTCTTACGTTAGCTGACCACAGCTCAAACCAGATTTTGCATTTATTGAAGACTGAAAGTGATAGAAATGTTTTTGATTTGGGGATGGGTGGGGGTTTTTTTTTGGTTTTGTTTTGAATAAATGACATACGTACTTCAGTTCCACTGTTTGATGGTATTGATCTAGCTCATACCAGGCCGTTTCAGGGTGATGGGGAGAGAAGGGATGCACAAGCAATGAAATAACAGCAAAGGTAAAGAAAAATCCCGGGTCATATCAAAGTCCTTGAAGAAACAGCGGGTGGCTATTCAGCTACCCACTTCCAACGTGTCTGACACAATTTACTCTTCCCAAATCTCAGCTTAAGACCAGAAGATCTTAGCACCAAAACTTTCAGGTTCTAGACCGGGTTGAGAAAGTTGTTTGGGGGAGGCTCTGAAATATATGTTTTCAAAAAGAGGGAAAAACTGAAGCCTGTAGACCATCTGCCCAACCCAGACATGGTGGTGATGGGGCCGAGCAGAATTTACCAAAGCTTGCAAAAAAAGATGAAGGTTTGGTATGACTTAGCATATATTTATTGGCCTGCTCTGCTCTTAGCTTTTCTCTGCGTTCTAGCTGTATTTGAGTGAATAAACAAATTGCTACGAGCAATTCCTAGAGGAGGAGGAGGAGGAGGAGGACCTACAGGAGCAAGATGCAACCAGGGCTGTCCAGTTCATGCTGCTTGCCCTGAAACTGGGAGACCTGGGAGCAATTATAAAAAAGGCATTCAGCACTTCTAAACATACTTGAAACACAAATCCCTATTTCTCTAATGCTACTGCTGCCTATCTTTACTATACGTCAATGATAAAAATAAACCTAAAAACCTGGTGGATTCTCAGATCACTAACTTCCAAAATTATATAATGAAGCATAACGTGAATAAATCACTGTTCTTCCATTTCTGGTATGTCATTTTAATATCAAGGATTGTGACTATTTGTTCAATTTTTTGTCTTTCATTACAAAGGATTTTTTGTTTTTAACTACTTTTTTCTTTCTTTTCTTGTTTTTAAGGGATGCCTGGGCAGATGATGAAGAACCTGAGGAAGTAACCTGCTTTCCTATAGTTACTTGTACAGCTTCAAAATAAATACACAAAAGTTAATATGAGAGAGAAAAAAAAAGGCAGCATTTCTATTTGATAATGCTCTCACTGCCACAAATGTTTAAATATAGAACAAACAAGAGGTTACAATTAGCCAACGCAAGACTTTGACCTAACGCCACAGGAGAATTTAGATAAAATTTCCATTCGCGTTCCCAGTCTGCTTCATAATGCAGAGGATTTGCCAGGGTTTGAGAGCACGGGGGGATTAATTTGTATTAAATGTGCTAATACACCAAAACATGTAGGTGAGGTACGAAGCCTAGGGCTTGCTTTTGGATCACTTTTCCTTTGGATTATTTTCCTTTCTATGTGCTTTTGTGAGCAAATTTACTGCTGTTTGTACATCTCTGGACAAATAAATCCTGCAAGCTTCCCCTCCTCCTTTAGCATGTCTACTTGCCTCCTCTTGCTCTGGGGTTTCTACCGAGACTGCCAAATGGGGCTAATAATGACGACTGTTTTCATGATGTAAAGCTGGGAAAATCCAGGTCATTCTACTATTCCTACAAGCAATATTTTTCAATATTAAACCCATGATAGTAAATAGAAAAAACATTTCTAACCCCAGTCTCATTTCAGTATCCTCCTAATTAATTCAGACTCTAATTATTGTGCACATTATTCAAGTTTTAGTTTATTTTGAAAAGCTGTTTCAAAAATAGAAGAGAAAAATCCAGGAGTCACGGACACTTTTTACTTTAAAGAAAAAAAAAAATAGCAATATTGAGAAAATAAGAATGGGCTGATGAGAACACCCTGTCTCCCAATTACCATGGGAAAAATAGCACACACAGCCGCAAAAGCCACAGACACTGTGGATCTCAGGTGCAGAGGAACTAGATGTATTGGCCATGCAGTTCAGCCTTCCAAACCAATCCACCGCAAAAATCTCCTAAATGCTGCAGAAAGGGAAAGCGTGCAGTCCCCCGGCGCGGGAAGCTCACGAGACCAACTTCGACTCAGAACAGCTTTAAGCAACATCTTAAATTTCCAAGGCCCCGGGATTATTGATTTGCTGGAGACCTGCTGGAGCCTTGGGTTTCAGTCGCGTCTCTCCGAGGCCAGGAGAGCAGCTAAGAGGATCTACGCGAGACAACCACCAGCCTCCATCTCCCTACCAAGTTCTTTGCAAGTTAAATGAATTTCTGGTCCCTTCCCTTTCCTTCCTTCACAGCTTCCTTGCATAGTCATTGCCTTTCTTGAGTGCAAAAACCTCCAAAATCCCCCTCTCTGAGATTCAGTGCACTGGTGGTAAGAGCAAGCATCGAGTCTGCTGCAGATGTCCACGTTCTCCTGAAAATAGTCATTTAATCAATGACAATATTAAACTTGTATATTCACTGAAAGGCCCAATAGCAGGGAAAAATCATAAATAAAAATTATAGCACTGAATATGCTCCTTCTTCCCTTTCACTCCACTTTCATATATGTATTTAAGCCTCCCATTATGTTTCTATTGTGTCACAGCGCTTGGCACACAGTCCGTGCCTGCAATTCTGCCTCTAGCTTGCATGGGCTAAATTGCAAAATGCAAACCAAGCTCAACAACAACCCTCTTACTGGAGCAGTGTAGACAGCTTCCCGCATGCGCCAGGCTGCGGGCCCATGCCTTCCTTTCTAGTGCAATAATCCCCAAAATAGCAAACCCGGGTAAACCTGTAGGTACCGCTGACTCTCTCGTGGTCTGATTCACTTCAAATTTATCTGAATGAGCTCTTGCCCTCTGTTAGGAACGAAACTCTGAAGGAGATTTCCACATAATCCCTTTCAGTCATGGAACTGGAGCATATTTTCTATCCGAAAGATACGAAAATGCAACAGAGAGGGGAGTTAAGTAAAGCCTGTGCCCAAACACCACTCTGAAGAGGTGATGCACAAAACCAGAAAGAGGTAAAATTCAGTAGACTGGGTAGTTCTGCAGGATTCTCATCCAGGCAATGAACCGCATCCCAGCAACCCAAAATCACCAGAAACCTTCTCTATAATTAAACCAGGCATTTGTAGAAGCAAAACATGAAAAAAGAAACAGTTGCATCTATTTTGCAAATATACGCTAGCCCAAATACTGTGGTGATGGGCCATCACACACTTGAGATGTTGCCTGGATGGAGCTACTCTGGGAGAGCCAGATTCCTCCATCTTTCAGACCCTTCCCATCACATGAGCTCGCAGCAGTTGCCAGGCTGACGAAGAGGAGGCAGTTCCTACACTCCATGCATGAAACCCATCCAGACCTTGGAAGCAAGAAAGCCCCAGAGTGTCCAGGGTGGACACGAATTGGAGAAAGGAGCTTTTCTCTGTGCCAGACCCCAGAACTGTCTCCTCCTCGCATGCCTGGAAGGTGCCATCAACTGCTTGGTCATCGCTTCCCCCCCTCCCACCTCCATCTACTTGCTCTGGACACTCACTAGGCAGCTACCTGGCCCCTGCGCTATATTCCTACGATCTTTGGAGAGAGAGAGAAGAAAAAACTCATGAAAGCTTTAAAGAAAAAAACTAAGAACAATTTTGAAGAATCATCACAGAGGAAAACAAACACACAAACCCAAACAAGGCAAGGAGACAGGCCTAAAAGTCTACTCAGGCAGGAGCGATGAGCAACGGTGCCCTCGCGGGCAGTGAACCCTGGGTCCATGAGTCAGGCACTGGAAATTATGAGCCACCGCTCGCCGCAGTCCTGCCTGCCCCGGCCCGAAGCTGCCGGAGGGAGAGGAGGACAACCTGGTGATACGGTGTTCCAGCGTGACGGCCTGGTCCCATGCCACCGGCGTCTGCTTGGCAGCCTGGGTCGTCATGACAGAGCTACTCCCGAGCGAGCCCAACCAGATGGGTCATGAGCTGAAAATACACCCAAGCGAGACAGTCCTCTAAAGAGGACATGAGGACACAGCAGCGAAGGGGGCTTCGTTGGGCTGCCAATCATTTTGAATTCACAGGATGACTTCTAACATCTTAGCATTGAGAAAATACTGCGCCTCAGTAAAAAAAAAATTATAAATGTCCACTATTGCAACGGGTGCGTGTGAAGATGTCTTGGTAGTGGGTTCAGCACAACAGCAACCGCACAAAATTAGGACAAGATGCTGACACGGGGGAGAGGAGAAGGGATCCAACCTCTCCTGCTCTTCCAAGTTTCATGAGACCTCAGCTGGCTTCTGCTGGGCTCACTCAGCTTTTACAAAAATGTTGGAACCACTCCAAAAATGTTCGTTGGCCTTATGACGTACAAGCTGCTGCCACTTCCAAAACACACAGTACTTTCAAGGTCTGATTTTTTTTTCCCCGAACGCTGCTATAATTCACATGCAAATAAATACGTTTCGACCTTACCACTTTTTCACACTTTTGGGAAAATGGATATTTATGAGAGCAAACCCAGGCTCGGATGGAAAAAAGAGTAAATGGCTGTACCTGTGTGGTTCTTATGCTTTCTCTATCTTGCTCTCAGTATATTTATTTGCTATATATTCGTGTGCGCATATTCATTACTTCATATAAAAAGTCCACAACAGTAGCAATTTCTGTGCAACTCCGATAAGAACTGAGCTGCTAAAATTCAAGCTGCCCTGTAGAAACATTAAACTTTAATAAGTGTTCACCAGAAAGTAGAATGATCCCAATAAGGAAGGATTTTTTTTTTCAGTGACGATTGAGTGACGTGCCTGCAGCAAGCCAAAGCAGCCTCGAGCCTCCTCAACCTTGTCATAATCAGGATTTAGACGGAGGCTATATTATTTTGACTGCACTTGTATGTGCGTGATCTGCTCCTAGGAAGCGATGGTGAAGAACCTCTACTGATGCTCCGAGCTCCCCGTTACTGTAGATGTTATGCCCATGGATGACAGCTCTTGCAGAGCTGTGCGTTCTCCAAAAAACCGTAGTAGGCAGCACTGTACTTGTTCTCTAAGGGGCTGCTACAGATAATATTTTCCACTGCGTTACCCTGCGCAAAGCCTTAAAGCCGACAGGACTCAGAGCAGTGGTGGCTGAAGCACCACAGATGCAGCCCAGCTCGTGGTGGGTCCCTTACAGACACAAAAGGGCAGCAGACCACAGGCATGGGAGCAGAGCTGAACACGTTTTACATTTATAATCTATTTTTCCTTTCACCTTTGAAATAAAGGTTGCAATTTGAATGACGTCTGCTTCAAGAGCCCCAAATTTCTTGTCGCTGATAGATATAATGGCAACATTTGAACGCGAAGCTTCTAGGTGCGATGCGCGCAAAAAAACCTTGCACAAGAGCTTTCACATTTTCTGCTAATCCTCGAGGTGGTTGGTCTGGCTCCCAGCTAAATGAGAACACCCAGCAAGCGGAGTCTGTGCAAATAAAGAAAAAATACTTAGTTTACTCTGGAGATGTGGCTTTTTTCCTAAACCCTCAGTAATGGCGATCTTTTAGGAGCTGGACAGAAGCTTTTCTTGAGGTCTTGTGTACGTTGCTCACAGACAAGGTTCTTATTGCTCGTCTCCTGTTGAATTCACTGTGGCCATCTCAACCCCAAAAGACAGAGATGGTAGTTCAGATAGTTTTGAATGGGTTTTTGCTAGCTAACGTCTGTATATTCTGGACATGACGGAGCCAGAAATCAGTGCTATCGTGAAAAAAAGACGGGGATACCTTTGTATCACGTTAAAAAACAACCGACTCCAGAGAGCAGCCAGCAACCAAAGTACGAATGCTGTTGCTTGCTGGGTGCATGCCATTTTTTTTCTTTCTTTTTTAAACTTGCAGTGGTTTCCCAGATATATGCACTCGAATCAACAAAAATAGCGGCAGCTGTCGCCGAGTGCAGCACTTAGACGGGCTAATGAGAAGGCAAGCTGAGCTCTCTTAATCCCAACAGCTGACCTGCTGCATGGACAAAGCAGCAATTTTTTCGCCCAGGCAAAGCTGTCCGGCACGGTTTCAGCACTCAATATATTTACGTTCCTCCAGAACGAAACAGCTTGCTCCCTAATAATATCGCTTGCCTTCGAAATGCCCCTGCTACTGCCCTTATTTTATCATGATTGAACAAGGCTAGATTCAACTAAATGCTAAAACTATTTGGGAGGGCACTAAATATCACAGCCCATCCCATGGCACAGTCTAAATGCTGAGGGACTCCACAGGAAAATACCTTAGAAAATTATACTCTATAAGTACACATACATGCACACTAAAAAAATACACGGTTCCTTAGAAAACCTCATCTGCTTAACCGTTAATTAAAGCTGCTTAATCAAACCCTGAACTTTGCTACAAATCTTTAATTCCACGCTCTGAATACTGTAGGGAAAATTTATATTCGGTGTTTGCCAACATGCACAACTATGTTTTTTTTTAAGCAAGGGCATTGGGAAGTGTATAAAAACTTGTGTCTTTCCATAAATGCCAGAGGTAAATATTATTTTTTCAAATATGTCTAGAAGGAAAAGGCTAAAAACAAGTGAGGAATGTAAACTGCTTCCTGCATAGAATCACTCCAATATAAAGCAAAGGCCAGAAGAAGGGTTATATAGCTAATACATATTAAACCAAATGGAAAAAAGCCACTAACTCCTTGAAAACAACTGGTGGGCCTATATACAAAATCACTGATGCTCTCATTTTAATTCCCTGTAATAATTAAGAAATGCCCATTCTGTCAAAAGGAAGGAGGCCAAAGGCTTCATGGTTTCGAAATAAAAATTAAGCAATTTCAAAGAGAAGACGACTGATCTGTCTAAAAAAACCTTTATAACAGATGGATCAAAATGATAGCTATGCAATTGGAAGTTTTCACTAATAAATGTCTGATTTATGCATCTATTGGTCTATTGGAAGACAATTACTTTTTTTTTTTCCTTGCCATCTAATTAATTCGCTAATGATTTTGTTTACATAAAAGGCTGGAGGCTGCAATAAATTTGATTGTTCTTTATCATCCGTGGTCAGATTTCTCTTAAAACACGAATGAAAGTGAAAAATGCCACATTGACCATTTAAAATAGGCCTTCCAGAGCCCCAGTAAAACGTGGCCGAAGCAAAGGCTTAGTTTTTAAGCTTATGTCTGTATTAGTCTGCACACTGCAAAGGAGTTCAGCTTTTAGCGGTCACGAGGAAGCTGAAAGGACGTTAAAAGTGGCATTTCACAGGGGTCTGCCTAGAACATGGCACCGTTAAATACCTTCATTAACAGCTTGCGTGATGGAGTGAGAAGAACGTTCTTAACTTTGCGCCATCAATCAGAATCGAGGCAGAGGGGGCTATGAGCACTTCTGAGAAAAGCACGGGAATCCAACCTGATCTTAACGAATTGAAGTGATGACTCGAGAGAGAAAGGACACAATTCAGTAATGGTAAAGGCAAAGCACTACGCTCAATTGCCATTTTCCTGCTCTTCCTATGGTAAGGCCCCGGTTAGATCAACGTGCCTTGCTTGGGGCATTGCTCAAAAGAGACGAGAACCACCTGGAGATAAAGCAGCGAGAATGATCGCAGGCCTAGAAAGCATGAAATGCTTGTAAAGCTCAAAAGTAAATTTATCTCCTCTAAAGGCGAAAGTACTACAGCTTAATGTGATAACGGTCTTCAAATATATAAACCTTACTGCAGGAGAAGGCCATAAACTGCCTCCAAGTTCTCTTGGAGCAAGAAGGACAAGCAATGACAGGCTACAGCATGGGAAGATGTTAAATACCAGGAAAACCTTTCTTGTCAGTTAAGAACAGGTAAGCACTGGAATAAATTGCACTGGGAACCTGCATCACTAAAGGATTTCAACAAGAGGTTAAGGGAAAAATGGTCAGAAATGTTTAGGTCTCTTTGATTCCGCCTTGTGCCATGAAAATGGGATGGATGATCTCCTTCGGTCCCTTCCAGCCCTATGTTTAATGAACATATGCTCGAACTATGTGCTTTCAGTGTCACTGACTTCCACAAACCTGCGGAGCATTAAAACTTATGATTAAATATTTTGTCGAGTAAGGGCTAGATGTCCTTAATCTGCCTGTAGATATTGTTGCCTTCAGGATGCCCTTGGCCATACGTTACCCGCAGCCACGCACAACGCCCAGCTCCCTCCTAACTTGCATATGTGTGGAGATGGCGGAAAAGTCTACTGGTTTTGATTGGCATATCTGAATATTTGACTGGCCTGAAAAGTGAAAAAAGATATTCAGCTGAAATAGAGCCTCGAACAAGCTGGTGATGGGGAGGGGGTGAAGAAGTCATATTATTTTTGCAATTTTGTAAAAGCTGAGGGAATTTAAAATCTTCTTTTCTCAACGCCCTGTCTCAGAGAGATTGCTGGAGGTGATAACTGCGGGAGTCAATACAACAACGGCGCGTGTTCAGGCATGGCGCTGAATTTGAGTCTGCCTGTGCTCAGCCATCCTCTTCATGAACTGACTACGTAGCCATAACGAATCTAACCCTGTACGTTCAGATACTCTGTTCCATTTGTTTCAGAGCTGTCTAAAGTAATCTTTATTTAAATCCCAAATGCCTGACCTAGGGCAGACGATTAGAAACAGAGGAGTTTAAACCAAAAGCAAACGAAAGGACAAAGACAAGAGCGATGAAGTTGAGAAGAGATGATTTATGATGGCCTGGGACACCTGACCAGCACCTCTGACCTCTGCAAAAGGGTACTCTGAAGGATATGAACTTGTGATGATGCATCCACTCACTATCACAACGTATTATCGAGGCATCTGGATCACAGGGCTACTGAAACGTGGACACGGCTGCTGCTATCGCACTTAGGTGACGAGTGGCAGGAGGGAACCCAGCAAAGCAGCACGACTACAAATTCGGAAGATCAAATGCTAGCTACCAAAATAAAGGTAAAGTAAGTGAAGGCTCACATCACCTGCTCAGCCTGCAGTCAATCTGCCTGGGAAAGGGCATGCTAAAGTCGTAGCAACGCGCAGTCCCAAGCCTTTTGCCTCTGGTCCTTCTACTCCTATAGACAAGAGTCTCTTCACAACATTAGACAGCTGTATAAATATTTTTCAGGAAAAAAACTCTTCTATATATGTATATATATGTTAATAGACTTCGTACAAGTCAGTACCACACCTGTCTATTCATGGAGCTGCCCTTCATGTGGCATGAAAGCACACGTGGGAGCATCCTTCGAAGAGGCTCAGCTACCACTCCGATGAGCGCCAGCGAAGAAGCTACTGAGCAAAAAAAATTGTGGCTACATCAGTTGTTCAAGCCAAGAAGTCCAGGCGTCTTATTTGCTTTCTCCCAGGCTAAGGGAGGTGTCGGAAAGCTGGAGAGCAGGCACGGGGAGACGCGTCCTGGAGCGGCTTGCACCTACTTGGCAGACTCTCCGGCAATTTATGAGGGGGCTTCTAGGAATGTAGCACCGTCTGCGCCGGGGCAGACCGCGGTCTGTTCCAGCCCGCCTGTTTACGCGCTAAATGTCGAGGAGCGGGATCACACCGCTCGCCCTGTAAGTGAACAAATGCCTTTATTTTACCTACCTCCGGCCACTTGTCGTTTTTATAACCATGCTTTTGGAGCTACAGAAACTGGACAGGCTATGCAGGGAGTGAAGGGTCGAGAAGCTGTCCGAAGATGACTATATGCACCCTTTTCCAGGGGTGGCACGTGGAAAAACTACTTTTTGCTTATTTTCATGCCAGTTCATTGTTTTCATAGCTAACTGCAACACAGTCAGTGAGGAAAAGAAGGAAGATTGGCAGACAGCATTTTGACAGAAGTGTGTGGACTTAGCGTGGTTTGTGCCCAATTGAAAAATGCCACTTTTGTTATAATTGCATAGCTGGTCACCATGTGAAAACATGACAAGTTGTCTGTTTTATCCCTTCAACAGCAATCTCCTAAAGTTGACTACAGAGGACGTCCAGTTAAGGATGAAGAAGGAGAACAACATCCCTCATGACAAGATACGGGCATCAACTAACCATAAAAATTGAGCAAACTATGTAAAAAATTGAGCAAACACACACCTGTTGAAAATTTCTCTTGATATAGTCAGAAAATAAAACTACCTAGGACAGGTTCCATTAAGACATGCACTAACTAAGATTTGTCACCACGCTGTACGTGTAAGCTTTTTGTCACAGGAGCAAAACCAGGACAAAAAGATATTTTCACATGTAATATCCATAGAACAGAAAATTATTTAGATAGCTATTTCGCCCAAGGGACAGGTACCTGCATTTAAATTCATCCAAGGGACAAACTCTCAAAATAATCAGTATTCACAGCAGTGTCTGGAATATCATCTCATATTTATACAAGCCACATCTGAAGATTAAAATACAGGCAAACGAGAACATTATTTATCCTTGGCCAGCAAGACCCAAACTAAGTCCTAGACGTCCAAGTTTCTAACCAGACACTGCCAGTTGCCCTCTTGAAGGGTATGAAGACACACCAGGGTGTTGAGCTTGCTTGTGCATGGAAGATAAGGTTAAACTATAAACAGTTTTTTTCTTGCAATGCACTTTCCTCGGGTAAAAACGATCAAATAAGCAAAGTGCAATAATTGGAATTTTTTTCAGCAACAAATTTCAACGTTGCTGTGCACTAGCAAGCTACCATAATACAGTAAGGTAATAAAGGAGTCCGTTCCTCTGATACATATTGCATCAGTTCATTTTTAGCCTGAAATTATGAAATACATTCTTCTAAAGACGACAGAAGCAAGAGGTGGAAATCCTACACTCCGTTTTGATGAAAATAATCTTTTCTTGCTTTAATAACAATTTCGCTTGCCAATACTCAGCACTGAGATGGCAACTCTGAAAGGTACTTAGCTGTTTAAAATGTTCAAGACTACAGAATATTAACATAGTTTTCCCCGGTGCTAAAGAAAAGTAATAAAATCAAGAATGTTAAGATAAACTTTAAAATATCTTTTATCCTTCTGTGTGTAATCCGGTATCAGTTAAGAACCGCTACAGCCTCTTGAGCAGAAAGATATGAATATTTAGTGACATAATACAACCTATTTTCCTAAGTAACTAAAAATCCTGGTTATCTAGATTTGACACATAAGATCTTCTCTGCATACTTGGCTCTGCTGTCAATTCTGTCCTAAATGCATATTTTCAGCAGACTCGCTTTAGGTGCAATAACTGAAAAAGTCTTCGTAGATTATACCAGCACGCCATTAGCTTTTCCTGCATTTTTCCTCTATTCCCAATCTAGTTCCCGCTGATCACCGAAACACCTTTCCCAAAATAAAACGCTTCTATTCCTGTCACCTCCTCCTCCACTTGGCAGGATCATTTCTTCCTGGCCCAGCAACGGGAATAATTGTAATCATACAGCACAAATAATTTTGATGTCACCAATAAACAAACTGACAGCAGGAAATCCATACGGAAAGTGGTTTAAGCAGACTAGGAAGCAGAAGGCTCCTTGTCTGATTCACCACTGCACTTATAATTTACCCAGAAAATGACCTTAACCAGCATTCTCCCGCTTGGAATCTCCTAAACCCACCGCTGAAGACAACCCCCTACAAGGCGATGAAGGCTTTTCCACCATCCGTAGCCTTCTGCAGGCTGCTCAGGTACTACCCAGCGCTTCCTGCGGGCTTCTAAAATTTGTAAGTCTCCTAAGATTTACGTATTTCTACCTAACTGTCATCTGATACCCTAAAACGACAGAACGTGTCCATCCGTGCTGTTCCTCAGACCTGGCCAAGGTTTCATCCATAGATACGACTGAGTTCTTGCTAACACCATATAGCTTCCACGCTAACACCATATAGCTTCCACGCTAACACCATATAGCTTCCACGCTAACACCACATAGCTTCCACGCTAACACGAAAAGCAGCTGGAGCTAGAGGGCTCGCCTTCAGTAACACAACCCAATTGATTTAGTGTATCCCAAATTAGACTCCTGCTCCCGAGCATCCTCGGCAGGAGACCCTCTCTCTCCGCTGACTATAGAAGGAGCGGGGAAAAGACACCTTCTCAGGCTATGGCTGAGCTCTCGTGATCTTCCAAAACACCAGCTGCTCATGGGAAAAAAAAATAAATAAAACAATGGGAAGGGATCAAAGTCCTCACTGGTCTGCTCTGCTCTGCATGATTTTAAATAACCTCCGAATAGGAAAAGGTAGAAGCAATTTGCCATCTAAACATAGAATTCACCTGTTAGTCACAAGCAATGATCAAACCACTTATTTTGCTGGTTTTCAAGCTCCCGGCGCTAAGGGGATACTGCAAAAAGGCGCTTTTGGCTTCCGTACTGTTCGGGAGCGGGGATTTCCTCTAACTTGTGTGATGGCAGCAGTAACTCTGTTTACTTTTCCGCCTCCTGACTTGAAGGAGTTCCTCACATACTGTACTGGTGTCCGGTATCAGAAACGCCTCCCTGCTCAGCGCTGTGATGTAAACTAAGCTCCCTCTTTCTATTATAAGCTTTTGTAGTCACACGATCTTACAAATGGGTTGCACAACGGCTACCCTTTCCGGCTCTTCCTGCTCAGCCCTCGTTTTAATAATAAAAAAAGAAATGCATGGCTCTAAACCCAAGTGGAGCAAAAAGCAAGCTCAGATTTTGTGCTTTCTTTAAAATTCTGCAAACAAGAGATATCTTTCTGTGAGCTAGTGTTCTAATTCAGACATGTAATCTCTGGTTTTCTTCAAAATCAAGTAGGAGATCGATCTCTAGACCTAGATTAGGAACTGCTTACAGCAGACAGCGGACCATCACTGCAGTTTTGGCTAATTAAGATTTTAGGCTGCTCTTTCAATCTCATCACTCAACACCATCATGACTCTTTGGGTTCTTGTTAAAAGGCAATCAATGTCATAAAAAGGTACTGCTTCGGTATAAGACCGCTTGGAGAGAGAAGATAAATGCTCCTCTCTCAACCTAGTACATATATTCTTTAGGATTAGTGCTGTTTATTCATATATTTTTATTTTCCCAGAAAAGTAACACAACTTTCTTCAACTATTGGTAAAATTATAAGCCTGTCACATACTCCTCTTCCAATAATTCAAGTATAATAACGAAGAAAAATGAAAAGACTGGTAACATAGTACTCGTTCCCAACACATTACACAAAATTCAAAGAAAAAAAAAAAAAGGTTACCTACCAGTTCAACTCGTCCAAACCCTCCAACTCCAAGGGTGTCAATGATGTTGAAATCAGACAGTTTCAGGTTGGCGAAGAAGGCAGCTTCGGCTTCATATCTGGATTTTTTTATGCGAAAAAACGGAAATTTCTTAGACGTGCAAACATGAGTACTGCGCAATACTGTACCCGAATGGCCTGAGTGTGGAACAGCGTTTACCTGCTTAATTTCCATCTTATCTCTTACAGTTTGCTTTTATTCACACTCCTAGTTTTGCTGGTCCCAATTACAGCATAACTCCAACTGGCACTTTTTGCAAAGTGAGAAAAGCAAACGTACCTACTGTGTGCCTACAGCCCAAGCGGCTGCTACTGCAATTCAGCTCCAGCTACCAAGCAAACGCTACATTTTGACATTTTCTATTGATCTTCTTGTGAAGAGTGGGTGGTTTGTTTTGTCTTTTGGTATTTTTGGAAGATAAAGTCTCTCATATAAGTTTCTCTTATCCACAGGCTGGCAGCAGTTGCTATAAATGTTTATTGAAAGTGGCAAGATCATTAAGGTCCCTGGAGAGAAATCACAGCCAGGTTCTATGAAATCAGATCCGATAAGCTGAGGGCTGGTGTGCAAATGCCTGAAATGAATGACTTCAGTCACATATTAACATTCCTATAAGAATATCTTCGCTTCTTTTCCTGCTATAAACTCGCTTGGAGGAGAAATTCCAACCCAGGAGGTCCCAAAATCCAGATGCTCTCCCTTTCGCCCATGTGCAACTGGCTCGTGACAGAAGTTCACCAAGCCCTTAACTATGGAAGCATGCAAATCTAACACATGCAAGCCTGCCAAAATAAGCTTCCCATGAATATACCCATGAATATGATGCCTCCAAAATATCTCCTTGTCAAGGTTCACGGTATTTTTAGAAAGGCTCAGAAGGGAAATGGATGAACAGGATCCACCCACGCAATAACGTTTGACATTCAGCTGCCAGAGAAGTCTCCGTGCATGTACAGTCTTTGGCCGTTGGTGGTACGGACTTGTATGGGGGGGGGGGGGGGGGAAACATTGCCAGGGTTATGGAGAAAGGCATGCAGGGTGTAAAGGGGGAATTGGCTTGGAAGCGTACAGTTTTCAATATTCAATTTTATCCATAATGCTTTGCCACTAACTGTAACCATAATGTGCTATTTCACCCGAGCATTACGTGCTTCATTCGAGCCCAGTTTATGCTACAGTAAAGATAAAGTATCATAGTGTTAGCAGTGATCATATATACCCATCCACCTATCCATCTTTTTAACGGATCTAATCTGTCATGCCTGTCTCTGTAACTAATAATCTAATTCAATAAAGGAATGAAATTGATTTAATGACTTGTTCCCTTCAAATCACCTTCTTTATTTTATTGAAAACCAAAATGACATTGTGAGAGAAGAGGGGGAAAAAAAAGCAATTTGAGGGCAAAAAAACAAAAAGAGGTGTCGAGAAAGGCGAAAGGTCCCATAAGAACGCCCAAAAGACAATGCAATAAAGCACTCTTATCTGGGGGGTACTGACACCAAATAAGTTAAGCTTTGCTTTATTATTTATACTGTCACCAGATCCTGCCAGTGACCTTGTTCCTATGGCCGCATCGGTCTGACTGCATCCGATTTTGGAAACTAATCACCACCGCGCCTGCTTCGAACTTGGAACAACCTTGTGTGACACAGTTGCTTATTGATCATTTTAACTAATCATGAGGTGCATATTAAACTCATAACCCTTAAAAAAAAGAAGAAAAAACTGTTAAATGAAAGACGTATTTCCAATTCCCTTCTAAATCACACAAGGCACATCATTTCAGGGGTGACAGCGCGATGAGATGGGTCTAATGTTCATGCTAAATATATATACAGCGTATGATTTATCCGTGGCTTTCCTGACCACTTAAATACATTTAATGACTTATAATTGCTAGAAAGCTGAGATCCCAATATGGAAAACTTTCCTTCAACGGTGAAACAACTGATGCAAAACTTCTAGCGAAAAAACTTGGCATTAGCTGCAGGGGACTGCATCCCCCCAGCAAAGAGGGGGTGAGAGATGCCAAATGCCACTATGTGAGTACGGCTAGGGTTTCCAAAGATGTACAGGAAAGATGAGGAAAAAAAGATCTCCTGTAATACCTCTTATCCTGAATGACCGCAGAGTCCTACAAAAATTGCGTAGAGTTCATAGCGTGTGACGTGAAGCGACAAAACCAGATAAAACATGCCGTGGTACTGGGAAGGCAAACGGGGTGCTACTCAACTCCTGGAAGAGCTACCAATTCTCCTCAAAAGCCTTGGGTCTGTGAGGACCCAGCATCTCCTGCTGCAGCCACAAGCTCTTCAGGTTGCGTGTGTCGAGCCACAGAAGCTGAAAGCTGATGGCTTTTAAAGTGGGCCTGTCTTGGGCAAAAATCCATGAATATTTCATTAAAAAAAGTAACTACGGTGCTACTTTGGTTGGGTGTTTTGGAAATCTTCTGCTAATTCTCAGATAGACTGGTTATGTGTAGTTAGTACATACAAGTGCAATGAAGCCTGTAAAACAAATCGGATCCAGTTCTCCAGACACTGCGCAACAGGCATCTTAGAAACAAAAGGTATCCATAAAATCCATAGTGAAACAAAAATGAGTATAAAATGTATGCAAGCCTATCATATGCTTGATAACAACTGTCACATCTGTATTCTGTTTTGTTCCCTGCTGCAAAGGTCAAAGTCCACTTTCAAATCAAATTGCAATAAAAGGACAAGATCATTATTGTCTAAAGGCACACAATTTATGGCCAAATTCTGTCAAAGAACATACCTGTAAATTCTCAAAATCTCCTAAATCTTGCAGATTACTTTCAATCAAGTTAGATTTATCTGAAGGTGAATGGGAGGATGGCGTGCTTTAATTTTAGCGTCAACGTGAGCACTACAACTAACAGGAGGTAGACATCTCAGCCCTGGAAAGCCTAAGAAGAAATCTCTTAAGTCGCTTAAATAAAAATGCCAAAATGCAAATATTCCCAATTTATTCCATGAATCAGAAATCAGGTCATGATCATCATCCTGAAATTCAGAACACAAATCCAACTTTATGGACTTTCAGGCAGCTTGCTTAATCTGTGGGGCACTCTCTAAACAGGAGCTACTGAGATCTTGGAAAGTGTGCTCCTTGTTCTTCTCGGTTTCATTCTGCAGCTGAAAACGGGCAGCCAGGAAACACGGTGCAGTCAAGACAGTCTTTCTACAGACTTCTAGTGTAAAAGATATGGGACGTCTTAACTTCATCATCTGTGCTATAGGCGAGAATCAGTCCCGCAACACCTTTCTTTAATTCCAGCATCGCTCTCCAAAATCAAAGGCATCCTTTCAAGGGATGAGGAGAGCCATTTGAAGAAAAACAAAAGTTTAACAGTTAAAGTTAGTATGTCTACAGGAATATGTTCGGTTCTGCGACAGGTTAAGGAGACCAGCTTGAGCTGCGATATTGCAGAGGACACCCGGGCTACTCCCTGGGAACAGAACAGAGAGAGGATGGATGGTAGAGACAAGTTTGCCACAAGCTTGTGCAAGCTGACATGCTGTCGATGTGGAAATAACTTAGCCCACTGTGGGAATAATGTGTGTGTCAGTTCAGGGCATATTTCTCATGGGTCCAGCTTTTCAGATGCCAGGGTCCTTTCCCACCTGGTGCTTAGCAGCCTGATGAGAAAGGAGTTATATTCTAGACCTGCGGCCATATACTGCTGCTCTGAGATTTTTCGAACAAAAAATGATTCCTTTGACTTCTGGAAGAGTTGGTATATTATACCAACAATAACATTATTAATATTAGTGTTTTAGGTTCCTAGATTGATATGCAACAGGCATATTAGGAAGGCACCTCAGGCAAGTTCTGAGGCTTGATTCAGCACCCAGAGGAGGGAATGCGGATCAGGCCCGTATTTGAATCCGGAGAAGTTCTGGAGCCGCTCAGCAAATCTCAGACAAACTTGCCATACCGCCATTTCTGGGATTTTCTGACTCTAGTTGGATTAGACATAATTTGGAAAAAGCCCTTCTTGCAATATTGTGGCAATTGCGCTTTGTGCCCCAGATAGCACAGGCCAGAGAGCCAGAAACATAACAGCTGAAAATGCAAGAAAGAACAGACACAGAGAACTTCTCAAGCCATTAAATGACTCAAATAGGAAAGAACAACAAAAGGTCCGTGCTCTGTAACTCAAGGATCCTTGCAAATCACCTATTCTCCTCCATTAGCAAAGAGCTTTTAAACGTAAGGCTGAGGTTTTCACAAGAGCTTGAGGGATGCGAGGTGTCAACTCCCACTGCACTCTAACGGGACTTCTTCGCTCATGCAAACATTTTTTTGGCTTTTCTAACTGACTCTACCAAACTATCCTTATTTAAGCAACCCTAACGATGCCTACCAAAGCTAACAGTTCACTATGGTGAGACTGCCCTTGTGTTTCCATCAAGGCAAGTATCTCCTCCATAGGTGATTTCAGGTGCTGACAGGGAGACGGAGGAAAAGTTTAGCCTTAGGTCAAACATGAGCGTCCTGCAGAATCTCACAAGCTCTTCTCCAAGCAGAGAAACCTTCTCCAAGGTTTTTGTAAACCTGAATGACAGAGATTGATCGAAGTCTCATTAAACGTGACTGCCTTTCTGTAACTCTAGCTTGTCCTAACAAGCATCAGCTCTTTACTGTGGGAGATATGGGGCTTGGAACCACAATTTCTTTCTCTCCCTCAAAATAAAATTAATACGCTCAGTGAATCAGTAATTAAAATGAGTTGGGTCTGCATCATCCTCAGCATGCATAGCAGTCCCATATGAGAAAGCAGAGTTATCTAGGGGACCACGAGGAAACACCGGCGTACACATGTCCCGTCACTTGGAAGGAGCAGCTCTTGAAGCATGCCCTAAGCATCTGGACAATTCCTGTTATGCACGGAGGGTGAGGAAGGCATGTGGCTTTTGCACACGCTGCTGGAGCTTCCCAACTATTTAAGTAACCGATTGCTTCATAGGACAGTTATTACGCTGAAACACATTTCAAGCTGCAATCCCCAAGCTATAGATACAAAAATCAGAACAGCCTTAACTAGGCAGCTAAAAAAGAAGAAATGAGAAAACGACATGAGCAAAGGTTTGTAATTACCCAACTGCTCAGCTTCCCTAAACTAGCTCGTGATTCCTATCACATGAACCGAATGTGTTGGGAAACATTAGACATCTGCTACCAAACAGTCATCTTGATGCAAAACTTGGCTTCTTTCCACCTGTATGCTGCCAACTAGACGTAAATTGTAACCAAATGGGAACCGACGATCAGCTCCCTGATGATAACAAACATAACAATTTTGGGCTGGCAAAAATAGAATTTCTGAGCCTTCCTCTGTGACAAACCCTAGCTATTTAACAGCTATTTTGTCGGCCTTATATTCCAGTTTGTTGGCCGGCCAGATCACCACAGCACCCATCCTGGGGACGATGCACTTCTGCAAGCAGAAAAATTCAATCTCCGCAAAGAGTAAAATAAACTGAATCGCAGGAGCTGGATGGCGATGATGAGGCTCAGCTTGCAAGAAGTCACACATGCAACCAACTTAGCAGCCACAAACGGGGTGGGAAAAAAAACACCACAAAAACAAACTGCATTTCAGTGCCCACGTAACGAAACGGAAATTGAGTCTCAGTCCAGCTTCTTCTAATTCTTAGGCACTAACTTTTCAGCACAGTTTCAGCTGATGCTGGATTTTTTTTAAAAACAATTGACGATAAATGAAGGCAAAAATGGCGTCAAATTTCAATTTTGTCACTGTTTTTGCTATACACCTGGACATGCATAGTCTAGATGCAGTAAATAAATGACCTGGGTCTACTTATGACACCCAGCTGCTGCTCAGCTGCCTTGCACCCTGAATCACGGAGAAATTTCTGGACTGGATTTGCAAATGCTGTTCATTAACAGAGAGGCAATGCTAAACAAGAAAATGAAACGTAGCAAGAGCTATGGATCACGTTCACGTAACGAGGAGCAGTGAGATGCGGAAGCAATGCAGGGAAGAGCAAATGCGGCAGATGGTGTGGGTGCCCCCATTCCTCCTACCCTG
Source organism: Dromaius novaehollandiae (assembly GCF_036370855.1). Taxonomy (NCBI): domain Eukaryota; kingdom Metazoa; phylum Chordata; class Aves; order Casuariiformes; family Dromaiidae; genus Dromaius; species Dromaius novaehollandiae. The sequence goes on along the minus strand of NC_088103.1, from coordinate 7,185,354 downwards.
CGCCCAGCATTTTGCGGAAAGCTCAGGCTCATGTATGTCCAAGCCACCGACCTTTGCACAGCAGGAAATCCATGAATGGTCACACGGGTGAAAGCAGAAGAGAAACCACCTCGTGTCAGCGCCGCATGAGGTCCTTACCTTCAACTACGCCCTGTTTGCGGGGGACTCGGAAGATAAGTCACCTTGCTCTTAGCCACATGCAGGCAACAGACAGAAGCATGGCAGATCGACAGTGTATTTTACCCAACCAGCAAGATCCAGAGCCTGGAAATGCCTGCAAGCAAATTCTGGAGAGGCATTGACAGCAAATCCGTATTTCTTCGTGGTGCGTTGCCACTCACCCTCTCAGACATCCCCACCCCACGTGGGAAGCACGCTTTTTCCCTAGCGTTTGCTCGGGATGCCAGTCCATCTGAGCGAGCGCGTGCTTTGGATGGAGAGATGACCCTCGACAGCCCGTTGCAGCAAAAAGAAATAACCAAAGATACCAACCAGAAACACTGCTGGGGAAGGCGGTAATATTGTCCTCTAAGGGTTTCATCCTGCGAGTTGCAGAGCTCTCTCCACAGGCCTATTAACTAAAAAGAAGGTGCTCAGCCCAAAATTACAGTAAGGTAGAGCAGGCAGCGATAGCAGAAAATGAGCATCTCCTAAGGACAGGCTCTCTGCATAGGGAACGCCTAGGTTTTGTGTTTCTTCCTCCAGGTACCAGATGTCCATCTCTCTCACGCCACAGAAACGCACCTTTACTTTCAAAACATCCCTTTCGGATAATTGCTGCCATCGGTGAGAATGAAAACATCAAGAGAAAAACCATCTCTTTACCTATTTTACTGTCAATCACATAACGTTACACAAAAGCTGAGTTCGCGTTAAGCTCCGTCACGTTACATGACTTTATTAGCTTGTTCACAAATACAGAATCACAAAACCAGACCCGGACATCGCCATTTATAGTGACAGCAGGAAGACTGACAAGACACCAGGCTGCTGGGTAAAAGTGCTGGCACAAGACGACCGTGATCCCCAGGACTGGGGATGTGTGAGTATGGCCATAAATATTCTGCACAGTGTTTGCTATACTAACGTTAACCTGTTCCTAGGAGGGATTTTACCTTTTAGAGCAGGGATTTACTTGCAGATGAGGATTTGCTGCACTCCACCATGGAAGAGCAAAGAAAAAAACAGCATCTTGATCTCCCACTCTTAGCTTTTTTTTTCTAATTACAAACAACAGGAAAAATTTAGAAGGCATATATCCATCTATCTACACATTGCTATAGATAGATGGATATAGGGGAAAAGTACGATAAATAGTAACAGAGCTTTTCCTTGGTTCAGGTCTCCTCCTTCCAGACCATCCTTCTGAGGTCAGCAGTGCAGTGGCTTTAATTCCCGATTTAGCTGCTACCACTTCCTTTTGCCTTTTTACCTTCTACTGAAAATCCAAATCAGAGAGATTTCATTTGGATTTCTTAAAGCAATGTGCTAGTGGCGATTATGCAATTGCAAGCTACAGCTGCACAGACAATTGCATTGAAAAGAAAGGTTCTCTTTCTTTTCAAGTTAATGTTGTCGGGGCTGTGAATTTCCCTTTGACCTACCAGCACTTTAACTTCCAGTGTACTTGCCTTTAACGCTTTTCAAATCAGGAGAAATAGCATACCTCCTGGTTTAGATTTTCTTACAGAAAGTGAACATTTGAGTTGCAGCTAAAACAGACATTAAAGCTATGGCATCTCTAACTTCCTCTGGAAGGGGAAGGAGATCTGAAATTGAAAACATAAAGTTAAAAAACTAACAGAGAAATGGTTTTTTCTCCCCCCGCCGTGTTAAAAACACAAGACTTTGTGATTAGAATCATATGCAATGTGAACATAGTGTTATGCCGTTATAACAAGCTTTGTTCCTTGTGAGCTGTTTTAATAGTTAGGCAAATTTATTGGCATTACGGGGCTCTGAAGACCAGCTATGGCACCGAGAGCAGTTTTGCCGAGAAATGCAATCGAAGGCATTCAAATACAGTCAGTTAGCGCATTTCAGAAAGACCTTCTCATCATCCCCGCTCTCCAAAAAGTCTTAACAGCCAAGCTATTATCGTTGAATGCCTAAGTGTGACAAAAGGCGGCAATACCTTATTAAACACATTATGCCTACTAGGTTCTGTGCCTCCTGCCTAGCTGTAGCACGAGTACAGCGGTGGGACCTCAGCTGAACATATGATGCGTGGTGAGAGACTTCATTAGGAAAAAAACAGAACAACCCCCAAATCTCACAATGCTGTAGAGTTTATCAGAAGCTTGCGGTGGGAATCTGTCCTCTTATAACTAGGGGAAATGCACTGCTCCCTTTAAGATGCATGATACTATCCGTGTATCTGTGCCCACAAGCAGACAAGAGGAAAAAAAATAATCTCAGTCCAAGCAGATGCAAGAATTTTGCATGTATGAGGGTGCATTTTGATTGCTGCACTCCATTATCATGCTACCATGCAATTCTATGCGCTCGTATGCTGGAAACGAGCAAAATTTTTGGTCGACGAACCACACGTGATTTTTTTTCCATTACCGTGGTGAACCAAAGATTATGCATGAGCAGTGTTTCTGTGCCATGGACCTTCATGACAATTTTGCTGTTAAACAATCATAAAAAGAACAAAGCTGGACTCTTCTACTGTGAAATACCTGCTAATACAAGTCCTCAGCAAATCTCTGCCTCATGGTATAAAAGCATGGATGAAACTGGTTGCATACAACTATCAGTTTTCCAAATGCATCCTTTTTTCCCCGTCTGGATCACGCCTATGAGAAACATGAAGGTCTGGGGCATTGGTCTGGGGTCTCTGAGGACAGGCTGGAGCAATAGCTCCGGTGGCTGTTGCAGAATGGAAATTTGGGACAAGCTCCCTGAGTGCGCGCAGACCTTCAGCAAGTTCTCATTTGGGGCAAAAAGTCAATCTAGCACTCTCTAAATATGACAGACTGACTGCATGTACGGACAAGCTGCAGAGCGGATGCAAACAGATCTGATCCATACCCTATTTCCAAGCTGTCCCTAGGGACGGGCACGGTAAAACGGTTTTCTACTGAACATCAAAAAGAGGTCAGAGCCAAAACCCCCAAAACATTTGGGCAGCTGAGTTTTGCCGATAAAATTACCGAGGTGCCAAGGTCAGTGCTGCCCTACGCGACCCAGATGCTTCCTTCGTGACCCAGGTCCTTCTACCTGGATTGCACGGAGCTTTTGAATGCCTAATATCTCATCTTTTCCGGGACTGGCACATTAAGCTTCCTTTTATCTCCATCCCCGGAGGAGGATCCGGGAGGTGTGCTCAGGCAGCGGAAAGCCGAGCAGTCGCAGTGATTTGCGGTCAAAACCAGGACCTCCTCCTCTGCCCGTGTTTCAAAGGGAAAGGATGAGCCAGATGTCTGCATCCAAAGAGACAATTTTCAGGAAAAGCTTTCATGAAGCTCAGGCTCACAAAAGGCACCAGAAAGCCGCTTTTTTGGTTTGATGCCTAGACCCAGGGGAGCAACAGGATTTCAGCGCTCTCTTTTTGCAATATTCTCTTACTGACTGGTTTAAATATCCATTTGCAGATGCCTCATTCCCCATCATTGTTCAGGGGCCCAATTTGCCTTTGCTAATTTGGCCCCTGGCACCGGGTGCTGATGCAGCAGGCGTGCAACACCGTGCGCCGCGGTGCCGAAATTGCACCCAGTCCGGGTCGCGTTGCCCGAGTCCTCCAGCTGCTTTTTTACCACCCCATCTCATCTGGTCGCTGTGCATCCAGGGCCAAATTCTGCCCTCCAGAGCTGCGGGGGAAGGGAGGAGGCAGCCTTCCTCAAAGGTTCGGGGAGAAAAACTCAGATTTGGACCGCTCTGTAAGCGCTTTGCTGAACCTGTGCTGTCCTACCCCTGCCCCAGAGGATCTGCCTGGGCACCATTTCACAGCTACATTAAATACATAGCTCTAGTGACATGCCACAGCAATATGTATTTTAGTTTCCAAATCCAAGTGTTTCTCCTTTAAGTTCTCGAGAAACAGCCTGATGCTCCGAGCAAGATTATCTTTCAATGACCCAGCGCGAGACGTTAAAATACCATTTGCACGTGTGTAATCTGCCTAGTGCTGCGAATGTCCTGAAATAGGTCAAACAAGACACTACGCTATATACTTACCAAAACAATACTTTAATCAATTTTAATTAAAAAAGGGTAGGAGGGGGCAGGATGTGCAGTATTCCTTCCTCTGGTGTTGTTTCCTGTTCTGCACAGTATTAAAAGATATTGCTCAAGGAGTTTTTATTTTATTTTATTTAACTCTGGATGCTGTTAGCTCCAGATCAAAGAAGCTGTCTCACTGCCACTGAATTTTATCTGTGTTGAGCCTCAGCAGAAAGGGACTAAACCCAGAATACGTTGACACCCTGGATTACACCTGGATGGAAACCTCATTATTAAGTTGGTGGAAAAATACAACACGAAAACTCTTTTCCTATTCCAAAACAGACACCAACGACACAGCCTGAAATTCCACGCAAACCAAAATTCTAAGGAAAAGCAAATAATTTTTCCTTGCAACTCAAAGACCGCACTCTGACCTCGACATTTTACTTTCATTTCAATACAACCAGCATGAAGCACAAAATGAGAGATCATTTCAAAACAATCTTTACCAATATTTCTGTTTTTTTTCCACCAGATAAACCTTTGTGGAAATCACGTATTTCTGTAAGGCATTTCCTTTTTTTGACGTGTCAGCATTTGCATTAGAAAAAATCCCAACTAGTTTTCCTCGCAGACCAAGTACATGGAGAAGATGAGCCTGACTTGTTAACGGGTGGCAACGGGCATCGCTCTTGCCTCACTGAAGCAGCACTGATTTATTAAGCTCCTCCTGCACATATCTCAATAACACCACATTTCTATGCCAGCAGGTGTGTGGTAGTATATTTTTATATATATATATTTAAAATATGCAAATATATATATATTTTAACCAACAAGTGTTTAATGCTCTTCAAACAAAACACTGCACCCAGCAGACCAAAGACAGCCCATTACACGTTTTAGCTCATTGGACTCCACTGAGAGTTTCACGTCCTGGTCGCCCCATCCCAAATCCCTGGAAAGCAGTTGGATTTTTGTCCGCAGCTGTGCTCGTTGCAACCGAAGTGCGCGGTTAGGATCAGATTGCCACGAAACGCGTGTTGTGCTCCAAGCTACGCTGCAAAGAGAAAGCTGCTCTCTATTTAATGAGAGCAAACTGAGAGCACCACGCACTTCGCTGGGCTTTTTTAACTTTGCTATTACAGCAACCGGCAGTATTACGCCTTAATGGTCGTCTTGGCACATTCTCTCGCCTGCTAACACTTGTAGGAATAAGCGGTCTTTTTGGACAAATTACTAGCTGTATCCTGCTGGGTTGCAGCGCAACATCCAACACCCCCCTGCAAGCTGGCATGGCCTGAACCGAGCGCGGCTCCTTGAAGGATTGCCAGGTGCTTTTTGCCAATAAATTTTTCGAGCTGCTGAATCCATTCCTATTCCGCTGTTCCTAAATCGCAGGTCACTACCGAGATAAAATTGAGACCGAAACCCTCAAATCCACCAGCTAAATTCGCTACAGTTTGGATGCACTCAGTGACACCCTGTTCTGTTGTAGCACTCAAAGCCTAATTATTAAAGTAATGTGAAATCAGTGAAAAAGCAACCTCCCATGGTTACTTCCATGCTCGTTTGTCCCTGGTGATAGCTGCCCTTGAATAATTCAGAAGAAAAAAAGAAATACTACAGCAGGGAAGGAGACGATCCACTGACTTCCCTCTATTCTCTCCACTCTCCCTCAATTTAACAGTTTGTAGCTGTAGACAGGAACATATATTTGGCCAATAAGGCATGACGGCTTTCTTTCTTCTAGCCTTTCTGATTTTCTTTGGAGGAAATACCCATGGATCCCTAATCTTTTCCCTTTGGAAATCCCCCACGTGCCATCCGTGCTGATGAGAAGCACCCAGGGAAAAGCATTCGTGTTGGAAAGGCCAATTCCCTTTCTGTGGCACCAAAAGCGATAAATAAATAAATAAATAAAATGACACAGCCTCTACTTCATCAAGAGCGGATTTACATTTCTCAGCGCAAGTTTAGCTCACAAAGATAGTTTTTTTCCAAATTACTTTGATCTCTTCTGCTGCTCTCAGTATTGTTCACCCCCCCCATGTAAATATGGATCCTTGATGGCTAAGAGTAGACTTACCGCTTAGCGTTAATGCCCGAGTACAGTGCTCCATATTACGAACCCACCATTTCCATCAGTCATGAAATGCTCCGTCCCAGGGAGAAGGCTCTTCCGCCAAATATTTTGGTCCCATATATATACACCTTGTTTAAAACCCAAATATCAACGCCTTTAAGGTCAGCAAATCCCACCTAGAGAAGTTGGTCCAAGCGTGCCACCACGTATCACAGGCCGGAACAGCTATTTTAACGCAACTGGTGGGACAACAGGGAAGAGCCGTGCCCAACATCGGCAAGTGCCTTCTCACTGAGTTATAGGCAAACTTGAGGAAAATAAAGTCCAATTACAGCATCAAATTGCTCAAATCACAGTTAATTCTTTCTGCTGCTGTTCTACTTTACAAAATCTCGTGATCTAATAGTGTTGCAACCTGCTAATTAGAAACCCTGAACCCCAAATCTGCTTATTTACGCACGTAAAAGCTTGTTGGCCCTTTTGCCTCTAGCCTTAACGTAGGATTGCATCGCTTGCATAAGTAAATGCTCACCATGGCAACAGCAATACTTGGATTAAAAAGGCTTGATTGCCTTCTTTCTTTCTCTAGTATTTTTAAAAGAACAAGGGGAATGGATCGATATATTGCTGATGTTGGACATATTCATTTGTCCAACTTACCATGTTTGTTATTAATTGCATGTTTGTTAAAGTCCCCTGTGTTTCACATAACGACCGCTTGTGTTTTTGCCCAGCGAGCTGTATTAACCCGTTTCTTTTTTAAACGGCCTTAGCTTTCCAGGAAAGATTCACCCACTACGTGGTCTCCAGCTTGGCAACTGATAAGAAGTGGAGGTCAACCTCCACTGAACGAGCTGCTCTTCAAGGGCTGCCAGGAGACATTTCTGCAGATGTTGCTGCAGCAGATGGGTGAATGACACTGTGTCAAATCGGTGGCTTCCCCAAAATGCCCAGTGAGAACCATTAATTGCACCAGGGTCATGGAAGAAAACCTCCCAAAGAGTTACGGCAAAAACGTCAAGCTTTGATCCATTTTGCAAATGTCAGAGTGCTGCAGCCACGCTGGCATCACTGCTGAAGTTGTTTCCTCCGGCACGGATCACTTCTTCATCGGCTTTGAAAAAAAAAAGGTGCCATATTTGGGGAAGACGGGGAGGATGGAACATTGCATAAGATCCTACTGGAAAAGTGGGAGCAGGCAGGAAGCAGATTTTTCCTTACAAAGTGAGCTTTTCGTTCTACTTGTTTATTCTGGCAGACAGATGAAACCGTGGGAGGACCTCAACAAAACTGGGTTCCATACAGCCAACCCTGTCCTAATATTATCCTCTGTTAAACTCTCTTTTAGTCTGACTCATCCTTTAAGATTCTGCATCCTTGCTATGATCACTTTCAAAAGCAAAATCAATGTCTTGGGCCCTGTGGGATATAAAAGATGGACATTTATTAGAGTCCTTCAACACGGTCACTGGTCTGTTCTGGCATTTGTGCAATGCCACGTGAACCTGGAAAACATGCTGCAACATGCTGCTCAGCGCTCCCCGCAATATCACGTTGGCTCTGGGAGACACCATTGCCAAGGGCTCTACACAGCCAACTGGAGGTCCACCTGGGGAGCTGCATCATGGGAAGAGCAGAACCCTAGATGCTTTGGGGGCAAAACCAAATGATCTGGGAGACACTGAAACGGGCTTGAAGGTGTGGGGAAAAAAAAAAGAAGAAAGAGCACTCCCAACGGTAAGGATGAAGTACAGATTTGGTCCCACCAGCATGAGGCTCCCGTTATTGGAAGACTGATCATTAAGTCAGGTATCTAAAAATTGGTGCTATTCTCATTTCTGAAGTCCTACCGTATTGGGGTAATTCGCATGGGCCTAGCACAAATGGCACAGGAACTATCAGAGTCCACACTCTCACGGCAAACCAGATGGACAGAGGGAAGAACAATCCAGGTTGTCCAAAACAGCATGAGATGACTGTTTAGACAAGTGAATCCCATTCAAATGTCACATCCACTGCATGGTCTTCAGTGCTGTGTGTGGCTGGTTGCAGCTCTGCTGCCAAAGGTGAAAAGTCCTGCTTTTGGTACCAGGTGGGAAAGGCTCTGCAGAGGCAGAAAGTTTGTCCTGGAGCTTAAAACTGTACCCAACTAACAGAGGCCAGCATCTGGCAAAGGTCGAGGACAGGATGGGAAAGAAGCATCAGAACAGATGGTCCATATAGACAGAAACCAGAGAAATAAAAAAATCCAAAGCAATTGTATGTGTATCATCCCACAAACAGAATCTAAGAAAGAAAATAGGAGAACTAGAACATCTAGCTTTCAACAAGGCTTTGACACAATGGATATACAGACAACTTGAAAAGATAATCACTGGGATAAAATAAAAGCTACTGAACACGCTCAAAACGTGCAGGCTACACCAAGTAGCCTCTCTTAAGGGAAGACGCGTGTTGTGTCAGATCAGATTAACAAATCGAATCATCAGCAAGTCACCCAGAGCATCTATAAATGGAAATTCCAGGTCTAAATAGGGAAGTAGAGTATTAGGACTAGACTTCCAACCATGCACCAGACTGGCAACAGTAACTGTGATGTGCTGAAGGAGCTCTGACAAGACCTCTGCAAAGACAAGAAATGCAGCACAAAAGGGTAACAAACCATACATATACTGCGTATCCAGCCTAAATTTTTGGATATAATTAATGATTATTTTAGGGAACACCCAATCAGGCAGCCCAGGAACAATGAAACAACTTGTGACTTGATCCTGAATAATGTGTAAGGCCCAACTCAAAATACTACCATTGAAGAACCTCCCTGTCACAGGAACCATGATGTATTTAGATTTAACATGGCTGGAGGACTGAAAAGAGATTAAAAGAAAAAAAACACTGACTACTCTTGCATTAAAAAATTAAAAAAAGGGGAATTCAAAGAGTAGCTAAAAAGAACTAATTAGGAGAGAGAATCTCAGTAGTAGCACACAGGCAACTGGAAGCATACAGCCAGTGTATCATCTATTCAACACGAACATAGGTTAAAAGGAAGTTGGTGTGGCTGAACAGCAGGGTAAGATAGTATATTAAAGGCAAGAAGGCATCTTTCAAATATGAAGTTGTTTCAAACAAATCAAAAAAGAAAAAAAGAAAGCAAAGAATCAAAAAAAAAAAAACCTGCTAAGAGAGAACTTCAAAAGACAGTCTAAACAAATAATAAATTCTTCTCAATCACAGCAGCAGCAAGGAGCCTGACAGAGAGGCTGTCAGGTCTATAGACAACCATGCTATAGGAAGAGCACACTGAGAACAAAGCTATATAAAGAAAACTAAGTGCACTTTTTACCCCTGGGTTCAACATGGAAGATCTTGAGGACATCCTCATACCACAGTCTTTCTTCACAGGGGAATCATCCAAGTAACAGCCTCCAACTGAAGTGTCAGTAGAGGACATGAGTTGATACAGTGAGCATTAAGCAACCTCCAGGACCAGATGGTATTCACCCAAAAGTTCTCAATGAACTCAAGGTGAACTACTAAGTGTGGTTTATAACCATCTCTGCTCCCAGAGGGATGGAAGTGGCTTCTTGATGCGATCCAGAGCACTATACACTAGTAAGCCTAACATCTGTACTAACAGAATTAGCTGACACTGGATAAATACGACTTACTTGGGGAACAGCCAACATGCCTCACAAATCTTTGAAGGAGTCAACATGCACATGGGCAAGACAGATCTGGTCGATACATTTAGCCTGTCTTTCCAAAAGGCATTTGACAAGGCTGTTAAAGAAATGAAGCTGCCATAAGATAAGAGGAAAGGTCTTTGCATTGATTAAAAAAAAGTTAAAAATAGGAAACAGAGGATGGTAATAAACGGCCATTTTTCCTCATGGATGGAGGCCAACAGTCCTCAAAACTCTTCTGTTCAATATCCTTATAGATTATCAATAAAAGGGGGGAATAAGTTAAATGACAGCATTTGTTGAGGCTATTTAATTAACGAACATAGTAGACAAAAGCACAAGGTGGAAAAATTGCAAAAGGACTTAATGATACTGAGTGACAAGGTAATACATTTACTTGAAATTCCACTGAAATGCAGTGATGCACATCAGGAAAAAAAATTGCTAGTCTTATACATGCCATAATGGGCTATGAGTTGTCCACCTCCACCTAGAAATGAGATCTTGGAGTGGATAGTTCCATGAAAATACTGGCTCAATACTCAGTAATGGTCAAAAATCAAATAAAAATGAGTAGAAGTTATTAGAAAAAGGAATGAAAAAATAATACAGAATCCCCACATGCATCTATGGTCCACCCAGATATTAAAGACTACACACAGTTGCACATATGGCAACATGAACCACACAATTGATTCATATTCCCCCTCTCCTCCCATCTCAAAAACACAATGATATACTAGAACTGGGAAAGGTACTGAGAAGCATAACAATAAAGACCAAAGGTCTGTAACGTTTTCTATCCCAGGAGTGACTGGGTGCTTCTTCTTGGGAAGAAGACAACTCATGGAGGATGGGAAAGGTCTAAAATGTCTGTGTGCTATGGAAAGAACAAAAAGCAAATAACTGTGTGTTGTCTCTGCCCATAAAAGAACTAGGAGGCATCGGACAGAACTAGCTGGTAGCAGAAGCAAATCAAACAAAAGGAGATACTTTACGCAACTGGGAAGTAAGCCACACCGTGCCTTGATGCAGAAAGATGTGGATGTTAAAATTTTTCATGGGGTCAAACAGTAACTAAGCAGATGCAGGGGGGGGAAAAAAATCGCTATGGCCCATTAAATATACAGACAGCACCTCTGCTGCAGGATGTCCTTCAGTCCCAAATCACTGGAGACTGGTAGATCGCAAATCAATAAGCATCTGTTCGGCTCTTACTCTCTTCCCTGGAGATCTGCCGTTATCCACGGTCAGAGACAGGACTGAGCAAGCTAAACCTTTTGTCCAACCTGTTGCAGCCATTCTTACATTGGCACTTCCAATTTGCTGTATATAAGCAGACAGGAATAAATTGAGACATGCAAGAGCCCTTCTTGTAGAGCATTAAAAGAAATGAGAGTTGTGCTTCACAACGCCTGGCGCCCGATCTGGAAGTCTGTTTTCGTTCTACGAGAAAAGGGAGTAGCTGTGCAATCTTAAGACTTGTCTTGACGGGATAAAAGGAAGTTTCTTATCAAACATTATTTAGCACATGGTGACTAACATGGGGCAAAAGTGTCGTTTTCACTTCTTCACTGATGCAAATGCTAAATTCACCACATGCGAAAACTATAAAGTGCTTTGTCAGCATTTGAATATTATCATGGGCTAATTAGGGGAAAAAAACCAAACCAAACCAACAAGCCACCCAAACACCCAAGTTTTTTCTACTGCAGATGATCTGTTAACCTGAAAAATGATGCAAGTTGTCTCTTTCTGGGAACTCCAGGAAGCTGGCAGGCAGAAAACTCCTGAAGTCACAGCAGTTCAGCAACTGGTTGGATCCTGGAAATATTTCCTAACCCACTGCCAATGTACTCAGTTCATGTAGGAGATGGGCTCATGGTACCCCAAGAGTTGAACGTGATTTGCATCATTGAGCGTTCCCCAAAATGCACCTCCAAGCTGTATTTGCATGCTGCAGCACAGAAACGTCGCTGCCTACTCACCGTCTACTTAGTTCAGTGCCCCACATTTGAAAAATTCGGCAAAGTAAGGGCAGGTATATTAACCCACACGGACAGGTGAACCTAAAGACGACTAAGGGAATCTGCTGAGAAATACTGACAATAACTTAGAGAACAACGAGCCAAAAGCAATGCGTTTCCAGGAAGCATCTTAACATCCCTTCACGGGCTGCCCTGAGTTTTCCGGCAGCGACAGCTCCTGAAAGGTACTTTCCCATACTTCCACTGGAGGGCAGAAATATCCCACGTTTCCATTTCCATAAGCGACACTTCAGCTCATTGCCACAGACCTATATGCTTAAAAGAGCTTTAGCAAGGTCTCGCCTTCAGGAGACGTTCTTGTATACTCAAACTTTAATTTGTATTCAGGTTTATTAGCAGCTTAGCTTTACAAATCAATGTCAGGATTTTCACAAAATATTGCTGTTCTCCTACAGTTTTAATCCTCACTTTTCTCTGACTGCTTGAGGCTGCTTTACTGAAGAGCATCAACCACGATTACAGTTTATCAACATCAGCTCTGCTGAGTTATCAGAACATCCTCATCTTTCCCATGTTTCCCCTCACTACAATATTCCCAGTTATCCTTGTGTCCCATATACTCTAAAAATGCCCCCAGTGCACCCCTACCTCTGCTCCCTGCATTATCTGCAGCACTCCAAGGTCACCCTAGGGTCCCTAGACACCTTTCCTTGAGGTAGCACAAATACGTTGAGGGTACCTATGTGCTAACTGGCCGGTTAACATGCACACTGGTTTCCCAGCAGACAAACTGGTATAAAAAAACCCTAAGGCTTGTGGAGGTGACCTGGGAAATTATGGGCTGTAACACGAAAACTATAATAAAGAGTAGAATTAGCAGATACAGGTGCAAAGTGGATTTCGTAAAAGGGAAAAGGGACCTATGCCTCACAAACCTATCGGAGTTATTGAAGGGGTCACAGACAAGGGTCAGGACACTTGACAGAGTCTATTTGATTTCCAAAAGTCATCTCATAAGGTTCCTCAGCAAGGCAATTAAAGCAGCTAAGCTGCCAGGAGATGAAAGGAAAGGTCTTCTCATGGATAAATAACCACTTCAGAGCGTGGAGGTCAGCGGGGGCAGTCACCAGAGATCTGTGGTGCTGCCCCCTTTAATGGATTCAAAACTGGCCTGGCAAAAGGTTTGATAGCAGAATGATAAGGTTTTCTGTTGACATTAATTATTCAAAACCAAAAACAAACAAAAAAACAACAAAAAAGGGCTAACTGCCAAGTGCTGCAGCAGGACCTTAGGAGATTCAGTGACTTGCTAATAAGTTGTCAGATGAAATGAAATATAGATAAACTGATACGGGTAGAAAAAGCATTCACAACTTTTGATATCAAAAGATGGGCCCTGAGAGGGTTGGACCCACTCAGGAGTAGGCTCTGACATTTGTGATAGATGGCTCCCTGAAAGCATCAGCTCACTGCTCGGTGACGGTCAAAGAGACAACCTGAACGTCAGGGATTACTGACGGAAAGGAGCAGAAGACAACCTGCCTTTGTACACATCTACTGTACCCCTGCTCCTCTAGTACAAGGTACCACTCTAGTCAACCCGTATACTGAAATAGCAGTAACGTGAACTATTCAGAGAAGGGCAGTAAGGTAGGAACAAGCTTCTACGTGAATAACGACAAAGCCGGGACTCTGAACTAAGAAAACCCCATGGCAAGGATGGCTGGAGGTTCAGAGGGCACTTGGAGGAAGCACGATGTATATCCATGCTCCCTATTTTTGCTCTTCCTCTTGCACACAGCTTTGAGCCTCACTGGGGATGAGGTAAGGGGACACCTCATCTGATCTAATAAAGACACTCATATCTTCTTACTGATCAAAAAAGGGGTTACACATTAAGCAAACAGAGTTCATCACTCCTTGGTTTCCACGCGGGTCAAACTCAGGCGGGCTGCTAAGAGCTCATTCAAACAAGTTTGGGGACAGTGATAAAACCATATTTTTAGAAACCTGCTCAATTCTGACTTTAGGTCCACCCTTACCATTTGGCATTTTCAGGATTTACTTAAGGAAGGGAGATACAACTTCCTCAGGATTATAAATTATTTTGAAAGTATCTACATGCTCAGTGTCTGCAGTAGTGATGAATATGGTCTGCTATAAGGAATTCTTCTCCACACTTAAGTACCTAAGTTTTACAGACTAATTGTTTCACAACTAAAATCAGAAATGCAAAAAGTTGCTTGCTTGCTGCTGTAATGATCTGATGTTAGTTCACTAAAGCACCAAGTAATTTTACAGGTGAAACTTTTCCCACTGTCTCCTTCTCTGCCATTTACATTTAGATCTTTGGACCAGAGATGGGAATAAGAAGGTGTCAGCTCCAGTTCTGCCTTGGCTTTTCTTTTTTGACTTCTGGTAATTTGCTTAATCTCTCCATACCTGTTTTCTTATTTGTAAAATGAGGATATACTCTGAAACTTATTTAAGAAAACATGTCTGGGATCCGCTCAAAGAACCACTTTGCTCGGTATTCTGTTCTCAAGAATGACCAAGGGGATCCACAGGGAAAAAGCAGGGCAAGCACATAGTGATATTTCTCTTGAATACTCTCTCGGCAATTTGAGGTTCAGACATCTCCTAGGGAAGGGGTGCTGGCCTTGCATTCAACCTCTGCATCACCTTCTGAGGTTTCTTGATGGAAGACAGATGAGCTGGTAACAACAGCTCAAGATCTGGGCAGCTTTTCACGCCCCTTCCCACCTACGCTGAACCTCATCAGGGTCAGCAGTAGCTATCACAACGGTGTTACACGAAGGGAGGGAGTTTCACACGCCAAAATGATCCTGGTTCCCAGAGTACATGGGAGGGTGGACATGACTGCTGATTTCTGCGGTGCGAGCAGCATCCCGAGGCAAGGTCAGCCAGGCACACAAGTAGCAGACAGAAAACAAAATGGCCTTGCCACCAGGAAAAAAAATTCAGACACCTTTCTTAGTGCAGCTCTGCAGCAAAACAAACACAAGCCCTGCAACGGTAGCTTATGATAAAGGGGATTATTTCAAATGAAAGCTGCTGTGTTATAGCCTTTCCCCACCTTCGGCAGTCCTGTTGATGACCTCAGCCACACAGAGCAGACGCAGCAGCAAAAATATATATTTTACCAGCCAGTCACGACTCTCTGAATCCCTGCGTGGGTCCGGGCAGAGCACAGGAAAATGCCTGCCTCCAGCTCTCTGCTCCAGCCACTCTCCCCTCCTGCCTTGGGTGGAGGAAAGGAGCTCCTGTAGCTGCATCTGCTGCGGGCTTGTCCATGGCCAGGGCTTCAGGAGCAGGAAAGCTAGCTTAGCACCCCCCCCCAGCCCAAACGAGAGGAGGACTGGGCCACCATCTACAGCATTGCCATAAATCCAAAGTTTTGTAGTTAACACTCGCACGTATCTTTGTGGCACAGAGATGCCCAGAGCTGGTTTTTTCCAACAGAAAGTGAACCAGTCACACAAGAACGATCATCTCTATTTCGTGATACGACACAAAGCCCCAGGTTACAGCAATGATCTTCTTGTTGCAACACCGCATCACAAACACGCATCCAATACTAGTCACCCTATACACAAAAAACACCCCAAAGTTGGATTCATATCTCAAAGAGGATCATGCACCTCCTTTCAGCAGTCGGTATTTTCCTCCTTCAACATCTTTACTGAACTGCAAAATTATAACCACTGCTCACCAAGAGCATGAAGTGACCCGATAACACATTTTTTAATATAACAAAAATAATACTTAGCCAAAGGTAAATAGGCACTTTCAGTTTATAACTACGTAGCCAAACACTTGGTTTCTGATAAAGATCATCTTCCTACATTTCCCCTCCACTAATGGCTACATTGTCACTCGAAACTCCCCAAAGAGCCTTAATGACTTCTTCGTTTCCTGGAATTAGCGGTGGTGGTTTGGAATTAGCTTCTACTGCTGCAACGCAGGATCGAAAATGAATTAGAAAAGGGCTGAACTCAGCCCCACACCGAACAAGCGTAATTGTGGAATTTTACTGTAAGGCTCTTCAGGATAAAATGCAGCTGACTCTTGATTAACAACAGGCAACCCAGACAAGGTCAGAACTCCTTTTTTAAATGGCACAAGGGAATTATGGATGTCTGCATCTAGCAGGGTAAAATAAAACCTGTTTTTAAAAACATATTGGTGTTTTATTGTGTTAAGGTATAAAAATGCATTTTTTTTTATCCCTGGTAGGTTTTAATCTTATATAAACAGCCTATGCAAGACCCAGCATTGCTGTAATAGTCCTTTGTACAGCAGTCGTGGCATTTCCAAGGCTACTGGGGCTCCAAGCTGTACCAACACCGTGGTGAAACCTCTCCTCTGGGGACATGGAAGGAAAGAGAGGACCATTTCAGCTGAAAGGCTGCGAGAAAGGTTTTTCTCCCACCATTTTCCACACCAGCCGCATTTGTTCCTGCTCCGCGAGAGGGGCCACGGATGCGAATCTCACCCATGATGAGCAGCCAAAGTGCCACTGACCTGCAGTGAGCCTCACTCATTTCTGCTGCGCTGCAGCTAAACGCATCGCTCTCTCCCTCCGCTGCGTGCTTCCCTTCCCTGCTGTTTGTTTCCTGCTTGGATGCCGTGCTGCTCCGCCTTATTTCTACAGCTCTCTTGATTCCTCTGCCTTCTCTCCAGCAATACCTATTGCTTTTCCCTTAAACTACAATGCAAAGCATGCACCGAGCCATTCTTCTTGCGTTTTCCTTTCAAGCATGGCTCCATGGAAAACGTTATGGGAGATGGATATACTTTATGAGGTCTGTGACATCGGCATGATGGGCCACAGCGCTCATGAAGGTGACACCAAAGGTAACAGGTAACCAAAGGTAACCGGCGACACCGAATGTAGCTCCCCTCCCTACCTCTTTGCTCCCCAAAAAGCAGTGAAATGGGGGCAAGAGTCATTCCTTCATGATAGTAGGCATTTAGGACCTAACAACATTGTCCCTTAAACATCAGGCCTACGTGCCACCACTCACTTCTCTTCAGTTGCTGCGGCAAACTAAGTGTAGGCCACTTCTGTGGTCACATCTTCTTGAACAGATAATATTCTCAAATTAATCTTGGTCTGACAACTCCAAATACAAGTCATGGGCTGGGGGAACCAAGAAGTCTAAGGACACCAGAAGAGATGCAGCTCTGTCTGCCTTTCCCCAGCTTTGGGAATGAGCGGTGCAACCAGAGAGAGGAAGCTCCTGTGTCCCCACGCTCGGACGTGAGTGGGAGTTGGTACCAATGAACCGGAGAGATTATGTTTCCCCCGTAAACCGAAAGGTTCAGTGTGCAGTAGCTAAAGTGAGCAGTCAGCGCACAGCAGATGACCTGCCCGAATCCAAGTTCGGAGGTTTGAGATCATTGCAGCATTCTTCTTTCGGCTCTTCCTGCGTGGGCTGGAGCAAGAGACCCTGTGGTTGTTAAGGATGGAGGCGGGTATCTGACCTAGAAGTCCCTGCCTGGCATTTGAATTGGAGCCCGTATCTCATTTCAGGAATTCTTACAACTACAGGACTAAACCTAACGCCTGGGTCCTCAAAGTCCACAGTGAGAGTGTCTGCTACACAGAAAACCTCTTCTTGTGACCACCTGTTCTCTGCCACCTACACACTTGAGCTGTTATGCTATGAGTAGCACAGTGGTAGGTCAGATTTGTCAATCTTACCAGCTGGAAGTTGTCTTCATCCAGCTGCAGAGCCCCTCCAAGATCCCCAGGAATGTCCTACACCACATCAGACACCAGCGAGCTCCTTTTGCTGTGATGCAGCTCCTCCCCCAGCCTCTCAAGCCCCAAAAAGTCATCA
Source organism: Dromaius novaehollandiae (assembly GCF_036370855.1). Classification (NCBI taxonomy): domain Eukaryota; kingdom Metazoa; phylum Chordata; class Aves; order Casuariiformes; family Dromaiidae; genus Dromaius; species Dromaius novaehollandiae. The sequence goes on along the minus strand of NC_088103.1, from coordinate 7,167,557 downwards.
CCAGCCAAAAAGGCCTTTCTGCTCCTATTGACTCACTTGTTATCCAGGCAGTACAGTTCTGAGAAGTGTAAACCTAGACAGAGTAACCCAACTTGCTGTAACTGGACTATTTCTATAACAAGCCTTTCTAGAGTTGTCATCGTAGATTGTTAATCCCACCCTGTAAACCAGTGGGGAGGTCCACATCCTTCGGTGGGGGTGGTAAGAGCGAGGACCTTTGGGACCCTGCTCAGCACTGCCATGAGCCGTGACTTGATACTCTCCCACCATGGGGATCTGCACAGATGGGCAGCAGCAGAAGGACCAGCTGGGAGGTGGTGAGGGCTGCAGAGCACCTCATTGCCAAGGACAGAAAGGCATGTCCACAGAGTCAGGGGAAATCACAGACCAGGACACTGATTTCCCAGGATGAATGCAATCTGGAAAAGTTGAGAACGCACTCTCATATTGGGGGAAAAAAAAAAAAAAAATCAGTTTGAGCAAGAGCGTGACCACCTCTTACGCACTCCCATCTTTGTAGTGGAGACAGAAACCGCCCAGGCAATTTCATGGTCAACACACAGCAACCATATATATACGAGGAGGTAACACTGACTGTATAAGGATGCCTGAAAAGGGAGGCACAGCTTCCCAGCACAGGTAAGAAGCTATTTCTAGATCTGTGTCGAGAGGTCAGGCACTCAACACTTGACTACTATTCGAAAAGATAATTTTTAAATCACTTCGCTGCAAAGATGAAGCACAGAAAAACATTTCAAGGACCTCTGAAAAGAGATGCTGAGACATACCCTAGAGTTGTAGTGCGGCGCAACGGAGATGCCTAACAATATCAGTTTCTGATGTAGTGCTTTCATCAGTAGATCTGAAAGGCTACATATTTTTTTTTCAGATCAAGAAACCGGAGGTCGGAGAAAAGCAACTGGCCCAAGGTTGTTCGTGGTGCTGTTCAACACTGTTGAACAGTCAAAGGTTTTAGCCACCCTGTTCCTTCCAACCCAACAGATTCACACAGTGAGAGCAGGAGAAACCGTGAAATTTCTTCATCTAATACTACAACGTACTAACCATAAATTAAGAGTGCCATCCCAAACCAGCTTCAAGGCAGGCAGATGTGAGAAGAAGAGATGTCAAGAGAAGGGTTATCGCAATGCGACTGCAGGATTAACCTGCTCAGGTCAGAGCACAGAAAAGCCTATGGCTCCAAATTATGAAATACACAGTGCAAGGGAAAGAGAGCAAAAAAACCTATATAGAAAAGCAATTCTGAATCACAGGATTCAGCCTCAGCTGTTGGGACGTGTGTTTTGATGTCTGCTGAGGAGCATGGAGGCCGGCACCCCTCAGGGCACGTGGGAAATGGAAAACTACTGCAAGGATGGTATGACAGAGACATTGCAAACCATACCCTATGTATTCAAAACGTCACGTTCACATCCTTCCAAGCTGGTTAGAAATGCAGGCATCTCCTACGGAGCTCACTGACACACTGTGGCACTGCGAGACGTGTCCTTAGGAGGTTTTCCTAATTATTTCCTGCTAGCTGTTTCAGCTAATCTGTATTGCTCACCTGGATTCGCTGACAACTACTGAAGCAGTGGATACTAAATCATTTACTGTAATATATTAACTAGAATATGTTTCTTCACAAAACCTCTGCAATTGCATACTAACATAACATGTTTTCAGCTCATGAGCTATACCAAATGCAGAGTCTTTTTGGTGTGGTGGAGCCCTTCCCATGAAACAGCCCTAAAAGAAAGCAATAGTAAATCATAGTTATTTCCTCATCAGAAAATGTCAACCTGACTTAAGTATTGGCCATGTATTTTCAAAGCAAAAAATGTATAAAACCAGCCAATAAAAAATATTCCTGGAAGCAGGACTCCTCCTTCCCCCCAAGCCCTGCTTCCACCAGGAAACTCAATTACCCTCAACTTTCTCACGTTTAACTTGCATCGATTTCCCCCTTCCCAGCTGATTTGGCACCCGTGCAACCACTCCAGTCGCTTGCAGATACTCCGCAATCCTGGGAATCGTGCACAGAGACGGAGTGCGGTCTCTGAAGAACTCTCTTCATTTCTTTATTCTCTACCGCCGTACCAAGCCGGGTTCCCATAGAAACTGAGACTAAAGAGCGGAAGAGCAAAATACAAATGCACAGGTCTAAGCTGACAGTGTTATGTTTTATTAGATGTATAAATATGAAAGAGGCACTGGGTAAGAGAAGCGTTCTAACAGAAAAGCCAGATAATGCTACCCCTTATCAACTAAACACAGCGAATATAAATTTTTTTCAGAGACTGCAATCAATGAGCGCTGACTATTAAAAGACTGATACTGCTCTCTGGAATTGAATCATTTCCTAGATTAGACCATTTTATTCCTGAAGCTCGCTCACAATACTTATTTTCTGAACAAACAAAACAGTTTCTCCTCAGCCGAAGGCCTGATCCCGAATTCCCCGACCACCCCAAATTGCAATCGATTCTTGCAGAGTGCAACCAGAGCGATGCATTGCAGGAACAGGGCAATAATTGGTAATTTAAAGGAGGCTCAGGGCCTTGTAAGGTGGATATTATCATTTTAAATGGGTCTTGGCCTGGAGAATGAAGCTCTTCCCTGAAGAACTGCTTGAAAAAGCACAACCTTTCTGTGTGTTCAATATTTTAAGCAGTGCTATACGAGTTTGCTCATTTTATAAGTAGCCCACAGTCCCGTAAAATTGTTCCAGGATTTAAAGTCAAAGTGCTGTTTCGGGCTTCTGGGTAATCATCGTGACTAAAAGCCCTGCATCCTTCTGGCCTCAAAGTCCTCGCGCTTGGTCCCGCTTGGCATCCTTGCGTGATGCCAGGGCCTCGCGTACCGCGGGGCAGGGTGCAACGTGAAGCAGGGACCATGGCTGCCCTATGGGACCACCAGCAAGGAGGTCTTGCAGAAGGAGCTTGCAGGTGACGTACGGACCAGGAAAACCCCCGAACTCCTCACTGCCACCGGCCCCACGGAGCAGCCCTTCCCAGACGCGGTGATGGGCTCCCAGCTCTCGAACACGAACGTAAGCCAAGCCGTAGCCTGCATCCTGCTCCTCTGGCCCCCGACCGCTTTGTAGGAGAGCCTGGCCAGGTGGCCCACGCAGGAGACAGCTGCGGCCATCTGCCCAGCTCGAATGAACAAAGCCTTCTGCATGCCACCGGCCCGGCTGTATTTACACTTATCTAAAATATTAACGCCTTTGGCAACAGCAGCTCAAGGACCGTTCCAAACCCAGGTCCCTAACCTAGTGTAAAAGTGATTTTCTGAACAAAGAGCATGCTTTCTTCACAGTTTTGAAGAACTGAATATATTTTCAATGTGTTACTGGATTTTTTTTTCCCCTCTCTCAACAGAGCTAGCTTTAAAAAAATCTAGATGAGGTGCTTTATTAAAGATTCAGGACTTCAGGAAAATTAGCAATTTGATTGCCACTGAGAACTGCCGTTATGATACTAGAATCCTGCACATAATAAACAAGATTTTTGAAAGCAGAAGAGAGAGAGAGTAACGTTGTAATAAATTATTTCAAGTTCTGAAAAATTCTAAAAAGCCAATGCTAAAATAACCTTTAAAACATTTGAATTAATGCAGCCTTTTCTTATAACGGTTCAAGTTTCAAGCAAGCACATTTGCACCCATATGCAAATATCCCACTGGTATTTATCTTGTAACCAAAATAAACAGTTCAGATAAAATTAACTTCAATGGCACTGCATGCCCATGTAACCAAATTTCTTACTGACTCACGGCCAGAAGCGCTGGAGGTCAGCGTAGGGACCCCCAAATTTAAGTGTTAAGCGGAGGTTTACAAAGGCACTTTCTCACTGCAGTCTTCAGACTACAAGGGCTTTCCATCACCAAATACCCTCACGGTACCCAAAAAGTTTCTTTCCAGGAATTCCTCTACCTCAGCTCCTGATCATCCTCATTTTGCTTTTTTTGTAAGGGGTGACACAAATAAGCCCTATCCTGAGCCCCCGCAGCAGGAATGGCACCCTCTCCTAAGCATGTTCATTTTCTAAGTATTTTGTATGCTAAAAATCTTGGGGAAAATTAAGCAAACTTGAAAATAGCTCAGGTAAATTTTCTCTCTTTTTTTTTTCCCTTTGGAAAAAAAGTGACATCCAACATCCACTGAAGCAAAAGGACAATTCATTTTCATGGCTCCCGTTGACTTCTTGAGCGACACAGCCCCCGGCACACCTAAAGCTCAGCTTTTTTAAAGGTTAGACCTCTCTACTAAATAGCATAGGAGATGATGTAGGTCAAGCAAACATCAGAATAGGGTTCCCCAACCCCACACACCATGTCCAAACCAATATTGCAAAATGCTGGAGGCCATTCAAAGACACTCACCATAAAATGACCCTTCACTCAAGGGATCTCTAGCTCTAGACATGTCCACATCCGAAACCATTACCAACCTTTATGCAACACATTAGAAAAATGAAAGTGCAGGACCACTTGTTTCCAGCCTTTACACCTTCTACTTATCTCCTGGAAAGCCTGAATATTTTTTCCCCTTTCCAGGAGCAATAGATGGTGGCTGTCCTGAGTAACGAGGCAATTGCAAAAACCTGGCTGCTTTAAACAAAAAGGGATTGAGACTTGTGCAGAAACAAGAGAAAACACCCCTGGTTTTGCTTCTGGGTTTAACAAGTTCACATAAAGAAACCTGAGGTTACCAGGGATTTGTTTTCCTCGACTGCCAGAGGAATATTCGATGATAATTAATTTTAGGGAGGGCTTTGCAAGGAGCCGAGCACAGGCGATGACCACTGCAAGGCTTTACTGGCACTCTCTGGGAGGACTTTACCCTTTGCAAACGCGGCAACCATAAAAGACGAGAACAATTCCTTTTTTAAATGTCAGCTGCAACATTTAGCATTTGAAACAGCAATAATTTGCATGCAAGACTTTTTTTTTCCCCGAGACGTGAACTTTGGAGCTTTATTTTCTTGCTGCTGTGCTATCTCGTGCAAGCAGCAGGTAATGCCTTGACTAAACCCATCTCGATGTTTAATAAACATTTTCGTGTCAAAACCTAGCCCAAATACAAACTGTAACACTTCCATTATTGCCTAATTATTAAAACAGCCTATTTGTAAGCCGTGGGGGTGATAACGGGATCATAAAACAGCTTTCGGATCTCAAAGAGATAAACTTGAGACACCGATTTCCCCGAGCGTTTGAAATCAGAAAGCGAGCTATGAAGCTGCGGAGGTTTAGAGAAATGGCTAATGTTTCAAAGCATAGAAAAAGTTACTTAGTCCGTGCAAACAGCATTTCTGGGGAGAGACTGCCCCTTTCCTACATGGAAAAGGAGTCACGGGCAGTGTACTGGCGTACTGCCAGCGCATTTCTTATTACGGGCTCCTAAAGCAATGTGAAGCCATAAGAACATTTGGCCAGAGATGAACGATATCACTTAGGCACAAAAACAGTCTCTAAAATGAAATAAGCCACAGCGATCCATTAAAATCGCAGCGTGCAAGAAATGCAGCTTCATGAGAAAGCATCATCGAGAAGCGTGAAGGATTAGGAAACATCCGAGCAAACCTCCCTCGCTTAGGAGCACCGCTGCACTCGCAGCTCCAGAAATGCTTTCTTGAGCACGCTTTATCAAGATCGCATGAGACTAATCCCTTGTTTCGTTACCGAGAAATTACGTGGTTTGATGCGTTCTGTACGGTGACCCTAAAAATCACACCTGAAAATGAGACCGTAAGGATGGAGCGCAAATGTGTTTGCATGTGATGCTATACTGAGCAGACAGAGCTGGAAACACCTCACTCCCATCACTAGTGAAGTGTGTTTTAAATACACCTACGAGTAACGTCCTCTTAACTTGCATCACAAATTTAATTACAATAGCCCTATTACAAACCTCCAGGCAGTTTTATATTAACCTCCGAAATAATGGGGAAGATCAGACTTTGATTAAGGTGCTTCGGGTTTGGCCAAATTAATAGAAATCGTAAGATAAGAGACTCTCGCCATTAAAGACTTTTGGCAACCTGCAATATAGGTGCCACCACAGTCCAATATTGCTTATATTTGGTATTAATAAGCATAAGATGCGAGCAAAAAATTTAAGTTTTACGTGGACTGCAATTAGCAGCAAAGTATCGGAAGAAGACTGTAAGCCACATCTGGAAATTAGTTTGAACTTTTAAGAAAAATTATCATCTTTTTACAGCGAGAAAAGGAAAGAAGATACTTTGCTTTGGCATCTCAGCTGCTAGCGTGACAGAGGCGTCAGTGGTAAGTTCGAAGTTAAGGCCGTATTGAGGTTTTCACTTATAGCAGGATTAAATTTCTTCCATTTCACAGTTCAGCGATCGAATTTCATCTTTGAATTTGACACAATTACTGTGCATGGGTCAATTGAATTTGCCATGCGCTTTTTGGGTGCCACGCTTACCAATTTTCCCAAGGGGAACAAATATAAATAAATACAATATAAATATAAAATACATTTTCACTCATCTTTGAAACACGGACCCGCCACTTAGCTCTTTTCCCTCTCTTTTCCAACAACTGCATGCACCAAAAATTCACAACTTTGTGCCTGTAGCTATTCCCATCACATCTCATCCTGAAAAGGCTTTTGTTTAATTTTAGTTTTTTAAAGTAAACGGGAAGAAACTCATTTCTTTCCTCTGGCAACACTTCTTCCAGCTCTGCTAAGGGAAGTCAACACCAGGGAGACTGGGCTCCCCCATCTCTTCCTCTGACGTTGCTGCCCATGCCGGAGCCCCTATAACCCTCCAGAAGACTCTTTTAAGAGTTGGTCAGGCACAACTGGTCTAGTAGATAAGTCCAGCACCGGAAAAGCAACATATAAACCCCAAATTATTTCCATCTTTTCCAAAATCAGGACAGAAGTACCACTGAGCTGACTCCATTCAAGTGCCTATATGTCATTTAAAGTCCTTCTGATGCAAGTGGGACCCAACTAGCCCATATTCCAGTGGCATAGTAATTGCAGAGGTGTTCATATGGTCTTTGGGACAGCTCTAAAATGCATTGAATGCCAAATGTCCAGATCAAGAAACTGGGCAAAAAATGTTTTAATGCAACCTCCACCTCTCCATTCCTCATGGGTGCCAAACTGGGCCAAAAGTTCCTCCTTAAAGCTACTGTGACTGTGCTATACCAAGCTACATATGACCATACCGGGTTTAGTAAAGTATTCTCAGCAATCTCAGAAAAAAAATTTAGATAAAACGCCAGAAGAATAGTTAATATTTCTAATATGCAGATCTACATTTCCATCAAGTGCTAACATGCACAACGGGAACTGCTGAGCCGGTACCTGCAGTCACAGCAGCACTTCTCTATTTTCTCCGGAATGACAGTCATAATCTTCCAAAAGCTCTCTGCTGCATTTTTATTTCATCACCTCTGAGCTAGTACGGGCCCTAATTTTATAAAACAAATGCACCAAAATATTATAGTAGCAGCCTGCTTCAAAGGCACTTTTTTTTTTGCTAAAGTTCCACCTGACACAGCTCATTATTGTATCTAAAGGTCGGGTTTGGAAGAGAAAAAGCACATAGATTATTACCTAAACAAAAAAGACCTGCTTTTAAAAGCTAATTCAATATATCCCTTGTGAGCTACGTAGTGCATTACACAGTGCATTTTCTCAGGAGGAAGGCAGCCATAAAGCGTACCCAGGGGAGATGTCTGCAGGAATAATGCAAGTCTTAAAGTAAATAGCACTTCACCTTCAAAAAAAAAAAAAAAGGAAAATCACAATTTAGCAATCTCCACTAGCTTTAATCAGGAATGCCATACCGGATGTTAAACAATTCCCGAGAACTTATTTGCTAAGTAAACACCTATTTATTCCAGCAATTGGGAAAATGTGATGGTTAGACTTGGATACAAACTATAGCTGGCTTCAGTATGAAGTTAGAAGTGATTTAAGGCCAGGCTCTGTTATACGCGAAATTCTCCAACAGAAAGAAGAAGTAGCCTCACATATGAGCGGTCAAATAACACCATCTAAAGTCAAAGCTACCTTCTCAGTGCTTTTTTCCAAAATAACAGGATATTTAATCTCATACAAATTTAAATTTATAAAATGCACGTAATAGGCTGGGCTCAGTTCTGATTTGTTCACAACACTAATTAAGCAAGAGAATTACTTTAATTGTTTACACAGTTTAAAAAAATAGATGACTGCAACCTCTTTTTCATAGCATTAAAAAATTCCCCCCCACACCCCTCTCTTTTAGCATCTTCCGCAACCTTTTTTTTCCTCTTCCTCCCCATTCTGGCACAGCACATAGCCAAGACAAAAGCTGGTTCCCATATGTTCACTAATTCAGAAAACAATTGACACAAAGGGAGATGGAGCCAATTCTTACAGCTCCTTAGGCTGTCCAAACTTTTGCAACTCTGTGAGCCAGAAAGTGTTTTCTCCTGCAGAAAAATTTCTCATCTAAGTGTAGTCTATGGGTCAGTGAAGTATTTCAGCAAAAGCTTTCAAAAAAAAGAAAAAAAAGAAATCTCCAAAACAACAAATAAAAAAAGAAACCCCAAAATCCTGTGGCCCAACAAGAAGTCAGAGCTTAATTAAGTCATTCCCTTTAATTGGTCGCTCCCATTTTGGAACTCTGAAAATTTCACTTACGGCGATGATTAAGATAAATCTTTTTTTGGCTTATTTTCCTAAAAGGAAACAAAACAAACCCAAAATAATCGTTTCCTAATACACAACAGTATTTAGTAAATGAGATGAACTGGACAACAGTCATCCAAAATCCCTGGACTGTTTATATCGTCAAACACTGCGCACCACTGCGCTTGCTGCATTTAAAGCTTTCCCATCTCACCAAAACAGGTGTTTGCATGGAGATAAGCCACAGTCGACCATGGGCCACGGCCCTTTTCTGTGCCCTGAAGACCATTAGGGCCAAATCCAGCCTTTAGAGAGAAGCCGGCCAGAACTTGAACCCTGGCACTCGTAAACCAGCAAAGACCAGATGTCTACAACACCTAAATACCAGTAAGTCTGACCAGATCACTGCCAACAGTCTTCAAATACTCCAGTTACGTAATTAATAAACAGCAGTCCTTACACACAAGGTGCATTAAGATACAGTTTAACCCAGAGCAAGAGCGTGCTTCTGCAGCAAGTCCCCTGGCAGTTCCCTCTCAAACCCTTTGGCTCATGTCTCAGAGATGGTACAAGAGCATCAATCTGCTTCCACGTGACCCTCAACCAGAAGATCGGGAGCTGATCTAGCATGCTCCAAGCGCTCTCTAACGTTCAGTCCATGGAATCAGACTCAAAGCAATCCAGAGGAAAACCCCACCAAAATGCACGTACTTTAGATGCGAGGTCCTCGTCACCAGCATTTTTGCTCTACTAATCCATTCCCATTGATCTGTACTAATACGGACTTATCCACATGCAGTAAACATTCATCTTTTAGAGACGATTTCCACCTAAAAAAGCAGCCCCTCAAAGGAAACCTCACGAAGGAGAAGAAAAAGCTGTATAGGAAGGAAATACGTAGAGATGCAGATGCAGCCCTCCAAGGAAGACGCCTGAAGAGCAACAGAGGACACCTGAAACTACTTTCCCTTTTTAACACATTGACCAGGAAGAAATGACATGGACTTTGGGATACAAAGAGTTCATCTTGCAAAACGTAACACTTCGGACGCAGCACGTTGAAGGTCTTAAACAGTAGATGGCATCTGCACACCAGCTACCGGTCACTGTAAGACAAGGAGCAAGTGTCAGTTCAGCCAGGCACGAGCGTGTGCTTAGCTCCGAGTCCAAAAGTTTTCCTAAACTGGCATCGTAGAAAATCCTAGTACTAGAAGGTATCTTGGTACGTATTACCGTTTTGTAAGCAGCCAACGGAAGGACAACAGAAGGGACATGACACCATCCCGTTTGCTCAAACTGTAAAGCTGTATTTAAATAATTCTTATTAAAATGAGGTCAATTCTACTTTTAAATCCAAAATGGAGGGGGAGAGGGAAGTAGAAAGGAAAGCATGCATCTAAAATGGAAAAAATAGTAACAGCAACAAAACCTGCACAAAAACCTAAGTCAATAAACTATTAGAAGGATGCTTTGTTATGAATAAATTCAGCAAAGGAAGATGGATAAAGTGACAAAAGTGACTCCTCTGGCCAATAAAACAAAATATTTGGATGGAGCTATTCCAAGGTCCTGTATTAAAACACTGATCAAGTAAAGACGAAGAGAGTCTGAGGCCGAAGCTGCTAGGAAGGAAGGAGCACTGGACATCTACACAAAGGTCCATGCCTACTCAAGTCATATGAAAAGGAGACAATTTCAGCTTTGAGTATAACGCCGTCGGTCCCCAGGGCTGCAAAACAGCTAGAGTGAGGAAAAGTGAAGAAAGTAATCAAAATAGCCTGTCTGCAGAGAGCCTCAAGCAATCACATTAAGACACCGGTGCCTACACTTCAGTAGGGTATTAATTTCAAGCCCCACTGCCATAGGGGATGAACGCCAGCGGATAATTCTGGATGCGACAGGAGAAAACAAGCGCAGGGAACCTGGTCATCCACATCGATACGCTCTGTCTGGCCGGGTAAAGCCCGGGCAGCTACCAATATTCCTGGCTCGCCAGTGAGGTGACACCTTGTCACCATCCTTGTCTCTGTGCCATGGCAGAGGGTGCTGCCTTGTTACAGCCGCATCAGATAGACGTGGCAGCAAGCCAGAGGGGACCTCTGGTGACCACGTTACGGGGTAGGGTGGCACACGGGGATGAACTTCAGGAGTCCTTCGAACGGGGAAGGCCCCAGCAGAAGCGATCAGCATGCACAGAGTTAGCGGTGGTCTCCACGGTGCTCTCACTCGGCATCAGTAGCTGCATTAGAAGCCACCTGTTTCCTCTTGGATTTCTGAGGGCTTCAGTAGTGGATCCACCTGGAACTAATCTACACAAATAAAGGTTTTCTTCTTTAGATATTTGCTTCCTTCACTGAATAACAGGCAGCATGTGCTGAACCCTGGCACTGGGACAGAAGTGTTGTTCTTCTGAAATTGCTTCTGTTTTTTCAGAAAGTGAGCCAAGTTAAATGCTTGCATCTTTGTTTCACCTTTATACTGGTAAGGATGCAACTGTAAAATTAATTGGTTGACGAATTAGTTAACTTATTTGAAAATACCTGAGTAGAACATTGATTATCTACTGTTTCACTGAAGATGGCTTTACGATTTCTAACTTAATCAAGATATTTAACACAACAACATATGTAAACAGAACTGCCAACCCCATGCCTGCAAAAAACATCAAAAAGTCTCTCCAAAATATGATACTAATAAGATATTAGAGGGAAACAAGCAAATAGGTTCTGGTGCTAAGGCATTTAAAGCTTGTATTTTAAAGATGTTTTCTGTAATCATGAGGATTAAAAAAACCAGGGGGTCTTCCATGAGGAACGACGAGGATGAATGGTTCCAGTGAGGATAAATGGTTCTTCCATTTAGATGAAAGCTAAATTTTTATAGTCATATGAATTTAAGAAAACTCACCAAAGAACATTAAAAATAACTCCGCTTGTGCATGTAAGTGACTTTTCTAACTTCCACCGAGTTCAGCAGCCTAAATGAGAATCGCTTTTCTAGATGGAGATGTCTTCTTGAGGTAAGGCCAAAATCCATTGAAGAACACAACTCGGAGGTCTACTTGGCAGTGACTTCTGGGCACCTTCCCACCAGAACAACTACACAGCCTTGTGTCAAGCATCTAGGTTGCCTGTGCAGTCCAAGCCCCAGGCATTTAGGGCAGAACCCAAAGGTGCCCACGTGGAGTAGGGAGACATCTACAATTGTCACGGCCAGGATGCAGATGCCTAAGACCAGGGTGAAGGGCAAGGGAAAGCCTTAAACGCCTCCATGACACCTCACTTAGTCTTGTGCTGGTCACACAGAAAGGTCAACTTACCCCCAGGAGATCTGGAACTTAACTTCTTAACCCGTAACTTCTGCCTAACACCCTCCCAGATACCTCCTGCAGAAGCACCACTACCAGACTAAGAAGTTTCCACCCACCACAGAGCGAGTGCTCTACCTGCTTCCCTGCAAGTCACTGGGGATAGCTAAAACAAGTTCTGCAGCAGGTTTACCAAAACCAGGTTCATACTAGGACCAACCCTTTCCATCAGCTCTATGGCTGCAGTGTTGCTCTAGGACAGAGATTAAAACAAAACAAAAATTTGACCACTATATTGACCAAGAGCAGGCTTTGACACTCTACTGAAGTTTCAAATTATATCTTTTGCATTTATTATGCATGATTATGCTTGCTGAATTTCTGACCTTTCAAGGGATCATCTCGATCCACCTGATACCCGGAGAGGTAACTTTATATAGAAAATTTCTATCCATTCAAAGGGTTTTTTTTGTCATCTGCCATACAAGCCTGGAAAATGAGATGCTAGCTACAAGGAGGCAACAAAAGGGGAAGGGGGCGGGGGGCACTATTACGTGATTTCAGTTTTGTAAAGCCGAGCACTTCACTGAACCTGACTGTGCTTTATACGACAAGTTCTTCCCTTTCACAAACTTCCCCTTGGAAAAGATAATCTCATGAAGGACAATTAGCTGATGCTAATTAACAGCAGCATGAAAATGAATCCAGGTTAGACTTTCTCCTAAGTAGAACACTTCTGGGAGAAAAATATATCACTCAATGGTTGTTGTTTCAGTATCTGACAAGACAAGACATTACGGAGCAGCTTACAATACATCCCACTTCACTCTCAAAGTAACTCGGTAATTTTTACTATTCTATTCATTTTTTTCCAGGCGTGCACCTGCTTTCAAGACGTCGAGCAAGCGTGAATATGGTATTTGCCTAATAAATGCCATAGCTTTTGAAAGAGCATTGCTTTCACGATGCTTTTCAGGGCAGGCAGCACCGATCCCTTCTGCTTTTTCAAAGTCAAAATGTCAACGTGCAAAGGGCAACAGCGTCATTGTCGCCTACAGTCTCAAGTGACAAGGTTTGAGCACAGACCTCTGAGTTTTCAACATTGCTATAAAAAAATTACTCAAACCACCTTTTGAGGAAACAACTCCTGTGTCACCGAGAAGCTTTCACTTTGCCCTTCCATTCGTATGAAAGCCTTGGCATTAGAAGAAAAGAGGAGGAACACTGAAGATAAAAGCTCAAAAACGTTACAGCCAACATTGACCTGCTGGTTGCTAAAAGAAAGAGTTTATCCAAAATTTTATCCAAAATACGGCCAAGGTTGCAGTCTCCCAAAAGACATGCTACAAAGCCAAGGGAGGTTTCTTTAGAGTTAAGGCAAAATGAGCCAAGTGGACAACGCGTCCCGAAAGGTCTTCCCTAACAGTCACAAAGCTATCTTGTATTTCCAATATCTGTGTACGCAAATGTGGCCTGTGACAATAGATTGCTGCATGATACTCGATTAATAAGACAGCTAAAAACCACAAATGTGAGAAGACAGACTATGAAATGGGATATGGTAAGTTTTATCTGCAAACTTGGCTGAGCACTAAGGAACTGTGGTGTAATCTCATAAAGCGTTTGCGTATAACATCATCATGTTATTAATAAAAGAGTAAAAAAATTTCACTACCAACATTTTCTTCCATTTCATTTTGATGGAAGTCTAAATAACCCAAACAGTAAACCAAAAACATGCCACACGCCTGGGCTACTTGTGATCATCTCTCTGGAACTGCTTGTTCTGTCTCTAGTCTCCTGCCTTTTTAAGCAAGTCAACAGGTATTTTAAGGAACTGAAGTATTTGAAAAGAAATCTTGCATGTTTTATTAGGGGCAGGGAAATATTATCCTAAATAAAAATGCAACCGTAGGGCGCCTTACAGTATCTTAAATTTATACATGATTAAAAGTTTATTTCAAATACCATTCAAAGATGATAAAAAAGAAAATACTCTCTCAATGTGCTGGTGCTTTGCGATATTACCAAGTCTTGTACAAGAAAAAGATTCTTGGGATGCAAATTTACTTTTGGAAACAAACAAAAATTGATTTTAATTAAAAAACCATTTAGGTCCTTCTCATTTTCTCTCCACAGAAGTGCCAAATACCTTTGTTATATGCTATTTCAAACCTCTCTAGTTTAATGAGAGGTTACTATGTATAACTTAAGAGCAAACTTAAATTTAGACCACTGAAGACCACTGAATAACACTGTCACACTTCCTGAGAAAACATTTAACCCTCTCCCTTTCTTAAATGTGGTAGTAAAAATAAAATTAAAAGGAAAAAAAACAGAAAAAAATTAAGATTTTTTTTTTATATATACAACACCTTCAGCTTTCTTTTAAATTATCGTTGGCTTTGAATCATATGCATTTATATTCAGTATCAATTTAATCAGAACATGTTCCTCTTAAAAAGTTCTATTGCTGGTATAGAATCCAAAGTCTTTCTGTTAAAAAAACAAGTTCTAGATCAAGAATGAATTATGAGTGGGTTTTTTTTGATATATTCTAAAATTACAATTCACTATAGCTCACTTCTCAAAGGAACCTATATTCGTAGCTAGGATTTCAGATGAATGTATCGCTTCACATCAAAATAACTGTAGCATCCATTCAAAAATGACACGGCTCAATTTTCCACTCTTCTTCTTCGAGGATGTCCCTACTTTGTAAAATGTTCCAGAAAGATCAGACTCTTTAAAGACGTAAATTCTTTAAAACAATTTCCTTCGCTACTTGAGCTTTTAAAATTCCCTAGTTTCCCACCTTGCAACATTTCAAGATAACTATTTTGCGACCAATTTTTAAAATCCAGTGCTTTGCTGGACTCAAGTAGTGCAATTAAGAGAGATGTTGGGAGCACCTGCCTCTGACCACTGACATTAGACCAGGCTCCCTCTGCTCCTTCCACGAGGATGGAGAGAGCAAGACTGGCAGAAAGAGGTTCCTCCAGGGTGAAAAATCAGAGCAAGAGCCTAATTCACTACTGCTTATGCTATTTTACACCATTATGTTGGGGAAAAAAAAGTCTTTTTGAAGTTACTGCGATTTGCTGTCAACAAACACAGGCTGAGGAAAGCAAAATGAGATTTACACTGAACATAATGAGCTGACACTTACTTTGCTTTCGCTTCGGCATCTTCATAGGCTTTATTGGAAACGTCATCTAGACCGCCAATCAGATGTTTGAAGGAGCTGTGAAAATAAAGGTAGAAGTTTTTTGTTTTGTTTTTTTTAAATAATAATAATAAGACAGTTTCCATCTGGGAGCCAAGCAAGCAAAGTTGGGGTCTTTGGCAGCAACCATGGCCTGTCCTTGATGACGATGAGACAGCTAAGACCACCTGAAGCTGGGCCACAGCAGGACACGCGCTGGAAACCTGGCCTCAGACGTGCTTTAGAAGAGGTGAAAATGGAACAACAAGGCAATCCAATCTTATTTTTCCAGCTTTTTTAGGGCCTGAGCTCAGTGAAATCACCGCTAAAGTTTTCCCTCCCTCCAACAGCGGAAATACAAGTTCTAGGGGGAATCTCAAACTGTGAACGTTGCTGCAGAATCCCATGGTGGCGAGGAGCAGGGCCACCACTGCAGCCCTGTCCCCACACCAGAAGCGCAACCAATCCCCCCGTTTTCTAAACGAAGGGCAATCCTCACTTCTGTATCTCAGTTCTTCTCGGCAGGAGAAACAGCAGCCAAAACCAGAGGGAGCAGAAACAAAATGGAAAGAGGGGGAAAAACCAACAACAGCAAAAAAAAAGAAAGCAGAAGGGAAAGAAAGAGGGGGCAGAAAGGCAGGTGTTTTGCCATAAGCCAAACTGCTTGATGATATTAAAGAGGAAATTTAGATTTAATTGGGTTTAACAGGGTGTAAGACACAGTGAAACATTAGAAGCACCTGATACCCAATGCTGAGCTCTCTTCTGTACACACGGAGAGCATCTCAAGCAGTCCCCTAACACCATCCTCTGTCCCAGGAGAGATGCAGAGGGCTCAGTCACATCGGAAAAAGGGTTGGAACATCTTTTTATATCATGAGTGACTCAGACAAGTGGACCCAGTAAGTTTCTACCTTAAACTGTTTACTCAAGTAAGAAACATAAGTAAAAATTAGAGAAGTGTAGCAGTAAAAACTAAAAAAAGTGTAACTGTTATATCTTTGTTGGGGATATTATATAGTACCAGAAACTAAATAAGAAGTAAAAAAAGAAAAAAATTAAACAGGTCCACTTTATATATATAATTTTCCATAATATAACTATATAAATTTCCATACAAAGAGCATACTCCACCCCATTTTCATTATTCCCAGTGTCTGTCACCCACAGTATTTATTTATTTATTTATTTTTAAAGAAAGAGCTATTTGCAAAATGAGAAAACAGCTAGGCTAATTTGAAAGGACAAACTTATAAACTACAACCTCTTGGCTAAGCAGGACTCTTCTCCCTCTGTCTTACAGTGACAGATCCACAAATGAAAGACCTGCAGGTCCTCCATCTTATATGTGGTCGCAACACTCTTGACGAGCTAAAAATGGAGCTCAAGTAATGAAATGGCTATTAATTGAAGAGTAAACCAAACATTTAGGGTCATACTTAGAGATTTAAGAACAACAAAATATTTAATATGGTCCTCTCTCAGAGAAAGACTTATAGGATGGATCAGAACTAAAGCTATTCAGCAGGTGAGGAAAACACAGGGTAGGTTAATCATTTTTCCCTAAAGCATTTGGTTTATGATCATACGACGTTATATACATTTTTAATCTGCCCATGTATTTACTGAAAAGCCCCAAACTTCAGCTCTTAGTGAGATGAACGGGCTATAACTTGCTCTAACAGGGCCTTTCCAGCACGGCCTCTTGCATAATTACAGTCATTGCAGCTCTGGAAACATCCTCTACCCACACAAATTCCCCCATTTTTCCACTTTATTTAATCCATAATATTTTAAATTACCCAATCCAGGAAGTCATTTACGCAGCATTGGGAAAGCAATAGGACCTCATTAATTAGGAGGAAAAGGAAAAGGCTCCTTTGCGCTGCCGTGGAAATTGTGTTAGGATTTTTTTTTTTTTTTTTGTGTGGTAGGCTCAGCAGGCTGTAATTTTCAATATTCAGATGTGCTGCTAACTACAGGATCTTCTTGATGCAAAATTTCTTACTCAGCAGCGTGCTTGAAATAAGAGAAACTCTGTGCTGCCGTTCGACGCATCAAGGATGTTGCTTTTTTCAAAGAAACAGCGATGCCCCCCTGCCAAAAAAAAGGAGGGGGGAGGGAATCTAGGCAAAATAAGTCAACCAAGTCTGTTGGTTGACACTCGCTTCATTAATCCTTACTGTTCTCAGCAGTGATTTACAGAATTCAGTTACTTCTACAGGGCTCTAGAAGGAAGATTCAAAGGATCAAGAGCTGGAGACCCACCAAGACCCATCCACAATCTAGCCCTGCATCATCACCAGGACCGTCAGCATCGCTGGTACGAGGCGTGCCAAGTCAGCCAGATTTGGCTGGAAGAATATCTCCCACAGCACAGCACATGCCATATTTTTGGGGCCAAACATGTGCCATTTGGGCCATAGATTCTAGCAAAAACCCTTAAAAGAAAGCAATAGGAAAGCGAGATGAAGCTACGAAGTTCATGGATGAAGCTACGAAGTTCATGGATGAAGCTACGAAGTTCATGGATGAAGCTACGAACATCCACATGCACCACAAGCTTATTTAGGCAAGTAAGCAGGACAGTGTGGTACTGCAACCATCCTGATGTGCTCTGAAACACAGCCTACAGCTTAAAATGCCTTGCTAAAATAGCAGGTCTTGACTGGCTTTAATGGGGGTAGGAAAATATGGAGGGGTTAAATGTTCCAATTTTTGGCAAAGTGAATAAATCTTTGTATAATTAACCTGTCAAAATAAGAGGGGGGGGGGGGAAGGGACTGTTTGTCTAATATCCTTAAGGTTATATTTAAATATCTTAAGCAAGGCTCAGGACCGGGCAGGATTTTGAAATTCACTGGAGTAACTTCTTTCTTGTCTAGTCTCAGCTCGCTGTTGATGCATCAGTTTGGTCACAACTTCCCCCAAAAATCTCAGCAGAAAACTGCTCAGTTTTTGCCCCTTGTAGCCCTCCCTCTTCATTGTTTCCATTTTCTCCTCATAACCAATTTTCTCCATGGATAAACTTCACCCCAACTGGGAAAAACACTAAAACAGCAAAAATGAAAGTCTCCCAGGAAAGCGTTCAGCTTGTATAGGGTCAGTCATGCTAGGATAATGCTTTCTTTATTTTATTTTGCTCTGCTTTCCATTGCCAAGAGGGTCGATATAGCAACCTTTCCTGCACTGCAAACTAAAATAAGGCTTCCAGATACGCAGGAAAAATATAAAGTCAAAGTACTCTCTCTCCTGCCAGCTTTTTAGAAAGAAAACCACATGTGTGGTCTCAGTTTTCCTCTGCTAATGGGATCCGCAAGCAAGCCAAAACTATCTGAAAATATCCAAAAGGTTTAAACTCTCTTTAAAATCTGTGTCCTCACAAGACTTCTGGTTGAATCTTCAGGAATACCAAAAATATTTAAGAGCTGGCCCTTACTCAGACGATTCAGGAGCGGCTGTGCCACAGGTTTTATTGGCTCTTCGGCTTCTTTCTTTAACATTTACACTAGGCAATTTTGTCCTGCCAGCACCCACAACGTTTAAACCTAGTAAATCTCAGCACTCCGGCGTGATATTGCTATAAACGTAAATAAATTATATAGATGGGGAAAAAAGCAGGTATAAATAAAGGATGAATCTGAAGCATCAATTACAATGCAAATAGCCTTACAGTTCAAAAGACTAGGAACTCATTTATAAATACTTTCTTCAGGCTCCACGGGTATATGTCAAAAAAAAAAACTGAGTTGCACAGACTTCTCTTTCAGGGCACCAATAACTATCAAAATTTGAAGAATGAGTTTTAACTTTTTTCTTCCTGTTTTACCTACATACAAAGTAGCTGCAAGCAGCATATGCATTTGTTTATTCAAACTGAATTACGAAACAGATGCTCAAGGTTCTCCTACTAGAAGCTACACAATTTTTTTTTTTAAATCAGAAAATATTTTATAAAAAATTTCCAATAGGATCAAGCCATCAAATTCAACATATTGGCATAGTAGGTTTTCCCCAAGCTGCCACTGTACCTTTACACCAAATCTAACAACCAACCCCTCTAGGGAGCCTGAAAATTCATTAACACAAGCCGTGACACAGCCAACGCTTGAAGCACATCAAAAAATCAACAATTTCACACATTTCCTACAATTAGCTTCTTCCTAGAGGAGGAATCGCTGCAGTATCACAACAGGGCATCCTTAACTAGCAACAGTTTCACATTTGTTCCACGTAAGGTCTTACCAAATCATAAACACGGAAAGCGTTATGAATTCCAAAGAAGTTAGAATTCTCTCTTGGGGAGATTAAAAAAAAGAGTAAAAGACATCTGACAACTAAGAACCCCTATAAAGTATTAGTACGTCTACCTAGACCATATGCTTGATCAGAAAGAAACTATATTCCTGCAACAAGCTTTCTGGTTTCCCAAGTATCTGAAGCATTGTACAAATGCATTGAAACGGCCAGAAAAATTTATTGCATAGTTTTACAATTCCCAAGAACAATATATGGATTTTATTTACTCGCTCACACGGCCTTTGCTTTATTTGGATGGATTTCTATGCTGGATGCCAAGCGAAATGACCAAAGTATTTTATGGGTTCCACTTTTTAACTGAAATAGAGCATTCAAATGGCCGTTCTGTCTACTGAACTTTTGGAGCTAATTTTTATGAGTCTTATTTTATTTTCCCTATTGGATTAATGGAACCTCAAATGACAGCATGAAAACGAGACAGCACTGCAACGCGGTCATCCCGAGAGCTTGTGCAATGGCACCAATGCAGGAAATACCTCTACAATAATAATGCTGGAAATACCTCTTTGGGAACGCGCTGCCTTTTCTACGTCTGGATTTTCTAAATATTGGTGGGACATCAATCTGGAGCTAACGAGCTCATCCGCTTCAGCTGTTCCCACAAGACAAACTCCTGGATTATAACTGAATTCCCTGGTAGTCTTTTCCTAAATATGTCACCTTTCTTGCGATCCAGATTTCAGCCCATTAGATGGGAGGAATCCTGGGGGCCCTAGTCCGACCCATTTCCCTAAAGAGGTCCCTTAATTTCTCACTGTTCTATTTTCAATATCGAGAGTCACAGTTACAGACCTACTTTCAAAATTTAAGCTAAATCAGAATGTTATCACTTGATCCAAGGTTATTTTCCAGGGCCAGCTTATCACTGCCTACCAAAAACAACCTGCGACAGCATATTCATTACGTGTCAAAGCCTGCTCTGACCAACTCTGTTGTTTCAATGGCTCTGTGTATGCTATCATATCCAGGGATATCTGGGATGAATGCAGTTATTTTCTTCTTCATACCTGGAAATTCAGTCATTTACACAATTCCAGAAATCTTTCTCTACAAAAGCTTTACAGATTATGCTATTCCTATCCAAACACAGCCATAGCAGACTCCCTTCACCACTACAATACTCTTTTACTATCTTCAAACTGATTTTGACCCAAAACAAATATCCATGCTTGATGCCTCCTCTGTATTAGGTACCAGTCTATTAAATCCCTAGGGAAGGTTACTCTATTACCTTTTTAACCTCATTTTTGCCTCCAGCTGTGTTCAATAGCTGCGTTTCAGGTATGGTTGCTCTCCTATCACCTCACCTTTACCCAGGAGCAAATTTTGCATCTTTACTCCCGACACACAAAATGCCCTTGCGTTTTCCAGGCAAGCCTCCGATTCCCTGTGTGCGGCTGTCCCCAGGCTGCCTGTTCCGGCTCCTCGCAGAATCCCCGGTTTTGCAATGGATTCCTTGCAGGATTTGTCATAACGGCTGCAAAACCTCCCTTCTTATTCAGTCACAGCCTGGGTTGCTTCACCGATTCCAGTCCTTGGCCATTTCCACTGTATTGCCTTTTCTTTTCTCCAGAGTCTACATATTCTTCTTTGCTTTCTCACCTTCTGTAAATGCCTATCACTTTTGTTCACTCTCCAGCACACCAAACCTGCTTCTCTATGCAATTTTTCCCTCTGCTAGCTCACATCTTCCCCCTCTCCATGACCACTACCTTCCAAGAGTCATGGTCCCTACGGAGGCATCTCCCCTCCACATTCTCTCTCTCTGGTCATATCCGCAACACGTGCAATTCATGTGCATCCACTTCTTTTTCTCTATCACATCTTAAAAAAAAAAAAACCAAAAAAAAACCCCAAAAAACCCCAAAACCACACACAACCCAAAACCCCCAAAAAACAACAACAAAAAAAAAAAAAAAGAGAAGAGAGGAACCATCTCCGGTTGCAACTCAGACTGATTTCTCTCCTCCATGAACTTTATCAGATGACTTATTGTCCATATACTGGCCTCCACTGATTACACAGTTCCAAAGATACTAATTTCAGAAAATAAGATGTGGAGACTATTTGAAATAGTTCACAGACATCAAGTTTAAAATAGCAACTGAATCAAAAGTTCAGTATTGATCCTGTAGCTTCCTCATTGTTGGGCCCAGTGAGTCAGTTGTATCTGTTTAACTGCTTCTCAAGCGCTTTTGATACCTGCGATTTCCTTATTGATAAGGTGGAATTAATTGTTGTCCAAGGACAATAGTACTCATTAACATGGGAGCGAAATGCAGTAAAGTCAGTTGAAATTTCTGATACAGCTCGGTTAGAAATGGGTTATTGGCTTGGCCTCACCTCCTGCACGGTGGAGACTGCTACCAAGCTGGGGAAAGCCTGAGAGTGCCCCATCCCATAAATCCCACCCAAATTTGCTAAAGGAATTTTAAAATGTAATTGCAAAATGAAGAGAGTGCCCATGTTGTCCGTATAAATAAATAAATTTTCCTTAGCAAAGCAAGTGTTCAGGAATGGATGTATTTTCAGGCCAAAGGCTTTAGTGGGAACAGAACGGCTAAAAATCTGTAGGACACAAAAATCATTTACTACATTGCAGGTCGTCTTCTTGGCCAGACTACTACTCTGCTCATTTCTATGTCAGAACAGATTGCTGGATGTTTATTGTTAAAAGACATATTTACATAGATTTGCAAGCAATAACTATACTACTTTTGGGGGGGGGGGGGTTGTCATCTTTGGGATGTACTTGTGACTGTAATGGTCTTTTTTCCATGGGGAAATTAAAAAGGAAAGCAGCACTGACACTGTGAAAGTTTGTTAAAGATCCACCGTATTTTGCCATTTGCCCTTTCTCATGGCATTTTCAACCGCCAGCGCTACACTCGTGCAACACTTCGACATTTATTTCTTTTAATTGCAGAATGATTTTATGCAAACCCTATCATTTTCCCTAAGCTTAAGCAACCTCCAGGCTCAAAATCGACTCTTTCAGTGCTTGCTTGTTGGCCTGGCTTTGGCACTCACCCTTGTACAGAAAGTTTCACGCATTATTACCCTCAAAACTCTCCAGCAGCTGAAACAGCCCTACTTTTGGCCATAAATCCAGAGACTAGACCTCCAGCTCTAAGGAACATATAAAAAGGTGAAAGCTTCAAGATGTTAACTAGAGGCTCAAAGGTATTTTGCAGCTATTTAGAGGACTGCTGAAGGTAAGTGCCAATATGAGCTCTGCCAGGGTGCTGGTTAGCCCCTGCAATGGTACGCACGCTCCAAGCAATTCCGAGCAATATTTTTGGGTTGTCCTGGGAAGATTTTTCTAGGAAATAAAAACCAACACCAACAAAAAAAAAAAAAACCCCACACCCCCCAAAACCCAAAGAAGGTGGAAGAGCCCTACTCTGATGACAAGATAATTTTAATGGCTAACTTTAACCCCCTCTCCAACACGACGGAAATTTTAGAGTTTCTCAGAGAAACGGATGCGGGATGTGGTTGACTATTAAGAAAACTATATCCCATAATGTGTTCTTGGAAATTGCAAAAAAAAAAAAAATCAATGTTGCTGAAATGCTTCAGATTCAGGCACACGTAGAGCATGAAAATTGCTGCTTCAGTAGCGGCACGCGACTAAGCCGGGAGCTCATCTCCTAATAGAAAATATTAAGCAACCTTAATAACAAGCCTCACTACTTGGTCTGCACCAAGGGCACAGTAACAGCTTCTGACCGTAGGGAAAGCCAACGTCCCCTTTCCACCGATACCTTGTGCATAACGTGATGGGGATATTTACCATGACCGCCATAACAAACTATGTTTTAATATTCAGTGTATCCGGATGCAAAAAGAGGATTTTTTTTTTCCTCTCCCTTATTAGCACAACAGTATTTGCACATTTACCAAACCTAGAGAAATCCTAATAAATTTTCACTGTATCAAAATGAGCTTCTACGCTTATCCACACACCCATAAAATAATAATCTAAGAGAAGATGAGAGCTACAACAACAAAGCTGGAATGGGTCAGGACACAGACAGCCTTCTTCACAGTATAAATAACACTATAAATAGCATTACTTGTCTTGCACTATAAATAGCATTTGTATAAATAGTGTTACTTTGCTACTAATTGCAGAGCATTACCCGAATCTCTGGTATAGGCCGTGGATTAACTACCTCTTCACAAGTTTAAATTTAAACATGTGCTTACTTACTATCTCAAGGGCATTACGGAGAGAAAGGCACCTTAAGCAAAGAAACAGCTGGTAAAACGATCAAGGAGGAGTAACTCTGGGATTATTGCAGTTATTTGAATTTTTTTTTATGCTTGCACTGCAGAAGCATAGACCTCCCTTACAGAGCTGATGAGAAAAAGAGTGCAGGAGTTGCTTGTTGCTTTATATTTCTCTGAATTAGCATTTGCTAAAATATCTGATTAAGTCACTTGTCACAAAAAAAACCCCCACTTAGCCAAGTGTCCTAAAGTTCACCGTGTGCTTACAATGGATTGATCATAGTTATCTTCAACTGATCAGAAGCTAACTGGCACATCACGGCTTTTCTGAAGAATATTGTTCCTTCAAGTTTTGTCATCACAGAATTTTAGATATTTGGAAATGAAGGACTGGAAGAAATCTCAAGAGATAATTTAATGCAAAACTCCTGTATTCAAGCAGAATTGAGCGTACCTAGACCTTCCCTAAAGGATACGCGTCTAAGCATCTCTTATGCATCTCCTCAGAATATAAGAACGGTCTTTGAGGGCCAGACCCAAGCTCCAGCCAGCTCGCTGTCCTAACTTGGACAGTGTCCTTCCTCAGCAGTAGATGCTCGGGGAAGAGTAGAAGAACGGAGCAAGCATTTATGATACCCGCTGCCTTAGACGTTCTCGTAGGCCCTTCAGACTTCCTAATCCCGAGGTAGGTCCTAGATATGGATTTCTCTCCTATTAACTCCTCCAATCTCTTTTTGAACACTTCCAGATCTGTATCATATTCCCTTTTATCATCTCCTTGCCAGGCTAAGGAGCCCTCACCTACTTCACCATTTTTCAAATGGAAGCTGTTCCCTCTTTCCATCATTCTCTTTAAGACATTCTTTTCAACAATTTCCGGGTATAACACGGTCACTTTTGGGTTGACGGAACCAGAACAGCCCCCAGCATGCAAAACGCTGCCAAACCATGGACTTATGCTATTTTTGCAAGTAATTCCTAACATCTGATTTGGATTTTTGATCACTACTGAACTACGGCCTTGTATTTTCATGGGGGAAAAAAAATATGTATATCTCCTACAGAATCATGAACGTCCCCCAAGTAGGAATAACACGTACAGCTAACGCTTTCTGGCATGAATGCAGAGTATTTCTCAGCATCTCTCGATGGCCTATTCCAGTGTGGCACTGCCCTTACAATTCAAAAAACATCTTAACAGCTATGCTGAACTTCTCAAGTGATGTCAATTTTTTTTATTTTAAAACCTATTCCCAACAGTCACGGAGAACAGCTGACTTTGAGACACTTTTCTGGAGCACAGATGCTTCTTTGCTGGATTAGAAACACCTAATTTCTCCACGCTTTCCATATTACATAGAGGAGGAAAGTAATTATTTTATTTTTCTGATCTCTTCTACCTTCTTCAAGCCCTAGCGCTTCAAGTGAGGGCTCTCCAGCCCCACGTGGAGTAGAACAACATGATGCTCTTCTTACATTTCCCAGGAAAATTTATTTCTTCCGTGACATTTTGCTGACTTGTACTCAATCTGTGCTCCACTATAACACCCGGATCCTTTTCCATGGTAATGCTATCTCCCCATTTATCTCCATTTTGTCTTTGTGCACTTCTTCCTAATTTCCTGCATTTGTCTTTACTGAATTTCATCTTATTGATTTACTGGGACCATCTCTCCAACTCATCAAGGACACACATAATATACTGCAAACATATTACTCAAAATTAAGTGACATCTCCACGGAAAACGATCAAAGTCTCTAGTTTAAAAAAGAAACTGGGGGATTGAGTATCTCCAGTTCACATCTTTTACAAGATAGGAAAATTATGTACTTACTCTCTGTCTATGACGAGACAAGTTACCGCTTCAGCCGCGATGACATTGGCTGTTCTGACATCCTCCCTGAAAGAAAAATACATTTCTTAAGCAAGCGATATTATTTTCATTACTATCTTTATGCTTCAACCTATACATCATTATTAAGACATTTTCAGAATAAGATCATGGGTTTCACAGCTATACTTTCACAGATGTCCATTATCCATACAAGCTTTAAGGATATGACAGTTAAAAAAATATATATATACACACAGGTTGGGGGGGGGATAGAAATAGGTTCCCCCCTGTAAATAAGACATTCAACCACGTATCAACCCATATCTTTTACTTGTTTTAGGCAGTCTGGTTCCTTACGATGTGCACTGAAACAGTTAGCAACATAATAGTGCATTTTATTCAAATGCACTGCAAATCTTTCCACTTATGAACTGTAAATGCATTACAGGCAAAATAGGTCCACCTCTTTCAGACATATCTAAATCATTTAGACTAGAAAATTACTGTATATTTCCAGTGAAGTAAGTTTTAAAAGTGCTATTAGAAAAAGTAATCATACTGTTTGAAAACTGGAGGGTTTAAAGGAGGAATATGGTTGCATCACCGTGCTGTGCAGGCTCACTTACACGTGTGCATGCACTCTCCCTACCTGGGTTCAAGAAATAAGGACCTAAATTTATTAGGTAAACTATCTTTAAAACAGAACAAGCAGAAAAATAGATGGAAAATACCGATATTCAAGCCTACATCTGAAGGCTGTAATTGCACCTGTTTTGAATGAGAATAACTACATATTAGTGCAATTTGTCAAAGACAATAAAATCATGGTAATTTAAAGGAAACAGAAAATAGCTGCCTAATAGCAGTATACCTATATCTACTAATATTTGAAACTTTGGTAAATATAGATAGAATAATGGAATCTTAGATATTGTAATTCTGTAAGTTGCTGTGTCCACTTCTGCCAGTATATTAATACATTATTACGTGAGAATTTCAAGTTTTTGGTGGTTCATTGACCCCATCTAAAAACTGAACACACACACGTCCTATTATCTCAGACGCCGTTCTGCCACAAAGAGACAGTTCACCTTTATTGCCATTTTCAGATTACAGACAAGGAAAATACAGGTGTTTATGGCTTCAGTTGAGCTGTTCTAAATAACTCTTAATACTGGAGATTAAAATGGATGGATAACGTACTTAATAGCTCTTTTTTTAATCAGCATGACATTAACGTAGAATGAATGCAGCTTTCTAAGGATATTTGATTTAGGGCAAACACACAAACTACAGAGCTGTATGGGCTTTTATAAATGCAGAAAGATATGGGATTTGGACCTTTCCCAATGCTCTGCACAAGTTGAACTCTGTGCAAAAAAGGAAGAAAAAAAATCACAAAACTCCACTCTGCTGCCAAGTAATGACCCTCTACCGTAAAAAATACAACGCTGCGCTTGCTCCTGCCTGCATGACTTTGGAGCACAACCGTCCCACCAGAAAAAGAGAGGTGCCATTAGCAGTATGTCAAAGCAGCATTAAGGTCCTGAGCAACCCGTTCTGGAAGGTCTGATTTAGCGTCGTCCTAGCGCTGCTAACCGCGGTCCACGCCGCTTAATCGCGGCAGGGCAAGCGCCCCGTTATCACCAGCACTGGAGGCAGCTGCCCAGGGAGAATCGATTACACGACCCAGAAGCAGAGCAGAAAAGCTCCACGGGGAGAAAAGTCGACATAGCTGCAGTCCGATAGCCAACACACAGAAAGGAGAAACGTTTCCATGAAATACATGACACGCTCAGCCTCTGCCTATGCTCAAGCACTCTCTATAGTTAGCATTTGCCCACAAATTTGCAAACATATCTCGAGACATGCAGCGATCCAGCCATTAGCCTCAGTCGTATTAATGCAAAACCAGATGTTAGCACGCGCGGTAAAGGTAATATACAGCCAGCCAGCCCCTAGCCACAGCAAATCGCGTTAAACCCAGCCATCTGGTATTTTAAAGGATTTCTTGCAAGCACTGACTCCGACACTCTCCCGACTTCGTCGCCGGAGTATTCATCACCGCTTCCCGAGAAGCAGCGCTCGTCCTCAGAAGAGTCACCTTCCCTGTCCGAATAATCCATCGGCAACGACCGCCTGCACCATTTCCTCCTCGGAAACGTCCCGTTTCCTTCGAGCCCGTTCCTTTATGTGTCCCTGCGACTAGCTCTGGCATTTTACAGCCCCTCGAACTTAAAACTCGCCAAAGGTCACAGCTGCTCGGGGGGTTTCTGCTGCGCATCCCTGGGAAACGTGAGCAGAGGGTATTTCGGAGCTGCAAAGCAGGACATATTTCACGCGCCCGCCGCTGGCACCGTCCCCGCCGAAACGTGCCCGTTTGCCAAAAAAAACCTAGCGGGAGGTCTTTTATGATAGCGTTTACTTAAGCTGGTGCTCATGAGCCCGGCATTGGACCCAGATTCTAATGTCTGGCAAATCTCAGGGTGACTTTTCATCCTAAAGAGCACGGGAATCCTCTCTACCAGCTCCAAAAACTCTAAAAGGAAAAAAAAAATAGCCAAATTCCTAAAACCATTCAAAAAAAAGTCTTACATCAGTATAAACATACGACTATGTTATTTACCAGCAGAAGAAATATGCACACGGGAAGAATTTCACGGTTATAATTTGCTATATGTTCGGCGTATATAATATATTTCAATAGTTTTGTTTCTGATAAGCTGTCAACCACTGAAATTAATAAGATTTTTTTTTTTTTATCATTTCCAGGAAAGCCTTCTGATAAAACTTTATTGATCACACTGTCTTTATAATGTGGTGTTTGAAAATACGAGTATGTAAGAATATAGGGAGCTTTGATAAGAAAAGGTCATTTGTCAGCTTCTGCCCCCGATTCCATTTACTCAGATTGTGAAAATTTAACTTTCATTTTTTAAACCTTTTAGATGATATTCTATATATATAAAATAAAATATTTTTGCTTTGTTACCATTCCACATCCCCTACTTCAGCCAGGTCTTGCTCCAGCACTGGGTCTCATAGCTCCTACCCCACCACACCCCTTAATAACACCAAAGTAATTCTTCAAACAAGCAGAAACTACATTTTGGAAGGTTTAATTCAACAAAATACCATATAACCCATATATTAGCTTGAAACCTGCTGTTACAACTTCAGTAAACGCTGCTCTATATCATTTCCCGAGCACGAATGCAAAATGGTGCAAACTTAGCACTATGTTTGCATGGCTTTCGGGATCAATACTTCCCCCGCCAGACGAGCGGGCTGCCGGCACAAAATAGCATTTATTATTAGGTGTGAGTACACTAGCACGGGAAGTATCAAGTTTACAGCTGAGCCTCTTCTGCTGTTCTCTTGACCGGCTTTGTGTCAGGCCCAATTAAATTCAAGGCAAAACCTATATGAAAGGCATTTTGAGGTTGTGGGTGGGCAATATCCTCTCCTTAGAAAAAAAAATGCCTAGGTCTTTTTAGTAAGACCAAATTTGGACACCCATTTTCAGAATACCCAGTAAAGATAATTTTTACCTCCAAATTAGAAGATGAGAGTGTAGTCAGGGAACGATCAACAAAATTTAAGGGGAGATGGAGCTGGTATTTTTGAGCTATTATTGCTCAATGATAGTTGCTAACTGATTTTTTTTTCCAAAATATATATATATATTTTTTCTTTCACTTGTTTCAGACACAGGCTCTCCTAAATATCTCAAATCTAGCTCATCGAGTACCACGTTAAGAAACGCTCAAGGCCAGATTCTGACCCACCTACACTTGGTGGACGGTCAAGATCCTTCCGCGACCTTCTCAAATAAGAATGCGTTATCATCATTTTTAGAGAGAGAGGAAGAAAAAAAAAATCAAATGACTAAATTTACATTTTGGCAATGTCATTCTAAGGCTCCCAAATGAATTCATCTAAAAATCAGCGCACAGTCTTTGCCCCCTGGCCTTTTTCCCAGGGCTACGCAGGTGATAGAGGCATCACCGCAACCGCTAGCACAGATGACGCGATGCCTGCGCATTTTTAGGTACAGTAGCTGAGTTTGCAGTGAAAGTCATTAGCCCTTTGGCAGTCTTCAAGCCAATTTAGGTAGGATGGTCATTGCTTTCCTGGGACTATTTGTATAAATGAAGTTATCACCTTACCTACATGGAAGCAAGAAGTAGGGGTTGATTTTATGGTACCCTCAATTATTAAATCAGCATATACCCAAACACAGAAAGTATTAAATATCATATGCAACTTGGAAAAAGTTTCACTTGAAATGAGTTATACTTTTAATTTAAAAAAAAAAATTTAATTTTTTTAAAATCTAACAAAATTGACATTGTTGCTACAGAAAAAGGCATTAAAAAAATCCACAGCTTCTATAAAAGCAATGAAATATGATAGCAAAGAGACTTTGCCTCAAAGTACCACAATTTGAAGGTATGTATCAAAACACACATACACAACCCTGCAATTTAGCTTATACGGCTACTAGGAAAGGAAAACATTTCTTACAGAACAACACTTGAATTAATTCAGAGAACATGACTTAAAAATGTTACTTACAGGGTTTTTTTAATTCAATAACTGTAAACGGTAGCTGGAAAAGAGTACCAACCTTTTCTAATAATTTGTGTTATGCTATATTATATGCTATATAATTACATATTGTATATATATTACATACATAACTACATATTGCATAATTACATATTACATTACATATTACATGCATATACATATTACATACTATTATATAATTACATATTGTAATTATATAGCATATAACTTGCACTTATTTTGTTTCTAAAATTAAGGGGAAATTTCTGTGGCTCCAACTGAAAAGTGTTGCTTTCAGAAAGATTTCACAAGAGCATTTGCAAAAAAAAAAAAAACAAACCCCCCCCCCAAAAAAGTAAATATTTGTAAAGTTAAGGAGTCAGAGATTATAAAATAAATAAGCTTTTCATTACTCTTTTGGTCAAGAAAATTCTGCTCTTCACTTACTGCACCAACACATCTCAAAGCAAATGAAACTCCCAGCAGAGGCTGCTAAGAGCACGCCAAGTTTTAATTCAAAACTCTCCCCAGAAGTAATGATGTGCTGGAATCATTTCAAGATGGTGAGCGGAGTCTGAAAATTATCTTCTGTTTTGTGTTAATGATGGATGCTATTTCCTGCAAAGGAAAACGCCTGGGGTGCTTTTGCTTCTTTTCAGTTTCATGAATGATGGAAAATCAACTCCAGTTTACATGAACTGTCATATATTCGGGGATATAACATAAAGGCTCTAATTAAAACAAAAAGCTCCAATTTTGTAATTATTGCATTTATCTGAGGAAACAACTGGTGTTATGAACAGCGCGCTAGATTGCGAGTGTTCACTCATCAGCCTTGCCACTAGCTACAGCACAACCTCAAAGAAGTTATTTCACCACTGATATCCGATTCCTACATTAAAACGAGAATAATGCTTTGATTTACTTTGTGAACCCCTGGATCTAAGGACAGAAG
The DNA here is from genome assembly GCF_036370855.1 of Dromaius novaehollandiae. Lineage (NCBI taxonomy): Eukaryota > Metazoa > Chordata > Aves > Casuariiformes > Dromaiidae > Dromaius > Dromaius novaehollandiae. The sequence continues at coordinate 7,136,465 of NC_088103.1, read as the reverse complement.
ATACTACATTAGAGATGGCTATTGTTGGCTTTTTCTGGCATCGCAGATCTGATGTAAGCAAGCTGCTGAATTAATGAGTGCAAAAAAGGGGACTTTCAGTTACATCGCTAGACCACCTTTGTCCATGTTAGGAGATATAATGCAGGTAAACACTGCCAAAAATGGTATTAATTAAAGCAGAAGCACTCTCATGAGAAAAGCCTTCTACTGCCAATGGAGAAAGAGAGGAACCTCCACAGGCCAAGTCATCCTGTCCATCTGAGACACCTCCTCAACTGTCACATTGCCCAAAGAAGCCTCTTAGGCATCTCCTGATCATCACCACCTCTCTTGAGCAGCACTTATCTCCTGCATCCTCAGCAGGATAGTTTGCCTGAGGTCCTTCCACAGCTGGAATTAATTCAAGCTAGTTCCTACAAAGCTTTCAATGAAACCTGGTATCTAGACCTGTCCATGAACAAGCCCCACAGTGCCGAGGAGCAGATACGGACCTTGCCTCAACAGGCTTCTTTGACCCCAGTAGCCCAGCCCTCTGCTTCTATACCACCTTCTGCTGCTTGCCTCCAAAAGTACTCCAGAAAGGCACATTTTAATTAAAGACTCATCTCCAGATGAATGTGCTTGTTTTGGCAGAGCTGAGGTGGCTTGGTACCAAATCCTTAAAGGACTTGGAAGCAAATGGGAAGATGTAGAGGGCAAGAAATATGAACAAAACACCTTACAGATTCCCCCTCCTCATTTCTAAAAGCTGGTTTTAAATCAGCTTCTATTAGCCACCTTAGCTTTTATACACACTATTTTAGGCAGCCAGCAATTCAGGAAACCAAGAGGGGATTGTGTCAGCCAAAAACCATGCTGAGAAGGGAAGGGTATGTGCTCGTTGTGATCTGAAAGAAGAGAAAAAGCTTCTTGCTACCACTTGATTACCAAGAAGCTGACATAAATCTAATAGTATCGACTATTTTAACAGTCAGCATGAAGAATTTTTCCCCCCTTGCAGAGAAGCATAATCAGGTTCTTACCCTAACTCCTCTATTCGAGGTAATCTTCACTGCAACAGTATGAAAGATTTATGAATCATGTGGGGCGTAGTATTAATAAAGAATTATCACTTGCACTATTTTCTCACCATATTTGGTCAAGAATTGATAACTGCAAATTGCTCGCAAAATCATATATGTCCTCTACCACAACTAATTCAATGTACTTGCACTCTCCCTGAAGGGTAAGCTACTATTTCCTCATTTAAAGGTATATTTATGAGAAGAACTGTATTAAAATCAAACCAACCTATGATTTGAGACTCAAAGTAATGAGATACATCTATTACATGTTAACAACGTCAACATAGCACTTACATAACACATCATTTTAAAATACAGGCAGGAGCTTCAAGTTTTCATAATTAAATCTTATAAGCAGCTAAGGTCTATGGTAATATTTTTGTGCATATTTTATAGGTGGGCAAACCAATGCAGAGGGAGCGTGAACGAGGCTCCTTAGATCATACAGCAAGGCATTAGTCTCATCAGTAACAAAACTGGTGTCTGGCTCATAGGGCCTCTCTTTAAGAGTTAATGGCACTGTTTCAGTTTAGCCTAACTTCTTTACTGTGTTGACATGTTCATAAAGCAGCACCCATGTGATCTCTACAGAGGCAGGGATCATATTATCCCTAATTGTGTCACTCTTACGGCAACGTGCCAGCATTTGTACCCTACTAGCAGTAAGACCATTATATTTAGGTCTCAAAACCATACATTAACACAGGAGATGCTTCAGTAAGGTTCCACATTAATGGCAACAACTGAGTAACTACTTACAGGTTGAGCTCCTTAAACAGCTGAATTTTTTCCCCCCTCCCTTTCAAGTATTTCTATGATATGCACTTTTTTTTGGTTTGTTTTTTATAAACTTGGCTTCTTTGCACATTGAGAGTGCTGGGACAAATACTCTTTGCCATGCTGAAGTGATAAGCAACACACAGATTTATTAAAACCACATCTCACAGCAAAGATATCTGTTCTATCTGCGTGTGGTAGGAGGCTTTTTTCAGCTGAGAAAAGTTTTAAGGATTTATTCCGAATTCACAGTCTTTTAAAAAAAGAAATATGCTTTAAACTGCATCCTTGTTAAATTCCTAAGCACTGCAGAAAAGGGAAGGGCAAGGAAGCTGTAACAAGATTATGGCTTCTCCATCACAGATAGCAGATGCAGGATCTAGATGACAAGCTGTAGAAGTGGTTTTTCTCCCCGCTGCACATCTTTGGCCAACACTATCCAACCTTTACATTTCCCTGGCACCAAATTCCCTTTCCCCTACCTTGCAGGAGGTCTCTGCAATCCCTTCTGGGGCAGGGAATCCACACCTTCCTTTTTTCCTCCTCTTCATGCTCTACCTCTGCCCAATCCCCTACACCAGCAGACCTGAGTCCCCCACGTTGCCTCCCCACCACAGGGACACCGTGTGCCCTCTTACCTGCCTCCCCATGTTACTGACTCAAGCAGTTTTACTCATTGCTTCTTCATTTCTGCAGACCAAATTCACTGCATCTCTCTGTTGCCCCACAAATCCTCTGACTTCCTCATGCACTACCCAGCTGTTCTCACTGATGGCCCTGAGGGCACCAACAGGCCTTAATCACCTTGACTGGCCTCACCTGGGACCTCCATCCTCCACCTCCCCACCCCTGCCAGCCCAGGAGCCCCATTTCAGCTCAGCCTCAGGCCATCAGAACTTGCCTGAGCTATGTTGTAGATAGAGACTTGTCTCCTGTGTTGTCTTTCATCTTGTTCCTGGTTTTGTCTCTTGGAGGGACCTTGGATCTATATTGTAGATAGCTTGTCTCCAGCGCTATCTTCAGACCCATCTCCTGGATCAGCCTTGCCTGATGTTGTAGCCTTGTCACCAGCCCTATCTTCAGACCCATCTCCTGGATGGATCTTGCCTGATGTTGTAGCCTTGTCACCAGCCCTATCTTCAGACCCATCTCCTGGATGGATCTTGCCTGATGTTGTAGCCTTGTCACCAGCCCTATCTTCAGACTCCTCTCCTGGATGGACCTTGCTTGATGTTGTAGCCTTGTCACCAGCCCTATCTTCAGACCCATCTCCTGGATGGACCTTGCCTGATGTTGTAGCCTTGTCACCAGCCCTATCTTCAGACTCCTCTCCTGGATGGACCTTGCTTGATGTTGTAGCCTTGTCACCAGCCCTATCTTCAGACCCATCTCCTGGATGGACCTTGCCTGATGTTGTAGCCTTGTCACCAGCCCTATCTTCAGACTCCTCTCCTGGATGGACCTTGCTTGATGTTGTAGCCTTGTCTCCAGCCCTATCTCCGGCCCCATCTCCTGCTGCTCCTGGCTGGACCCCAGACCTGATCCCTTTGCTAGGTCTAGGACAATCAATGGAGCCTGTTACCAGCACCTGGATCTGCCCACCCAGCTCAGATGCTGTGGGACTCTGCCCCACTGGTGAGGACATTTCCCCTGCTGGGGTTGCCCTTGGCTCCCAGCTCCTCCTCCCTCGTGGAGCAGGCCCCTCTTACTGCTCCCTGACCATTAAGCTTGGATAACTTCCAGTCTGTTCTTTCTTTCCCGGCTTTGTGGGATACCAGGCACTCAGGCTCTCAATACCTAAAGCCAGGCAGAGCAGTGCTGTGCTGGGAGCAATAGCCAAATGGCAGCTTTTGTGATCTTCATCAAATTTCCAAGGGAGAAAGCTGCTGGATGTGCCAAGCAGACATCACCTGTGTCTCTTGCACCTTCTGCTTCTAATATTCACCAAAACCAGGCAGGTGCTCATCAGTTTGCACCTGAAGCAATCTCTGCAGTCTTGCAGATGATCACATGGTGCAAAGCAAAGCTCTTGTGTCATATCCCAGAAAGGTGGCCAGAGAAATGGTAGACTCAGGAGAACGAGTATTGTTTGGCTAATCACAGTGAACCCTTTCTCTATTAGCTCCATGAAATGTTTAATGGATTACCGTGCTGACAAAAGCACGATGACCAACAGCAGAAGGTGCCAAAACCCTTCATTTTGAAGTAGAACAATAAAATTAATATCCTGAAGGCCAACAGTTAATGGCCACAGAGGACCACACTGGTGCCTGCTGATGCAAGTGCACTGCTGCAGGAAGAGCAATGGGAGGGACTCGCTGCAGCCCGTTTTCAGTCGCCTTTTCACATCTCCTGAAGTGATGTTTCACAGATGTCTTCCAGACCAGCTAGCAGGATGCCCGTGAGAAATCAGGATCCTCAAAAAATTTCCCAGAGCCTCCCACTGATGCAAGGAGCCCTAAATCTGAGACTCTGCAAGTCTGTGCTTTTCATGCGACTTATGTTTCAATTTGGGCAGTGTATGGAGTCACTGTAGCATGGAGATGCTCGAGCTAACTTTAAGCAGGCTGGAGCGAGTACTGGCAGCACGCAGAAGAGACACAGTGACTAAATCAGATTATGCTGCGCTAGTGCCACAGCTAGACTGATTCTCATGGTCAGATTAACGCATGTAAAGCTGACCTGAGGATCCCTATGGCATATCATAGTCTGCTGTGCTGACAAGCTGATCGGGTCATAATTTAGTTTCAGTACTCAATTTCTTGTTCTGTGTGTTATTTTATAGTGGTAATAGCAAGGAAGGGAAAATTATGGGCCAAGTTTATCATCAATAAAGACATGAAACTATTCATTTCCTTTCACCTTATTTTCTCATTTCTGTGCACAGAACGATGGAGCAGATTTTATAGTTTGGCTAAAAGTGAGGGTCTGTGATCAGCTTAAAGCTAAGACAAATCAATTTTTTTGAAGGCTGAGTTTTCGGTTAAATCAATGCAATTCACTGCACAGCTAATCATCACTGGTACAAGGTTAAGGGATACGGTGTGAACTTACGGCCAGGATGGAAAAGAGAAGGTAAAAAGTAGTCACCGAGTAATCGCCTAATCTTCCAGGCTATGAAAAGGTTTGTGTTTCTACTACAAAATAGCACAATTAATTGCTTAAAACATGCATCATACAGAAGCAAAAAGCAGTGAACAAACGAGGTGTTCTGCCTGTGAAAGGCATTTTCACAAGAAAATTATTTTTGACTCCTTAGAAAATATTCATTGACCTTTAGTGAACAATCTTACTAGTAACAGAAAGAAGCATATGGTATATTTTTAAAAGTATTGGTATAAAAAGCTCGATTATGCTCTATCACCACTAGTATATTTACTTTAAAAAATGATTGCGTAATGTCTGGAGTGTAGCATATTACAGTCTCAGAAAGTGAAAAATCTGAAAGGAGTGATTTGCTGTAGCCTGAAAATAAACTAAAATCTTTGGTAAAGCACTGAAGAAGCCAAATGAGATTTCACGCTTCATGTGCACCAAGCCCAGGCGAGGAGGGGGAAAGCTGTTTCGAGGCAGCTCTTCAAGCGGGAGCAGCAAAATAAATCACAGCTTAAAACAAACATAACCCCAAAGCTGCTGCTGTTCCCAGCATTCCCTTGCAACTCATAACCACAAGCTCACTGCACATCAACGTTATCGCAGGCTTCTGTTAGTGGAAAAACGTAACTTCAGCCTCTATGGCAATACTTCATCATGCTTCTACACGAGACGTAGATCTTCATTTGCCCGACAGTCCTAATTTTTGGTAGATAATGATAATTACTGTGGAGGTGGCTGCGTTTATTTTTCTAAATCTATTCCAGCAGGGAATTATTACCCACAGCTGAAAGCTGCATTGCACTAGGAACGTGCACAGTGCTTTGCAGCTAGTGAACATCTCCACTTGTCCTAGTGAGTTCACGCTCAAGCCTTACCGGCAGAGGACATGATATCTAAGCGCTCTCCAACACACAGAAAAGAAGGATAAGATTATTGCCTTGCTTACACCTTATATTAATCTGTGCATGACTGCCATTGCCTTCAGGAAATATCCTGCCTTGGCCTGTTTTTTTTCTTTTTCCCTAGAAACCTACACTTCCATGCCTGCTATAAATTAATTTTCATTCTAGTTTTCAAATTCACTTAGCTGAGATGAGAGACACTGCACCGCTGCCTTCTAAATCTTTCTTTTTATTGTCCATACTCACACTAAAGGTTTTGAACTGTGTATCATGATTTTTTTGCATCTTATACTCTTTTGGTGGAAAAGTTCCCCAATGCTCAAAAATAAAATAATAAAATAATAAATTGTCAGCTTTTATTTCACTGTGTTGGGCAAAGGTCTCCTAATTTAATTTGATTTTGAGATGACTTTCTGTCTTTTTACTATGTTAAGTGATAGTAATATAATGATGCTTTACTGTCAAAGAACGCAGATATATCCATATTTATTGTCTCAGTTAGTGCTCAGAATTGGACCTCAAACTCAGACCCTAAACCACTTTCTCTTCCAGGGTCTGTGGAGTTCATGCTGAATACAGATTCCCATCAGAGCTGGGAAACAGTATCACAGTCTGGGATCCTGGTTTCTGGATCTGGAACATTATCCAGATCTGGTGGGAATTTTTGGAATCCCATGGAAACTAAGTTACTTTCATGGAGCATTTTCCTGCTATTTCAGGTATGCCATATAGTATCTTTCACAAATTTACAGAATCAAATTAAAATCAATTTGGCCAGTAGAGCCACTGAAGACTCTTCCAGAACTCATTTTTCTAATGGTTAGGGATCTTTTTCTGTTTCCCAGTCTAAATTTATTCACAGCAAGCTTAAACCTATTTGTTCCCGGACCAAAACTGTCCTGAAGTTAAAGTATTTTCTTTCCCTGGATATATTTACATTCAAAAAAATAAAAACTCAGATTTTATGTCACTGCATTAGGCAAATCAAGGTTTCCTAATCCTTCTTCTTAAGAGAAGATCTTTTACTCTCTTGTCCTTTTTTGTACCTGTTCCAGTTTGAGTTCATGTCTCATGAACATAAGTGTCCTTAGTTGTTTGGAATAGTCCAGACTACATCTCACCAGGGCTTTGTACAACGGTACAAATATTGCCCTCTTCTTGCTGGATACACCTCTCTCGGCATCTCCTAGAACAACATTTACTGTTTTCACAGCTCCACCGAGCTGGTGGTTCATCCTCATTCTTGCAGTCAAGATTGGGACCCAAATCTCTTTCTACATATTGACGAGTTCAGTCAAAATTACTGTTGCCAGTCTTTAAGCACATCATCTCGTCAGACCCAAGTGACCCAGTTCTTTCTGTACAACATCTTGATCTGAGCCAATGCTGTTAAATGATGATATTAAACAGAATCAGGCCTAGGACCGACGCTTAAGAAACTCCACTTAACTCCAGCACGCTAACTTTCCGTGCTACCTGATCTGTACCGATTTTACAGTTCTTCCACTCATCTCTTAATCGCTTCATTTCTACATTTGCATGTGGAGCCACAAAAAATCCTTTATCAGGCTCAGACAGGCAGTATCTGCTGTGGTTTCTTTGATGTTAAAAGGTCAGTTCTCCTGCACGGACACAACATGTTGCATTTTCCTCCAAGCCTTTGGAAGAAATTTTGAAGGAAAAGATAATTAAACACTTGCATGACATTGAAGTTTTCCAGCCTATAGCTACCTGAATCACTCCCTAGCTTCTGACTGCCTCTTTCAACACAGCCTTTATGTTTTTCCCGGTTATGACGGCACTTCTGACTTGATGGACTTACACATGCCATTTCAGAAACTAGAATGATCTGAGTTGAGGCTGGAAGTTCTCTAAGTGGGAATGCACTACTCATTTAAAGCTTTGATTACCTTTCACTTGTAATAATTTCTACACCCTCACCTTCATTTTCCATCTTGGCCTACAGCCAGCACTACCCAAGAACCTCATGTCTAATCCCTACTCTTGATTCAGTAAAAAATCAAATTTTCACTGTTGATAATAACAAACAAAAATCCCTCAGTTACTAGGCTTGATGCCACAAAACAGTTTCAGGAAGAAAACAGAAGCTGGCTCTGCTCTGAGCAGGACATTGACCCAGATGATCTCCAGAGGTCCCTTCTGATCTGATCTGAGCTAGTCTACTCTTCTGAGATAAGCAGAACACATAGGTTATTTTTCAAAACATCAATTTAAATATTACCTTTAACATCTCTTTTACAGTCTTTGAAGACAAAATTCAAGAAACTAGATTAGAAAAGATAAAATTTCAAATATCACTGTAACAAGTAAGACTTCTTGCTGAGAATAAAAAATCAGCCTAATCTTCAGCCAATAAAGATGCTGCTCTTGAACAACATGTCCCACACATAGAATGTGACATATCCCTAATACAGGATTTTGCAGGAATACATTTCATTACTAAATCCAAATCAAAATGAGGAATCACAGAGCAGGCATCCAAGATACGGTGCGTTTGCCTCTCAATGAGCCTGTTCTACACAGCAGCTGGAGACGGCAAGAGCTGCAAAAACCCCGTATCGAAATGAGCTCTGACAAACACAGTCTTACAAAAGGAATAATCTCTCTTATTTATTAACTGAGAAAATTACAACTGCTAGAAGTGTATTACGCTGATAAAAACGACCCTTTCTTTTAATAACATTAAATTAAGTTTTACAGCCAACATTTCTAGGAGAATTAGAAACAGTACACGGGAACAGCTCCTCTGTGTCATTTTAAAAATCCTGCCCAAGGAATTGAACTGACGTGCAAAGAAATGAATTAGTTTCTGGCACCAGTGGGGGTGACACTTACTCGACCTACAGGAAATCATTTTGCTGGGAGTATGATACAAGTGTTAAGAGAGCAATTAGGGTTGTCACCTATCAGCTTCCCGGGAGGAAAGCGATGGATTTTCATCCGTGGCCTCGCGTCCTGCAGCCAATGTCTTGCTGATGAATATTGCTATCACTGCGACACGAGATGAAAGCAACGGCAGCCCCAGCCCTCCCCGTCCGCGGGAGGAGGACTCCTCCGGGCCCCGACGCGCCGACCGCGACCCGCTGCCGGCTTCCTTCCCGCCGGCGCTGGCACTTCCCGCCTGCGTGCCAGATGCTTCCCCCAGCGAGCGCTTACAGGACCGCGCAAAGACGCTGGCAGGAACGGGACGCTTTTGCATAAAAGACATTCGACACAGCTCAGGTGTTTTGGGGCGGGCTGCTCGCTCCACGGCGTCTTGTTATACCACCGCTTTTTAGCGCGGCGTTCAGGGAGGCTGCAGAACAGTCGCTCTCGTTCTGGGTGAACGTATACCCCCCAAAACGACGGATCCGGCTGCTCCGAGGACTCGTTTTATCAGTCGTGCGCTGGTGAACGCTGGTGCGTCAAGACGGCAGACGCGGCAGCCAGCTCGGTGCAACGCCCAGGAAAAACCTAAGCAATTACCCCGTGTATCACAGCCAGTTTAAAACCGTTCTACCTTTCCAAGAAACTCACCCTTTCCTTTCTCATTCTGATATGTATCAGCCAAAGAGAGAATTAAAAAACAAATTATGATGCTTCTCAACATCATGCACGAATGTTAGGTCCTTTAAAATGGGAAATAGTAGAGCTACGTGTATCATTAAGTATGAGTGGCTGCAAATTTATTCCTCCCTTCCTTCACACGTTCGTTGTGTGCAGCTATTGCCATTACAGTATTGCAGCTTCTCAGCCCCACGTTTCCCATGCAATTTATAGGACTATCATCAGCTGCGTCTGCAACAAAGTCCTCTGCAGGCCACAGTCCCGGGCTACCGCCCTAGCGCATTCAATGGCTCTAAACAAACGGAGTTAAGATCACCCTTTTGGTGGGGTAAAACATGTCCCAGTGTGCGTGGCATCTGCAAATCAAATTTGAACCTGAAATCCAAATACTTTGAGGGCCGAGCGACTTGCACAACCAGGGTGAGTCCCAGCTTCTCCTCTGGTGGGGGAACGGGAAATCTAGATCAGCATGAAACCACCTGAAGAGTTAAAGTGAGCAACCTCTTATGAAGAAAACGTTAAAAAAAACAGCTGGGTGAACAAGGCATGTGAGCCTAAGCTTAAATAAAACGATTGAGAACGTTAAAGAAGGTTGGCTTCCAACCATTTTAAATCTACTTAACTTTACTGTGTTTTACCTCAATATATATGGAGGAAAACATATCTATCCAGAGCTGGAAAGGGATAAAGTTCAGGTAAGATTTAGAGTTTGGGCATAAATCCCATTAAAAACAAAACATTAACTAGCTAATGCAGAAAACGGTGAGGGTTTTCACTGTTTGCTCATGGTTCATTATCGTATCAAGGTGTTTAATTCCCACTGGTTCAGCAATAAGTCATATAGTTACAGAACAAGGAGAAGAACTCTTTTTGTGTTCCTCAGCATTAACAGAAAGATTACCCGGGCTTTCTTCCCTGCAAACATTATCTGGCTTAAATGCCAGCAAACCATTACTGAGCAGAGCCACATTTTTAACAGGCTACCTGTAATTTATAGGTATCATTTTTCATGACTCTTATAAAGCTTTAGAAAGTGCCTATCACAAGGATGACTTAGTACTCGTTTACCACACCAAGGCCTACGTTTTCTTTTATAAACACCAAGTGCAAGCTTCTCACAGAACTGAATAATGGGCTTTTTCGATCTACCTACAACTTTCATTTTGCCTGCAGTGATCATATTGATGCCAAGCCCCGAAATCTGATTTATACGAACGAAGTCGACAGTTAAATTATACAGACTGCATTTGATAACAGCGGTCTAAGACGCATTCAGGGCCTGCAGAAGGGATTTTATCTGGCTGTACTAGCACAACTAAGTGTTCCCGTGATATCAGTGCCTCTACAGGAATGCAATAACTGCTCAATTAATTTTCTAAAGATGGGAAAAACTGATGCATTCCTAACACGGCAAAGTTTCAGATTAAAAACTCCTGAATAAAATTGTTGTCTTCATAGACGATTAAAATTTCACACGCATCCTTCGAGTAGAGTTTCCAATTAGGCTTACTTAGGCAAAACAAGAGCTGCTCTAAAGCAATGTTTTTCCAACTTTTTGATCCAAAGACATTTTTTGAAGAATATCTAGCTTTCCTGTTAAAAATCCAAGCAATGACATTATCATATGGATTTGTGCTTGCAACCAGTAAGTTACATTTCGATATTTATTAATGCCTTTAATTCACCCTTTTCTGTACGTGTGTTTGCAGATGTGAGAACGTGTTTGAACAGAGGTTCTGGCTTTACTTAAGAGTCCTTGGCCCATATTCTGAAGCTTTAAAAATATCAGACTGAGAAACCAAGCCCTATTTCACATGATATCACACAGCAGAAACACATAGACAGTGAGGAAGAAAAACAGGTGATAAGAATTCTCAGGTCCCATGAAAAATCAGCAAAGCTAAGTAACTGTAAGAAAATACGTCTTAGCATCTCTCTCTTCACGTCTCATTACTGAAACAGAGATAAGAAAACGTTGTTTTCTGCAAAGATTTCAAATGAACTAAATAGAAGGGTTTTTTTAAAATCTCTGTACCAGTGCTATCTTACTCAAAGAAAACTTGATCCAAATCCTTCAGTAGCATTTTATATACATTAAAGTCACGTGTTCACTAAATGCACAGGAAAGCTAAATATTAGTACTATGTTTCTAAAGAGGCACAAAAATGTACTGCATTATTTTATGATAAATAACAGCTGTCAAAATTCATGTGAAAAACATTTTCTTTGCCCTTTCTCATCATTACATATCTGTTAGTGAATTAGATATGAGTCATATGTAGAACCAAAGTCTGATTTTTGCAAAAGTAGCACTGCGTCCGGGAAAGCTGTAGATGAACTTGGGATGTCTACTTCTAAATCTGTAGAGAAGTGATACAACCCATCAGATGTTCACCTGAAGGTACAAAACATCGATTACTAATGCTCAAGCGCATGTAGAAAGGATGCAGCATTTTGAAAAAAGATATTCCCTCTCTCTATTAATATCCATAAGCTTTTCTCACGGTCTTGGGGAAAAGGACATTATTGGCAGCATCAGGGGTATGTAAAATGCTTGAAAGCGAGGTGCTTGTAGACTATTTACTAGAGAAAAGGCAGACAAACTCTCACAAAAACTCTCTACTTTCTGCTGTCCCTTTGGGAATCCATCTGGCTGAGAAGGGAAATCCAAAGGCAGAACAGCTAACAGAAAGCATTTAAGAGATATATTACAGATATTCAGATAGTTACTCAACCAAAGTCATTCTTGCAAACAGTCTTTTATGGGTGAAGAAAAAGAAAAGAGATAAATATCTTTATCCTCTGCTATTAGGTTGTGCGTGGAACGTTATCTAGCTTAAAATGTTGTAATTGCACAGATCTCGTCATGGTTGGATTTGCTTCCATCCTACCGGGAATCCAGCAGTGCACGCCAATGACTGTCGCTTCGCTAACTCTATCTGAAGTATAAAAAAAGCACAGATCGTTGGGAGGTATAAGTGGCTGAGTCTCTACAGCACATCTTCTGCAGTCCAACTGAATGATCCTAGAGGTCTTAAAACCCTTTCAGAAGACCATGAGAAGGTTACACAGCAAAACTTCATTTCATTTCCTTCCTCTGAGCTCAGGTCTATTCATATCAACAGTTTTCTGGATGAAATTAGAGTAATTCAATCTTATTTTTAACAGATGGCTATTTGCGGAGGCAGCAGGTCTTCAGTGATGGCAGGTCCAGCACAGTCGGTTCGTTCCCTCTCCAAGCTTTCTCCTTTCCCCTGCGACCTACAGAGCCATGGAGCAGCAAGAAACAGGTGCCCTTGTTCTTAAAGGCACTAAAATACTCACATTCATTCATCATTATATGGCAATGAGGTTTTTCTCAGGTGTTTCGGTTTATGAATACCGTAAGACTTCCGCCGTCGCTGTGGAGGTTGCACGAGTTTGTGGTAGGGCCAGGGATTTATGACTTCCCTGTACCCACATTTAGCACTGAACATCTCACACGACGATTGCAGGACTCTGACGCTATAGACTGACGCAGCAAATGGGCTCTTCGTTGCATCAGCTCCTGTGACGAGGATGCGAGCAATCTGTCCTCTCACCCACACAGAGCAACCTTGAGACCTAGCCCAACTCAGAACAGACCCTATGGCCTGAGAAGGGACTATTTCCAGGCTAACTTCTACCGAAACCACTAACGCTGCCTGTATCTACGCGAGGATTTCATTAATATTAGTGTGCATGTTCTGCTACCTTGAAGGCCTAAAGAACAAAAACCTACTCACTCAAAATCTTTTCATTTTCTTCCCAGAAATGCTTGTTTTAGTATGTTTTAAAAGGGAGATTTGTACAGCTGCAAGCTTTTGCTTTTGCATTTCTTACTAGCAGCGTCATCACAGGTTTTTCTTTACTGAAACAACTGCTCTTGCCTCCTCCTTCATCATTAATTCCTGTCCCAGCTCCAACGACGATGTGCTATTTGTTGACCGTGACAGCTAACAGTGAAAGTCCTCTAAGCAAATGCAAACAAATTCTTTATGGAGCTAATTATATATCAATCATTTCTGGGTCAAACAGTGACAAAAGTGTCAGAAGACAATTTTTTATGAGCTCTTTTTTTTTGTTCACTCAGAAGCAGCCGAGTGACATCTCAGCTTGACGGTGCAGGCAACATGAGCTGACTGTATAAAAGTCAAATTGCGTGCCTTGTAAGCAGCTGCTACAACAAAATTTACTCTCACATTTACAACTACCAATTTCTAAAGCTTTGCAAATGACATTTCTAGAGAGTTTTGTGTGTGGAGTGTATAGGCATGACTGAACTGCCCCTTACTCTTTCTGTATAGCAATGGTTAGACAGACTTCCCCTATCTGTGCTTGCAATGTTTCTCTTTCTTTTCTTTCCTCTTTCCAGCTTTTTTCTCTCTTTCTGAATCTTCACCTGGTTTTACTTTCACCTTACACCTTTCACTGGTCTTCCCTCATCTGCATGGAGCCACAGTGGGGAAAAAACCCAACTTCTTCCCATTTCTCCCAGACGCTGAATGTCTTGGAAATTGGTCTTGTGATTTCTCCCAGCGCAAAGCGGGCAGGACGCAGGGCTGCAACCCCGGCTCTGTCCCATGTTCCTGTGCCACTAGGTCCCATTCCTAGATCTAGACGCCTTGTTGGGACATACCACCTTTTCTTATGTGACCCATACTCATCATACAACCTTCTTCACTCTTGCACTGCAGCTGGTAGACCACTGGACAAAGACGCAGTCCCCAAAAGTCACTGTATTTTGCCACGTGTGACACAGTTGGGTCAGTCAATAGTGGTTGGAGCTGTTGAGATGCCTCAAGGAGTGTGCTCCTCACTCCTGGAACAGCAACAGCCCTCAGAGATCACCATCTCCGGGATGGTCTCACAATTTTTAGTGGACCCAATCTGTTAGCAACTTGTCCCGTGTCTTACAGAGAAGTCCATTTAAAATATTTACATGGTCTGGCATACTAGATTTGGAAGACCAGAAAGACAAAGGTGGTTATTTATAGGGATTAACATCATAATATTTTTGGAGCTAAACTGTGGCTTAAGTTTAATATGGATAAAAAGGAAGACTAAAGTGGAACCAGAGTAAGCAAAGCTGATGCTAGGATGCTAAATCTAAATCTATTTATGCTAAACCTATTAACGATTTAAACCAATTTTTCTTGTAATTTACTCTGACTCATTCTATTAAAGCAGCATCTCACTAGCAAGTAATTAATAATATTCCCCGTGTGAAGCAACCCAGAGGTATAAAGTGACCAATTTTTTCTTTAAAAAAAGATGTCTTTAAAATGCGCTGGTATGCTGCCACACATTTTACATTAGAATCCCAACAGCAAGTGGTTGACAAGAGTGTTTTAAGGTATCCTAAAAGTTAATTATCACATGCAAGGACAACTAATTTATATTTTGTGCAAATCAGAGGAGTTCTACAAACAACAGCCTTGCAGCCTGACTTTGCTTAAGGTACATATCAACTGTCCTTGATCTGATAATATAGAGCTAGACAAAGCCAAACGACAAAGAAACGTCCCCTTTTTAAGAGGAAACCTTTTATCTGCACACAGGTTTAGTCAGAATAAATAGTCTTCACACCAGCAACCAGTGTTGCAACCGAACAGAGTAGGCGTCAAATTTTAATATGTTTTGAACAGTATGAGTTGTTTTATATGTATGAAGTAGACTGTGTCTGTGTCTATATATGCACACAAATGTATGCGTGTATTATTATTACTTTTTAACTTTTTTTACATTTTTTTAATTGATAACACTACAAGGCTCTTTTGAAAGCATTTTGAAAAGGAAACAAAAAGTGGCAAACCGCTAGATTTGACAGACATTACTTTAAAAAAAGTAATTTGCAGAAGAGCAGCAACAGAATTTGTCTTACTGAGCCACGTGAAGTGGTGTTTGACCCATTTTCTTCACGAAAGACTTTAGCATATTATCTAGTAAGTCACTAGAGATCACATGCAAACAAGGAATATATATATAAAAAATCACTCTCTCACATAATTACTTCACTCTGGGATATATTGATATTTTAACCTTGTTAAAGGATCAAAGACTTTGGAGGAAACAAAGTCCTATTATTAGTAAATCAATTATTTTTCAAAATATCTTAATGAGCAGAATTTCGTTCGGTTAAATAGCATGAATATAACCTGAGATCAAAGTCTAGCTAAAGAAAACAGGAGCTCTTCTGATGAACTCATGCAGAATTAAACAATCCGATCAAGAACTGGGGTTTCTGTTTAGTTTTACCTGGTTTTCAAGCTATTGAAGTCTAGAAAGACTAGTATACATTTCATCTCAATAAAGGTACAGGAATTAATTACGTGTCTGACTCTTTGGAGCTTATTCAGACAAAACTGCCATCAGAATAGACCTAACACTTACAAAGACGGGACCCACTGAAGCAAAAAAGAGACAAAGTTCTCGCGTGTTCTTGCTCTGGCTACAATATGAAAAACCTCATGCACAAAACAGCTTGTAATTTTTCAAAAGAAAATTGGAAAAGCAATGTAACGGCTGCTTCTCCTGTTTTGTATTATCAGAAGATCACTGGAAGAGTTACCTGGGATAATAACCTACGGACGAGCCATGTGACGTCCCTACAGCTCAACGCTACAAGCACCAGTGACTATTTCTCTATGCTCTTCTGGACCCGGAGAAGAAAACATGTTGTTTGATGATCCACCTAAGCAATGAAACCTGTTTTCCAACGGACTTGTGCATTTTGTTCTTGGAAGGAGTGTAGGAACCCCCTTATATCTTACTTGTTTTGCTGCCAAAATTGGGCAAAGTCAACCTGAAGGTTTGAAACCCACCAGTGCATGGAGGACTAAAGAGAAGGAAAACAGAGAGGTGGCAAAAGGATAACCAACTGTCCTGATCTACTGCAGACAGTGTCGTATAAGGGCCATAAACCACCACAAATTAAGTCAGAAAGGAACGTTAACACACAATCAGGGCAGTAACTAGCCAAATTCTGCAATGCTGCTAGGAAATGAATTTTAGCAAAGCATCATCAAGTTCAGCATCAAACATAACACATTTATTTTTAATGCGCACATTAATAACACGCTTCCTATCGAGTAGGAGTTTTTTGGTTGGAGTACCGGATAAGACCCCGCTCCTGCTCCTGGCACTCAGCGAACACAGAAATCTTATAAATCTGATATATTACATATTAATAAGGAGGGAATGAGATAAAATATATGCCAATTGCCATCATGAAATGCAGTATATTGGATACGTGGGAAAAACACTTCGAGAGTATTTTCGAACAGGGTAGAAGGAAAGGCTACCTATAAAACCTTCCCTGTACCAAGAATGGTGAGTTGTAAATGGTTTTGATTTAATGCATTCCTAAGCGTTCTTTGCTGCATTTACCTTCCCTTTCACTCTGTTTGAAAATATTTACACTGGAACACAAAATATCCAAATTATCCCAATGAGCTGTGCCCACTGTGATTAATAAACATCATCATTTTATGCTGTTTTAATGTCTCAAGCTATTCATTTAGATCTGGTGAAAAAAATCTCTGAGAAATCCGTTTTTTTTTTTTTTTTAATTCTAGTTAAATCTGAAATGTAAAGGTTTCACGCTGCCTTTGAACACACTAAATGACTTTGGGGACTGTCGAGTCTCGCTCTGTTGGCACAGTGGCTTAAGGACACAAATCCATGCTGAGTCCCACGCGGTTGCTGGCACATATGTTGACTAATTCCCTCAACATGGAAACGCTCTTTTTTGGTCCAAGCAACGTTTTTCAAATCAACACAACTGCTTTCCCCTTGTGTTCTTTTAGGAGCGAGAGGGCACTTAATCGCACACACTCAAATATTCTCTTTGCTTTGAAAAGCAAGGGAGATGGGCTAATTTGGGAAATTATGGCATTAAAGCACAAAGTCGAAACATTGTAGCCATTTTACTATGCAAATATAGCCAATAAAACCACCATCAACTGTGTCTCCTTACTAAATTAAGGTTTCAGACAATTAAAATAATTCCCTTCCGTTATCTTTAATTCAGAATCTCCGCAGGGGGAAAAAAATTGTTCCCCATCCACCAAAGGAATAAAGGAGAAACAAGGCTGGAAGGTTAACTAAAACACTTTCTAACAAACCTATCACGAGCACTTTTATAACTACAAAACATTTTCTAAATTGGTTTGTATTCCTCCGAGATGCCCTGCTTAGCAAGAAGATACCTCCAGGAACGAGGCCAGAAAGCACACGTGATGTGGTTTTTAAGGTACAAACGTATATTTGTGATCCATACGGATTGACCTCTCCGCTCTTGTGGACCCCCAGTGAAAGCCGGGCAGATCAGATCTATTCCCATTCCCATTCCCATGAAAGACAGGGCTCAATAGCTTTCTGAAGCAAATAGCTACAATAATCCCTGTCAAATGCCCTACTGTTTGGTTTAAATTACATGTGCTGGTGTTTTTTCCAGGGCAATTCTTTTGCTTCAGGCAAAAAAAAGAAAAAAAGAAAAAAAAAGCAAATTAAAAGTTGCACAGACAATATATTTTTTTTAAATGTTAGCAGCCACACTGCCCAACTTCACCTTTCAAAACACTTGATTTTTTTTATCCTAACTTCCCGATATTTTCAATCAAAATTGCAGCCAGGTGTCAACAGTAGACCCAATAACATCAGTAAAAGCTTCCACGCGTCACCTGAAGCATGAATCTGACTTAAAGTGTCTGAGTCATAAAAACATTGTATTTAATGTATTTTAACTACACATAATAAATATTATGTACTACAGCACATGCAATTGTACTTCTAGTAATTACTTAATTATTTCAGAGACTGGGGGAAATCTCTGCTCTCCAGGCTTGCCGTTGCCCTGAGTGCCACCATCCAGCTCTCTGCTTTTCCTCTGAGACTGGGAACGTCGATGGACATAACCGGCATGAAGAAGGAAGAGCAAAAAAAGCTTCGTTATGAAAAAGCTGAAGTTTGGCTCCTCTTTGCTGCTTTATATACCACCATGTAAAAAATGCGGATGGCGTTAACCCCAACTACTTCGCTGTGCGTCTTTTCTATACAAAAACAAGCGTACGTTCCCCTCCATTCAACCGTTAAAATGAGGGGTATAAAAATTCATACTGTATTTTTGTTGGGGAGGACTTTTTATTTCCAGGCTATACTAATCCATTATACCTTGTATATTATATAAACATAATTTAGTCAGCATGCAATAAGCACTACGTTATCTCTTTTCGGCCAGTAGTGCTGCACATGTTGTGCAGTAATCCCATGTTTTCGTATACCTTCAATATTATTTCTTATGCTAAGAGATATAAAGCAAACTATTAAAGGTGCTGACCTGAAACTGGAAACATTTTCCATTATTTGAATATACACATAAAGCTTAACTTGTCCATTTAAACAGAATAGCAGCTTATGAGAGGAGACATCTCCTACCCATAAAAAATACCTTTGTATCTTCTCAATTGCATACAGAGAACTAGATATTAAAAGAGGATATTACATGATAATGTACTTCCTAAGAAATAATATGATCATGTAGTTAGAAACAGTACAAAAATGCCCTTGTACAAGGGTCTTTTAACACAGTATTTATGGGATGATTATGCTATAGCTGCTTGACATGATGAAAACCATTTATAGTCAATTTGGTTTTTATTTAAGTGCGCTCTAATCAGAAATATACTTATAAGTTGTCTGTTTTAAGATTACAAACAAGGAAATAGAGAGCTATAATACAAACAAATGTAATTCAATTCAAAAAGATGGGAAAATGGATCAAACTCTTCTTTGCAGTAGCAGATAATAAATCAATGGGTAAAGTAAGAGGCAGCAGCTACAAGTTGTGGTTTAGGAAGTTGAGATAAGAGATCTGTGAAGAATTTCGGAAAAACTTTCTCATTCATGGGGTTGTACAGCAGTGCAATAGGTCAAGAGATGATGGATTATCCATCCTTGGATGCTCCAAGACTGCCCTAGCATTTGTGACAGTCCCACTTCAAGCAGGAGGCTGGAGCAGAGACCTTCAGAGTTCCCTTCTAGCCAATGTTTCTGTGACTTTACTACCTCCAGACAACATTTCCTGCATGAAATTCCCCCCTGCTTCAATAAATTCAGCTAATTTTTAAGAATCATGCAATACCAAATACACTTTTTTTTGTCACTAACAGTTACTCTACAGACTAAACATACTTTCACTCTAACACTAAGAACTTCTAAAAATTGTGGTAGGTCACATGAGTAATAGGAACAAAATGTGGAAGAAAAAGGGACAAGTGAGTGATTTACAGGTTTCTTTATGCCATCTGCTTAGTTTTCTTTATAGCAGATATACTCAGACAAATCTTGAAGGCTGAGCACTAACAGCATTTCAGATGAGGATTTTTGATGCGAGATAGGAGAGAAAATCACAACTAGAGTCATCTTTACTTTAGAAGTAGTACATTAACCTGTGGTAATAAAAGATATTGGCTTCAGAGCAGAATAATATTGAGTTCAAAATCCATTCCATCATTTTTTGTAGCCTTAGTCATTCCGGAGGAAACTGCAAAATGTCCAAGGTCAAGATATTAAAATCATCAGGAAGCCTTTGCCATCAGATGCAGCAGGTAAAAAATGTTGCAACCTAGTTATTTGCACACGCCAGATGACGGAACAATGATTTACTCCACAACTTCTGCATAAAAGCTGGTGCAAGCTTTCTGCAAAGTAGTTTCAGGCTATTTCTGCACTGATGCATATGGTCCTTTCAGCTTCCATATATTTCCATCAAGTTTTATCCTCCTGTTTGCAACTGCTTAATTACTGTCCTTTTGGTGTAGACATTAGAAGACATATCTGGTCACGTCTGCAATCAAGCATAGGGAGGAGTTGGGTCTAGACTGCGGCGGCACACTAGCTTGGTATGAAGGAGCCTTCAGTCTAGGAAATCAATGCCTTGGCAAGGAACTTCCAATGTTTCCCTCTCCTTGACTTAATTTGCGTCTTTTCTGTCTCAAATGTGACCCAGCCTACTGCTAGTTGCTTATGTCTTTCATATAGCAGACATATTTTTTAAGACAGTGGTCCTTTGGGACAATTATTAGCATGGAGCGCCATAAGAGCAAACATGACATCTGCTCCCGGAGCAGTCTCTTGCACAGATTGAAGTATTGTGCAAGTATTACTCTACAAGAGGCAGCGTGGTGAAAAGCAGATGTCTTTGCACCTCCTACAAGAATGAGAGTAATGAATAGTTACAGTTCAGTATTCTTCTTTTCTTTCTGCAGGAAGATAAGGTATTACAAAACCTTTACAACAGCAGTTTCAAAGAATGACGAAAATTCAAGTGAAAAAGAAGAAGGAAAAAAAAAAGGAAGACTACTTTCTAACCAAGACCAAAAGAAGCTCAACTACTTACTTGGCAACATCTCTATCCCAGCCTGGTGCAAAAGTGATTCAGGGGTTCAGAACACAGATGTATGAATGAAAAATGAGTGTATCCATATACTCATGTATTTTGTAGATTTTTACCTAGATTATCATAAGATGATCATGACTGATCCATCAGTCAGAGCTACCTTCAGCCGAACCCTCACATGCCGAAGTCGCCTAACAGGATGGATGGCTTAATTTGGAAGACGTTTGAACAACTTCTTTTGGACGTCACCACAGGTAATACTTTTAAAAGAAAACACTAGAGAAATATTAAATGGATTTAAATCCCACAGAGAGAAGTCAAACCAATGAAACCATCATCCCTCTCTCCTTATCCAATGCTTAGCTCCTCTTGCCAAGTTTCTGCTCTTTTCACTACTTTGTGGTCTCCCTTTGTTTGAAAGAAGAAAAGTAGAAGACTCATATTATTGCATAGTTCAAAGAAAAACTTCTTTGTGAAGTTCCCAAACATCTTGTATCTAAGATTACAGTAGGAGCAGGAAAATAAAATAGCACCTAGGATGATTAACCTGCTAGGATGATTACCCTGCTGTAATAGCCATTATCATCTTTGTGAGATCATGGTAAAAAATACTCTAAAATGTTCCAACTTCTTCTCCATTCCATAACTGAAAACATTTTTTCACTTAATTATAATATGATTGAGGAAATAATGGAATTTAACATGTGCCTTAAAGATGTGCATTTTATAGCTTTAGATTTGGGAATGATGAACTTGATTTTACAAAGCCCAGAGGCTGGAAAAAAAATCTGAATTTGATAGTAATACAAAAATTACAGGAATTTAAATCTCTGCCAGGCCCTTTAGCTGTTGCAGGGAAATTGCTTCATTAGGGAAGTTCTGGCATATGAACGTATAACATTTGTTAAAATGAAATGAAGGCTAGCCATGGCCTTAGTGTCCCATCTGAGTGGGAGAGAGGTAGCATGGGGGCAGGACAAGTACTTCGGATTTTGGGGATATCAAAGCTCTGCAGCAAGCTGGCATGCTCAGGATACAGCAAAAACAGATGTGTCTCTTTACCTGGCTGGGAGAACTAGGAGGGAGCACGCAGAAGATACTCATGTCCTTCCATAGCTATCTGCTGTGCTTCAACAACCAGCTTTATTCCCCTCTTTTGCGTCACTCCTTTTCGCAGTGATCTTTTAATCGCAAGTCGCAACAGCAAACTTTTCTTCACATTCCCCTCTGAGCCTCTGCATACAGCAAATGTGTCCTAGTCCTTCAGCTTAGAAAGCTGCTCATCTTATCAATAAGCTTTTTCCTTTCTTTTTTTAATGTAAACACTCTCAAACCACTGGAAACAGCTGCACTGAGCCCAGTGGATGCAGCTCAATATTCCCCCATCGGGTTGCTGTACTTCTGGTGATCGGCGTTCCACTGGCAGCACAACTCCTGAGAGCACCATCAACATCTTTAAACTGGTCACAACCAAGGTATGCTTCAAAAAACCTAAAGCCTGCCTGGACCTCAGTAACAGGCATATATCTGAGCGAATAAACATGGGAAGTCCATTACAGCAATCAAATTAGCACTTTCTAGAGGTACTAACGGTGCAGACGTGTGTGTTTCCTAATTACGGCAGTAACAATTCATTATGTCTGACAGTACCTCTCAGAGAGAGGAGAGCATCTCAGAGCGATGTTCAAGAGGCATCCTAATCACGTCGCAGCTGGGCATGCAAAACACTCTTTCACTCTGGAAGACCCCACCGCACCTCCAAGCCTTCCCGAGGATTTTGGGATTAGCGCTTGATCGGAGCCCTGAAGCTGTGGTTGAGACGCAGGACGTTGGCGCGCTAGAGGCTGGACAAACCAGAAAATGCCGCACGACTTCTCAGAGTGACAAGTGACAAGAGTGACAGAGTAGGTACAATATCTTTGGAACAGCTTTGGGATAACAAAAGACAGGGAAAACTCTGGAGAGTTCGCCACATGAACAGCCATGAAGGTGTACTAGAGAACTTTCCTATAGAAAACTTGCAGGGTTAGAGACGGCTTGGAGGTGGGGTTTGGAAGAAAATGAAGATGAAATCCACCCTAGAGACATGGGGAAGAGGCAGATTGGTACCACTGTGCAGAAAAGAAGAAACTAGGGAGGAAGACTCCATATTTTATTGTAGTCACACTGTCAGTCAGTCTATACAAGGCGTCTGTACGAGGTATCAGAGAAACAGCTGAGATTCCTGTTTGTAAGGGAGATGAATGCAGAAATGAGCTATAAGGCATCAGTACAGAGATGATTAATTGAAGTTACAGTAAAGAGAGAAAGAGAGGAGAACTAGGGAACAACCACTGTGAATCCCTGCACAGAAAGCTGAAGAACAGATATGGATTCTCCACAGCGTGCAATAAGAAGAAAGTCACAGATGCCAAGAGAAGATAACTGTTGGCAGCTCTGAATTTAAATGACAACTCAAAAAGGAGAGAAATTGATTGCTGGTCCTGGGTTTTGATTATGAATGCTTACAGCAGCTTACTAGAAGATTTACATTGGAGTTCATAGAGTAGAAGCTGAAGAGAGGAAAGGAAAAGGAAGAAAAAATACATGTATTTAGGATTATTCACGGACACGCATTTTGGCATGGCCATGAGCAACCTAATCTAATTAGACCTGTTTTGAGCCAAGGGTTGGACTAGATATCTGGAAATCCCTTCCGACCTAAATCATGATTTGATGATTCTGTAACAGTGGAAGAGGAGAAATCCCAGCAGCTTTCAATATACTAAATGCTATCAGTGACCAGAAGAAAGGAAGAGGAGGCAGTAGCTGGGGAAGGAGGCCTATCTCTAAAACAGGGGAGAGCAAAGCATGTTTGCCTGGGGTGGATAAGATCTAAGAGAGAGCAAGAAGCAAAGGGAAAGGATAAAGCAAGACAGATCAGAGAAGGGACAAGAGAGGGACCACAAAGATGACTTGGCAGGTTAGAAGAAAAGATCGGGCAAGAAGGAGGACAGAGTTGTCGTTGGGACATGGGAGAGCAAGTCAGGAGAATCACAGCTTGTCATTTTTCGCTTGGTAGAAGAACAGTGAGATATTGGATGGAAAACGGAGTAGCAAGCTTGACAAATGCCTGTCAGGACGTGAGAAGACAGCTGGGACCATATTGTTTAGTTAGAGAGACGGCAGAACTGGGAAGACGACAATCGTAATCAGAGGAAATCAGCCTGGCCGCAGGATTTCTGCCAGGGCAGTTTGGCAGCACAGGAGCAAATGGATTTGGGATAAGAGCCTTGTGATTAGAGAAGGATGAGAAGAGAGAGAAGGTATGGGGCCTTTGACCTGCAGAGAAGCAACCCCTACACTGACAACTGGCTCATGCGGAGCAAAGGAGAAGCCCTGGCAGGAACGAAAAGGGCCAGCTGGGAGGTGAAGGGACCAGGGCTGGAGGAGACAAGATGGCCGGGGGCAATGTGGGAAGCGAGCCTCGTGAGCAGCCTTTCTGGGGCAAAAACAAATGGAATGAGGGCTGCGGGAAGATGGAACGATGCGTCTTTGGCAACACGTCACGGATTTGAGCAGAGCCTGCCAGACCCAGCTCACCCCGGGGTGCCCTGCTCGGCTTCCCTGCCCGGCTCCCAGCACCGCTGCAGCACCCAGGGCTGAGCACATCCCTGCCGCACCTCAACCTCCTCCCTTTGCAGAAAGCCTCAACGCTTGCCAGCACCTCACGGAGAAGAGTTTTGGAGGAGACAAGCCTAACCCTGCTCTTCTCCCACCTTAGTCCTTATGAAACTGAATTTTCCTGGTAATCTCATCCAACAGAGCATTTTGATTTCCTCTTCCAAAGCAGTCCTAAAAGCAAAACAACAGACGATGCAACCGATCCACCCGTTATTTTCTTTTTCCCCCATGAGAAGAAATTTTCTTTTTTTTACATCCAGGCTCACAGTGCAGGCTGAGATGTGCTGACAGCCCTGGGACATCCCCAGCCCTCAAGCAGCCAAATGCCTAATAGCAGAGCCAACCTGATGTCTAGGCTTAAAAAGGCGGCATGGTCTAGTCCATCATGTAAAGAGCTAGAAACGAAGGACTAATCCCAACGCTGAGGCTGGTGTCCTCTTTCACCTTCATCAAGTCAGGCAGCCTGAAGTACTGAAGAAAGCTGTCTAAGGCTCCCTCATCCATCAGAAAGTCTTGATACCTTTCAAAAAAACAGGCCCATTTTATTTGGGCAGCTTCCACTTTAAAGAATATTTGGCATAGGACGGAGGTAGTAGCTCTGTGATAAGCATTAATACTGCAGAAATACTGCCCTAAATATACTAATGCTGCCCTAATACTGCCCTAAAATACTGCCTAAAAGTTGAGGCTCACAAAAGTGCCCACTATCACCCTTAAATATTTCCTCCTTAAAAGTCATCAGCTACATACACAATCCCTTAATATACATTTCGATCAAAACAGCTTAACTAGCTAAAGACAGGCTGTGATTTTAAGTTCATTTGTACCTGAGCCGCTCTGATTATCAACAAGGAGCAGCGATTGCTTTTGCAGCTCTCCTGTAATTTTCAGCTTTTTGTATCGCTCCCCTTCTTCACACCTCATTAAGACATGCATTACGCAGTCTTCACTGCAAAGAGTATTTTTCCTAATCTGGGTAGATGCCTCGCAGAAATGAAAAAGATAACTGCTGAAAAACGCTGTCTACCCGGGTGCTGTGGGGTGTAATAAACCTTCCTTTAAGCCCCATTAGCAGGTTTTTGCGCTATTTCGGCTATGAAGGTTAGAGGCGAACGTGGCAGCACGGCTTCCATTCCCGGGACGGGCTGCTTAACCTCTTCCGCGCCATCCGCGTGGTTGAGTCCCTTCCCCGGCACGTAAAACCGGGTCTGAAAGAGCAAATGCAAATTCACCTTAAAAAAGGAAATGCCGAGTGAATATTTCTAAGGGCCACTGATAACATGATTTCTCCTAGTAAAATCCAAACAGGTCATTAAGCACAGAGAGACAAGGAGCGTTCCTCAATAATGCTGCATTTAACAACCCAAATATTTTGCGTTAAGTAAACAGACACCTCCGCTGGACATTTACATCAACATTAAAGAAAAATAACTCACTCTCTTAATTTAAAAAATAATAAAAAAGTCTGTTTTTAAACATTTATTATGTAAGCCAGACATAAAGGTAATGACCTTTGCAGACGAGATTCTGATGCTGTAACAAGACCGCTGCAACGCGTTTGGAAAGCTATGCTCGAGTTTCTTGTTTGCCTAAAATAAAACCTGACTTTGTTTAGCGATAATACAATCTATTTATTTTTAAATGTTAAAACACTGAGGATGATATTTCCAGCCAGCCTCCAAGGTCCCGATGGCTACACCGGTTCCAGCTTCCCTTTTAGAGCCTTGCTGCTGTCAGATGGGCGTCAGGCACACGCAGCAACAACATGTATTTACTTGAAGGCACTGAGTACTTAGAAGCTTAACTGTATCGTTTGCATTAACAGTTAATGCAACTTAGTTCGTGTTCAGAGGCCGTAACTGAAAGTGGAGCCTTTAGGGCTTGATTTTACATCACCGGCGTGAACAGCCCTGCTGCAAAGATGCTAAAGGGAGGAATGATGTAATCTAAGATTTAAAAAGTAATGCTAACGCCAAGCATTGATTTCAAAGCGGGAGTCCAGTAGACTGATGAGCGTCAAGAGATAGGAATAGTTCACGCTTGAGGGGAAGATGAAAAACGGAAAAGCAAACCTTGAGAACCTGGTCTAGTGGTCTTGGACTATCACCCAACCCAGAGCTACTTCTGTTCTGGCTCTGAAACCCTTTCCACGAAGAGTGGCCATGATATCTCAACTCCTGGCCTTTTTGCAGAGATCACAACGTTGCCAATGCAGGTGGCACGTTCGGGGCACGCGGGTATTAGGACTTCATTTGAAATCATGAATTTGCAGGCTTCAAATCGTTTGTGCAGCTGACAACCTTGCTTGCAATCTGAAAGCCAACCGAAAAGCCAAAAAGTTGGCCTTTGAACCGAAAAGGTAGGTGCAATAAATACAGGGTCATTACCAGGTTAGTTATCAGGATGCTCCTACCCGTTCAAAGCTTCTTTGCAGATGACAGCGCATAGACATTTTTCACGCTGATAGACTGAGATAGTTAACCCAGTCAGACACCATCATATGCCTACCTGGAAACGATTTCTCTTTTCGGTTTATTAGCTAGACTGCTCCAAATGCTGTGATCTTTTTCTTCTCCTCTGCAAGACACAGCACCTGCATGAACACACGCTGTGTTTTCGGCAACCGTTTTCAGCCGTTTACCTATCATTCTCCTATGTCATGAACAGCGTGGTGCTTGCTCTTCAGCAGAAAACATCTCCAGGACATAAAACGAACAAACCGCTAACGTCCAATGCATTCGAGAAAAAGGAGTCGCATCCTTAACAAACAAAAGCAACAGCGAAAAGACCATTTTTGTTGCATTCCTCGATCAACATTATTTTCTAGTATTATTATGCAATGTGCAAAGCCTTTATAGACCCCTTAAATATTTCCTTCTCCCCCCTGGTTCTTGCAGAGCCCGGGTTCCCACGTGTATTTGCAGATTTACCCTGCTCTCCCGTTTGCTTGCGGCAGCTTCCCGCGCCTCGGACATCCGGGACCACCTGCCACCTCCGCAGCACCTTTTGGGACACATCGGTGCTGCCGCCGGTGGGCAGAGATTTGATGAGAAATACATGGGTTCTGCAGCCGCCGGGATATTGCAGGTGATGCAGCCAAATATAAATACAGCTAAACAGCAGGAGGAAACAGCTATCTTGGTTTGCTCCATTAAGTTTTGCGTGGGGGCAAACTCAGTCTCCCACTTCCCAGCAAAAACGTGAAGTCAACTCTGACAAAAGGCACACGGCCCCAAACTTGACTATTTTTTTGGCTAATAAAGGGATGACACCACAAGCCAAGACTCTTGGTTCGATCGTTTGGTCAATCTTTTGCAAAAACGCCACTGCGGGCAGGCCACCGCTTGTGCAACACGTTGCAGCTTTGCATGAGGGACGATATCTGGTTCTCTGCTCCGCACTTCGCAAATGCAGCTCTGACACGTTTTTGGGTACAAATTACATTATACCTCTATAACTCTGCCACAGGGCAAGATTATAGCCCATCACCAAACATATTCTTCAAACCAGCCAAGCAAGCAAGCAAACAAAAAACCCAACTGAGTATTGCAGGCTCCAATCTATTCTTTAACGAAGGGCTGTTGAAGGGGGCATTCCTCTTTTGATCTTTTATTATCAATTTAAATGAGTGTTACTTGAAAAGGGCAATCTCAAGATGATCTTTAAATATAGTCAAGTTCCTAACAAAATGGAACTAAATAAGCTCTCACACAGACAGCTTGGCCAGCTCCTGCCTGATATATATTTCATGCTTAATTTTAAGCGTGCCAACGGCTGTTAACTATGTTACTTAATAGCTGGACAGACGTCACATAAAATGTGGAAAATAGATACTCATCACCAGGCTTTCCACTGCTAGCAGCCACTCAGAGGCTTTCTTCTTCGTCCCGTGAGAAATAAAGTCAATGCCTCGGAGATGGTTGACCTCCATTAGCCTGCTAAAAGTTGGGCATCGTGTCCGGGCCAGCTGCCCGCGTGTTACGGAGACGGCCTGGCATCTCGAGGGGGATGACTGGGGATCTGTTTCAGCACGGCATGAATCATCCCCTGGAAGAGCTTTGCTCTCTGGAAACCATAGAAAGACCTACGGGCCACCAAGCCCTAAGCAAAACGTGGTGGGACGCGCAGCCCTCCACAAAGTCATCCTAGATTCGAACGGACACAGACTATTTCTTGGTGTTGCAATAATCCGTCTAACCTCCATGAAGTTAAAACATATTTAGTTCTAGTGTTGCTAAACCATATTTCCTTTTTTATCCTCATAAAGCAAAACCAGAGTTAACTGGATTCCAGGTTCATTGTATTTAGGAGATCATCTCTAGCCAATGCCTGATGCTGAAAAATTTTAGGGTTGTGATCCAGACCTACAGGCGAGTTTAGAAAGGGAACTAGGTTGTTCAAGGACTACGTGTACTTACAGGCTAGATACAGAAAAGTAATCTTAAAAAAAGCAAGTCTATAACTGTTAAGATTCCTCTTTCTCCCCACAGACTATCCTGAACAACCTAAATTACATCAAAAAGTGGTTAAGAATTGTTCATAATAGTCAGTATAAAAATAGGAAGACTAAGAAAATAACACATCATTAGAAATACATATTAAATATAAACTTGTACCAATTTGTTATTCCGAAGGTGGGGGTCTAATATTACTATACTATATTATGGGATAAATGCTGACTGTGTTTAATTCACCAGATAATTTCAGTGGCCTACTCCTTGTGTTTAAATTGCTCAACATTCAGAATTAAAGCCGTTATGATCTTTGATTTTGTATTTTGAGAGCTGGAATTATTTCAATGTGCTTCTGTAAGGAATGCTATATTCTTCTTGAATCATGAGGCTTAATATTAAATATTCTACTTTACAATGCTGCTTTATAGTGTTGATGCAATGACTAGGCATGGCATCATGGCACAGGGTTCCTATACCTGCTTGTTGTAAAAAATAAAAATAAAAATCAATTTTCGATGAATGAAACTTATAGAAATGATTTTAAGAGAGTTACAACAGCAACAACATAATACTTCAGTGTTGGTGGTATTTCCCGTTCCAACCATAAGGTTTCTTTCAAGTTCCAAAACGGGAGGTAAGGCAAACAGAAATGAGAAAAACGTTCAGAGACATCCACTGCAATAAGTGTAAGCAAATATCTCCATAACAATAAAACTGTTGCAATTCTGCTTTCCTCCAACTGGCAAAATCGTGTTGCCCAATGTTATATATATTTTAAACTCAGAAGGAGGTGCACGGAGTGGGACTACGGGACTGTATCCTCAAAGCAAGGCAAATGCACATTTTTAGTTCCCAGGGAATGAGTCAGCTTGCAAAAAGCCAGAACTATTAATAATGTGAGTTCTTATAAACTAATGATTATTAGCTTTAAGGCTCCAAACAACCCGATTATTCATTAACTTCATTGGAGTCATGATATTGGCTCTGAGCATGACTTTACTGTAGAAATTGAAACAACTTCATTTATATACTTCTGTTAAAAAGCAGAGCAGTAAATCAGGCATTCTGAATTTACCACTAATCATCTCCTAATGGCCATTTCTCAAAAGAGGTTTTCTGTTTGATAAAGTAAATAAAAAGCTGGTCATTTGTTTTCTTTTTCTTTGCTTCTTTTTTTTTTTTTTTAGACAATACAAACAAGCAGATTTTGTGCACAGACCTCCTATTAATACGACTGCCTCTCTTCCTTCAGTAGCTGATGTATTTTCGTGATTATGGATTTTAGGCAAACACGCCTCTGAAATGCAAAGCGGCTACTCAAGATTCAGCACCAACGGCAGACAATTGATGAGACACAAAAGAGGCCGGTGCTGGCGCTCACGGATCTTGCTAAAGTATCTAATCATTTGTTTTGCCTTCCAAACGCGATGTTTACTGCTGTTCGAGTGCA
The DNA here is from genome assembly GCF_036370855.1 of Dromaius novaehollandiae. Taxonomy (NCBI): domain Eukaryota; kingdom Metazoa; phylum Chordata; class Aves; order Casuariiformes; family Dromaiidae; genus Dromaius; species Dromaius novaehollandiae. Next base: position 7,106,073 of record NC_088103.1, on the reverse strand, counting down.
ACATTTTTTTATTCGGCTTTATTATAAAATAAGGCTACGGCTGATTTCCCGAGTCAATTGCACCAAAACGCGAGAAATTTCGAAGCAAGGTGTTTGACAATGGGAAATCAAGCAGTCGAAAAGCCCTGATTCACAGTCTTATTGCTTAAACCCAGCCCTGCGTGAGCTTTTTAAGTGATCGTCTAAACAGAGATGCTGAGAGACGTTCTGGGTATCATTTCTAACACCTCCACCCGCCAAAGTCTACCAGACAAGTTCTCAGCAAGTAATACACCACCAAAAGTGAGAAATCCGAAATTTGGATGGCCTACTTTAAAATGTCTTTAGTAACACAGCAGGGAGAGGACATTGGCAAGGCAAAACTGCTTCCAAGCTAGCTTCCTTTGGGAAAAACACTTGGCATAAAATATCCGGGGTCGGTCACGTTTAGAAAATATCACACCACCAAAAGTTGCCTCAAAACCAAAAGCCAGAACAGGGGACCAAAAATCTGATGCATTACTCCCGTTCTCCTAATTCACCCAGATCAGATTATTTTGCAACTGCTCTGCTTGCTGTGTCATTTGTGCCCTGAAGAAGCCCTTAGTATATGCAGGCCTGAAGGAGCACATCTCCTATACCTTGCTAGGTGGTCCAAATCTGGAAAGCCTTCCCGGCTTTCAGATGGCATTAGGGAAATTAAGTGATGGGGTTCGACCATGATATCAGCTTCCTCCATCACCAGTGTATGAATAGCTGCTTGTCAACAACGCAGAATGATGCTGCCGTCCATCATCTCTAGCTCCAGAATATTTTTATCTAAAAGGACTATGTCGGGTAAAAGAAAAAGTGAGGCCAAGTTGAAGAGCTCTCACTAAATTGCTTAGGATACCACAAACCATAAACATCATAAAGAAAAAAAAAATCATTATTTAGCTTGTACAAACTGCACACGAGTTAGCTTGTTGCCACATCTGTAGCCCCAGACAACAGACTCTTGAGCTATCTGCAAATCAACCAACCAATTGCACATTCGAGAACGAGGAGGCATCTCGGGAAAGGAGCAGATGGCTCGGCCAAAGCCAACAAAAGGCATTTCTCCACATCCTGCGCAGTTAAACTGTGGAACTAATTGTCACAGAAGGCTGTGGATGATAAAAATGTTTGCACGAACTTGAAAAGTGAACCAAAAAACCATCAAGGGTGATAAAACATACAGCTCTGGTTCAGGATGTTCTTTAGTCCCAGACCACTAAGCGCTGGGAGAATATTCCCAGTCTTACTCCTGCTCCCTCTCTTACTTAGGTAATTCTCATCAGCTGGTGTCAAAAGAGAGGACACTGGGCTAGATGGATGGAAGGATGCTTTTAAAAGCAATATGTCTTGCTCTGTCCCTCTGTCTCCTTTTTCTCCCCTCATTTCTATGTATAATGTTTGCTAAAGTCAAGACAGATTTAAAAGGAACAAACTTAATTTTTTCCAGGTAACAAATGTGGATCTACATTTTTGTAACTGCCTAACAAAAACCACTGTGAACCTTCCAGTTCATTTTAAAAGGCTTTGGACGAGTCCCTTAACTGAGAGCCTCTCACCTGCCAGAGAGCTTCCCAGAGCATTAAAGAGCTTTGGGCAACAAACAGAAGATGCTCAGAGCAAACTCCTGCACGAGCCGACGTAATCCAGGGTCATATTTTATGAAGAATACAAATAGCAAGGATTTCTATTTGCAGAAGTGGGGCAACTACCTCAGCAACCATTATTTATCTGCGATAACAAAACAACACAAATTGCAAAGGCCATGAAGGTTTCGGCATTCCCTTTGCAACAGGAGTATCATCTCGGATATCAATATATGAAATATCTATGCAAGGGCATTTCACTATCTGAGGACTTTGAGACCGGGGCACGCCAACCCCAGGAGCCAGTCTGGACAGGCCTGTCTCCACTCACAGTGGAAATAGCTGCTCATTTATATTTAATTAACGGCGTGGCGCGCGCTTCTGAGATCAACCAGACCAAAGGTCCCCCCGTAGCCAATTCTCCTGATGCTAATCGCAGCCATATGCCTGGAGGAAGAAAGGCTACACCACGGGGAAGCATATGGTGACACTTTCTAGGTGACACATCACCTCCTTGCTTCCGGCTCTCTGTGGTTTAGAGCTCATGTAGTCCAAAGCCTTCGAGGGGTTTTTGTTTCCTGAGTTTGCCAAGGGCTTTTCGAAACCCTTTGCAAGCTTACGACGTTCCCTGCGTCTTGGGTTAAGCAGTTGCACGCTGTCCGGCACGAAACGGTACTTCTCTGATAGTTTTGCAGCTGTTATCTGAGCGTCTTGACACCCCCAATTTCCTACATTATCAAATACCATCAGCCGGCATTCCCCAGTCTCATCTTCCATGCCTCTCCTGATATGATACGTGCACTTATCTACCTAACCAGCAGAGGACTAAAGCAGGAAATAAGGCCGTAATGGCTGAAATAGGTCTGAAGACTGCCTAATTTGTAATAAATGGAAAAAAGCTGACACAATGGACCAAATAACTTCCTGCCGGTCTCTAGAGCTCGTACGCCAGACACAGGCAATCTGGGAGTCATTCGCGCTACGCTGCAGGTGCTGAAGGTAAGAAGGGCTGCAAAGCCACTAGGTAGTAAAACTGTAAATTAAGACAGTGCCCTTAGTCAGTAACAGGGGGATAAAGGCTGCTTCCCAACATTACACAAAGCAAAAATCCTCTTATCTTTAATTTCATTCACTTGTGCATCATCATGCAAAGCACCGCTCTTCTTCTAAGATGCTGGGGACGAGACCTTATTTTTCTTCTCTCCAAGCAATGCTGAGCACAGGGGAGGAACTTCATTTCAAGAGGGCTCCTGGCTGGAAAACTACTTTTTCCTGAGCAGATCCTGTGCCCTATGGCTGATCCTGTACCCTAAATGTCTTGGGAATTGAGAAATGAATGGGAATTTTGAATCTCTTCACAGCACCAACTCTAGCGAGATGCTTTCCCTTTGCAATCGCCGATCCCCAGGACTTTTTTTAACATCATAATTTTGCCGTTTTCCCAGACCCATGCAGTCACTCAGGGGCTTGGCAGCTGTTTCACAAATGCGCTGATTGCTCCCAAGGGAAAATCCCACCATGAACGATGGATGGATTCGTAGCTGGGGCTGCCCTTCAACACCAGTTAGCTGGGAAGAAGAAGAGCGGGTACCATGCAAGCAGCCAGGTCCTTCCGAGCCCCTTGGAGAACCACAGGGAACCAGTGGAGCCTGGTTTTGACAAGGAAGGCTCCCAAAAACCTGTGGATATCGCCTTAAGACCGTTTCTGGTAGACAGCATGAACAAAGCAGAGGGACTTCAGAGGGACTGCTCTGTTCAGGAGCCAGAATCACAGTTTCTCCTTGTAATATTTATGTTTCACCAGCGGATATCCCCAGGAGATGACAGGTCATTCGCACGTTCTGCTGCGACTAAAACACACAGATGCCTTTTATGCAGGCAGCCGAGCTCCAGTAGCTCAAATCCATAATTTAGTGAGGGAAACTGTTTTAGCTGTAAACACTCCAAAGCCAGGACTCGGGCAGCAGGGCGGTGCAGATCAGCGCAGGCAATCCGTGCGTAGCTCAGCACGCGCCCCAGGAAAGCCCAGAAATATTAATACTTTCTCTGGGCGAACTAGAAACCAAGCCATACCGTCAAACAGCACCGTCTGAGATGAGGCTCGTGTTTGCTCATGCCACCGCCTCGCTCTTGCCGCCAGGAAATTCCCCGGGGCAAAAAACATTTCCAAGCCTCCGTCCCTTTTTCCCTTGCGGAGAAAACGCAGGGCAGTCGGGTTAACGGGTCGGCAGATGCTAACGTTTTAGTGGGAGGCACAGGATCGCGAGCAAGCTGCCCGACTAAGATGAACCATTGCACTTCTATTCAACGATCGGTTCAGCCAAGGACACTCCAGCGGCTCTGCTGCACGCAGCGGCTCTGGCACGGCGAGGGCTGCGAGAAACGACAGCGCATGTAGTGAATTAAAACTCATTACGTACGTCCCAGCAGGTGACTCGTAAGCAGCAGAAACGCGCCCGTGTCAAACGGAGGGGAAAAGAGGAAGCGTCTGACAGCGGGGAAGAGTGAGAAACACCCCGCTTTGCCGGGAGAGGGAAGATCAGTCCCAGCGGGAGCCTCCATTTCACCACCACCACCACCAAAAAAGGAATAAAGTGGTAAAAGAGCCACTCCAGCCTCCTGCACTTTTCCTTTCCAGGATGGCCAAGGACACTCACAGTGGGGAGAAAAAAAGGAGGGGAGAAAAAAAGGAGGGGAGAAAAAAGGGAGGGGAGAAAAAAGGGAGGGGAGAAAAAAGGGAGGGGAGAAAAAAGGGAGGGGAGAAAAAAGGGAGGGGAGAGAAAAAGGAGGGAAGAAAAAAGGGAGGAAAAGAAAAGGAGGGAAAAAAAGGAGGGAAAAAAAAGGAGGGAAAAAAAGGAGGGAAAAAAAAGGAGGGAAAAAAAGGAGGGAAAAAAAGGAGGGGAAAAAAAGGAGGGGAAAAAAAGGAGGGAAAAAAGGAGGGAAAAAAAGGAGGGAAAAAAAAGGAGGGGAGAAAAAAAGGAGGGAGAAAAAAAGGAGGGAGAAAAAAAGGAGGGGAGAAAAAAGGAGGGGAGAAAAAAAGGAGGGGAGAAAAAAAGGAGGGGAGAAAAAAAAGGAGGGGAGAAAAAAAAAGGAGGGGAGAAAAAAAAGGAGGGGAGAAAAAAAAAGGAGGGGAAAAAAAGGAGGGAGAAAAAAGGAGGGAGAAAAAAGGAGGGAGAAAAAAAGGAGGGAGAAAAAAAGGAGGGAGAAAAAAAGGAGGGAGAAAAAAAGGAGGGAGAAAAAAAGGAGGGAAAAAAAGGAGGGAAAAAAAGGAGGGAAAAAAAGGAGGGGAAAAAAAGGAGGGGAAAAAAGGAGGGGAAAAAAGGAGGGGAAAAAAAGGAGGGGAAAAAAAGGAGGGGAAAAAAAGGAGGGGAAAAAAAGGAGGGGAAAAAAAGGAGGGGAAAAAAAGGAGGGGAAAAAAAGGAGGGGAAAAAAAAGGAGGGGAAAAAAAAGGAGGGGAAAAAAAGGAGGGGAAAAAAAAGGAGGGGAAAAAAAGGAGGGGAAAAAAAGGAGGGGAGAAAAAAAGGAGGGGGGAAAAAAAGGAGGGGGGAAAAAAAGGAGGGGAGGAAAAAAGGGAGGGGAGGAAAAAAGGGAGGGGAGAAAAAAGGAGGGGAGAAAAAAAGGAGGGGAGAAAAAAAGGAGGGGAGAAAAAAGGAGGGGAGAAAAAAGGAGGGGAGAAAAAAAGAAGGGGAGAAAAAAAGGAGGGGAGAAAAAAGGAGGGGAGAAAAAAGGAGGGGAGAAAAAAAGGAGGGGAGAAAAAAGGAGGGGAGAAAAAAGGAGGGGAGAAAAAAAGAAGGGGAGAAAAAAAGGAGGGGAGAAAAAAAGGAGGGGAGAAAAAAGGAGGGGAGAAAAAAAGGAGGGGAGAAAAAAAGGAGGGGAGGAAAAAAGGGAGGGGAGGAAAAAAGGGAGGGGAGAAAAAAGGAGGGGAGAAAAAAAGGAGGGGAGAAAAAAAGGAGGGGAGAAAAAAGGAGGGGAGAAAAAAGGAGGGGAGAAAAAAAGAAGGGGAGAAAAAAAGGAGGGGAGAAAAAAGGAGGGGAGAAAAAAGGAGGGGAGAAAAAAGGAGGGGAGAAAAAAGGAGGGGAGAAAAAAGGAGGGGAGAAAAAAGGAGGGGAGAAAAAAAGGAGGGGAGAAAAAAAGAAGGGGAGAAAAAAAGGAGGGGAGAAAAAAGGAGGGGAGAAAAAAGGAGGGGAGAAAAAAGGAGGGGAGAAAAAAGGAGGGGAGAAAAAAGGAGGGGAGAAAAAAGGAGGGGAGAAAAAAGGAGGGGAGAAAAAAGGAGGGGAGAAAAAAAGGGAGGGGAGAAAAAGGAGGAGGGGAGAAAAAGGAGGAGGGGAGAAAAGAGGAGAAAGAAAAGGGTATTTGAATAAGGCAGCATGCAAAGCAGTTTCACTATCCAAATCAGCTATTTTCCAAACATTAAGAACCAGCCTCATTCTCCCACCACACTGTTATGTAAGCAGACTAAATAAATCCCTGCAGCCCTTCAAAAGTTGTTAGGGAAGGCTGGCAAGAAGGCACGTAGTTCAGGAACCCGGGAACTCAGGGGAAAGAATTTCTGGAAAAACGGAAAAGCAGCAGGTAAGAAAAAAGAAAGATAGGAAGGGCAAGAAATAAGATGCCAGGGCAAAAAGGTGTGTGTGTGTGTGTCACTTAAACAAGTTTCCAGGTTTTGACATTTAAGTTTTTGAAGAAAACAAAAATTCCTAGGATCTTATCTGGGAAAGGAGGGAGCGTAAAGGTCAGTTTAGAAGTACCAACATCGCAATTACACAGAAATGACATTGGCACTACAGCAAGACTAAGATCAGGAATATATTCTTGGGACCTCAGCACCTCCTATCGTATTTATACCCATTTAACAAAAATGATTTTTGCTGGAAGTGGATTCATAACCCTGGCCACAGCAAGAAAAAAACAACATTTTTTAAAAAATAAGCAAATCAATAGCACTGCCAATACTCTAATGTCCTACTGATGTCTCATTCTTCTCATAACCATCAGCTACTAGACCTTTTAAATTTTTTTAATGATTCTATTCCGTTCCTACATTAATTTAGGAAAAAATAAAGCCATGACATTGTCAACTGCATTTCTGATTTAAAGAAACACATTTCCACATGCATTACTCCTTACTTTCAAAGCCACTTTTTCCTTATCCCATCTCTCCTTTCTACAGACAGTTGCCTCCACAGATAAAAAGTCTGAAGACAAAATTCATCACGGCAGTTTGCACCCGTTCACATGAGGGCAGAAAGACGATATAAATTTTTTGGCTGGTCGGAAAATAAATTTTCTTTTGGCACTACTACATATACAGATATATATCGCTTTATCATTCCTGCAAATCACCAGTGCGCAAAACGTACCAAAGATTTTGGGGTCCTAACATAAGCGAAACATAGCAAAGAGACTTTGGAGAGCTGGAGGACAGACGGCTTCTGATATGCTGGGAATATAACGGAGCAGGAGCCTCTGGAGGTGGAGATACAAATGGGAAATAGCACAAGTTCCCTTGAACGGAGGAGGTGCTGGTGGGTCCTGTGAGAGACTAGCGCTACAGTACTCATTTTCAAATGATCTTGAGGGCAACAAAACAAATTCATCTGCTAGAGTAGGAAAAGAAGCTCAAAGTGCAATCATCACCAGTTTCTCAACCCAGCATTCTCCCTAAAAACCGAAAAGCAAAATCAAACCCAGTTTGACCAATGCATGAAGATCGGATCTCAATCATTATTTTTTCTTTTGTGATATTCTTTCTCTAGAGACCAGCCAAGAGTCCCACTGCGCTCCCATTTAGCAGGAGACAAGTGCATCCTCGAAGAGTCTGCAGTCTCTTTTTCAAGACGGAGAAGGACAAGGAAACAGGCCAAGAAAACTGCTACATGGTACGGATGTGTAGCATTCATAGCATGGTGTGGATACCCAAGCCCGTGGACACCGAGGCCCTACGCATTAGCAGGATGGTGCTCTCAGAAGCTGACCCAGGAACCCCAAGATCTGGGTTTCTACCCAATGCATGACCCAAAGACCCGCCTTTCTTCCTCACTCTGTTGACACGTCTAAAAAACCACATTTTACTCTTTACCAACGAGAAAGAACAACTGAGGATGCCCTTTTAACAGGGCTATCTCCTCCAACTGAGAGCTGCCCATGGAGGCAGCAACCAGTGGGTCTCATCTGAGAGCCAACCCTCAGCGCATGCAGACAAGGAGGCAGGAAGGCTTCCCAGGCTTTTTCAATATGCGTGCCTTAAAATAATTAAAACCTGTTGCCAAGAAATCGTCTCCTCAAACTGGCTGTCATGGTGCTCCGTTATCGCTTGCCGTCAAGTGAAAGCACGTTTCTCTTTGGCTCAGCGAAATCACGAAAACCTATCGCCAGCAAAGCAAACATCCGCGTGGATTTATAAATCAACCCAACGGAAGAAGATCAATTCTAAAGCGTGGGAGCGGGAAGAAAAAACAAGCCATTTCATTATTTTCAAAGATAGATTACACAGACAAATGAGCAAACTATGGTGCTTTAGAAACAAAACTTTCTTTTAGGAAACCTTTTTTGTAACCTCACCAATATACGTCTTGGTCACATTGAACTAGCTACCTCTGGTGGTAACTGCATTAAAAACACTCCGGAGCACAACAGAATGCATAATTATAAGCTGCTTTTATAAAAATGCACATTAGCCACAAAGTTGCATCGAGTTATTGCCCTGGCTTCCCTTTGCCTATTTAAATGAAATCTGTCCCTTCCCTATTGCTAGAAATAATTGCCGCAAACGGTTTTATAATTTTTTTTTCAATTAAAAAAGATCACAGCAAAATAACTGATTGTGAATACATTCTAAATTATATATTGTTATACTGTAAATTATACATCTGCTCTCTCTGATTCAATTAGGCAGGAAGGTAAGAGAACCACGTAATCCTTGGGAGCCTTAAGTATTCCTGTAAGATAACGCGCCTGATAATTTCATGACTTGTTTTGTTCCTGTCAGTGTGGAATGGGATACTGAGAAATAATGAGTGCCATCTGGCGCAAGCGAGAAAAACAGAATAATGTATATCATCACTGTATTTCCATGTCAGTTTAAGTATTTCCATGAGAGCATACAAGATACTTGGGATCTGCACTCCCGCTGTGCAGCAAGATGCAGAATGAAAACTGCAACTATTACTTTATCTTGTCAGAAAAAACGCTTTAGAGTAGTTACTGCCTCCTACACATAAGAAATTACAAAATTATATTCAGGGTTTTTTTGTATTTTAACACACGTGCTACCGAGTATGTTTTAACAGCATTTAACGAAGCTATGGCTAAACAAATCCCAGGAAAGTTTTGAAAAATTATCCAAGAAAATAGATTAAAAATTTCCTTCTCTTAAACTGTCAGTCATAAGTGTATTTTACACATATAGTAGAAACATCCTGAAGGTTTACCGTGAGTGCCAAGCAGTGATGTCCTAGAAGATCCTCACGTGTTAGTAATTCATCGAGTTGCTAAATGCTTTACAGTAGCACATTTTCACACTCCTAAATTAAAATCTAGCTGCAGAATAACTGAACTTATTAGAAACTGGATGTATAGTATTTCAGATATGCTGTCTTTAAATCAAAAAATACCAGGCTTTCCCTGTAAATCGGAAATACACTACCAATTATTGCTACGTTTCAGTTCAGTTTCAGAAGAGCAAAGCTATTCTGTGCGGCATATTTAAATATATGCAGATGAAGTACTTATTGTAAATTAAGTAATTTCAATCTGAGCCAGAAGAACTGTATTTGAAATGCTGAGAAATTCTGCTCACTGGGGCATTGTGCATTGCTAGAACTCTTTAGGGATGTAAGGTATGAAATTCCTTTATTTTCCCATATCTGATCTTCTTCAAAAGACGATTTGTTTGGCACGCTGCTGCCTGCTCTCAGCATCAGATTGGCTGTCTCAAAATATTTGGTGCTTCTCTTAACATACCAGCTCTCAGGGTTAAGTTTCTGTGAGAATCTCTGTTCTTGACAAAAAACCAAGTGCTTCTAGTTTATATGTTTGTGGAAAAAAAAATGAAAAGTGTAACTCACCTCTCCCTTAATATCAAAAAAGAAACCAAAACAAGGATACTTATTTTAATAACCATAGTATTGGATTTTCAGAGGTGAGGCTCAAGAGTTTTGTGCGCTTGAGTAATTGTGCTGGGCTCCCTGGCTGCCAGAAGTAGCACAGAATTTGGGCTCTAAACGTTTTGGTGTCTTCTTTCTGGAAGAAGACTGATTTATGAGTTCCTGAACACATTATCACAGCACCAAGGAGATGCCCCATGGGTCGGATGCAGAGAGAAGTCCCCAGAATGGGACCAAGTGGTTGTCCTTCAAGATTAATGGGTGCCCCAAATTCCTAGAGCATGTCCTAAAGCACATGTTGTACTATTCCTATTCTTAATCCTCCCTATGGAAATAAAGCACGCTTTTATAATAATCATCTGATTAATATGGATCTACAGTTTCTATTCTTTTTGTTCAGCAAAGTCATCTCCTAAGCAAAGTGGTTGTAAAAAAATGGGTCGCTCACTTTTAATTACCCCCTCTCTCAAACCCGTACCGATACAATACCACAATTTAAACAAAAACCAAAAAACAAAGACCCACCACCACCAGCCTGCCTTCAGCTGTCTGCCTGTCTACCTCACCTAGAAGACCATGATTATGTCCTCACCCTGCATGTCAAACAGATTTAGGTTGAAAAACGTCAAATGTTTCAGATCTTCAAATGCATGGTCAGGGAAGGTAGCGCAAAGATAAGCTATTTTATTATGTCTACAAACAGGCTGGGGGGATCTATATTTGGCCATGCAATTGCAAACCAAATCTTATTTCCCCGTTAAGGCCCAATCTCATTGCAACACGCAGCACGAAGTGACAATGCACAAAACACAGCTGGTAAAACCGCTTGCAATGCAACTCTAACCTATTTCCAGACTGCACGGGCCCCCTGAGGACGGCAGAACAACTCCTTGCAAAAATATCTCAGCAGAAGAGCTACATCATAAGGCGCACTTACCCTTGAAGGGCTTTTTCTCCAAACCAATCTCCTTTCCCTAAAGTGCGGAGAAAGACTGGATCTTCACTGGGGGAGTCTTCACGAGTAACGTTCACCTGTTGAAAAGCCAAAACCCCCCAGCATTTTAAAAACTTTTAATTAATTAATAACATCTGCTTGTTCAGAGAGGGATTAGTCATCTCCTAGATCTCCCAGAAAACGCGCTGGTCTGTGTTCCTGCCCGGCAGCCACGTAATTCTCCTGGCCTGCGCTCTCCCTTCAGCATCGGCAGCCAGTTACTGATTCTCCATAAGCCGGTCTCAAGCCATTCAAGAAAATGAATAATTATTTTCCACTCAGATACATACTACTCTTGCAAAAGTGCTATACTCGTATTTTCTGAACGTTTTAAGCTCTAAACATGGAGCTGGCTGCACAAGCACAGTCATTGCCCATATGGAGTCAACGGCAGAAATAGATTCCAAATATTTTATGTGTAGAAGACAGACACATGGCAAAGGCTTCTGTTAGCTTAGTTGCACATGATTTCTTGTGTTGTTAAGTTCACTTAAGGGATAGAAAAAAGTCTACATTCATACATAATTGAAATGAAACTGTTTGGAACATTACAGGATGAAGAATCTCTCTTTTTTAGTGGTTCCTCTCCTGAATTCAGTGAAAAGATAATGATAGCTGGAGCAAAAATCAAGTATTTACATGAATGTTTAAAGGAAAATGACATTTTACTTTACATTTCAGAAGAAAAATAGTACTTGATCTTCTGAGGACCCCACTACTTTGCATTATCTTAGTAAGCGGCTCCAGACTGCCTTTGGTGGTCTGTCCAGAACCAGTATAGGATGCGAGTCCTAGCAGCCACGTAGTGACAAAGCCCCCGATGGGGATGGTTGCTGAGACATGGCATGACATGCTCCAGTGGTTACTAAGGATTCAAAAGTCTCCAGGAATGATGAGTGTTGTTGACCCCATGGCCCTCATATTGGACGTGTTTCTTCCTTTTCGGCTAACTCTTTCCTAGAGGCAACTCGTATGTCCTGCAGTACAAGAAGGCAGCTGAAATACAGCCCCCTGCCATCAGTGCATGGTGGGTATCATCTCCCCTAACATTAGTCACCTATAAATCCAGTTGTCCAGGCTCCCTCTACAGTCAGTGGAGCTGGATGGGCATGTCCAAAGGTGAGTCATCCAAAGCTAAAGTGGGGTGAGCGACCCTCTGGAGGTATCTCCATGTACAAGGAGCAATCTCTCAACTCCATTTCCATTTCAGGCTGTTCGCTTGCTTTAATCAGAGATTGTCCATATGCAAATTTGAAAAGCCCAAATCAGGGGCATTAGACACTTTATTTCCGATTTAGAGACATTCCAGTTTAATTTTACCATTAAATTTACAATTGCACCCTGCACCTTCTCCACTCTCCTTCACGGATGGCAAAAACAGTGGGTTTGAGTCATTAATGAGCACTCAGTCTACAATATACTACATTTAACATCTGCAGTGACTCATCAAAGATCAGACGAAGGTAGGGAAAGCGTAACAGATGAGCCAGGAAGATTTGTAGCTGAGAGGGGAAAAAAAAAAATCCTTGGACAAACAAAGGAAAACTTAATACATTTTTTAGCTCTTTCTCTACGACCTCTGCTGATCCTAAAAAACAAATGCCGAGGGATTACGGGAGTGTAATTTCTACGTGGTTCAAAGCGATGACATACTTTAATAGCCATGGCACCAACGAAGCACCTGCACGATCTCATATTAAATTGGTGACAAACCATTGCTCTTGAAGGGAAAATGGTATACAACGACACAGCGTGATACATAATCTCTCTGTAAAGACGAGATCCTGAACAGGCTCAGAGCAGCAGCATTTAGCAACTAGAGGGGATCAAAGTGTTTTCATCCAATGTTTTATTCAACGGATTTCTGTACACAGGTTGTTTTGAACAAACTTTGATTTCTATTCACTGGGACTTGAGGAATTAGACTGTGATAAAGAGAAGAGAATTGTAAGGCCAGATTCCCCAAGCAATTTTTTTCAGTGTCAAAACCGCCTCAGACAGCTCCTGCTCTTGCACACACCTTTCCAATTTTGCAAGAGTAGCTGTTTTTGCTGACCACAGGCAGAGACAGCAAAGTGAACCTGCATGTGTTAAATTCGTAGTCACATGCCCCCAGACAACCAAATGAGCACAGGAGTGCGATCAAGTGCTGTGGCTGGAGTTGGAGAAGACAGAGGGGAAAAGCTTAAACTGGCTGTGCTGCTACATGAAATACCCATGAAGCGCGCAGGGGCTGAAAGAAAAATGGGAAAAAAGCTGTTCTAAGCATTTCTGAGAGAAGCGATGAGCTAGGAAGTTTGAAAATCATCTCTGTTCACTTGATTCAAGTATTGTCACTAGAGCAGCTCTGACATAAAAGGCAGGAGGGAGCCTTCAAAAGCAGCTTTCACTGTGATAATACTCACATGAAGCTGCTGAATGCAGAAGGGACACGTGAGGTCCCAGATACATGAGCCAGAGCCAGAAAATTTTCCGGCTTATTAAGCTGCCGGGGTCAGGTGTTAGCACGGCACATTATGTGACCCTGCTTCGGAAAGCCCAGACAGCATGCACGGATTCATTTATTCAATGTCTCAGTGCTAGGGCTCTATTCCTCCTGGCTTGTGCTGTACCCTTATCACGGAGTTGTTCTTATATACACCGTGTAGCTCATGCGGCTCAATACACACATTAAATTAAGTAGTCTCCCGTTCCTTCCATCCTTTACCATTCACTGATACCTCTTGCAAATCAGTAAGGTTGCAAGAGAAGCTTATGCAGAATTCAACTTAGATTTCTGGCTGGTCACAAGGATTTAGCTGAGGGTCTGGGAACTTCTCAATAAGCCTGTATGTATAGTTTTATTTTAACTACTTCCTTTGGCCATCAGCTGCCACAAGAAGATAAAGTAGTGAAGGGATCTGTCAAAGTGAACACGTGGGCAACAACGATGTGGCTAGGGATGACCTGGAGCATATCAAGCACAACTACAGGGCTCTGGAGCCATGGTCAAGGGCATGGGGGCCCAGATGGTTTTCTTCTCCATCCTGCCAGTGAGGGGGAAGGGCTTGAGGAGGACTGGATGGATCATGTGTGTCAACAAGAGGTTGCGCAGTAGCTGTTGACAACAGGGATTTGGCTTTTACAACCTCTTTGAGGATGGGGGAATTCTAGGAAGAGATGGGATCCACCTGACCAAGTGGGTCAAAAGCATCTTTGCCAAGCGACTGCCAGTTTGGTGAGGAGCACTTTAAACCGGCAAGGATGGGGTGGGAGATGATGACCCACAACCAAGTGAGGAAGTCGTGGACTGGGTTGGCAAGCAAAGGGTGCAGCGTGATATGGATAAGAGAGACCTCCTAATAAACAAAACAGGGCTGAAGTGGGCCCACCTCAAGCGTATGCACACAAATAGGAAGTGCCTACAGAACAGGCTTATGGAGGAAGTTTTTACCCTTTTTATGGGAAGTCAGTGTGCTAGGTGTCCCTCTGAAGTGCCTGTATGCTTAAACACACAGGATGGTGAACAACCAGGAGGAATTAGAGGTCTGAGTGCAGGTACAAGGCTATGATCTCACTGGGATCTCAGAGACATGGTGGGATGGCAAGGATGAGGCTTGTCCTTTACGCAAAAGATCAGTGGGAATGCATAGGGGCGCTGCCTAGGGATGGACGAGGAGCCAGCTAAGAGCAGATGGATGAGGATTAGAGGGTAGATCAATGTAGGTGATGTTGTGGTGGATGTCTACTACAGGCCACCTGCTCAGGAAGAAATAGTAAATGAGACCTTCATCAGACAACTGGAAGAAGCCTCATGTTTGTTGGCCCTGGTCCTCAAGGGGGACTTGAACCACCTCGATATCTGCTGGAGGGACAAGGCAGTGGGGCACAAGTAGTCTAGGAGGCTTCTGGAGTGCACTGATGACAACTTCCTAACTCAGGTGATCACTCTGCTTGCTCAGTGATTGGTAAAGCTGGAAATCGGGGATTACAGACATCCTCTTAAGCACAGAGGATGGACTACCACCTTAAAAATGGTCTGCCCTGGAAAGGATTTGGAAGCGTGGGTCGTGCTTGTCCTTACTCTGGGAGAACAGAAAATACTACTTCTGAGTAGAGGGAACTGAAAGAGCGTGAGACAATGCCATCAAACTTAACAGTGAAGAGCAGAAAACGAAAGAGAAGGATCATGCTTAGGACCTCCTTCAGTGCTAATAATACCGGCACAGTCCGTAATTATATTCATTTCAGAAACCTGTCCATGATTATCTGATTTACCTGAAAAACACCACTCTTTTTCTCCTGATGAAGACTTGCTTTCAGAGCCAGAGAGTGGCAGATGAAGGCAAAAAGCTAGTTTTAGTACCTGATGGCTGGCAACAGCCTTGGGAAACAATCCACCATATGTGCAGTCCCCAGGTTGGGAACGGGTACGCAACACCCACACTCTTCCTCGACGAATGCCAGGAGCTTTTTGTTATCTTTAATTACACAAGGCCTACACTAATATGTGACTTGGTGCAAATGTCAGATCTATGAATCAGGAGGCTGGCGT
Organism: Dromaius novaehollandiae; assembly: GCF_036370855.1. Lineage (NCBI taxonomy): Eukaryota > Metazoa > Chordata > Aves > Casuariiformes > Dromaiidae > Dromaius > Dromaius novaehollandiae. The sequence continues at coordinate 7,090,842 of NC_088103.1, read as the reverse complement.
TGGCTTGCTTTCAAGCATATTTATCCCTTTGTGTTTACTTTTTATGTATCACATCTCATCCGTAGGGGGAAATCACTGTGTATTCCCTTGAACACCCGCATCCCGCTATGTGGAAGGGAGCCAAATATTTGTCAAGCGTAATAGCATTAGCTAAAAACGAATTTCAAACGGAAGATCTACAAAATCCCATCAGGATTTGATGGGAAAAGAGGTTAAAAAAAGTGGTCAAAAAGTGTTTTTTCCCTGTGAGCAGTGGAACAGAAACTTAGACCTTTTTTTTTTCCTCCCCAAAGAGAAAGCTTAGACTTCTCTGTGTTCCTATTATTTAATTCTGAGTAAAAGAATGAAGCCAAGAGACTTTCCCCATGCTACCAAGGGAGTCTGCTGTCACCCTGGGCTGAGTAGAGTTGTTCTGGCCTGGAAGAGATAGGAAGGTACCCATGGACTTGGCGAGCAGGCATTTTGGCTGTCCTTTTTGGGTCTAGGCTTAGAAACTAGGTAGGCAAAGCACTTGGCGATAAGGTGGCCCCTCTCTCAGGGAATGAAGACAGGAATATCCACACCATTTCGATTATTCAGGGAGAAAGCACGGAGCTTTTTGGTCATTCACCAAGAGGCTTCATGATGGTCACCAACCCCCAAAGCATGCAATGTGAGCACGTGTAAAACAGTGTGAGATTTAACTTTTTTTTCCCCCTTCAAGCCATTATTCTACTGATAGAGCAGCAAGAAGTTTTAATTAAATGTCAAGTGTTGCAACACTGTGGGTTGGGGGGCAAGAAAGTACTGGCTGGCACCAAATTTCAAGAGCACACCATCATCATCATTGAATTTTCCTTAAAGGGGGTATCAACTCACCTTCCCTTTGCTGATTATGAAGAAAGTGTCCCCTCGAGCACCTTGTCTTATAATGTACTCTCCGCTTTCATAGTGCGTCTGAAAAATAAATAGATAGATAAATAAATAAATAAATAAAATTAACAAGAACAAGCAGAATCAGAGGTTGCTCTTCAGCTTATAGCTTGGCAGTTTTGCAAGATAACGCTTCCAGAAACATAACCCTGAATGAATTTCCTCCAAGTGTGATGTTGGTAACGATTTAGAAATTGCCCTGTGTCAAGGAATATAATAATTAAAAAGAATCCCTTTCCAGCTTGCCCATTTTTCTTGTTAGTTCGCCAGTGCCAGCTTTTGCCCAGATGAATTGTCCTCACAACCTAAATCCATTTATACTAAGTAAACCAGACACAGGAATTTTCAGCAGAGAATACAGTACATGAACTGAAATTACAATAATAAATCTATTGTAAAAATAGCTCTTTTCAGTGGTTTTTTTTCATTGTTTTGGTATATGCTCTGTTTTCCAGCATTCGAATGCAGATTATTTTCACTCTTTTTCCTGTTATCAAGGTAGCTTAAGTATTAGTCTGCCTTTTTGTCTTATTTTCTGGAATATTCATTGCTAAATTTCTGTTGTATCTTATCAAAGTATGCATCATAACAGGCTAGCTCCATCCCTTGTATTACACCACCAAAATCAAACCTATGTATACACCACCAACGAAATAAAACCCAATATGTTCTAAATAAAAATTCCACATTCATACTCAGTCCGCAGAAGAACGGCATTTTCTTCAAGCGTGCTCTGCTTGAAGAGCTTCCTACCTAAAATTTCCCCTGGCAAAATGAATGAGGTTCTGGCCCGCGTGTTTTTTGAAGCCACAATAAGCACAAAGCCCCAGAAAGCTCTTTTAATCCCCAAGTATGTATAAACAACAGTGAGGACAGATCTGGAGCTAAGGAGGAGGAATTGATCAGAATCCTAGAATTTGGCTAAGCTTTAGATTTTTTTTCTTTCTGTCCCCAAGGACATTTTATTGAGCTGTATTTTTTTTTCCTTTTACACTCAATCTTTTTGGTGCCACTTGAAGACTGATTACAGACTCCAACAGGATAATAAATCCGTAAAGGTTTGTGTAAAATATCTAATGTATCTGAAAAAAACCCTACTCTTGGCTTTGGGAGCACTGGACTTGGGTGATATTAATGTAAAATAAATGTCATACAAAAAGAAAATATATCAAAGTGAACTGTAATGTGAAATTTAGTAGGTTATTTTATATATCTATTTATATATATATATACACACACACACACACACACTTGGTCTGTGGATGTTTGTACACTACCAAAAATTCTCAAAAAACAAACTCAGAATGTCAAAAGAGAACACTAGTAAATAATATTCTTCGGATCCTTCAAAAGATTAATGACTGGAAGAAAAAAAAGTCCTCTGTCAAAATAACAAATACCGAATATCATGTCAATCTTAGAAAAGGGACCAGAGAAGCTGAATCTGGAAGACCAACTTCTGAGTAGCCCCAACTCCTACTGGGCTCCAATGCATCTAATTACCGTGGTATTTTTCCTAAATAGTCCAGGACCAAAAGCCTGGAGATGAGCACTGACCTGTGTGGACACATCCTTACAGTTCTAGCTCTTACACGGGATGCTCTGGGTGGCAGAGTGCGAGGATGCACATTTTTGAACATCCACGTTGAGACTTCTTGAGAGGGATTGATTTTATAAGGTGTTGGGATCGGGTCCTTTCAAGTGCCATCTAGCAGGCACCCAAAAATCCATAACTCTCACTAATGATTGAAAATACTGGTCAAAAAAGTTTCCAACTTTACTACTGGTAACCTATATCCAGTGCACATGTTCCTTACTAAATTGATCCTTAGACAAAACAAAGCAAGAACCTCAGTGTAGGTGTGATCTTTCTCAGCAGGTAGTCGCTCTTGGTTGGACCAGGCAATCAGAACCGCTAACCGCTTTGATCGAAAGGTGATTTTCTAAGAGCTCTTCAACTAACTCAAGAAAATATTTTCAGCCAGGCAGCACTCAGGGGACGTTTTGGGAGCTCAGGGTGTGCAAACAAACTGCAACAGATAATCTAATGGTTCTTATTCGTTGCGATGCTTCTCTCTGCCGATAATCCTCTAACCACACACCCCTATTCCTCCCCTCTTAGTCACCAATTACGGCTACATCAACCACTTAACAGTGAGATTCATAATTTTACTGCCTTATCTGATTCCTGTCAATCAGTCTTCCCATCTAGGCTCCCATAAAATCAGTATATGGGAGGGGAACAAATCTTGAGCCTTGGTTCTCCCTTACTTTAGCATCCCTTGACTACTGCATCATTTTTTTCTGGACTCTCATTCAAAATACTGCGCTCAGTCATCTCCTTCTCCCAACACTCACATCATATCCTTAAAGTCCTTCCTTCCATTCCCATTTGTGCATTTGACCTCCTCTTCGGCATCTCCCCATGCCCTTCCTTTGGTCCACGTCTTCCTTTTTCCTTATTTTTTGCCCATTTCTTTCACTGTTAATTCCATCTCACCTCACCACAATTCTTTTTGCTTGATTCAACTCGTCTTTTCCCATTCCCTAACAACACGCTCGCGCTTCATCTTCAGTCTTCCTTCCCTAACACAAACCAAACCAACTCATCTGTGTGCTTCGCCCGTCTAACAGAATTATTTCTGTCCGTTTAGACCGAAAGCACTCTGTACAGCATGTAGAGTGCCAAGCTCCCTTACGACACATGCAAATAAAAACAGCTACGATGCCTCTTATTTCCATCCAGACAAGTTAAAGGTAACAAACTGTTCTCGGGTACATATGGTGGCATTGCACAACATCATCTGGAGCAAGCCTTTAGGCAAATATGTCAAATATATTCATGGTATAGCTGATTCACATATGCTATTTTAGCACCACAAACTGCATTTCACTTACAGAAGACCAGTCCAGGACCAACGCGAGGATACAACAATGCTGCAAGCCACATGCAGAAGCAATAATATTTGAATTAAAATTGCAAAAGAGAGAGGCAATAAAGCAAGCAGGTTTAAGAGGTACTTGTGTCTTTACTAGCCTGAGGCTGACCCCACCACTTCTTCTGCACTTGCATTTACAAGATTAAATGGACTGAGATAAGAGCTGTATCAAGAACACTTTTATTTCAGAGGCAATACAAAGGTTCAGTGATGAACGCTAATTTAACATCATAAATATATTTCACTGAAACCTAGGGGTCCTGTAGGTTTTCAAGTATACTTCTAAAGACACAGAAGGTGCTCCAGCCCACAAAAGCAATACAGAAATTAATGCCACTCTGCAAGAGCTGACAGCTCTGTATCAACTATTCTTATATTTTCTTCTCTCGAGTGGAGAACTAGCGCTGAAGTCCAGTGTAAAAATGGAGTGGAAAAAAAACCCAAAAGAGAAATGCAGGCTGCAAAAATACAGTTGTACAACCTGTCGAGGCTGAGGTGACCCGGCAGAAAGCTAAAAGCTACAGAGGTCTTGCATATGTGGGGAAAAAAATGGCTATAAGATAAGTCATCTAGGTCGCAGTTTGGTGAGAGAATCGGCGGCTCAAGGAAACAGCGAAGCCAAGAAATTACTGTTGAGAACAGACATACTAGCAAGCCACAAATGTGTATTTTATAAGCAAAAAGGCTCATTTCAATACATTATGAATGCTACAAGATTTGGAGCATCTGTCACACTAACCAGGCTGCTGTTTGATGGATGAACCCTGGGCACTTCAGGTACTCGGGAGGAAAGGGTCTGCCCAGCTTGCACGGCATGCTCCCCAGCCCATACGGATCTGTCCCAGGTCTCCCAATACCCCGCTTTCCTATATAATCCGGAAATTTGCCGTACCAAACCTTTAAGAGGAGACCACCGTCTCCTCAGCAGTGCAGGGATGCCGTAGTGAGCCTGAGCAGAACGCAAGGCACATGAACAACCAGATACCCAAGTGCTATAATACTAGGTTTCTTCCTAAGAAAATGAGTGATAAAACCCTTGTATCTCAATTTTTCCACTGTTTTTTTTTTTTTTTTTTTTTTTTTTTTTTTTTTTTGCTTGTGCAATGCATGAGAAGTTAAAGATAAGTGGTTCCACTCCAGCGGAGAAAAGAAAGAAAAAAAAAAAGATTTTTCCCGTTAATTCTTGTGGTTTTAATTTTAGTTTGCCTTCCATACGTGGCTGAACTCCTATGAGCATTTAAACACTTTTGCTCGATGGTAATGAGAGAAGCAACGAGCACAGGACTTTGATTTTCAGGGTTCCTGAATCTTTTCAGGGAGGCTGAACTCCAACTCAAAGCCATTGCGTTATACTGACAAAAAGGGCATGCCAGGAAGGAGGGAAACACAGCTAATAAAGAGGAAACTTCAATTAGTTGTCTTCGAGAATGAAGTACAGTTCCTTAAGCAAAATGTTTTAATAGGAAACAAACTTGAACTACATATAACTAAGAGAATGTCATGTATATATTACCTCAACTCAAATTTCCACTAAAATTACTTGATGCTCATGGAGTTGGGCTCGGCAAGAGCAAGGAAGAGAAAAACATAAAATTAGAGAGAGTCCAATTTGCGTTTTAAACTCCTTGGAGCATTTCTCAACTGTCATAAGTCAGCATGAAGTCAACAGAGCATTTCCTGCATTTCATATCAGTCCATTTTCTGACCCCTCGCCTCTATTCTTACCACTGATCTTTTTTTTTTTCCACCTCTGGAAATTCTGCATAAATCCAATTTGTTAATCCTTGCATTCTGCTAACTGCTGTCCTCATAACCACATTCTGGTCTTTCTTGTACCATTAAGATTTCAGGATTCAGGAACAAGACTCACTCTTATTTTAAACAATACCTGGGAATTTTTTCAAACATTTTTTTGTGAAAAGACACTTCTGTTAAATCCTTAAGGAGCCAGACTGATAGATAAAGAAAAACAAAAATCTACTTGGTTTGCTACAACGTAACATACTAGAAAACATTCTGCAACAAGATCTATGTAGTATGAATATATTTCATCTATTTAACTTCATATCTTCATCTTCTCACCAAATATATACCCAAATATATACATATAAATATAAATATATATATATATTTCTTTTCCTTGGCAATTAAAGAGATCCTTGAGTTTGACTAAATAATTTTGGAAAGGGTTCAATCTCTCATATGGGAGCTATAGTCAGTCTGGACAACTCTTTGGCTTCATGCTTTTATACCATATAACACACTGTCTTTCCCAACCAGGCATCTACTGATACTTGGTCTGCTAAAAGAAACAGCTTGCTGGCTCTGCGGGAGGTAAAAAAAATATTAACTTAGAGCACTAAATATATTTTTTCCCCCTATATAAACTAATGCTAGCCTTGATTCATAGCTCTGTTTTAACCAGGAATATTTGTGCATTTGCAGCCAAATCCAGATGCATGCCCATGTATCTGTGCCTGCAGTTTCATTGTTGGGAAGTTTAACTAGAAGGATCCAGCTAAATAACCAGAATTGCCTATAGTTATTCTGTCAAACCTTAGGCTTCAGCTGCCGGCACAATGAGCTGAATGTTTAACTCGTATTAAAAGCAATTCAAACAATGTGTGCTAACACAGAAGACTTGAATTTAGCTTGATTTTAGGAAGAGGAAGAATTTCAACATCTGAATTAGGATCTAGTAGTGAACACTGCATCTTGTTCCCGTTCTTAAACTCTCCATTACTATCAATGTCACCATCATGATGAACTATTCTGATGTTTAATACTCAAGATGAAATCCTAAACACATCTAGAGTACAGATGAAAGTGGAGAGACAGATTAAATTTGCAACAGTGGCGTGTAACCACAGAAATCGAATTTCTCAGAAAAGTGATGCTAAGAAAGACAAATGGAAACTGCTCAGCACTTTCCAACTACATGTAGACAGAGTGTATATACAAGGTACCTGAAACACTAAAATCTGGGTATCAAACAGCAAGAGCTCCACATTAATTGTTATTGTCATTCCAAACTGTTATATCGCCTTAGAAAAAAAATAGATCAGACAAAAAGGCTAAAAAAGAAAGATCTGAAGTCTAGTTTCTATGCAACACCATCACTCATCAGGGCCAGATCTTATTCCAAAGCATGCGGTACCCAGTGTCGAAATGGTCTTCACATACATTTAGGTTAAAACCAACCTCAGTACACAGAGGAGCTTGAACCTTTCCTAAACCTACAATCTTCTACAACCTGAATTAACACAAGTCCTAGAGCTTGTTCCTCTCTTCAAAGTCCTTTGTGGCCCATCAGTGTGACAAGTGCCTCTCTCCTGGAGACACCCAGATTGTCCAGGAACAGAAACTTTTATAGAAGTCTCTTTTTTTCCACCCCCTTTTTTGTACTGCCATAGATGCAGCAAAAATGCTAGTGTAGAGGGGAAGCATTTACTCACTGGGCTCGATCTGCTGAGACATCAAGCAGCTTCTCTGACGTGCTCAACATACCAACCAAAAGACCTCACACAGACATAGCGCATCCCAGGATCAAGCCAGTTTGTGCTCCAAAAATGTAAATAGTCTGCTTTACGGACTGCTCTGTCCTGTGCAGAATACCAGCGTACCGCCCCAGCCCTGAGTGGAGAAACACCCTCTGTAATTAAAACTCTCTTGGGAAGTAATTGGATTTTTATGAGACTGATCTCGCTCCAAACATCGACAAAATTAGAAACAGCAAGGTATTTTCCGCGACAACAAGCAGCGCCGAATTTTGACAATAACTGTTTTTCTTGGAGTCACTGTGGTCTCTCAGACGGAAACTGCAAGTCCTTACCAAGGAAAACCTCCCACTGAAACTAGCCCCAAATGAAAGTGCTTGTCTGATCATGTGCTAAACACGTTGCGTTGGCTCAGTGATCATGCACTACCACGCCTCTGAGAAAAGATGGTATTTTATGCAATTAATTTCTCCCATTAACAGTTAAGCAAGTGCAGCATCACACGCTGAGTTTGCTTTGTCCGTGTTTTCCCTCTTGTTTGCAATGGCAACACCGTGGCTAGAACGAGATCAGAGAATTTGCCGTCTGCATGTCTGCATCGTGCCCTTTGCAAAGCGGTTTCTATCACAACCCTCCTTTGTGTATGGCAATGGCTTACAGCTAATAAACTCAAACCATTCCGCTAATTAGAGGAAAAATAATCTTTCTTACTTCCCAATGCTATGCCCAGAGGGCCAAAACCTTGTCCTCCGTGAACGGCCAGAGCAGAGTGGCTTAAATAGAAAACGCATCCATGAGTGCCCAGATGTGTCCCGAACGTTGCTGTGCCCCGGGCTCATCAGCAGCCGTGCTGACCACAGGAGCATCAAACATCCTGGTTTTGGCATCCCTTGGGCCCTTCAGGCCAGTGGTGAACACAGTGCTGTCAAGTCCTCCTCCACAAGACATCAGGGGACCCAACACTGGGTCTGTCTGGTCTTACAACTTTGAACATCCATGTCTGGGAGAAGGTAAGGATGAACCGACCCTATTTTGTCACCACCAGCCTCAATCAAAGCTTCTGTCGCCGACCACCATCAAAGGGTGAGAAGCTTTAAAGCCTCACCAAGTGCTGACACAGGTTTCCCGGAGAAACCTTGACTCTGGAGACTTAACCGAACAGTTAAGCAAACTTCTTCAGCACACTTAATTTTTCTCCAGCTGGATTGCCTGACTTCTGCATTTACATTCAGAACATTTTAAAAAGGTGGAAAATAGATTTGATGTTTGGAATCCTACGTAACCCACGTCAGCTGGGCAGCGGAGAGGCCAAAATCCTTTAAAAGGTCACATAAGGGGAACAGGAACACAAAGACAGCTTTGAAAGCACGACTTTCTCACTCTCTATTAACCAGCCACAGGTTTGCACCACATAACCAGTGAGGATAACACGGTTTTGATGACAGCTCTGAATGTATAATCCATCTACCCCAAGGCGTAGTTTTTATAGATCTGAATATGTTTGTTATTTTGCTGGTGGTTTAAAAAAAATAGTTACAGGGCCATCATGAAGACTCTAAACACAGGCAGCTTTCAAAATACTTTTGCTTCTGCTCTGTACTTTCTGCCCCAAATATTTTTCAATTCTGAAATGACAACAGCAGTGCTAACAAAATTAAAACAAATGTTTATTTTCTGGCAAGCTCTGCAAAAGCAAGTTCGGGATAATAACTGATCTTCTGTATTCAGTTCCTTAGGAACCATGTAAGACTGTTTCTCTGGTTTTACTAAGTGTTCCACTCATGAAATATCTAAACATGCTGCTCCCTGAAAAATCTGAGGGGCAAAACTATCATATGGCAGTCTTCCGCTTACTCAGATTGTAAATCGAAATGCAGCTGGTGGGTCTGATTTTTGATGCTCAAGATTTCTCCATGTCCCTCCAAACAAGAGCTTAACTTTATGCAGTACATCCACCACCAAAACAGGTGGGAAAGTTCAATATAAAAAAGACGTGCGGCCGAGGGGGAACTGAAGGTTAACTCATGCCTGCTAATGCAACCTCATCATGGGCTGGAAAGGGGGGTGAGGAAGGAGAAACCCTACGGAGCACCTGGAGGAGGTCGCTGAGCAGCTCTGCTAACCTCCGACTGTGTCGAGAGACAAGGAGGCACAGACTGGCCCACGACAAGGTGTCCTGGCTTAAATTCATACGCAAAATTATTAGCACTTTTTCCGCCATCCCAAATGTTTGTGAACTTCTGCTGTAAACCTGCGTATGAAACAACGGCAGCTTGGGTTCACAACCTCCTCTTCTGATTCAGCTGGCTTTTTCTGCGTTATATTTATTCCGCCGTAAGTTTTCCTCTCTTTGCAAAGGATTACAAACTTGCTCTTCTTTCTGAAAAAGAAAACTAGCCTTGCTGCTCAAGAGAAGTTTGAATATATACATTAAAGTCAAAACTGTTTTGTAGCAATTGTGGGGGACTCTCATCTCGGTAAAGCTTTGCGGTAAACATTCCCCTCTTCCTGCACTGATCCACTGCGGCTTTCTAATGGACGCTAGCAGTGATGGGAAAACAACGTACTCATCACATTTTTCTTAATCTGTGCGTCTTTTCTAAATGTGATGTCTTCTGCAGCAGACAGTTTGCTTCCGATTCCCGCACAAGCAATTTCCTGAACAACAACAGTCTTAATGCACCCCATGGGGACTAATCGTGCGTGGGTGTTCAAGTCCACAGCTTTAGAAGGGACTGGAATAATACACGTCAAACAGCGGGTTTACCTGTCGTCCGCCGCAGTTGCCTTAGCATCCTTCTGAGGTACGAGGTGGGAATCTGATAACAGTTCATTTGATTTCCAGAAAAAAGCAGTAGTTAAAATGCTGCAAAATAACTAGTCACAATCCCAACAATAAACAGAAAACAGTACGCTAAGAAATACCTTTCCATGGGACTAAAAGTGATTGGTGGCTCTCCTAATACCTAAGAAATAATGCATGTTTTTAAGAACTTGATTATACTAATTTCTCCAAATGAAAGGAATATAACATGGAGTACGGCAGCAGCCTGAGAGGCATATCCAGCAATTACGCTTAGTTAAAGCAAATGCAAAGTGCAACTCGCAATGAATCCACTGGGTACGCAAAGAAATGAATAAAACAGCAATCCTCCGCTGCTGCTAAAATCTCAAGATATGATAAATGTTCCCAATTTAAAGTTCTTTGGTTAAAAGATTACTTTAATTCCCTGCTTGTTTCTTTTGGGGTTTGGCACTACCGTTTCGCAATTTTAGTTTCCAGCACGTTACCAGGTGAGCCAGCAGGGAAGGGAGTAGAAGCCACAGGATGGGGGTACCCACAGCTAAGGTTAATACTCTTCCTTTTCTTCCTCTTTCTCAAAAACTTTTCTCTAATTTCAGTGTCTGGCCATCATGCAGAACATCCCCAAACTGAGCTGGAACCAGTCCTCTCCCAGCTTAGCTTCTGGGCTGCACCCAACAACACTGCTGTGGACAAGGCCGGATGGATGATGGAAATAAGGTCATAAAAATGGGAACAGTCCAAGCAGAAGTGAACCTCAAGCAACTGAACATACTCAAAGAACAAAAGATAACCTTCACGCAGTGACTTCCAGCTCTGAACACCTCTTGGGTGAAACTGCAGGTCCTGAATTTTTGCCATGAATTTATAGCATTTGCATTCTTCCGTAAATACGATGTTATGGTTGTGATCATTCTTGATTGTTCTCTTCTCACTTGGAAATAAAAAGAAGCGCCATAGCTCTGGTGTTTTCAGGCCCATGATGCACAGCTCATCAGTTCTGTGTCCATTAACACCATAAAAGTTAAGGTTATAACAGCAGAACATCCAACCTTAGCACAGCTTTCCTCCTGGCTACAAATGGCCGGCAAATAGGACCACTTGTACCTTTTGTGGGATACACACTCAAACACGATTTATTAGGTCTGTCACTAAAGCGACATGCCTCATTGAAGAAGTCCACTAAAGTAAACAATACTAAGCAAAAGAAAAAGTGCATGAGGTAGGCATAAATTCCAATGAAGTCATCTTTTAGTCGTACTGAAAACACAACATTGTCTTTTTAGGTTTGATTTTATCATCTTCCTCCCTAGACTTCCCTGGACTTCAACCCAGTGCTCATCAAATGTAATTTTCAGGAGTGTATAAACAGCAAAAGAAAGGGACAAGCGACCGTATTTGGTGAAGGCTGGCCCAGGTTCCTGCGTGCAAAATGGAAGAGAAGTGCAGGTGATGAAAAGAGCTTTTTGCCCTTTCCTTCTAAAGCAGTGACCTCTTCCATCTCCATCTTCCTCACCACCCAACGGGGTGGGTGATATTGTGCTCCTTGTGCATCTTTCGAATCAACAACCTGCCACTGAGCCTTTTTCTTCTCTACTCCTTAAGATCAGTGATGAGGAGGTTTCTTTGCTCTCTCCCGTGTAATCGTAAGGTTTGCTCAACTCTTTTCTTCTTTTAAATCATAATCTGCTGATTTGACCTCACAATAGCTATTTCCTAGGCAGGAGACAAGTGTTCAAGTCCTACAATCACTTCAAGTTTCCTTCCCAGCAGCCCACTCTCCAAAAGCCAGTTCTGAGCAATACTGAGCATGCTAAGGAACTCTTTAAATAAATAAAATTAAGTCCCACTCCCTTGGGACCGGCTGAATATAGAAGCTGCCCTGAGCTGATGAAGATTTGTTTAGCTTCATAGAGTCGTATACAGCCGCCTCTAAGACTAAAGGATGTCGACGAATATCAAGTAGGCTGTGGGACATCTACGGACTGTGAGCCAGGGGATTTGGGCTGGCTCCATTAGGGTTTAATTGTAATGTGTACATAAAAAAGACTTTAGATATAGCTTTGATTCTTATATGCACTGTGGACTTTTAAGGGAGACAGAGGAGGAAAGAGACTCTAAAAAAATGCATCAATTTAGTGCATTACTGTTAAATAAATTTCCTGCCCTAATTTGCTCTAAGTAGACACAAAGCATTAGAAACCACATTTTAACTCTAGCTACGTCCATATCATTACAATAATGAGGTCTCACAATCATTTTTCGAAAGCAATCGGGTTTTCTACGTTGCAGAGAGCCTCAGGGGCAACCACCTCGCAGCGACTTCTTCTCTGCGCTGCTCCGGCACATCTGTTTCTACCCAAAAAACAGATCGGGTATCAAAATGCTGTCACCAGCTGTTACAGGAGGCAATGCTTTCCTGACCCCTTAGCCTCACGTTGTCTCTCCTACCCAGATGTCCCCAGATTTCGATGACAAGCTGCAAGAGTTGGAATAGATAGGGCACGGATTGAAAAGGGTGACCAAGCCGCTGCCTCGGGCTTGACCTTGTTTCTGGAAGGAAGCTTGTAGGAATATCGTAGAAGCTCAGAAGTGCTACTTTTCTGACACATTGAAAGCAGGCATCCACCTGAAGAGATACATGCCAAAGATCGACGTGAAAATGTAATAGGAGAAACAGCAGACAAAGTAGCTGTCAGTCTGACAAAATAAGAATTAGAAATCCTGATGCTCTTGGAGAAGGACCAGATGCTCAAAGGATGAGAAAGCAAGAAAGGAAGGATGAGGGTGTCAGAAAAGGAAGCTCAACCCTGCCACCACCCATTTATTCGGTATCACCAGAGGCCACCGAAAGAGATCAACTGCAGAAGTCCTGTCAGTGGGGGAGAGCTTCATTTCCTTGGGCAAAGGAACAAGAAGAGAGAAATAAAAGTAGATTAATGGAGGGGATGATTTTCTGAGAAGACATACCAATTTCAGATGGAAGAGAAATCGAAGACGGAGAGAACGTTGCATAGGCAGAGGTTTAAAGGGAAAAGCTGGAAGAGATCCAGATGGGGAGGAAGAGGAGAAAAAGTCAAGACAGATGCCCAGGACGAAGATGGGGAATTCAAGGAGAGAGAGTTCAGGGATTAAGAGAGCAAACGGGTAAGACAAGCAGGTGAGAGCAGCAGACAGGGACACGCTAAGAGCAAACGGAAGAAGAGAGTTAGAAAAGAGGGTTGCTCAGGAAGGCAAGAGAGGAACCAGTATGGAAAAAAAAAAAAAAGAGGATTTATTACCCTGAACGATAGCAGCGATAATGGGAGAGACAGCAAATTAGCTGGGTGAAAGTTGACAGTGACATTAGGCTACAAATCAAGCAGGCAATGAACTGGGGGAGAAAAAATCAATACGTGGCCTGCTGGCTAGACGAATAACTGATTCACAGGTAATCAAGGTGAAATGTGGAGAATTAACTGAGTGATAAGTAATTAGAAATATCTGGGCAACAGAGTGGAATTAATTCATCCTTCAACCCAACTAAAAATTGGTGAACAGTAAAATCAATAAGTAAGCAAATATGTGTATGTATGCATATATATATTCATAAAATACATATATATACAGCAAGCCAATTGACACTTAGTAAATATATGTGGTCTAGGAATGATGCTGACTCCAGGGGAAAAAAAATCAAGCTGCCAACTGGAAACCAAAAGCATTAACATGAGAAAGAAGGACTTAACTTCATGCCTAGAACCAGTTGCCCATGCTTAATTTTGAATGTAAGCTTCTGTGGGATTGAGATCTGTATCCAAACAACCAGTTCAATGGCATTTTGGGTCTACTCCAAACACTAACACGTCGCTGTGACTATGGCTCAGATTGCTTGATTTCAGTAGAGTTTTTGCCAAGATAGCTTCCCAGCAGTGATAAAGCAATGCACTCCTATTTTACTGGCAGAGAAGGGAAAGGTTTTTCTTTTTCTTTCTTTCTTTTTTTTTTTTTTTTTTAAAGGTCTCAGGTCAATAGGACAGCATATAGACCTTGACTCTTTGCTTTGAGAAAATACAGTCAGTAACAAATGGTTCGTATTTCTCTCAAATGGCAAGCAACTTTTTTATAAGTGTATGGATTCTTAATTAAATTCCATTGAAATGCAAGAAAAGTGGATGCTCTTTTCCCCTGCTTTCTTGAATCTCTCTGATTTGTTTTTCTCTTTATAATGGAAGAATGTGTACAGAACACTAGTTTTCTTCCCAAATCCTTAGGTCAGTTCCATAACTATTAAAAAAGGCAATCAATTCCTTGCAAAAATGAATTTTGAAGTAAACAATGTAAATCAACGTATTTATTTCAGATATTTTTCTTAATTTGTAACAAATTTTGTATGCTTATTCAGACAAGTTACTGCATGGCTATGAGGAACAAAACTAATTTTCTAGTCTATTATAATGAACAAAAAAGCATTTTAATTGAATCTACTCAGCCACTTTTCAAGTAACCTGCAATGAACTCTATTTGCTTTTAGAGGTCTGAATCAAAGGAGAGAGGCTACTTTCCGTATGCAAATGTGAAGATGCCTTTAAATTGTCAGTAAGAACTACAAACTCACAGCAAAAACAGGAAAAGCATTTGATTAGCTAGTCTCAACATGATTTTACCGAAACAGGTAAAATGTAAGTCTAAAATATATTCTTTGAAGCAATTACCGGTGAACTTTTATTCTGAGTGTGCACTGATACTGGTAAAGCAGAAAGCTCTATTATTTTAAATAGCAATAACAAATTTTCTCAAGGGAAACAGAAGCTGCTTGATTTGAGCAATGCACCCTAAACTGGGATGCAACTTTCCTCCTGACAGCAGGACATGCCAAATTAACATAAAAAGCATATTCCAACATAAAAATATTTCCTCCTTCCACAACAGAAGTCAGTATCTGTTATTGTTGGTGAAAATTTTACCAAAAGAATATTCTTTCCTTCATAACAGCTAACAGAGTAATTTTACGATTGTGTCAATATGAAGGATTTTATAACTCTACCATGCAGTGCTTTCCAATTATATTCTCAGCCTCCAAAATTCACAGAGCTACATGGCAAAATACGCGATCCATTCCACGAATGCTGAGAAATTTCCAGTTTTCCGCACATACAAATACTTCACAGTGCAACAAATGCAAGGCTTAGGCAATTCTAGCCGTGTCTAACAGAAAAGAGCTATAAAGTCATTACACAGAAAATTTCCCAGACCATCCCACTGCCTACAACTTATTCCAGGCTTTGGTCCAACTAGCAGTGGAACATGACACTAAAATAAAATCATCCTTTGACCTAAGAACGTGATAAAAGTTTAGATAGCTAAAAGATACGAGCGTATAAAGAATTAACCCTGCAGCAGTAACGTCTCAATCTCTCATGCAATAACTGGTCATGCAAATACTCAACTAGATCTTTTGTGCGCTTTCAAACAGCTTTTTGAGTATATCACAGTATCAGTCCTGAAAAGAAAAACAGAGCAACACTGGGAAATATAATCTAGGTCAGATTTTTGGCACAAGATGCAGCACTGCTAATGGACAGCTGACTATTTCCTTAACAGGCAAGGGCAGCAAATTGATCCAGAGATTACTTAACTAGCTTTTTGAACTCCAAAGCACAGAAAAAAACCATAATTTTTGTGCCTTTGGGAAGTTACAATTTGGATTTACAAGTGCACGAGCACAGGATCGACCCTGGTTCCTTGGAACAGAGACAGGATCGCCCAAAATGACACTTAATAAACACCACTTCTTCTGAGCAGTCAAGAAAAACCCTCACCGTTAGTAAAAGAACATATCATACAACTATCTGCTGGTTAAAACAGGCACATCATCTGGATTTCCCAGCCTCTGTGGCTCACAGAAACGAGAAAGGGAGGAGAACGGAAAGAGAAGAGCACATCTGTTCCACCGATGTCCTGAAATAAGACGTCAGCATTTTCCCCTGCGCTATTATCATAACTTTTCCCAGCAATGAGCTATTTTTGCACTTATCTTCCCTCTGAATTGCCAAAATAGACAGTTATTTTCATTTTATATTAATTTTGAGATATTTAGGAGCCTTATTTTTCGGCACAAACTGCAACGTTGGTTGTTGGAAGGGTAGCTGAAGGACTTGGATGAACTGCAAAAGACCCCTTCCTGCCTTTTCTCCACGACAGCTCAGCCCACGTGCATTGTAAGGAGACTATTTATGGGTGCATTTGTCCTCAAGGGATGTGTCAAGCCTAATGATGCCCCCTAAAATGATTCGGCCTCAGGCTGTGATCGGTTGGTTACATGCAGACCACCCCGGCACTCAACGAGTCCTGCACGGGAGGTCTTGCCAAAAGCCAGAA
Organism: Dromaius novaehollandiae; assembly: GCF_036370855.1. Lineage (NCBI taxonomy): Eukaryota > Metazoa > Chordata > Aves > Casuariiformes > Dromaiidae > Dromaius > Dromaius novaehollandiae. The sequence continues at coordinate 7,074,331 of NC_088103.1, read as the reverse complement.
GTTGGGGATTTTCCTATAAAACTGGAGTTATCCATAAACCGTGTGTCCAGTTCTAGCTGTCCTAGGTATTTCTATGGCCTCGTGGAGTAAGTTTAACGTCCATATCTTCTCAACATCTCTGTGCGTGAGGAGAGGGCGACTAATGCCCCTTTTGAGATGAGGAACTGAAGACAGACTAAACGGTAATTCCCAAGATGCCGGTGGTTGAGCACGGAGCCGAGTTTTAAGCACGTGGCTTTCAGAGAGGGCTTTTTCCCTTCTCGGTGATACCCCAACATGCTGCCAGCTGTGCAGAGATGAGGAGCCCTCCCGGCACGGCAGCTGCGAATTCTGACCCGACTGCGGGAAATGCAAGCGTGAAAAGCGAGGCGGCCTGGACACGTCACAGCCCCCAGGCATGTGGAGTCACGACAGCAGCTCACATTTCATTTCCCACACTCGACATCTGCTATCAAAGCTGCACGCTGCCGACGAAGAAGCAAATACCTCGCGCAAGGGATCAAAGTGCTCTTTCCCGCAGCGAGGAGGAGGCTATGGGGAGACGCTAACGCGACTCAGTGTCCGCTGACCCTCAACCTCACATCTGGTGCAGAACACCAAGAACGATGAACATCTGCACATTGCAAAGTTGGATTTTCTTCTTCCTGTCCGTGCACCCCTGAGATCTAACTGAAGGTAACCCAGCACGAAAACCACCCGCAGAAAAATGCCTTACTTTTTCGTCTTCTCTCGTGTTTGCAAAATGTTCTCTCCCTTTTTTTTTTTTTTTTTTTTTAAGGAGAACAGTATGAGTTTGTCTCCCATGCTGGCCAGGTACCTCCTAATACGATTTATATTTCCACCTGCAAATCCCTTCAGATTACTGCCTGCCTTGTGCGTCCCACTGGCCCCAGCTGGAGGTCCAGGTGCGCACATACTACACGACCAGGCTTTGCCTTCACCCTTCCCAAGTCCCTCAGAGCTAGTGTGACGAAGCAATCGAGGACATGGCACCACTGGGTTAAATTGGGTCAGTCCCAATTCCTTATGCCCCATCATCCGCAGGCCATGGGCTATGCCAGCATTTTCAGCTTCCTAAAAAAGTGATTAGTTTGCTCCAAATTATACCAGAGAGTATATGAACCCTGACTCGATTCCAATGAGTTCCTTGGTTCCAAGATCAGGACCTTCAGATTTCACAGTTTTAAAGTATTTAACTGAATACTGCTTTAATGACTAGTCAGCAAGGCCACAAAACAAAGTCCAGATCAACTGGAAACCACAGCAGCAATTCCTACAGGCTATTCCTGCCTTAACCACGCTGGCAAGGAGCTGCCGGCTGTTTCCTTTTGCTTTTACAACCAGTTCTAGGAGTTACTTGTCAGGCAGGAATTTCTTAACCCTTTAAGACAAAGACACTCTTCCCTTATTGCGCACTGCAGCCAACCTGAGTTATGCCTAGTCTAAAATGATGATAGCAATGTTTTGTGAGGAGGGTTTCATCCTGTGTCTATCACTCCAGGGTCCGAAGCCGCATCCAGGAAAGCTTCTGGGTGTTATGTTCAAATACAACCCCGTGCACTTATTTCCATAATGCCCAAGGACTGGAAATGAAAAGCAAATGTTCTAAGCTGCGCTCAGCTCCCTGAAAGCTTTGAAGATTAGGAACAAATTTTTGAATTTCATACCTTCGTAGGGCTAGAAAGCACCATTTGAATCACCTAATCCTCAGCGTTTTTGTTGAAAAAAAAAAAAAAGCCCAAAACAAAACCTCCTTTCATCTAACCCAACAACCGCTCAACCAAAAAGTTTTGCTTTTGAAAAAAAAAAAAATCCAATTTCAATAGTAAGGCTGCATGGGATGAGAATCTATCATGTTCCTATGCAATCAGTTCCAGTGGCTGAGAAACTCTCCGTTAAAGAAAAAAAACCCTGTCTTACTGATGTTACTTACTTCATCATCCAGCCTCTGTATTTGGCAGGAATTTGCTGTATGAAAGGACTATCCAGTAACATCGCAACTCTACAAATACACAGCTTTCTGCCTTTCGAGAGAAATAGGCTGAGCTCCTTCTCCAGCTCAGGGAGAAGCTCCCAGGTGGCCACCGCAGGGCTGCCTGCGGCCAAAAATGCACCCAAGGGTTCCTCTGGTACCCAAATTATTTAGGGAGCGTTGATGCTCGGCACATACTTCATTTTTCCTCCTTGCAGCTCCAACACTCCTGCCCTAATGCTGGAGATCGGGAGAGGGTTTTGGTGGATGAAGGATGAAGGATGAAGCAATCAAGAAACAAGCTTCTCATCTAGGGGCAGAATGAGAAAAACCCAACGAGTGGGGCAGCAATCAGCCGTGGGATTTTCTGTGCCCTCCGGAGCCGGATCCGACCCCCTCCAGAGGCAGCAACGTCACTTCGGGAAGCTTCGCTGGCAATTCCCTATTAACAAGAACACCAGCCCACAACTTATTAAAAATGTAAATAGTAAAACTTATCTCAAATGCTGTTTTGCTGCATTCTGTGAAGTATGGAAATGAGGCCGTTTCAATTTTACCACATCAGTAACTCCATTTCTGATGCCTTTCTTCCTTCCTCCAGCTGCTCAGTCTTGGGGTTATCTATTAAGATATCCAGTGCCGCTACCATTTCATGGATTCAGGATGAAATGGATTTCTGCTATCATAAAGACACTTCTCAATTACTATTATTACAATGGCGAGATACTGCAAATACCACAGCACTAGTAGGAAATAAGAAGTTATTTCAAATGCATCCCCAAGACCTTAATTGAATGTTTAACAACACGCAGGCACTATCGGTGCGAAAAAGAAAGCTACTCAAATGAGCACAAAGAAGTTTATTTCCCAAGGAAAATAAACTCTTGGCGGCAAGAAACACCTGCCGGCTCTGGTGTATTTTCACAAGTCACCAAGCTTTGTGGAAGTGGATATCTACCCATTTTTAATGCTTGATCTTCTTAACAAGAAGCTGAGATTGAACTGATGGCTCCGTGGCCATAGTCTCTAGGTGCTGCATCAAGACTCAAGATTGACGTCCCAGCACAGAGAAGGGAACGAGAGCCTGGCGCGGTGGTGGAGGGCCTTTCCTTGGGTGGCCATAGGTATGGCCACCTCCACGAACACAGCTACTGTCCTCTCGATTTTCCTCATTTCCCTAATTTCCATCGCAAGAGCTGCTCGGGAGGAGGCAGCCTGGGAGCCAGTAGATGTCAGTGTGGACAATGTTATAGCAGAAACTACCGGGGAACTAAGTCTGAATCAAAGGGGAAAACACCCATCACGTTAATTAATATTTGGGTGTTTTTTTAACATAATTGCTAATTATATTTTTCTGCTTTTATAGATAAAAAGAGCACTGTCTGTGCTTTACAGATAAAAGGAGCTTTATTAAAAGCAATGCACATTTTTCCTGCTTCGTGCCATTCGGAGGTGGAGGAACGAAATGTAACGTTTTCAAAGAAGCATAAGGTTGGGTTTCTGTTTCTTTGGTTCTTGAAAACAAAAAAAAGAAGCGAGTCAGGCAAGCTCATTACCACAAAATGAAGCTTTTGTGTGTATGTATTGATCTATTCATTTATCTAGTGATGTGCGGGTAAAAATGTAGGCATTTTTGGAAAGCGCTGCGAAAATAAACTCGCAGAAGGAGGTCCTCTCAACCGACAAGAAACACACACATTGGCACATCTCACTTTTTTCACCCTTGGCATCTACAGATTAAAACATTAATCAGATCTCAAGAAATGCTGATTTGCTCTCACTGGGATGAAAGATAAGGTCAAAATGATGGAAATTTCTCTGTGAAACATAGGTATAAACTGGGATTATTCTTTACAGATAATGAAGGCCCAGTTGTAAATCAAAATGACAAGTCCGCTACTATTGCCTACAACTACTAAGCTTTTTAAACTAACATGCAAAGTACGGACTGCTCCACGGCGCTTAGTGCAGTGAATTGAGCCCGTCAGTCGTCCAACCTTGACATCAGCCTTCAACAAGACCTTACCCGGATGGGGCTGAGCGGTTCCCACGGCCCACAGCAACCTCCAGTCTCCGGAGGAGGACGTTAAGGCATCTGCTCTAGATTAGACTGAATAGACGGGCTCTGATGCCGGGCTCCCAGGTGCTCCTTCTGCTGGTCCTGAGCTTAGGGGGCAGGAGGCAACCTAGACTGTTATGGATGTTTGTGTGGGAATGGAAACTCAGAGGGTGTTAATTGCCTTTTTCTTCGTTGTAGTTCATTAATCTTATACAGCTTTTTTTTTTAAGGGGGGAATATGCTATACAAATCTGTGGTCTGCCTGTCATGTTGGAGCAAGATAGTACCATTCCTTGCTGCTGATACTGACATCACTAGAAGCAAATTCAATTCTAGAAGAATATATATATTTTAATTTCTGAATTAGATTTTCCGGTTCCATGCTAAACCTTAGACAACTGGAGAGCTTAAATTCTGACCCTTCCATAAAGCACTTGACACAAGCTTACCAAGCGACCAAGGATTTATCCCAAACCCCAGCTCATACCAAGCCAGCACAACCAGACCTGTAGAGCCTCTTCAACACATCGGAGTGGGCAGACTGGGGTTGTGAAAGAAGAAACTAGCAGGAGCCTGGACCAAACCACACTCTTCCTTTACTGTGTCAAATAAGCATCATTTATTATACTGTTATCAAAAGAATAGCCCGAAACTCCGCAGAGTATTTTAGTTAAGGTGAGCCTCAAGGCTGCTCTAAAGTTGTGCTACTGGCTGGTCTGGCCTCCAGGCTGTTGCTCCTTAGGAGAAGAAGGTGGCAATAATCCTCCATCCATCCCTAGCCTGGGTAACAAGTGACAGCCAAGTGGCCTCATACTCCATCCCTGGCAGTTAAAAAAATTAGGTTAAGCTTAATTCCTTTAATCTTTCCCAGTTGGGCAAAGGTTCACATCAACTACTCTTCCACTAGTGTGACACAAAGAGCCAAGAGGCAGAAAATGGGCAGGAGGACCTGGATGAGAACACGAGTGTGTTCATCCACCTACGATTAAAGATTATGACTTTTAATATAAAATATGAAGCCAAGTTAAACTCCAGCACTAGAATTATTTCTCCCATTGAACGTGAGCAGGTCGGGATGTGGCAGACAGAGTCAATGTGAAGAAAAGAAGATACCAATCCAAAGGGAGGGCAAACCTGAATTTCCAAGTAAGCCTCAGGCGTTATAAGTTGCAGTAAATGCAGAGCTTCAAGCTTCTATCTTGCACCTCTTACCTCATTTCCCAATATTTTACTCTGTCAAAACAGTACGGCCCAATGGGAGTAAGTTTTACAGTGCCCGAGTAACAGCCAAAGGGGATTTATATCTGGGAGCAGCAAGAATTTATCTGAAAACCCCAAACTCCTTTTTGGAAGATTTCAGAAACAGGTCACTCTGCCTCTACCCGAGACGTATTTCAGAATGATCCTTTTCTGAAAACATGCATAACTTGAAAATCATATTTCGTCCCCGCTACTGGTTTTACTGACAGTCCCTGAAGCCTTAGAGCTTTGGTTCTGACCCGACACGCTCTGCAGGACACACAGCCACTTGTCATGTCGCAAAAAGCGTATCACCATTTTAGTCTCAGGATAAATAACTGGGGCACGGGGAGACATCACAGGCATGGTTGTGGCCCCATCAATCTGCAAATGAGAATTGTGCAGCAAGTGCGGGAGCACAAATTTGGGGCTGAATGCATGAGACTTGACACATCTGCTTAGCACCGCCTTGACCCTCCCTGATCTGGTCTCAGCTAAGCCTCAGTCAAGCCTGGTAAAAGCTGGTCCCTTTTGACCAGTGTCAAAACCGATATGCAGCAACAGTGATGGGAAGTAGGATATAGCTGAACCCATCCCAGAGTGTTCTGGTGTGCACAAACTCTAGGCCTGTATTATAAGACCTAACGTGTTTTGCTTTTTTTGGAAATCATCAGACACACAAGTAGCAACCTGTATCTGAGTTATGAATTATGACAGAAAAGAGTTTTCTGGCCTGTGTCTCCTACTTACATGGGAGGAACAACGGCTCTGCCACGATATATGCAAACATCACCAAATTCCTACCAAGCAAGGTCCGGTCTTGACTTTTTCTTCACCAAGTACTACTGCTACTACTTTGTCACAACCTTTCTCCTTTTCTGCTGCTTTTTCTTCCTTGACAAATAGATTTACCAAATACTGCTTGTCGGGTCATTAGCACTAATCCACCCTTCTTTCTAAGCAGCGCGGAATAAGCGTTATCGAATGGCTCTTTAGCAACTGCGAAGAAAACCCATCTACTACGGGAGTGTAGGAAAACAGAAACGAGCTGGTCAACCTGTTGGCCCCAAGGTCTCTATAAAAAGCACAGAAAAACAGAATCCATACGTGTTCTGCCCAAACCAAACAAAACGTTGAAAAACAAGCCCTACTACAGCACTTTTGTTGTTAAAAGAGCTGCTTTCCACCATAAATACCGTTGCGGACACAGCATTTTGGCTCACGCAGAGCATGCATGGCCATGGTCTAAATCTCAGGATACTGTCTGCTTTTGAAGGGTCAACCCTGAACAGCATAACTTATAAAATAATGATGATGCTAGCTAGCTAGAGGAAATTTGTACTTTTTTTAAGGCTTATTTCATGATGCTAACCAGGCGATGTTTATTGTACCTCCTCTCTTCACACAAACCCGCTACGGATTTGTGGGCAGCCAGGCTTGCTGGAGTGCACACGCAGCTCAAAGCTGCAAAAAGCAAGCTAATAAATACGGGAAAATTATGTGCATGGCCTGCTCACGGAGGAGACATTTCCTTGGATCTTATGAGTTTCACTTTGTGGCCTCCCTCTTGTCCTATATTCGGTGAAAAATTCGCATTCACCTTGCCCATTTCCCAAGGAGAGCCTGCAAATCTGCAAGTGCAAATGCTCAGTTACAGATTTACTTAAATCCTTTTGTCATATCTGTGACCCACTGGAAGTCACTTAAGATTAACCATAAAAAGCAATTTTGTATTTTTTTGTTTCTTTAATAGCTGTGATAGTCTGAAGAATCTGTTTCCAGATAACGCAAAAAATATACTCTAGATAGGCCACAGCTGGTTTTAATCCAACGCTGTCAAACAGCAAGCCTGCATGCCCATAAAGCTGCACAACCTGAATGGGATGATCTTGAGTGCGGCGGTTTTATAAATTAGCATCTTATCAGGGAATTATCACAGAACGGATTTAAAGTCCATTGGACCCCTTATTACTGAAAGTGGAAAAATACTGAGGAGACACTCGAGAAACAGGCAAAGACAAAAACTCTTCCGGACGATGCAAGAAAAAGTTTCCCGATACGAACACCGCACTAGAAAAAGTCAGGCTTACAGGATGAGGCTCCCTTTGGAGGAACAGTTTTGGGGGGGGCTATTTCTCCGAAGGGATTTCCAGGCTTTATTATCTTTGCCGGATTCTGCGGGAATTCAAAGGCGAGGATGTGTTTTGAGATTTTTAAGGCTGGGCTCTGGGTGCCTCCGACGGAGCTGCATCCTCGGGAGGGGAAGCGGCACAACGCTGCCGGGTCCGCGCTGCTTCCCTGGGATAACACCGGCTCTGCTCGGCAGCGGGATCCCGCACCTACCAAAGCCTCCCTTGCCCTCCCTCTTGGGAGCATTTCTGCTGCAAAGTGCCCGAGTTGTTTTCAAAGGTATCTCCAAAGTGGCTATTGCGCCCTTAACTTTGCATGCTATTGCATACAAAAAAGCAAATATTCGATGCAAAATAGCAGGCTACAGCTTCTGAATAGCATGCTTCCTCCATAGTTAAGCTATGCCTTGTTCTTGGTCCATTTAAATAGTTGGCTCCCTGCAAAGACAATTACACAAACTATGGGACCGTGCTCTGGGACAGCACAGCAAGCTGCCGCGTTGCTCCCAGCCTTCTGCGTGGCTTTTGGGACTCCTGCCTCTATCTACAGCCTCTTTACAAATAACGTAGATGCACACGTTCGCGCATGCACCCCAAATAGCTCACAGGGGATACGATTCTCCAGCTGCGTTCCTCGGAAACATCGCCCTGACTTCAATGGATTTCCCAATTTGCATCGGAAAAACAGAACCTGTGTTTGCGGTCTACGAAATAAGCCCAGAGAAAAGGGCAGCAGCACTTCTGACACTCAATTCAATAATAACAAATTCCTGCCCTCTCTGGAGGAATCCAGCTCTTCACGGAAAACCTCCTGAAAGGATTCCTCCGAAGCAACTGGGAGCTTCGAACCCAACGCACTCTGGTTCTTGAGAGATTTGAAAACTCATTTCATCAAATAAGTCGCAAAGATAGCGTAGCTCCCTGACGGTAAAGTATATTTGGCAGAACTCCTCCGCGACCGCAAGGCTTGCATTGCTCCACAGCTGCGTCCAGTGCAAACACTTAACAGTTCCTCCTGCAAAAAGGACTGAAGCTGATGCCCAGCAGCCCAGGCTGAGAGCCTGCCTGCTCGTGACACCTCCTAACTCACCTCCTGCCGAAACCACAGCCCTGCGCGGAGCAGATGCAGCGGCACGGGAGCCTCCAGGGTTCATCCCAAGGAGGAAACCCGTGCCACGTGTTGCCGAGGCTTGTCGAGATGGAAATACTAAGCTGTTTCTAAACGTTTCTGCGATAAATGGCATACAAATGTCACATATTTTATAGATAGGCGTAAAAAGAGCATAAATACGTGAAGGATGACGCTGGTGGTACAAAGTTCACATCTGGCACTGGCCGCGTTGCTCTGCATACACGGTTTTAACAGATGTCCCATCACGGCCACTTAATCTTCTCCGCACTTTGCGCTGAGTTGAACAACGTCAGCTCTAATAATAATAACTGTTTAGTAACGCCAACCTCAGCCCTCATTTGCCTGTGCCACGAGCAGGAGCAGCGAAGCGATCGGGCTGAAAGCTCGTCTTATTTTTTAATTCCTTGCTTGGTTAGGGAGCGGTTGGTTTGTTCAACGATGAATCACCCACCAGTCCCCAGGGAAAGCAGTGGTAAACAGGGAATCAGCTACAGCTTGACTCCCCAGCACCTCCACTTCCAACGGCAGCACCCCTTCTTTTCCTGCAGCGCACGCATCAGATCAACTTTTTGCTGTCTTCACCTTGGGTGTTGGCACTGGGTTGCATTTTCGAGGCACGCTGATCCCTAAAATTTCTGCCCCCCACTTATTCACGCGGGATTTCATTTCCTCGGTTTCCATTTGCAGCGAGCTGGTGCATCTCGGGGCCCAAATCCCAAACCGGCAGAGAAAAGCAGAGCCCGGCAGCAAGCCAGGCTCACTGCGCTTCTCTGCTTCTCCTTTCTGCCAGGGTGGAGTGGTCATGGAAACCATCGGAATAATCACAGGCGCTTTTTCAGCAGGGTGACGGCATCCAACGACACAGTCGGCTCGTTTGCCAGTTTTCTTCGTAGCAGACAACTTGTCCTGCACAGCTTCAATTTGGTTTTGAATGAAGGAACAGAGCCGTAAATTCAAACAAGAGATTATGCTCTAGTTAGAGGGAGCCTGAGCCATTTACCTGGCCAAATTTTGATTTTGCTGGCAAACTACTTCATCAGACATTAATTTTTAAGCACTTGTACGTTACTTATATCAAGAACTTGGCATAGCCATAGTGTTGTTTAAATTAGGCTTCACTTGGGTAATACAGATGCTGTAAAGTTCCATTATTGTTAAATGACAGTATCCCACCCCCAACCCTTCAGAAATGTTACTCCGTATAGCAATGAACGTGATGTGGTTCATGGTAGACCTAAGAATGGGCCAGGCTGCAGCAGACCAAGGGTTTGCCCAGCTCCGTGTCCTCTCCAACACCTGCCATGAGTGGGCGTGCTGGGAAGAGCAAAAATAGGGCAAATATATACTAAACTTCTCCCAAATGCTCTCTCAGTATCCAACTGCTTGTGCATGAAGGGTTTCTGACTATTTAGTGATCTCGATGGATGCTCCAAGTGTCCTCCTCGACCCACAAACATTTCTTGGTTTCTACTGCTGTAGGAGAATAAGGACATCACAGAATGTTAATTATAAGATGGATGTAGATGATCAGATCCCTGGCAACTATCTACTTGGACCAGGGAATATCTAAACGAGCCCACTCCTCTGCTGTGATACCTAAGCACAGGTTTATTTGTAAGTGCCTTTAAAAGGTCAATGCACACAACAGACTAAAGAAAAAGAGGAAAAAGATTAAAAAAAAGTCTATCAAAACAATGCTTTTTATCCCAATGCAAGCGTTACAGCAATTTTTAAGTGAGCGTCACCATACAGTCGTGATCAGGTACAAAGAAACAACCAAGTTTTTCTCTTTTGTTCCCTAACGTCCTTTAAAATTATATGTAAGCACACACGTTTAGCTGCATCTTATACTTGGATAAAAACCGAAAGTTGATCAGGGGCTCTATTTTCCAACTAGATTATTATTCACAGAAGCCATACTCCATATGTCGAAAGGCCAGAAAAGGTCTGTCATATGTGTAAGACAAGGACACTCCTCTACTCAATTCATCTCGACACTGTAACTGAGGACTTTATCGTAATCTTGCACATTGTTTTTTCCAAGTGCATTTTTTTGTGCAACGATTTTTTTTTTCAGCAGACCCCAGACACTTTTCTCCCAGAATACTTGGATAAACAAAACTCCATTTCCATGAATGTCACGTGAAAATCTAACGTGAGACAAGTGCAAAGCAATATATATTATTTCCCCTGCTCTAATCGCTCTTGCCCTGCCATTCTTCATGGAAGGAGGGCTATATTTAGACCACACTAATTAAACAGCGGCAGCATAAGGATTTCTGTTACATATTAATTGCAAGGTGGAGAAAGGAGGAAGGTTTGCTTCTTAGCACGAGGACTGCCAAAACACGGCACGTCTGACCCAGCCAGCTTTTGAAGCTGAACTAAGCACGGCAGCTTTAAGCTCGCAGCCCATCATCAGGACCTGGGAAGGAAGGTCGACCACCAGGAATGGAGCTGACTTCGGTTTTCCTTTAACCATTTTTGCCTGACTGTTCCGAAATAACTCAATTTTTTTCACTAGGAACTGCCCCGTGGCTTTCCCTCTGAATCCGAAAAAAAGAGTTTTGAAGCATCAACACTTGTTATGGGACAAAATGTTCCCAAATGCACACGTGGAGCACGATGGGGACAGTAGTCCCAGGGCCCTTACGCACTCCTAAGCCAAGCTGAACGTGCCAGGCCCTACGGTTACAACAATTAAAACCCGGAATTTGTTAATGAAGTGGTTTGCATCCTTGATTCGGGGAAATTAGCTGTATTTAACACTACGTATTACAGTACATTTTCTATCTATCATATATACATAAAATATATATATGTATATAAGCAAACTGTAACAAATCTCGCTAGGTAGGTCAGCAGTTAGGTCTGATAAGGTTTTTGAAAGCCATATGTAACTCAAACAAACCAGGACATACATTCGGGGGATAACAGAAGTCCATCCCTGACATATGGGCAGAGCAATCTCGTTCTTTGAAACAGGATTAGCAGTTTCGGTTGGGAAAAAAATAAAATAAAATCCCCTCTGGGCCAACGGCCACACGGAATAATTTCAGATAAAAGAGATAACTTGCCAAAATTTTTAGCAACTGGAAGCAGTTTCAAAAGCAAGAAGGTCAGGCAAACTTAATTATAAGTTGTGCTACCCGAACTACCGATTTTGGACATAAATCTTTCAAGGATATAAGCTTTACATTCGCCTGACACGGAGGATATATCTGAAAAAGGAAAAAAACAAAACAAAAAAAACCCAAGAGAATCAATCGACCTCAGGATGGAAATGAAACCAAGAAAAATATTTTTTGCCCCAAAGAAAATAAAGAAAAGCAGACTCCCTAAAAAAATTAGCTTATTCCCATCTGTTACAAACTGTCTGCACTATAACGAAGTGCTAGAAGGTGAAAGCTGCATATTCTTAGAAAAGAATTGTTTGCTACAGAAAATGCATTCATTTTAGTGATAAATAACGTATTAGCAGTGCACAATGGAAAAAAGTACACAACTGTATTTTCTTTTTTTTAATTCCAAGAAAATGTGAAACTCTGCATTCAGAAAAGGCAACCATAAATTATTTCCAAGCCTTCAAAAAGGGGGAAAGAAAGGTCAGGGTTTTGCATTTTCATAGGGTTTTGCAGCTTCATAAAAAAAAAAAAAAAAAGGCTTTTAATCTTGGTTATTAATCACCTATAGTAAATCTTTCAATTCTCAGACAAATTCCCCTCTCTGACCCAAGGAAACTACAATTATTCAGATAGTTGATGAATAAAAACAGTGTGCAAGAAAGTGCAGTTTTGCAAGGGAGCTTTGTGTTCACCTAGAGCAAGGATATTTATACAACCGCTACAGGTATTTAGACGCCCGAGACGCACAGCACTTGCGGCACGGGACACATCCTGTTAACGTCTTTGCTAACGACATTAATCCTGCGATTTTTAAACACAAACGTGCCAAATTTCTTTACGAAAACACGGCAGAGCGAAACTATTTCGCTACCAGTGCAGCGCCTCTAGGAAGCGAACAAAGCGGTAGCTGTGCACATCGGGGACAAAAATAACCGAGCTGCAGATTTTTTTTGGAAGGAGCAGCTCAGGGCCCTAGGTTTGCATTGGAGGCCTCATGAAGATTTACACATCTTTTTAAAAAGCCTGCCAGGTTATGGTGATACGTGTTGCTTCTTACGTCCCAGATATGCAGCAAAAGCTAGGTGAGATGCACCACCCCACTAAACAAACTGTTCCAGGTGCAGAGGAATATGGGTCCTTCATCCCTTGAGCATCATGACCATGACTAACCCTTGCTCGCCCATCATCCTGAACGGCTACAGGAGCTCGTTTCTCCCTTCTCCCAACTGGTTTGCATGCGCTGGTTGGCCAGAAACCAAAAAGCCAAGTAAGCGATGGGCTCCTGCTGCAGCCTCTTCCATGGTGGGGCCACCAGTTCGATTCTTCTCTCCCTAACCAGAAATTTTGATGAATTTATGATGCACCACGGACATTTCATCCCACGTGCCAAATGTGCTTTGGGCAAGCAACTAAAAAAAAATTGGAGGGCAGTCCTGTAGACAGCCAGAGCGCTTGCACAAGCCTCATTTCCTTAGGACACCAACCTAACAAAACCCAAATAAAATGAGGATTAAGTCTTAAGCTGCAGAAGCACGTTACTTGTTGATTTGCACATTATGTTTGGCAAGCGTGAGAACAAACAACGCAATAAAAATCTCAGGCCAGGAAGAGCTGTTCCGACGGAGGTGGCATTAAAACCAAACTAAATCAGACTCTGAACTAAAACGGCTGCTCAGCTTTCGGAGGCGCCGAAAGTAACTGTGGTTGTTACCAAACATGTTGAGAAATGTTAATACAGAGTCAGTTATACGTTACATATTAACAAATATCTATGTAATGCTAAAAAATACTAATATAATGAAAATAATCTAATGTAACAACACAGAGAACCAGTCTTTGGGCACCACAAAAAGGGCTGTGCCTGGGTCATCCTGTGATCATGGGAAATGGGGTAAATTACAGACCAAGCACCTGTAAATCTTCATTTATCTCAAAGACTTCTTTGCAAAAACTCACAAAACCAGCGGTTCGGGTTTGGATCTGCTAAAACCAAAGCCAATTGCCTTGCTTCTACTCTCACCTGTGTACGAACCATGAGCAATTTTGGAGATGGGAGATGGGAATGATCTCACCCAAGCCAGAAGCCACTGCGAGGGAAAAGGAACTCCCCCAGGGTTTCGTTAATCCTCACTCAATCCATCTGGGCTAAATAAGTTAATTTAGCATTTCCATCAATTCTAAAAATGAAATTACGTTAACAAACTTCGGCTGTTTTTCCCACTGTCCTCATAAGACCATAGCCACATTTGCTTTGGGAAAAGGCCAATTAAAACAGCTTCTGGGTTTCAGTTAACGGGCTTCAGAAATTGCTTAAAAAAATGTAGGACTGCAACTATTCACAGAACTGTATCAGAAGAAAACCTGCTTTAAATCTTGACATTAAGAGATTATTCCCTGCCTCAAACTGTGCCCAGTCAGTCAGTTTAACTCAATCCTTGTTACAGTAACAGCCAGGACAAAAAAAAGTTATTGTCACTTTAGCTTTAATATGCTTGATAGTGTTAAACACAAAATATATGGTAAGGGGATTTTATAGTTTATGTAAAATGTGGTATGTTAAAACAAATAAGAACAACACAGTGAATAACATATATTTTGGTATATATTTTGGCATATATTTTGAAGCAATTGATTTTGGAAGACGTATCTAGCGGGTCCCGCCAAACAGACTGGGGACGATACGCTGCTCTTGCAACGTAGCATCTCGTCTAAGTTCACAGAATTGCCCTCATGCAGCGACGGGTGAGAAAATAAATCACTATAAAAGACGCTAGTGTCTCTTAACAGAGCAGCAATATAATGTTATTGTTATGCAGTTTGGGTTTCTCCTAATTTTCGAGTTAGGAGTCACCTTAATTTCTGCAATTTAGCTTCTTCTTGGTATTGGTTCTCTTAGAAACTGCAAGGTAAACATAAAATCCTGGAGGATTAACTTGCTAGTTAAAGATCTACAAGAGTGGTCTTAAGGCAAGTGCTTATTTTTTTAGATAAGTGCCTCATCTCTACATCTATGTTCTTAATTGTGTTTTCCCCGTTGAAACTTTAAGGGTGCCTGGAAAAGTTTTGCTGACTTTATACATTTTACCTGACTCTTGATAAGGAGATTAAAGTCATATCTGTGATCCAAGCTAATTAAACTATCTGTTTCTGCTTAGGCATGTTTTGGCGATACGCAGATTTAATTCATAGCATATTGAGTTCATATGGCTCTTTTCTCTCCGTTGCAGTAAAGGAAACAAAGCCGATCTATGAAGTTACTCTGTATGACAAATGTGTGATTTGTTCAGATTACATTTTATCTGTACATTACATAAAAAGGCCCAAAAAAAAGACCCTACAATCAACTTAAGAAAATGTCAGCAGCTTCATTTCTTAAAATCAATGAGATAGGTGGTAGTTACTACTATACACTAACATTTTTCTATAAACATAGTTATTAGAATTGGCTCAGGACAGCAAGGCATATGCGAAAAACCCTACTGTAACAAGAGAGGCAATAAAATACTGTTGTACACAGAGATTTCATGCAGTTAAATCATACTGGGTTATACTGTGAAAGGTTTTATTAACAGTGTCTGCAATATTTGCTAATGTGCAATTCTTCAGGCACAGAATGGAGCACTGCGAGAATAAATCCCAAACTACACGGACAAACTACCTGCCAGATAATTTAGGTATTTTACATCCATTTTACACATTCGGTTAGAGCGAAAGTTTTTTTAATGAAGACTTATTAGAAGCCTGACACTAATGAGATACCAGCTTATAACCAGGTAGACGTGGCACAACTCCATGATGACTTTCAGATATCTCGACGTACACTACGTTTACCCTTCTCTGCTGTAATTCTTCTGGGAGCAGCCTTTCCCTTACCTTCAGTGCCATTCCCACACCTGCACAAGCACTAAAATAACAAAACCCAACACAGCTATCGTTTCCCGCATGTGTTCAGGCCAAAATATGCCTCCTCCATCGCTGCCCACCCATGAGGCTCCTCAGGAGAAGACCTCAGGACAGGTCCCCAGTGCAGGGACCACGGCAGGAGATCTCCAAAACGCAGGAAACTATCATTTCAGCTCCCAACTGGAACGAAAACCAATTAAAAACACCTAAGCCCCCTGCAAAACGGAGTCATTTTTCACACCGCTCCACTCGTTGTCTCTACGTGCGAGAACAGGCAGCCGTAATTGGGAGCGAAATTGTGAAGCGGTTATTTCTGAGAGGAGCCTGGATATTGCTACCAGAAGGCTCCCAGACTATGAACTCATTAGATCTCAAAATTAAAAGCACTTACCTCTTCAAGGACATCTGCAAGCTTACTAAGTATCTCCTCAGGAAGGCTCTGGAATGTGGGAACACTGCAATACAAGAGAACCCTTGATTACTGAATATATATTTCACAAAGCCAGCTGTACTTATTTCATATATATTTCATGCACATGTTGCCCTCGTTGCTAAGGACTTGCTAAGTGTTTACCATAAAAGCAGCATCTGTAATGGAAATCCTGTGTTCTTGTGCCACCCAAGGCATATTTTTAAGTGTTCACTTGTTACGATGGGAGACCACTTGCAATAAACATCTGGAGAACCCTCCGTCAAGCTGGGAAGCAACTAAGACTCAATTAAGGATTTACTAGGATTCATCTGTGCTGCAAACGTCTTCAGTCACACATGGGATTGTGCAAAACTTCCCTGCCTCAGTTCTATCCCACCAGAAAAACAAATAAAAAAGAGGAAGAGATTGGATCTAATAAGCAATAGATACAAACCTGCCTGATGCTACAGGTAGACACAGCAAATGCAGAACACAAAGCCGCAGAGGGTGCGGGGGCAGCAAGAAAACAGCATTTAACTACTGCTAGAATTATTGCACAGTCCATCAGGAGCTTTACATCCGAGGTTTATCTTCTTTTGCCAAAAAGGCAACTTTTTCACTTTTTTTTTTTTCATAGCATACTCCTTGGCAAAGATTTCCCAGGCCAGGCTAGACCTTCTGGTCAAGATGCAAGAGAGATGCAGCAACACTCATCCAGGAAACAACAGACAGAGATTTAATTCAGTCTCAGGCAGGAGGGATGGGAATTTGAATCTGACTCTCCAAATCTCACGTAAGCACCCCGACCTCTAAGCTATCAGCAAACCTCCCATCGCTTGGTTTCTCATTCTCTGTTTTCCATAAAAGCTTGACTTCCATCAATATTCTCAAGGTTCGGTCTGATGCTGAATGAACCAACATAGACACAGTGTACTTTCCAAAGGCAGGAAAGAAGTGCTGGACCTGCTCTAATTAAAAATGCCTATCATCAGTAGGCTAATTAGCAATGTATCTGCACGAGCTATTAGCCCAAATGTAGCACTGAGCTGATACAGCTCTATTCAGTCTATTCCAGGAGTTGCTCGCTCAGCAGTTGCTTTATCACACTCCATTACATGGTGTAAACACAATCTTACGCTTCCAGATTTAAATTTAGGTCCTCAGATGTGTCGTCCTAATTTCAAGAGCATTATTAGGCACAAAGTGGGGGGTGATGGTGGGATTTCCTTGAAGAGGGGTAAATGCAACCCCAAATAAATCAGATTTTCCCTCTCAGATGAGGTTCCACATTTTGCTTTGTGACACACAAGCGGGAAAAGCTATTCAGGTTTTGGAGAGCTAAAAAACCCAGACCAAACCTGTGAGCAGGCCCTGGCACTTTGCTTGCTGGGTGGCCGCTCCAGCGATGCTTCATGAGCTATAGACGGTTTCTGGGTGGCCAGGCACAATCCAGCAGTTGCTGCTGCACCCAGAGAAAAACCCAACCGTAAAAGCAAAGGAGGTCTGGAGACTTTGCAGAGAGCGTGATAGCAAATAGCAGGGTTGTGTCTGGGGCCAAGCTTCCTTGCAAAAAGAAATCCCCGGGGACGTCAATGGAATATTTGTGAGCACAATTAATACAGGATTTGTTTTTGTTAACTTAAAACCAATGTATGCTACGATACAGTAGAATTAGAAAAACTGGAAGCCTCCATTTTTTGTTTAATAAATATATTTTTCATTTAATGTATCAAATAATAATCAAGACAGAACTGGCCAACTATGTGCAGAAAAATGCAATTACTCAGGCTCTCACTAACATCATTTTTTTCTTAGAAATTATTATTATAGCACAAATAGCAGGTGAGCTATTGCATGTATGGATTACATGTATTATATCTTACATGTATTAAATTCAAGAATGACAAAATCATACTATTGAAAAGCTAGGACATTAAACCAATAAGGAAATTTTCCTAAAGAGAAATAGAGTTTCAACATAGCAATAGAGCGGATAATCAGAAAATCAGCCTGTTGACAAAACTAGCGCCATCAAGATAACACCACAGAAGTACAAAATTAACGTCACAGATTTATAGCCATTTATGAAGGGCCATAAACGTCCTTATGAAATAGCAAAGAGAAAACATTTATTGACCTGTTAAAAAATGTCATAAATTCAGGCTGAGCTGATGACAACTCTGACAGAAGAACAAGATTCGAAAAAATGCTCACGTGCACAGCATAATATCGGGTGCTTGGCTTGATACTCCAGTTAAATAAAAATATACCCTCATTCTCTCCATGATGACATTAAACAGGGTCTTAAAATAGATTCTTACTTTTCCCAAATCTGTCAGTATTATCTAAATATTCACACATGAAGATCAGTATTTTGAAGACTGTTTTCATGTGGGTACCTAAACTCATAGGAAAATCGAGATCTGAGGAGCAAATTGCTGCAAATGGGAAAATAAACACTAGAAAGTCAAACAGGAGGGCAGAAGACACGAAAGAAAGAAATTGAATTTCAAGATTTTGCAGCACAGCAACAGATAAAAAAATATTCTCTATTTTCTACAATTTTGTGAAATTGTCTGAGAAATGATATAAAACAGAACAGCAGATGTTTGAGTTTGGAGATATTCTTTACTTATGATGAAAGAACTCACAGAAAATATGGGTCAGTCTCATCAAGAAACTACTTATTCCGTCCCCTTGCCCGAAAAGCAGGATCAAGGGAACCTAATTTCCAAGTTATGGAATAAAGCTGGTGCTGGTGGCACATGAGGAGCCATTTCAGGTCCAGAGGGACATCTAAGTCCGTGAAGTCCAAGTAGGAGGAGCTGCAGACCTTTGGACTGAGATGTCAGCATCCGAGATGCTGCCACTGACGAGATGTCACAGCTCTCCTGTAGCGATTTCTGCCCAGTTAGCGGTTTCCTTCTTCAAAACGGCATAAGGAAATTGAATTTTAAAACTAAATGCCAATAAACCCAAATCTTTTTCTCTCTCTTCTTTTCTTCGTCTTCTTTTTTTTTTAAATCAATCCACAAACACCGCTAAGCTTTATTGCAAACGGCGACTGAATTAAGCAGCCCGAACGGCGATTTCACAGCTGTCACGGGTAACAGGATGAACAGCAATATCTGAATTTCTCCACTTGCTCTGTCCCAAGCCTGGATTGACTTTTCTTTGACCTTGGAATGGGGAACTGAACTAGTTGCACCAGCTATAAGCTGCTCAAGCTGGCTAGAAGAGGAGACCTTCTGTCTGCTATATTCCACATTCATTCCACCTACAAAATATTTTGCACTCGATGACGGTCCCTATAGCTTGTGAGGGCACTGTGGAGAACTCCTTGTTGTCTCTAGGCCTTTTACAGCTGCTTTTCTTGTTGACTTGAAAGCTAGAACTTTTACGTAGTTGAACAGGGATATTAAACAGGGGATGCCAAAATATGGAAAATCAGCTGCGCAAAAATGTCGGAGTTGAATCGCAGGCCAAATGCAAAAGCAAAGCCATGCTTATTCTGAAGCAGGTGAGAAGAGGCGAGAAATGTCAATCCTCCTGTCACCTGTAGCTGCTACTGAACGAGAGCAGAAGCATCATCCATCCTCTGCTACCATCACCATCCGCACAAAAGTATGGAATATATGTAGGTGACCACGTAACTTTTGATTCATCCCATGGGACTACTCCTGTCCTAAACTAGCAAGGGCTCCTCAGTAATCCTGGCTGGAATCCAAGGTGTTGATCTGACCCTAAAAATACTCAGTGGCATGGATGCCAGTGCTCTGAGAACATATCCAGCTTCTGACATGCATGAACACAGCGTCACTCAATTGGTAGCGAAATGGTTGCACGGATGGAGGGTCCTTGACACCTTCTGTACTCCGTCCAGCCCAAAAGTAGCTATTGACCTTCCAAGCGTATTTCAAGACACGTTTCCTAAGCTTTTGAAGGATGTTCATTAAGGGTGATTGCTTAGCTCTGCAGACAGTGGCAGACAGTCCTTATGGGTTAAAACCGAGAAACAAAACCTTCGTCCTTTGTTACTGCTTGGCACAATAATAAATACAACTGTTGCCAGTGCTCTCCGCTGTAGGCCAGATGGGTAGGCACAGTTTAAAAAGCAGAATAAATCAGCAGCAGGAAATTAAGTCTGTCTGCATTCCATGAAACACCTTTTTTTTTTTTTTGCGCCCCTATATTGGAACGGAGATTGAAAAATGTTACGTGTTTTTGACCTTTCTTTACCCCATTTGGGGTGGCCCTAAAGCACTGCAGGAAAGCAGCACCTTTCTTCTCTCAAAGAGCTAAGGTTAAATCGTACCTAGTAGCATCTGACACTTGATTTAGGATACAAAACTATATTTTGAACAACTCAAGCTGGTGATGCTATGTAACTGGCGGCTGTCCAGTTGTCAACAGACTGCGTCAGAACTGAACTGCTGGTTCCATCGGCATCACGGCCTTAACCAGGGAACTAAGAAAATTGTTTTGAGACTAATTCTTGAAAGTTTGCAAACATAATTTACTGTGAAACCCTTTATCTTGTCTTCCCTTTGCCTTCTTAAACTGGAACATACTGTACCGGAGAACGGCACACACTCCCACTGCACAAAGGAGAAATCACCTTTCCCAGTTTGAAATCTGCCCTGAGAGTTGGTTGTCACTGGTTTAAGTGGGATCTTCCAGAAGACAGTTTCAGGAGGGGGAAAAAAAAAATCTCGAGTGCATTGGCACTAGCAACGCAGTGCTCCATGTCAACACAGCCATATAGAGCAAATGGTTATGGAGTAAAACCTAACCTAGCTCAGGAGGATGAGAGCAGCTGTGGAAGGGTGGGCTTGGCTTTATGTTTTGCATTGCCCGGTGCTTAAAAGTGCATTTCCACCTTGGTAAAAAAGGCTGCATGTCGGGTTTCAGCGCATGAGCAAAACCGCTATTGGAGGCCATGGTGGAGCTAAGCCAGGGGAGACCTGGTGCACGTGGACAAGAAGTACTTGGAGATGCTGGGTGGGTAAACGGCTGCCAGAAGTGCCTGGCGATGCCACAATGCCGACACCGTGCAGTGGCTGGAGAGCATGCTGGCTTGCTGGGGAGAAGTAAGATTTCGGAGAAGATGGTCAGATAATCTCCTTTGAATGGGGACATCAGCTACGAGTGGTGGCCTCAAGCTGATAGAGTTGCTGGATGCCTCAGCATAGCAATCCCTGTGCAAGAGAGGCAAAAACACTGAGTGATACAGTAGCTACGTGTTGTGAGCTTTTCACTGAAATACCAATTCCTCTCTCCTGTCAGATGAATAGGTATTACTTGGAGGATAAACAATTTTTTTTTCCATACATAGTGCCTATGGCACCAAATGGAAAAGAAGAGGCAGAAAATAAGTTCAGAAAGGGTGTATTTAGTTCTCCAGAAGCTCGATACTTACTCTATTACCAATGCAATTGATAAGTCAAGGCTAGTTTTCCTGAAGCAATTTCCTGGATATTTTGCTTAGCTTAAAGAGTATTAGAGAAAAAGAAGAAAAGAGATGGAGAGCGACATTCTCTCACACTCGCATTAATTACATCTACATCCAGCTTTGAAATCAGCTCAAATAATGTCACTTTTTGGAGAAGAGAATACATTTGCTCTACCATTGCTGCAGATGACCTGTCTGCTGGGCTAAAGCTACAAAGGCATTAAAATCGTTTGCAATTGCTCATCTCGGAGAGGTTGAAAATGCTGCATCTACAGTTTTAAAGCTCTGTCAACCATAACATGGACCTTATCTCTTAAGGGCTGCTATACATATGAAAGTGAGAGAGATGCAGAAAGTAGATGAAGTGACTTTTTCACGTGATGGAGAAGCTGAAGTAAAGCAAGTGTGAAGGATCGCATTTCCTTTAGGTCTAAATAGCTCAAACCTCTTGTGACGAGAGGCTAGTAGCTACACTAATGGATGGATGAAGTGGTCCACCGACAGCAGGAGGACCGAACACTGATGCCAACGTGGGGAACCCATGTGAGGGATGCTCATCTATCAACTACATGGTGTGTATTGACTCAGGATAAGCATTTTCTCATCTTCTACACACAACCAGGGTCTTGACAAGAGGAAAACGGCACCCGTTCCAGTGGAAATGTGCACATGGACCATTTTTAAGGAGCTCCCAGCAGACGCAGGACCTCATTGACTGTGCCATAGGACTCTTCAGGGGGGAAAGAAGGCAGGACCTCCTTTTTATCTGAATTTCCACGACATGCTGTCCCTAAACCGAAACAATCTCTCCTTTTCCTTCCATGCCAACCCGTTTTTGTCATTTCCCTTTGAATAGCCATGGGGATGGACACTATGTACTAGCAGACTCCACTCTTCCCAGGGTGAGTTAATACAGCTAGACACCTTATTTTGGTCTGCAGGCTGTGAGTGTTTAATAGGCTCCTCAGGTATTCTGAGCACTTTTTTCCCCAGATCTGTCACTCCCTCTCTTTCCCTGACAGGGGTCCATTCTCAAAGACAGCCCTCCTACGGTATCTCATTTTGCGGTCGCTGAGAAGACTGCAATTTAAAAAAGAAAAAAAAAAGTACATATATATATATATATATATATATATATAGAGTTGCTGTCAAGATGAGAGAAAAGCATAGAAATTAGCAGGCATAGAAACCCATTCACCCATTGCATACGTATCTACTCTCCAATAACTTTGAGAAGGACAGTTGCTCAGAAAGAGCTGCAAATGCTCAAGGACAATAACAACTTTGGAAATATCAAACAACTTTAAGCATGCACATTTTTTGGCTGCTCAATTCACAGCGGAGGATGGGCATTGCCTCGTAGGCCTAGCAGTGCTCTTTTTGTGGCGGTCTACAGAGACCAGCCTTTGCTGCAGGAGAGATAATACCTGGTATTACCTTTTGAGTACACTATGCTATTTTTTTTTCTGCTGTAGCAGTTGGTATTTCTTCATATTTGCAAATCAAATTGTAACTACGGACCTAAAGAAAAGCTTCTGTATCTCCCAGCTCCCCTGTCTCCTCCAAATTTATTCTGCAGGCTATTAAAAGACAATACCTGTCACAAGAAGCCTCTCACCACTGCACCCTATGTGTTTTATTTCTATGATCCTGCATTTGCAATATCGTCAAAATCCTTCTGGCTCCGTGGAAAATCCTCAAGCAAATGCATCTAGGCTGACTACTTATTATTATGAATTTTGACTGGAACAATAAACGCATCACTGCAGTAATGGAATAAAGTCAAACTATCACAAACACCATTATCTCATACAAGATGCAAATGCCATAGCTAGAAAAAGAAAGGTGTTTGTGGCTGCTTCTTGAGCTGCGCCTTAAAAGGGATCTTTAAACATCGATTAGTGTTCTGCAGACAACGGTACATGACAGTTTAAAGAAGTGGCAGGTTGTGTTTGCATGCACGGTCCACGTTGTCGCCTCTCTCCAAATTAGATATTTGCATCTTCCAAAACAATTTAAAACCAGGCGTTTTGTCTCTAACAGACGTCTCCTGCACTTGACAGCAAATTGTCACAATAATATCTCTTTCATGAGGACACCGACAATACTATTTCCAAACGCACAGGATCTGCTGTGCAACGTTCGCTGCTGTTACGCTCCTCTAACGCTGCTTCCCGCCTACTTCCTTTTAAGCAGCGCCACTAAATGAGCACGTTAAAATGACTACTGCAGTTTTCTGTCTTCATAATTATATCCAAGAAAAAAAAAAAACACGCTGGGAATGTTTTTAAGGTAAGTGGAATCGCAAGCATGTCGCCTCCTCCCAGACAACGTCTTTCAAACCCACCAAAGCAAAGGCACCGGTGAAAAAATCCCTCCCTGACACACATGTTGCAAACGGACTGAGTCTGTGTGATTCACAAAGCGAGCATTAAAATACATATATCTGTATTTTTGGTGGTTAATTACTTTGGGACGAATCAGAAGAGTTTTCCAACGGCAGCAAAAGAATAAAATGGAAAACCTTCTCGGCATTGACCTAAGGAGTGGGTTTGGAGGGGTGACCCTGGGTCTGGCAGAGTAACTACATGCCGCGTGCAACGAAACACAGCAGCACTGGCTTCAGGGGCAACCTTGAACTTCTCACTCCGGATCAATGCGTCTTAGATGATTCACCCCTAGCCAGAGGGACGAGTCAAAGCACAAGTACTTTTGATCAGTAGATTGTCACTGAGAAGAGTCTTCGAGGAACCCATTTAGTTAGACCCTACAGAGGGAAATAAGCTACGAAAAGAGGCAGCAGACTCTACAAAGCTCTTGTTCCTCTTTGTGGGGTAAAATTACAGCAACTGGATGTGCATACAAATGAAAATGATACCACAAATTGGTCTGGGTGCGTCAGAGAGAGGCATTTCAAACCTTGCAACAGAAAAGTAGCCTTGGTGAGACCCTAACCCGGACCTCAGGCTAACCTGAACCTGCACCCAGCACGTACGTCAGCAAGGCATCCACAACATATCAGCTACCTAATTCAGCGCTTCGAACCGCACACACCGAAGGGGGAAAGCAAAGTTGTTAACCTGCACAACCACAGAGCAGCTCTGAATAATTAATACCCGGTTGGAGACAGAAGAGGAGCGCTGACTTCGAGATTTGCCGGAGGCAAAAAATATACAGCCAGCCAGCCCCTTCCTATTTTAAGAAAAGTCATTCTCTCTGCAGAGTGCTCATCTGCCGGTCGCAGGCATTAGGGGTTGTAATTCGGGACATTTATCCTCTGTGAACTTCTGATGGCTAACAGATGGTGGGTTGTCTTAATTCCCTGTTTCAGACTAGTTTTATTCTGACTCTTGGGACGGCTCCTGCAAATGTCCTTGTGTAGAGGAGTGCTGCTGTCTTTGATGGCCCGCGGGAAGGCTGGGTGGAAGTGACTCCCGTGCACCACCACGGGGTCCAGGAGGAACAGCCAGGTCACGGGCACCCTCTTCTTTCTGGTGGGCTGCAAAAAACAGCGGGGGCTTGCCTTGAGAAGCAACTTCCACGAGTCCACTGGGGCACAAGGCTTGGGAAAACACCACCTCTCCCAGCCTCCCTCTTTTTCTTTTTCTTTTTTTCCCAAATTGGTACAATTCTGCACAATTCTCTTCCTCCAGTATACCTTTAGGTCCTGCTATTGAGTTAAAAGAAAACAGAAGAAGGATTTAATCTTCAAATTTGCAATACAGTTGGGTTTTTTTTCCTCTTTTACATTTCAGGAGTCAAAAATTTGCTATGCACAGCAAACCTCCGCAGCATGTTTTGTGCTATGCAGCTAAAAATGAATTAAACATGGAGGATTTTCAAACGGTTTGGATGGTATTGAAGAAATAATCAAATAAACTGGAGAGATTCGATATAAGATTTGAAAATTCAATTGCTTAAAAAACCCATAATCTCAAAAATATTATAAACAGGAAAGGCATACAACGGCGAGCGGAAAAAATAAAAACTAAAGCACACGCTGAGGAGACTGTTTAAGGTATCAAACGAAACTCTGCTCAGTGACTGTCAAGCGATCTTTACTTATTGTTTCCTCTGTATTTGAAGAGCTGCCATATACAACTAAGGGCTCTAACCCCAATGTTGGCTCCCGTCTGTGTTAAGACCTGGCCCAGATTTTGCTAGTGCAATGTTACGCTTAGGCTAATACCAAACGCTTGTTGGGGGCATGGTATCACGCTAACAGAGCTGCTTAGCCCTTAAACGGGAGCCAAATCTCTGCTTTGGATGAACGGCAGGGAGAGCACGGGTCCAGCCACAGCAGCCCACGCGGACGTCCCGCGATCTGCGATGCACGCCAGCTACAAAACGGTCTGGAGACGGGAGGAAAACTTTTTGGCCAGCGGTTAAGGCAGACTGGCAGCACTTCAGTTGACGCATGCAACGGCCGCTCATGCCGGAGAGCAAACTCCTGGGAAATTTTGTGTCCGTTCTCGAGCCAACACACATCGGATCAGCTCAGCTGCACTGCCCCTGCTTTCTGAAGGTTGCATCCCTCTTTCTCCACTTAAACGGCCACAGATACGCAACTCTGTCCTATTTTTCCATTACTTTTTTCCACTGTAACAACAAAGCTTCACTAACTTCTATCAATTCATTTAATGATTTGCTAATCAACAAATTACACAGTATCAGTGCATCACATACCTGCCTCTCTCTCCCCAAAATGAATCTCGACTGGCACACAAATATTACAATCCTGAGCTAAGAGACTAAGAAAAATGCCTTCATACCCAACGATCTTTTGCCCATGGTTGAACTTCTAAAGCTTTTCCCTATGTTATGTTGCAGAAGAGCAATAAAAAGGGTTTTGAAACATGAGCGTTGGGGAATTTTAATGGGTCTTTCTTGAGGCAACATGGTATTTAGATGGAGAAATAGGGAAAGGTAGGCCCAATTTAAGAACTTCTGCTGTGGATGGAAACTGGTGAGACACAACATAAGGTCTTCTGTTGCCGATACGAAGTAAACAGAACGGAAAGTAGCCCACAAGCACATCAGTGAAAAATAAATTAAAGGCACATGGATCTAAAAGGTAGGAAGTAGTCTTACTCATTTTTGGTGCTGACTCTTTGCTCTTCCATTTACACACAGTTATCTATTTTCTCCTTAATGTTATTCATCAAGGTTTTCTAAAAAGAACACATTTTAAAAGAAGTACAGGCATGCCTCACCACATACCCCTCTCTATGCACTAAGACAAGACAGAATCACTGCCACATAAATCCCTTTATCGGAAGCAATGTCATCATGAAGAAAGTGCAAACGTACTCAAATGCATTGAGACTACATGTCTAAAAAGAAAGAAATGCCCTCTCCAGCTCCAAGACAACCGTTTTCCAAAGAGTCAGCCAGCTAACACAGAAACACGGGATTTCTTCCGTATTTATGGCTGCACAATCACAGTAAATATGTTTGCTCCTCTGCTGGTCTCAGTTCAGAAATCCCCATTTGGGTATCATTGTGGGAGTGTAAAGAAATCACTTAACCCTCGGAGCTTGTGCCATATGATATGCCGGATTTCATCTCAACATTCAAAGCTCCTTAGAGCAATGGCTCTTTTAGCTGCTTGGAAGTTTTTACACCATTTAAGAAACACATATGTTTAGAGTGCAGTAAATATCAGTTAATAGCAACCCACGGACTGCTTCCCCTGCAATCTCACGCATCGTGTTGCTCAGTGCCAAACTCTAACCTTGTTCATAACAAATTCTCCTTAGCATAATGCAATGTCCAAAAAGAGCCACTTCTGCTAATTAGGTTCCTGGATAAATTTCATTTATCACATATGAAAGCACGTTACTTTTGCTACCCTGCTTTCTTGCTTTCTGTTTTTCTATTCTTACTTTTCCAAGGATACTGGGTCTCGGGATGCCTGTTCTTACGACCTGTTGAGAGATTTGAATACTGAGGGACTTTATGGGGTTCCTCTTACTTATACACACACGGGTTTAAGACCACATGAAGCTAACGGGATGCTTAAAGCCCGTCTGTTACAAGATTTCCACTTGCAACCAGTGGATTTGCAGTTACACAGGGGTTGACCACATGAGATCAGCAGACGTAATGCATGATCTACGGACACGTTGTCATAGTTTGTCAAGCTTGTAGCATAATATTAAGGGTTAGGGGAGAAAAAGCTAGACTTAGCGATGGGTATATGCTTTACAGTGATTTGGCAGAGACTGTTTTATATGGGAGCCGCTCAGGCTGCAGTAGATGCAACAAGCATGTGATGGGCAATCTCCTGGAAACTGTCATTCAACCAGAAGTATCAGACAAGTGATGAGATCTATGAGTGAACACTACCCAAGGTTGGATTTGGAAGCACACTGTGCAGACAGTGTACCAGAGGATGTGCCCTGCACGTCCTTTGGGCCCATGGCAGTGTCCTGTGACACCAGCTATGATCAGAGCCTATCCTCAAAGTAAAGATCGCTGTGGACATCACACTATGGGAAAAGGGAACGGGATCGTTTGCATCCCCAAATATAGGGTCCTGGGCTCCCTCTGCTATTAGTCAACAGCCTGGCTCCTGTGATGTCCCCTCCTTGACTATAGGTCATACGAGAGAAGTCTTGCACTCACTGGATTACATATTATACCTGTACTATTATATGAAAAAATAAATACGACAGCTGAAAAACTCTCTGCACGCTTTAAGAGCTCTCAGAGAATTAGACAAATTTCAAAGAACTGGGAAGAGGAGAAGTCACCCTGAGAACTACTGATTTACCTAAGATTAATGTCGAGTTAACGAAACTGTTAATCTAGGACCTATCAACAGTTATTTAAAAGGTATAATTTATACCAGTCAACTTCTTTTTCATAGAAAGACAGTTGTCATGATAAGATTATGGCTCTGGCTGACAAAGGCAAATGTGTTGATTCAGTGTATGTGGATTTATTCAGGGCAATGGGGCTTCTTGATTCAAAATACCACTATATATGTTTAGGAGGAAACACTTAAGATTAATTAAAAACTGACTCACTGACAGATATCAAAATATAGTTAAAAGGAGTGAGCAACGGCTGTTGAAAGCAATTCCCATAAATCCATTTCTAGTTCAATGTCATTTCAATTTATTGACGATCATTCCTCAAGCTTTCAGATGAGGCAATTTACTCCCCTCCCTGGTGATTAATGTCTAATAAAATGCACTTTAATATTCCAAGCACGCAATGACTCGTTTTCGGAATAGGCATGCAGATTGCGGCAACAGCATCAAAGCAAGCACGGAAGCATCGACTTAAAACAGGATATCCTGGCCCTCCCCCATAACCTCCTCCAGAAGAGCTTGCTTTGGCACTGTGATTGAAATAATGATTCTCGAATGCAGAATAATAACCTTGAAACTACAGGCAGGATTGGGACAGCCCAACAGATAGAGTGTCCTGTTCCTGTATCACAAAAAAGCTAAAAATACTAGGAAGAGCTCAGAGGAGACCACAACAACTATCCTAAGCCACAGGGGGAGGAGGAGGGCTCATCATTTGATATGAATTCAGAGCAATTTTTACCTACGTGGGAAAAAGGTCAGATAGTGAAGATCTTTTCCATCTTACAGATGAAGAAAGGTTAGGTATGTGAATTAGAAATCAGATAAATTGAGATCTGGTCTCATTTCCAGGCTCCTATCAGGAAGGAAAGCACTACAGCAGCTTCATTGGGGATAGAGTCTTCTTCATTTGGGAGCCTCCAAGACAAAGTTGAGTTTCTTTTATGAAGATATGGTTTGGTCTTTCTCCAAGAAAAAACAAAACAAACCAAAACAATGGCACATGTCTATGGAGGCTGTAACTGAGGCTGTGCTTAAGGAGATAGTTACTTTGCAGTTTTAGCTTAGACATCCAGTAGCCATAGCCTGCTCATCCATGGGATGGGACACCACTGCGAGCTATTCGCTTTCTGAAACGGTTTCAGAAATCGTACAGCGAGAGAGAAGCTTATTTTCAAGACCGTCAGCCAAAAGTGATGCATGTTAAGTGACTGCAAATAATTTTTTTAGCCTAGTAACGAGATTACGGGACGACTCGGAGGATGACTGCTTTATCCAACATTACTAATACGCAATTATATGTCACGGCGAAAGAATGATTCCATTCCCTCCGAGCTAAACACCTTAGCACCGCTGGAAAGCCGCACTGTTTGACAGCCTGAGACCAGGCTGTTTATGAAAGGTGGGAATTTATGGAAGTGTTACATT
Organism: Dromaius novaehollandiae; assembly: GCF_036370855.1. Lineage (NCBI taxonomy): Eukaryota > Metazoa > Chordata > Aves > Casuariiformes > Dromaiidae > Dromaius > Dromaius novaehollandiae. The sequence goes on along the minus strand of NC_088103.1, from coordinate 7,044,662 downwards.
AACCTGTCAGTTGTAATCTGACATAAAAAATTTCGTTCGTCTAAAACGGAGGAACAAAAGCTCCTGGATGCGTAACGACATTTGGAGCCTAAGCCCCATTCGCTTGGATTTATAAATGCATCTGTAAATCCCAGCCATGGATTACAACTAGGATTTCCTCCAATGGAGGAAAAAGGAGATGTTTAGGATTTGCGTTTTCTTATTTAAGTCAGTATCTTGCTGATTTGTATCAGCCAACTGGTTCTCCTTAGCATCCTCACTAGCAGCTTAACAGAATATTAATTCCCAAGAAGACAGCTGTAATATTCTAAATTATTAAAAGTTAGGTATTTTTACTGTCTCCCTGAGGACAGTCTAGCCTCAGCTTGATTCTTCCTGGTCTAAACTACAATTCGACACCATAATTCCTGTAAGCATGTTCTGTGAGATCATTTTCATGGCATATAATTCCCTGGTTTTTTTCTACACTTTAAAATACATATTTCTAATTGTGTTATGAACTGCTGAGGCAAATTATGAGCTTCTCTTCATTGAGCTGTAGCAACCCCTTGATCTTTTTCCAGAAATAATTACGCTGGTTTATCAGCATCTATAAGAAGTTTAAATTATTCTTCCCAGTATGCATTACCTTGTATTTTTCTATGTCACATGTAATATGCTACTCGATTCCCACAGTTAAAGTCAGTCTGGAAATTACTGTCCTTATTTTTCAGCAATCTATGAGTTGTATTTACTGAAAAGTCAGTTGTGTTGATGTTTCCAGAGACAGTATATAATTGAATTTAGAATGCATTCCTGATGCTCATAAAAGCAATAAAACTGTCACCTTCTGCCTGCGCATTAAAAATTCATCCCCTGAAAGTAGAGGACAAACGCATAAAATGATCATTAAGATTTGCAAATGTACTAGACACAGGAAAAAAAAAAAGACTAGTCTCTGGACGTAAAAACACTTAGTTGATCTGTGCTCAAATGGCTCTATTTATTGGGCTTTTTTTTGAGTGACCAAAGAAAAAAAAGCTCCTATTAGTAACGTGACTGAAGTGCACTTTACCCTGTTACACAAGTTTAATTTCTATTGACATTAATCAGAATGCAGAACCTATGTGAAATTAGAATTGGTTCCCTGAAATAAAAACTAAAAAAGATACCATTTCAAGTTACGCAATCCTATCCAGACAGCCAAATTATCTATGTGATTACTTTCCTGATGAACGAACATAGAGCGCCAAAGGAGACTCTATCAGCATTTAAAATCTATTCCCACTTGGAACAGAACTTTAACGTATATATAAGACTATGAAACCCATCCTTGAGTTTGCTGTGGATAGCTGTCTCCCTGAATCTGGGCCAATGGAGCTGCTATAATCCAAAAGATCCAAGCTAGCGTGTCTCGATCGACAGGACACGGCCTAATATCCAGAAAAGCCAGGTCTTTTTCTAGACTTGAGCAGCCTTCTGGTGCGTAACCTCCAGCAACTGTTTTCATTCTCTGCCTGCTCCAATTCAACTACAAAAGCTTCCAGACACGGCTTAGTATTGCAAATTTTATGTGCTCCAGTTTGTCATGGTGCTGGTAGCTTGCTATTTTGAAGATACTTTGCAGAGCTGTTTAAACACATATAGTTTGAAATGATTTCACCTAATAGAATATTTTAACACACATTCTACTAGCAAGCAGGTTCTCTGGAGATGATATATTATTGCCAGCCTGACGTATCTTTGTACCTTCATCTTCTCGCCCTTATTCTGAGCAATCATTTTCTGACCAAATTCCTACTTATGAGTTTTATCTTAATGCATCAGCAGGAAGATGCTACCGGGGGAAAAAAACTTGTCTTAGATCAGGAAGCTTTTCTACAAATCCCAAGACAAAGTGCAAGCAATGAACAAAAGCTCTAACTTTAAAAATGAAACAAAACCATCACTTTGATTAAACCTAACTGACCGTTGCTCGGGAAAGCCAAGAATACTTACTTCTCCAAGTAAAATATTCATTAAAATGTAGTAATGCAGTTTTGGCCATTCGGAAGCTATTCATGACTTCTACGTCAGTCTGCCACGTGGCAGAAGTTCTTCTCCGGGACTATACAAGCATGGAAAAGGCCCTCCCTTGCACCTTGGCATGACAGAGCTTATCACAGCACTTGGAAGACTCATATCTGATTCCCTCCTCTTTCTCAGGGGGGAAAAACCCAATCAAACAAAAAAACCCCACATTTACCACATCTCAGGAGACATTGATTTGCACTGCTTTTGGAGGATCTCCAGGACAGACTAAAAATATCTCAACCAGAATATCTGGTAGCACCATGGTTAGGACATTGCCTCGAGAAGCAGGTTTGGCTCACCCTGAGCATGAAGAAGGAATTAGATCTGGATCTACCAGGTGAGAAGCTTTTTGGCTAAAAGCAGATCAAAAAGTAGAACTCCATTTTTCCTCCAGTTTGATGCATGTCCCCTACGCTTACCCTTTGTTTCACTTCAGTTGGAAGCTCCCAAATACCAGCCAGATTCTTTGTTTTGTTCAAATCAACTTGAATTTTAGAGTTTTAATGCAAGGAAGGAGAAAACTTAGTTCATTAATAGCCTTTTCTTTTGTCTAGGCAGCTCATTAACCAAAAAAGCCTCTCCCACAGGCATTCACAGGCTCATGGACGAGAGCGGTAAGCACAAAGTCATTAGAAAATTAGCCCACATCACTTAGGGAACATTTTCATACGTATTAGAGCACAAAGGGAGACACCATAAACTAGAAGCAAGGAAGACAAAATAACCAATTTACTAAACCTATAATCTGTGGGAAGTTAGTGATCAAATAAGTTAATTTTATTCAGCAGGACACTATGTAAAAATACAAGCTTCTAAATGAGGTTTACTGTCGTAGATACTTTCTGTACCAATTTATTTACTACTAATTACACTTTTCTATCTTTAGATTAATACTTGCTGTGTCTTTGTACTTCGGCTTGTTTAAACCATTTTGAAGGGGGACTATTATTTGCATCTATAAGGCAGATTGCCAAGTCTCAAGGCAATTACAAATCATAAGTGAGATACACATCTAAACAGCTCTTTCTAATCACGTTAAAGGCTTTATAGTTAATCTTTCTTGTACTCTGCTAATACACAGCACAACAATTAGCAGGTAGAAAATATGTACTCTGCTCAGAGACTTGAATGAAGATACGTTTTAAGACCTTTCCAATGCTCCAGCATACCGCCAATAAATAAATAAATAAACAAGCCCCCCAAACTTGCCATATTCAGCGTGTTTTCCTTTTGGAAAACCATCTTCACATCTGCATGTGCAAGTATCCTTCCTATTGTCACATAACAAATTCATACTGCGGGTTATTTAAACAGAAAAATAAAATCACCATATTACTCGTCTTGTTCCTAGCTACAGGAGAAAGAGAAGAAGACAACCCAGAGGACAGATGCGATGTCTGGAGGGACACAAGTCAGGACCAAGTACAGAAAACGTCCCAGACAGCTAGGGACGTAGCAGGACAAGCTCTATGAGCCACCACCATCCATCATACTATACAACCAGTGCCCAGAGCATTATGAGACTCTCACTGCTCACGCTCAGAAAATTAGATAAAATTTAGAAATCTGCTGCTATTATAGCACAGGCCAGAAATCCTATTCCCTATCACGCTGATATTTCCAAAGATGATATTACTGGCGAGTATCAAAACAGTATGGCAATTTACTCAGAAAAATAGCTGAACACCATGCTTGTGTTAGTGCTTTAATGTGAGCAGGAAGAATAAAAACTAAGCCAGCTCAGAGCATCAGAGGTGTTTAAGTGTTAACCATGTCCACGTGCTGCTCCTTACCGCACCTCATGCCAGCTGGCCACCTCCTCTGAAACCAATGCTAATGACTTAAGAGGAACTACATAACTAAAACCAGTGCAAGTTAAACTCGACGACAGAAAAAAATAATTGAGGAAAAAACTGAGATACTGCCTGTGCTCCTAGCTCCATCGACAGCCTTCAGTGGTTCTAAGAGGTTATTTTGTTTGGATGTCAAGGGAAGGAGCAGAAGGAGCTACCTTGAGAAAAGAAGGAATAAAAGCTCCCTAAGCCATCTTCTTGACAGAAGATGTATTTCAAATATTTGTTACAGTCAATTTTCTCTTTTTACCCGCCAGATTAACTACTGACGAGCTTGCCAAGCCGTAGGCATAACTCAGCAAGAAAGGGCAAGACAAATAAATACAGCTTTGCTTGAAGGAGATGAAGGAATAGGAATGGATTGCACTCGGATAACACACTTAAAGTGTCCTTCATAGTAATCGCTTCACAGGGACACAGTGTAAACACAGAAAGAATCTATTTTTCTTATGAGCCATTATCCAGCGAATATAACGCAATATTATCACAATATTTCACTCACACCTCTAATTGCACCCAAATACCAAGCTAGCGGCTTCTTCTATCACGAGGCTCAGTCTTCAGCTTCACGTCTCTGGCAGAATCTACAGTATCTTTACGCAATGTCAAATCCAAAATTAGACGTGATACGCCCTGCCAAAGAGTATCAAAGCGGAGCCTTACTGCATGCTTCCTAACAGGCAGCCTAGTTCAGAGCTGAAGTTTAATGAGCTGTTTTTTGAAAGCATGCCCAGTTCTTTACCTCTTCATTTGGCCTTTAAACTCTAATATAGCTCAGGGTTACAGTATGCGCTCCTGCGTTTCGCTTTGCTCCAAGATTCATTCCAAGACCCTGGCCATATTTTCCATCTCAGGGTGGTTTGTTTTGCATTCAGCAACAGGGTTTACTTGTAGTCAACAACTGTATTATGCAGATTAATAACGAAGATTAAAAGCGCTCCGTCAGAAGGATGCAGCCCAGTTCATGTGTTTTATGTTCCAATATGTACGGTTCCAATTTGCAGAGGAAGCAATAATTCATTTTATTTCAAAGCTTCTAAGAGCCAGGGAGTACTAATTCATTTTTGCTTGAACAAAAGTATACCGAGACATGTATTAATCCCAAAAGGATTTCCAATGAGCAAAACAGGGTTACGTGATCGTTATTCGAACGAGCACCTCTTAAGGCTTTTGTGTTTATTAAGAGTTAACTCAAGCGGCAGCTAATCAGACTCTTAAAGAATTCTTTGCTCTTGTCGAACTGGATTTTAAGCAAAGATTTACCAAATGGCCTGGGAAATAAATAATAATTAAAAAAAAAAAGTGATCTCAGGGAGAAGCGGCACAGCAATTTCCATTTTTACGGCAGTCCCTTCTCACCCATAGCTGGGTTAGCTGGGCAATGTGATAATTGTCAGCCATCCATAAGGAAAGATGAAATGAAGGCTAAACCCTTTGATATGCAAGTTTGCTTACTAAAACAGATGGGATTTTTTTTTTCACCAAGGTTCTCTTCAAAAGTCCTAGCTAGCCTTTTCCAGCAGAGACAAAAAACATCTCTTCTTCATATCTGTCTAAATGTATTTAAGTAAGAATTATGAAAACGCCTGCCTTGGTAAACCTGTATCAGATCTTTTTGGCTTACAACAAATAAAGCAAGCGCTGGAATGCCAATTAAATAATGTCAAGAAATAATATCTGACTTCAAGTTTTGCTCACCCCGGTTGATGAAGCTTTCTTCTCAATTGCGACTGGTACTACCACGATCAGTGCCAGCAGAAACGGGCACACATAGGGCTGCTTTCATCAAGCCAACAGCCTTGTGCAAAATACTTGGTCTTTGCACTGCAAAAACATTCACTAGATATTAAGCAACTTTACAGCAGAGTTAGACTTCAGCAAATACTTCACTAAAAAAAAAGGAGACTCCAAGTTCAGATACTGTTAACTAGTTACTGACTTTTACTCCTATTTTCGTTTCTCTCCCAGATTGCGACTAATTTCTTTTAATGCCGTGCCTTGGTGCTTAGGACTCGCTGCTGCACCAGATGCGATTAGCGGCAAGCAACACTCGCCGTCTCCCTAAAGCAACTGGAATTTGTCAGTGCGATGCAACAGCGCGGTTAATAAAATTGCTTCATGTTTCTCTCTTGCAACGTTGCACACCAAGGTCTTCTCTTTGTAGCTTCATCAAACAGGCTCTGTGCGTTCTGGGGATAAAGGAAAAGATCTTCCCATGGTAACTTTGAATACATAGTTTGAAGTCTCAGGCATCTTTCTGGCACAAAGACTCCTCTAGTTTCAGGAATCTTAGCGAGGCCTTTCAGTTCTAGCCAGTACAAATAAAAAGGATAAAAAACCAGCTTATGTAAGCTCTGCTGCCACTTTGACCTCCTTGAGCATAGCAGTTATACTTTCTTCTTTATCATTTTATGATGTCGCTTTAATACTTGAGATCAACCTCTGAATAAGAAGTACACACTGTGCTAAAAAAAAGACCCTCGCTTTGCTAAGTCAAGGTGGCTACAAGCGGCGATAGTCCGATCTTCCCGTAAAGCTGCAGCGACGGCAGCATTGCCGGGAGCAGGAGACCCCCATAAACCCGCCGGATGCAAATTCACTCGCGTGCAAATCACCATCCGGAGGGTGTGGAAACGTATAGAAAGCCCAAGCCCGATGCCCAGCTACGGGCGGAGGATTAGCAAGGTGGACACTGTTTTCATCTCAATCGCCATCAGGTCGTCGTAAAAATAAGACCTGACAATAAAACTCCTGTAAAGGAATAGCACTTATGCATCAAGTTAGCCTCTTCCGCTGGCTATTAAGCAGTTGCCGTGGCAACAGAGCTGGTCCTGCCTGACCTATTTTCCTCACATGTGGTGGTCATCATACGAAGTATTGCTTCTTGCTGGGGTATTTTGTCTTGATAAATATCTAACCCTGAAATGAAACGATCAGGTTTTTAATTGCTCAGGAAGAAACGAACCCTTCCATTTTTCTACCACGGCTGCAGGCTGCAAAAGGCACAGCTACACTCAATAGTCAATTTTTTTAAAAGTGTTGTTTACATTTCTAAGCTGTTTATTTGAAATTTGAAGCCGTAGTAAACATATCCCACTACTCACAAGTCAATGGTTTTTGGAAGGGCTCATTACTGCAAGAAAAAAAAAAGTGGGTTGAAAAAAACAGCTTTCTGATTTAAAACCTGGAGACACTGCATGCCACATGTCTATTAGTAAGTGAAACAAAGGTGATGGGTATCATTTCTGTTAAGACAACCGCAATTTTTGTTAAGGAGGTCTACACAACACTGGTTGAGTAACCAGCACAGCCTCGTTGGTCTTCTGCACCCGCTCTCCTCTGCGGCTGGGCATGGCAACGTGGTGGGCCTTCCCCCTCCTCCGGAGTCAGCTACTGCTCTCAGCTAGCTCGTGGCTACCCACCTTCTGACAGATTTCATCTAATTCTGCTCTTTCTAGATGCCAGTTGTCCAACGGAGCCTGCCAAGCACGATGACTTGCCCACAAATACAGAGCTGGCCCACGAGCTTCCTCCTGAAATCTTTTCATAGCAGTATCCTTAAAAAGGCAAATGTTCTCAAGCTCTGGACAAAACTTGCTTTTCTCCCTTGTGTTCCTTTTCTGGATATGTTTGCAAGTTCCTCGATTTGTTTTGTTTTCTTGGGGGTGGAAGAAAATGCCAGGCTCCTTTCCCACCAAGAGGCAGACCTCTTCCCAGCTCTGCCAGCCTCAACAAGCCCAGCTCCCTCCATCTCCTCTCACAGCTCGTGTCCTCCAGACCTCTGACCCTCCTGGCAGCCTCCATGGGGCCTGCCCCACTGTCTCCACGTCCCTCTTGAACGGGGGGCCCAAAGCACAGTATTTCAGGGGTGACCTCTCCAGCACCGAGTAGAGAGGATTAAAAACTTATTTTCATCTGCCGGCCTTGCTCTTCCTAACGTAGCCCAGAATGCAGTTTGCCATAGTCATGACGACGGTGCAGCGTTGGCTCACATTCAGCTTGGCACCCACTTTTCTGTAGGCCTCCTGTCCAGCCAGTCAATTCACAGCCTATGCTGATGCATGGGGTTATGTGGCCCCAGGAGCAAAACCACTGCGCTACACTCCTTGTTGAATTTCATGAGGTCGCTTTTGGCTCAAGAGTCAAGTTTCTCAAGACCCCTCTCAAATGAAGGTCCACTCTTTGGCTTGTCACAATCATCCCCTACCCCCTAATTTACTCCTGGCTGCACCTTTGCAGAAGATGCATCCTATCTCATCAACCAGGTTGTCAGTAGGGACATGGAGTAACAGCCCCAGTATCAACCACTGAGGTACTCCACTTTTCACTGGTGCCAACTGGACATCAAGCCACTGATTATCTCTCTTGAAGCCTGGCAGCCCGGCCAACTTTCAACCCATCTAACTGTCCGTGCATCCACCTCACAGCTCCTCAACTTCCAAACGAGGACACTGCGGGACAGTGTCAACAACCTTTCTAAAGCCAAGGCGAATTACATCCACGACTCTCCCATCATCCTCAACAGCCAGTCATTCCGTTGTGCAAGAAATCAGTCACTGAGGGAGCAGAAAATTCTTCCGTTATTACTGAAATACTCTGCCATCAAATTATTCAGTTGCTTCAGCTCACCCTAAAGCTGCATTTTTGCATCAAACAAATGGTTTGCCAAAATGCTTTGCTTGGCACTGTGAACTTGCAGGAAAACTCAGGATTTTCATTAGGATCAAAAGACAGTTTGGGTCCAGAGCTGTCAAACATTAAATCAAAGATACCCTTCTAGAAAATAGTCTGTCCTCAAACTGTTCTACTAGGTGTGGAAAACAATACTTTTTCTACTACTACGACTTTCTACTACATAAACAACACCCCAAACATCAGACACATTTTACACATTTCAATTTTGCATGAGTATAAGCAAGGTTTCCTTGGTTTTGCAGTTACCAACACAACATGATTAACAGTTTTGCAAAGAGGAAAAGTATCGGCACATGCCAGAACAGAGGCATGGTGAAGAGCTGGAGGATGAAGATGCCGGTAGAAATGGAGAATGCTCCAATCCAACAGTCTTTTCATTGGGATAGGAAGGAGAAAAGTAGATTTAACACCAACTGACCAGCACCCAGTGAGTGACTAGTAATTTCCCTTGATAATGAGTTCTTTGTGTAGCACGGGATGTCAAACCATGGCTAGTCTTGCTATTAACAGGTTGCTCTGCAGTCCCAACATGGGAGCTAGCCTAGCAAATAAATGGAAGCCAAAAATGTGATTTGGAGCAAGTTGATCACTTGGATGCTACATCCTATAATGCAGCAGCAAGAGGACTGACAAACATAACCTAAAGGCATGATTCCCCCCAGTTGGCACCAATGGTTACACGCATGGACCGGCGAGAACATTCCTCTCCCATCGATTTCCATGGTTAATAAAACACCACCAGTGAAGAACACTAGCGTCCATGCAATGCAACTGTTCCACTGCCTATTGAGCTATCATTTTGGACTGAAAAGGAAAAAAGCAATAACGAATTGATACTGAAATCTGGAAGCCAAGTTGCAAAAGTTGCATACAAAATGGCCAATTTAAGAAAGTGTAGGATTTTACATCCTAGTTTCCAGTATCCCTTGTTTTATGGCTGCAACTTGATAGACTGTTCATTCCCATATCAGTATCTGATAAGTTACCTCATTTGGGCAAAGGAGAGCAAAATATATTTTCTGCCTCGCTGGAGCAAGTAAAATTTATATCACCAGCATCAGTGTAATTGGATGTAATTTAAGGCATGTAAAAAACTTATCTAGTCACCATTCTTCTGGCAAGACAAGGAGCTGAGGGCTTCCATACGTGGTCTAATACATTGTGGTAAAATTTAGGCATTTCTTCTTAGAACAGGGGGAAAAAAAAACCCCAAAAAACAGAAGCTAAATTTCACCAGCCTGCACCTTCCTGTTAAGAAACCCTCAGGTTACTCACTCATTTGAAAAAACAATAATAATAATAAAAAATCCTCCCAGAGGAGCTGATATATCGTTATTATCTGATCATTAGCAGGAGAAAAGGAAGTCGAGTTTGACTTGCGAAAGCCTACAAATGCATTTCTCACAACAGGGAGATGTGGAAGGGCTGTCACTGAGGAGGCCAGTCTCAGCTTGCCTGGCAAAAAAGCAAAATATTTCAAAGCAGCCTACCAAGCATGGCTGAAACCCTTCTCCCGAGCGCATCAATTCCTGTACGATTCCTTTGAGGACAGGGGACTGGCAGACGCTTTGGGAGGTAGCTATTTCCAATTTGAGCACGAAAACAGACACAAGAACAGGCACTGTCTGGGGTGATAACATGTTGGATGGGTGGATAAATGCTTTTTTTGAGAAATGTCAGACACAAGAATGAGTTCTGAAATGGCTGTGATGATCAAGAGGCTGCACACTAATGAAGGGCTCCAAAACTGCCTTTGGGGACCCTGTTTTTCAAGTATATCATGTTTTCTTCATTTTTCACCCAAGCGAGGTGAGCCTACCTTGCCGAGATCTTCAGAGCAGTCAGGTACAAAACCAGACTGCTGCATTGCTCTTTCTACTTTGATTTCTAACCCACAGATTAACGGATTAATAATTTGCTGCAGACCACTCCAAAGAACCTGAAGGCTTTCATCTCTTAGGAGGGGTCCTAAAGGGAGTTCTGGAGGCTTTGCCCAATTCAAACATCTAGGGCAAACTATTGGCGAAAGACGCTATATTTTGGCATGGGGTTGGTGTGACAAACAAGGAAGCACCCGCTATTTTCTAAACGATTTCTTCCGCGGCGGTTCGCTTTTTCGCTCCGCTTGACCGTGGCTGCTAACTTCTGCAGATCAGGTTCTGCTCAGCGCTTTGCTTCGTGCTCTCCAACCTGTTCCTCTCCCGCCCAGCTCCAGGCCCTGGCACCGGGCAGCCCTGGGCTGCCGCTGGGCAAGGCGTTCAGCCAAGGGCACGCGGAGATGCAGCTGCCATAAGGGCACTTGCTAAATACCAGTGTCCCTGGGTCATTCGTCTGGATGCGGACCAGCGAGCGCGACTTGGTCTTGGGCGATTTTGCCCAAGAATCAAACAGCAGAGTAAAAAATGACATCGTATCTGCACCATTTTACAATGGAGGAGAAAAAGCCATTGCATTTAATAAAGAATAAAATATTAGAATAAAGACAGTAGGGCTGAGTTTTCTGTGCTGACTCTACTCTAAAACTAACATCAATACTTGCCTATCAACCCAGGGGGAGTGAAGAAAGCAGGAATCATTCTAAAACAGGTTTCCATTCAATTATAAATAACAGATTAATAGATTGTAGAAGCCAAATAATAACTCATGTACTCTGATTTCCTGTGCAACACAGGACATTGGCCTTCCTTGAATTACTTGCTTAAAGCAGGATGCAAGTTTAAGAAAAGCAGTAAAACTTGATTTTGAAATGAATTCTAAAATCAACCATAATCTTTTTCATATTGTTTCAATAGTTAAGAATTAGCTGTGTTATAACACTAGGCTTATTTCTATCCTACCTCGATCTTTGGCCACCTCTCATACCTTTTTTAAGAGTGTTTTATTCTAGTTTTGCTCCCTGCATAGATTCCTGTAGGCTGTGACAGTGTTACTACACTGCCTAGGCTAGAGTAGATGCATTGAGCTCCTTGTGTCCCCCACTATAAGGCATGTTTTCCAACCCCATTCCCATGGCTCTTCTCTCAACTCTATCCAAGCTACCTATTATCTCTTGAATTATGGACATCTGAACAGCACAAGGTCTTGCAGCAGTAGAGAGTGCACCATGAGAGTTCATGTTTATGTCTTTTTTTTTTCTTTTCTTTGACTGCCCATGCAAGGACTTCTTCAAATTTTGGGGGGCTAACATTGCAATAGCTTCATTTTCAGCTACTGAGCCAACTCCAGACCCTCCAGAGCTTTTCCTAGCTAGCTTTCAGCAGTTTCTTACCAGATCGAGTTTTTCACAGGTGTCTGATAACCTTATGTCAACATTTCTGTATTTATCATGCAGACTTCTTTCCGCAATAAAAGACCCCCAAATAATTTCCCAACATCTACTTCCCACAAACCCACTGGTTTTCACATCCCTATCATCTTCTTTCAGAATCTGAATCCTGTTTCAGCTGTTACATATTTTGTCCAAGAGCAATATCATCCCATCTATTCAACGCTGGCCTGACATCAACGCTCTCTTTCCCTTCTGGAACCTCCTGGCTGCTTTAAAATTCATTAAAAACAGAATTAATGACCCAAGGAACTCCCACAACAACTCTTTAAAAATTCTTCAATGCAAACTATCTAGGCTTGTTGATTCAAAAATAACTAATTCTAATAGCTGTTGAATTCCATCATACACAATAGATACATTGCTTGAATATTTTTGCCATTCTGAGTTCATTTTTCTTTCTTTAAACAGCACTGTGATCTCTACAACCTACAGTGGGACCAATTTTACAATGATTATTAGTTTTTCTCTTTTGTATTGCCCTTAACACTATTAACTATGCATTTTTTTCTCATACCCTCTTGCTGCTTTCATGACTTATCTATACTTTACTTTTCTATAGCTCCCACTTCATCATCACTACCCTCCCTCAGTGATCTGCAAGATTTCCCAAAAGGCAGAATCATTTGATGCATCTGTCTGCATCAGCAGCTGCCTGTTGACTTAAATACCTCTTAAATAGTTCACTTCATCTTAGCGCTGTCATGGTTTGGGAGTGGGGTTTTTTTGGTGGTTTGGAGTTTGATTTTTTTTAACTTTCTTTCTGTGTTTTACCTATCTCTTTTAGACTGCCATCTCCATTCTTTTGGAATCCTCTACAGGGACTGTCTGGCTTCCCTGGATGGTTGAATATCTCTGGGGGCTCACAAGTGGTTTTGTGTTCAGGCTGAGCTGAACTGCTATCCTGTAAGGTTTTGCCTCTGTTCCACCTAATTTAGCCAGGTATCAGGTATATCAAGTTCCCATGGTGACACCAGGGCTATCTTCTGGCCTCCATGATCATAGCATGCCTTTTCTCATCTCTCTACAGCCATGCAGAATGTCCCTTGCAAGGTTACTTCAACCATCCACTATAACTCACGGGTGCCGCTCCATCACTGGCCATTTTGAAATGAAGCATAAACCACACGTGAAAAACCTCCAAAGTGTCTCAACTTTTGCAGGTCACGACTCATCCAACTTCAATGCTACGTGTCACTGCTCAGCTCTACTGTGCCACCACTAGGGCATGAATAACTTCCTTGGACATTTTAAATAGTTGATAGATCAAAGGCCCAAAGATTATTGCCACATAGCACTTATGAAAGAACAAACTAAGGAGTCTCGCCTGCTTATTCTGGGCTGCCTCCTCAGCTCATCACTTGTACGGGAAAACTCACTGAAGCCACCCAAGACTCTTCTGCAAGTAGCTATCGGCAGTAGATCTTGTTTTGGAGCTCATGCTACCTTTGCAGAGTCTTATTTTAGGTCACAAGATAATGTGATCAGAATAAAATAGCCTTAAAGGATAATACTTTGATCTCCTTTCATGTTTGTAGCATAAATGTCAAACTGTAATCTGTCCATGCTTTTCTACATTTTAGCTAACAATTAAAAACAATCCTCCCAGTATATACACCAATGCCCACGTAATATTACATGAATATAAAATGCTACCTTGGTTAGGTTAACAAATGAGTTCAAACAAACTCTAACACCCCAATAAATCCGCAGCTATGCCTAAACTTTTGCATCAAGTTGTAAAGAGCCCTAGTGCTTAGTTAACACAGGCAACACGAATGTGTAGGTTGCTTCTCAGTCTGGTTTGTTCTGAAGTTCAGAAAGTGTCGTGAACCATGACAGCAGCTAATAGTTAGGCAGCAAGACAGAACTGGTTTGGTCCTGACACAAAACTACCAGAAAGAGTTTTCTTTCTCCAAATAGGCAGGATGTTAAGACATGTAGTCAACCCCAACGGCCTCGAAGAACCCCTGGAATGATATAGGACCGGATTCTGTTCCCATTTGCACATATGCAAATCCATAATAATACCTGATTTACCAGTGAATTACTCCACGCTGGTTGATCTGTACCTGAGACCAGAATCTACATGTGTTCAAAGGTAAAACATGATGCTCATCACGGGAAAAAACAGTAACTGGGACAAATAAAAAGACAGCATTCACCTTAAAAAAGATGGTTTGGATATTAAAAAAAAAATCCACACCAAAAATCCACCCAGGAGAAAAAGTCCAGAAGTCCAAGATTTAATGCTACACACTACACGTGCATTTTAACATCTGCTGATGAAAGAGTGGACTTCTTTTCTGTCTATGCAAATAGGCCTGCAGAGCCCAAACGGCTACTTGTGGACCTACTGCTCTTCAAAATGGATTTCACATGGACCATGTTGACTTGTAACTGCTTAAAAAAAAATTCTAAAAGGAGAATCCAGTGATCTGAAACAAAATGAGATCTTCTGTGTATTGACATCATGAGCATACCTTTGAGGGTGTTTTCCTCACTGATACAGTAACTTTTATGGGAAGAAAAAAAAAACACATGGTAGAAAAGAAGAAGGTTCCTGGGTTGTTTTCCTCAACAATCCTACTAGCAAATTAGATTTTGACTCACCAAGAAAACTCTGGGTCAAATGAGAAAAGAACGGTCAAAGAAAGCCAAATATCTCAAAATCCTTAGTGCCTACAGATGCCTTATTGCCAGCTACCCGCTGTGGCCTTGCTTGCACAGCCTGTGGTTGCTCCACTGTTCTGCATAACAAGCTCTTTCCTACATGACATATCGCTTCTCCATTTTAGCAAAGCCCTAAATTGCCGCCCAGGTAGACATTAGGGGAGCAACGTAGCTGTCTGTCATCTGCCTTTTGTAAATTATTTACTGCCACACTTAAACTGCCACACTTGAAGGGAAGAATAACGGGGAAAAGCCTTTTTCCCCTTATTACACTCTTGCTAAAGCTGTAACGGGCACCTGCAGAAATAAAAATAAAATAAAAAACCAACCCAATCCTTAAGTGCGAATGCTTTGACTGAAGGTAAGCATATGCAGAGCGACGCGGAAAAAGAAAATCAATCCGTGTTAATGGTATTCCTAGCAGCGGATGCAGCATCTATGATCAGGCAACAGAGTCAACACCCGGATATGTTGGTGTACAAACAGTCTGATTTTGTCAATCAACAGTAGTAGCAAAAGCAAAATCGCAGCGTGCCTCATCTAGATTCAGGGCTAGTCCCTCTTCGGTGCGCCAAGAGCGATGCAAGTAGCACTACATTAAAGAGAGATATGGATTTACTCCTGTTTGCATTAATCCAAATATCGATTACGGTGGAAGCCAAGACTGGGGCGGTCTGGGGTCTGCTGTATTCAATCACCTTATTGCGTTTGGTAGGACAGGTTATTTTAAGTTCCCGTGTTGAAAATATTCCCACACAAAGCTTCAGTTATTCCTCCCCCTTTCTCCTGCTTTGATTCAAGGGAACATTATAGTTCCTCCTTTTCCTCCCCTTTCCTTGTGGTCTACTACCTCCACTGCAGGTTTTCCTTAGATTAAAAATATAACTAATATTAAACTTCCATTACTTAAAAAAATATCTACACCAACTATTTTACATGCGTTAATATCATTCACATGGGACTACGGAGGCCGGATTACAGCTACTATAGCCGTTAAGTATAAATTTTCTTGAAAAAAATCTTAAGCTGACCTTCTCGCCAGCAAAATAAATAAATAAATAACTAGGAGAGATGCTATTTTTCTTGTTGAAGGACAGAACAAAACTGACAGTTTGATACGTTGGCGCATCATTTCAGTTCTGCTTCAGTGCCCGGCCGTGCACTGCGGCGCGGGGAAAACCACCCTCGTACGTCCAGCCGCTTGCAAACACAAACTTCCTTCACAATGTCCTCAAGCGTCCCAAGCACGGGCTGAATTTCAAGCGCTCCTGCGGAAACCAACAGACAGGCCAGACAAGCGTTTGTGTGATTTCCAAATCAGACGTACAGCTCTTTCTACGCTGCCCTCCTGAAATACCACCAAACGCACATCCCGCTCCCTCCTCAGTCTGTCTCCATCCTTTACGCGTGAGCCTTGGAGGGGCAGAGGACCTCCTGAGAGATCCTGTGGGTGCACGGAGCATCGTCACCGACTGCAGCCTTACACTCAGCATCACATTAAAAAAAACACTATGCACCTGCTCTCTATAAACCCTTCCTGTGCCTGCCCAAAGACGTATGAGGGCCTTTCACTTCTTTCTTCCATTATGCCAATCCCAGGTTCCTTCCTGACATCTTATTTATTCTCCCGTTTGCACTCCCGTAGGCTCCCCTCGTTGCGCCCCTGCTACCGTAACTCATTAACGCTCTTCCTTGTGGCGTGTTCCCCTCAGCCAAGCTCCCGTCTCAACGTTGCTCCTGCTCCCTCCTGATTTTAACCACAACGCCTATTAGCTGAGCCCTGCCGACGTGCGCGCCAATTCTCTGACATCTGTACGAGTTGCAGGCTCGGATGCGTTACTCCAATTTGCAGCTGTAGCATCGAGAAATCTAAGCAGAGAAACACAAAGTTCGTGGCGGACTTTCTAAAATGCCTATTTGCACCAAAGCTAGGTGTAACATGATTTATCAAAGGAAAATGCAGACAAAATAAGACTAAATTTCGGTCTTGCAAACGCGCTTCAGTCAGTTTAGTCTTCCCCACTGTAATAAACCCCAGGTAACTCAGTGTATGTTAAGTTTAGCACGCACATAAACCTTACCAGAGTCAAGGGCTAAGTGGTATTTCCATCTTCCCTTAATACACAAAAACTGAAATGGATATTACATATAAAAAGTCCTTGATTTGCTGCATATGAGTATGCATCCTTCGCGCTGAGGAGTCCTCTAACACCATTAAACCACTAAGTGTGTTGATGTTGGGTTGATGTTCTGCCTGCTTGATAGTCACTCATGCCTATCATCTTACTCACTTCAAGACGTTATGAAAAAAAGACAATTTTAACACTCACTGTGGACTCAAGGTGGCTGTAGACCTCAGCCAAGAATGCATTAGACAGAGGCCTGCTCTGAGAGAGACCCCGTCATCTCCAGGTGCCCTCTCCAGAGCCGTACCCTGCTCTTGAGATGGGACAAAGAGTCCAGCTCCTTGCACCAAGATCCATTTCCAGCTAAAACTGCCACTGTATTAGGTATGCCATACTTTGGATCAGTCATCCAGTCTTAACTCTCTTAGCAGTCCGGTTTTACAGAGCATAAAGCGATACAAAACCCAGCACATCTTAAGAGGGAAGTAAGATACTACTTGACAGCTCTGCAAATCTGAGTAAAATTGTGGGTGGCATACAATCCGCCAAGCTTTAGTCATGCTAACAGCAAATAGAGGGCTGAAAAATATCACAGGTGAGAATTTCAGAAGAAAGAAAAGATTCAGAGCTTTCCACAGACAGGAGTCAGAAAGCCAGTTCAGCTGCAAAACAGCCAGAATACATATTTGTTAGCTCACCCTGTTTTAACTCTTTCCCAGACATGTTCTTATGGCCAGTTCTGGGCATGGTAGAGAAAGGTGAGCTGATTTCTAAGTTTGGTCATCTCATCTGTACACAGCTCTTGGTGGATGCTCTTTGGATGTTTCCAGGCTTGCTAGCTACATTCAGCAGATCTTAACCTGGATATAAGCTTTCTTCTCACCGTATCCCTAGCCCAGCTGACTGATGGCATGTTTGATCTGGTGTTTGTTGGCCTGGAGAACACCAATGAAACCAAGGTGGGGTAACTCTGTCTTCTTCGTGGTGGTCTCTGAGATCAGAGGCAACCTGATCATGACATGACAGTCAAGTTTATTCCTCCTAAGGACACTCTCTGGACTGCCTTTGAAGCCTCAGAAAATTGGGGCATCCTGAAGATGGGTGACGTCCAGATCTTGTGGATGTGGACACTTTTTGACACAGCTCTCTCGGCCTTCAAAGACTTGGTCTGCCGACCCATCTTAGTGGGAGCAGTCTCCTTCATTTTGGCCCTGAGCGCCAGCTGGGGAGAGAAGGAATGGAAAGGATGCTGGACTAGATGGGCTCCTGGCTTGCACCACTATGGCTGTTCCTACGTATGGGATAAGATAACTTCGTATTAAGAGCAGATGCATTTATTTACCTTATACAAATAATTTCCTTCCTCTCTTTCTCTGCTATCCCATTGGTTTACTTTGTCCATGTTTCAGTGCTCCACAAGAACTGTTTTCTTCATGTCAAGGCCCTTTTGCAGGTTTAATCGTCTGAATCTTAGGACACATACTTCACCAACGCAGCACCAATTTTCAACTCTCTTTTCAAAAGTCTCTCCTCACTCTGCCACACTCTTTTAGCTTTGCTTCTGCTCCTGTCCACTATAATTTCATCCTGAGATGCCCTTTGGGAAACATTTTATGGGAAACTGCGGGCAATCTTTCAAAGATAAAGTCATTTAATAAAGCTTCACTTTTTTTTTATATATTTGCTTTCCTGTCATTGATAAATGACCTTTGTAAAAAGCAAAACATTCTCCCTTAAAATACTCATTCTGCTTGTGCTGGCTGATTTCAGTATGTGTTGTCACAATCAAACCCGTGGTTTACTGCTCGAATTCCCTGTACAGATGAGTGCATAAACTCTTGTTTCTTAGATATAATCAACTCAGTTCTGCCACAGTTCATCAGATCAAAACCTCCCACTTAAGCCAATCGGGCCTCAGCTAAAACTGTAGACTAGACTAAAGATCAAGCCAGAGCACTACGACAAAATGTTAAAGGCCAAAAAAGCATGCATTTTTTCAACAGAACTACAATTTGCAACATTAACATAAAGTTTAAGTTCAGAGTTTGGGCTAACAAGATATCTTAAGTTTAATTTTCTTTTTTTGCTCTCTATTAGCATTACTGGAGTTTTATTTATAAGAATCCAAGATTGTGTGTGTGCATGTATAACTCCCTTCAAGCTTCCTATTCTAAAGTTAGATCCTTCCTCTAAGGCTACACAGAATGTTTATCTTTTGTTCTGCTGATCTGTTCCAGGATCTTGGATGAATTAGAGTTTACACAATGGACCGGAACATTAGGCATCTTTTTATGCAATATTTAGAAAGTTTTTGCAAAAAAAAAAAAAAAAGCAATATTTACTCTTCCAAGACAGTCTGGTCTTTTTGGAGAGTGGATATTCGTATTCCTCCACAATACTTTTACGATTTAGCAGGAAACGATTCCACCTGCTACAGGGTAAAGTTTTTTCGAGTCTTTTATTTCCCGAACAAATGCAGCCTTTTATAAATAGTTGTCTGCTTGACTAAAATACTCTGATCTTGCTTAAACGGATTCATTTTAATTAGAGGTTTGAGAAAAGAAAAATCATTATAACATTGTAACAGTGAACAAAACCAAAATACAATGAGTTCTACACCATGAAAAAGAGGATGTTCACTTGCTCCACACTCCAATGTGCTGTAGTTGATTTATATAAAACAAAAGATTTATCTCAGCTTCTATAAGCCTACGTGAACTACGTACTACAGATACACCGTTCATGTGGACTGTGATGCCTTAAGTGGGTACCAGAACACCTGGGCCAATATTGTTTCCTTCTGCGCTTCTCAAGTCGAGAAAATAGGCTGCACTATTTTCTAAATTAATGGATGGAACATCTTCTGGTGGCCTCAGAAACATGAGCATACCCTCGGTGGAGGGAAAACACCAGGAGCCACCATCAAAATCGAGGAAAAGGAACCATGCTATGCAATGGCACAGAGTCCTTGGAGCAACCTGGGATGCAGCCTTCTGGCACAGCATCCGTTGGGAGGGCAGGCTTGGATTTCTCAACTAAGCAATGTGCTTTTTCTGTTTTCCTTGCGGTATGCAGGAGAAAGGGCTGGGATAGGCATTCTCCGGACATAAAAGGATGAAACTAAGGAAAAAAGAGCTGACCTGCATCATCAACATGTTCCTTCAAAGGAAAAATCCAGCAGGACCACAAATACCGGCCAAAGGGGTAACAACCCTTGGAACGAATACGTGGAACCGAGGTGATCCTAGGGATCAGACTGCCACTGCTTTCAGCAAGAGGAATGAGAAAAGACGAATACTTTCATTTTGCCCCCCAAAGCTACATTTCCATCACACTTAGCTGGCAGGTGAAAATGAGTTATTGAGAGGGTGACTGTTGTGTTTCTGTGACTAATGACAAGGTTACAAAGTGCAACTTTTTTACAGCACTGCAAAGAGAAAATAACGCTTTCCAACCACACTGACTTTTCTATGAACAGGTTCCACTTATGTCTTTATAAGAAAACTCTGCTATGTTTGATTTCTTAACAGGAGCATTTTCATTCACTTATTAATAAGAGAAAGAAAACAAAGCCAAAGAGGATGATCAACAACTGATACACTCCCTTGATTTCAAATTTAATGCATGTTTTTTTCCTTAAAAGCATTGAGCAGGGAGGCCTCCTTAAAAATGAGCATTTAATGTGTCATTAACATGAAAAATTGAATTTATATCGCACTTTAGACAGCTATTGGCATACAGAGGAAAAACAGGGGGGAAATGATGTTTTATAACAAAAACCATGCAACTAGCTTGGCCCGCACTACAGTTGGGGGCCATGAAGAAACATTTTCCCAAACTGAAACTGCACGATTGCAATAAAAAGATATCTCCTTGCTTTTAGCATTTCTAATGGGTATTCAAACACAGCCTCACACACTGTAACAGGCTGTGACCAAGAAGCTCAGGCACAGGGGGAGAAAACTATTCTCCATTTTTTCCTTGCACCGTTGGCCTTAAAATTAAAGCCGGGCAGGCTCTGTGCAATCTGCATCCAAATTAATCTTGACAATCTTCTAGAAAATCTCTATTAAAGCTCAAAGCTTAAGAGCTTAACGCGTGCATAGCTCCTGCTTTGAATGAGAGCCAGAAGCCCTCGCCCCCAGAGCTGAGCTTATATTCACTTCTTGGTTTAAGTCACCAAGGGGCAGGAAAGCCGATGCTTGCTAACATTTGGATGCACGATTTTTTTGAACGCTTCCAGCACAGCGACAGGGTGTTTTGTTTTCTGCTATTTTGGCACTTCTGGTTTTGTGGTCTTTTGCATCAACATTTTTGGTATTAAATATGAATATTACTGTGTTTGATATTTTGTATTGCTTCTGCTAACATGAAATGTATCCAATTCTTTATTGCTAGGGTATGCTTGAGTTATTGGGATGTTATACATAGCTTCAACAAGGAAGCTTCATCATGATTTGAGATGGTGGCACTAACTGAACAAAACCTGAGAGATTAAACTCAGATTTAAGGAATGAGAGACCTCACTTCATGTGTCTCCTGTTAGTCATCCATATCTTATAGAAACCTACAGCTTGGGTTTCACTAGGAACTTGCATTTTGCCTCGGATTTCAGGTACAAAAACGCACTTCCCATGGACTTGCTTCTAGACCACTTTACAAATCAGATTTTTCCCTAGGGAGTCGTTTATTTTTTGACGGCTATTTCTGTGATAAGGGAAGCTTTGAATGACTCATATTAAGGTTTTTTTCTTTTCTTTTCTGTGCAGCCTGCGGTTTGATACCCCGAGGATGTATTCCTCTTTGCAAACGAATTACTTGCAATGAGAGCGAGACTAAACAGCAGTAAAACTACTCCTGACCGTCCTCCTTGCTGTGGGACATGGCTTACAGAGAGTTAAACAGCAAATAAAAAGCGACGAAAAGAAAGCAACCAAATACTGCACTCACAAAAAAGCCAAAGCTGCGGGACGGCAGTTTTACTGTATTTTTTTTAATAAAGTAAACAAGTGTCCTACCTTTTTAAAAATTCCATATACTCAGTATGCTTGATAAGGCCTGTCCTCATCATTATTGTTTGAAAACATTGCCGATCAATAGCCCAAAGTTTCACATTTACGAGAGCTGGAGGGAAAAAAAAAGAAGAAGAAGAAGAAGACAAGGGGAAAATTTAATTAGCAAATTTGAAAAACCCGTTGCGAACTGCAGAGTCTTCAGGAGAAAGCATGAAAATGGGTACACACCTCAAAACCTTAATGAAAGTTTAATCTGTGGGATAACAGACTAAGCACGCGCTGAAATGATCCAAAATAGGTATCAAACTTTATATTACGTTTTAGCTATAGCGCATGGGCTTTGGATATATTGCCCAAGAACGACTGTGCCACTGAGATGCAAAGTCGTCAAGGCAGGCTGTTCTCATTGACCTCGGGAGGTTTTCAAGACCCAAATCCTGTTATATCCTAATAATTGAATATGCACCGATTTCTGAGGGTTTGAACTGTGTTTTTTTTTCCAACTTTGGTTTTCATGTCTCCGCTGTACTATATATTAGACCATATATTTTTAAAGTGGGAGACTCACTGTAAGTATGTAAAAACAAAAGTAACAGGTCAATATTGCATAAATTAGAGAAGAATGTGCAAAGAGAAGCAAACAGTATCTTGTAGATTGAAAGCACAAAATCCAAAATGTTCCAGAATATCAACTCAGATATGGCTTAGACATTTGCATTAATTATGAATGTTTTCATACATAATGTTTCTGATGGGGTTCCTCCTTAGAGAAACAGTTTAAATAAACAAAACTGCTCTAAAGACTACTGAATTTGCTATTTTTTTTTCAGAAAGTAATTGCAATAAATTTCATCCCTATATTCCATTTCACTACAGGAAACAGAAATGAGAAAAAAAAACAGTTTCAGAAAAATATTTACAGATAGTCTCATGAACAAAACTCATAAAATTACTTTGCTTCTATTTGCTAGTCCACAAACACTCTGATTAATGAGTATTTTTTATCCATAACAACATTTGCAGGAAGCAAAACCTTGAAAGTGCAAATTCAATTTTTTCTTCTTAAAATGGCATTGCAAAACTAAATGAAGGTACTGTATCATGTGAAGCCTCTTCTATGTTTCAAAACAGAAGTGTGAGGAGCTGTTCCAAGGTATTTTTGAGAACTGCTTTTAGTTTTACAATCAAACTGATAGCAAAGTATGACCTATTTGCAGAAGAGACCACTAATATGAATGTGACCTCTATTTTTCTGTTACTATCCTGTGCAAAATAAGCTTTTTAATTGACTTTTAGATGACTTCTATTCTAGAAGAAGACACAAATCTAATTCAACTGGGCAAGAGGGAGAAAAAACTGAGAAGGAAAGCCTCCTTCTCCTGCATTTGCTGCTGTTCATACAGGGAATGTGAAAATAATGAATGAAATATAGTTTATGCATTTTTTTCTTTGGATTAGAATATCCCAGAGTGTCACTGTGCCCTACCATGACCGCACCTTTCCGTCTTACTAGTTCATTAGAAATATTTTTTTACTGATATTTTTTACCATGAACACACCTTACTGTCTTCCCAGTTCATTAGAAATAACTTTTTACCAATATTTTTTACCATGAACACACCTTAGTGTCTTCCTCGCTCATTAGAACTATTTTTTTCAATTACATCCGCTCTTCAGTGTGAAATTAATGCTTTTGCCTGTATTTCTTTCAAACAATCCCTGTATCAAAAGCAGAACTGTTAAGCTGCCACCACCAGCTGAGTAAGGTCGGGAGACAGCAAATAGTTAAATTCACTTTTTTCCCCCCCTATTGTCATGTAATTCAAAATTTTTTAAAAAAAGAAAATGACTAAGAAATCAATAAGTCAAAACCGTGGTTTCTGACCCTCCTTGTCCACTTAATTACTTGGCTGTAAATTGTCCTCTCTTTGCCAAATACAGTGGCAATTCTTTAATTAAAGCTATCTACCCTGACGAGTTACTGCCGAGCCCAAGCAAGTGGTGTGAACTGTCGGGATGACAACTCAGCCTCACTTAAAAGCAGAGATCAAAGGGATTTTCTAGGTTAAGTTTAGCGACGATGGAGGTCAAGTTTCTGAAGGGTGATGCAACCTTCTTAGTGTACAGATAGCCGTGACGGGAGTTTTGTAAGGCTATTCAATAATATAAAATACAATACCACAATCAAAGTGGCTAGATTGCAGTTTATTCCCCAATTAAAGTTTATTGGCCCTTTTACACTTTTCCGAACTAAAATGTTACAATTACCAATCCGTTCTATCTTTCCACCCGCTCGTATTTCGAGGCAAGCATCGAAGCAGAGATGGCCGTTACAAGCAGAGGGGTACTTCGATTTCCAAATCACACCTCCAAATGCGAGAAAGCGGCTTTTGCTTTCCATGGAGTTAATGGTTTAGCAGAAGTGCTACCTCAGATATCACTGGACCTGCTAAAATTGCTTAGATGATATCACCCTCGCGTTTTTAGGAGCCTCGGACCCACAAACGAGGGTATTGCACAGCGCTCTGCAGCCCGCGGTAATTTCAGAGTACGACTAATTGCGTATTAGAGATGAGCAAACCTACAAAAATGAGGATTCAAGTGCGAGCCCCGAACAAAGGCTATGGATAATTAGAAAAATACAGTTCAAGAACAGAGGTTTTAAATCAACCTCAGCCAAACCATAGTTTCTCGCGCTTTCCGACAAGATATCCTTTGAGAAACAGATTCATTTGAATCTGAAACCCCAGATGAAAGCTTTGGGTTGCCAGGACCGAAATCAAAGGCCAGGCCGGCGCACGCTGTTGCAAGACGCTCCTGAGCAAATAGGAAAGAAGAGCAAGAATCAGAGCAAAGGAACCAGGATTTCACAGGTCAAAACTGGAGAGTGGAAAAAAAATAAGTGCATATACTTCATTATTGCAGCGCAGAAGCACAAGCCTGAAGGACTCAGCAGCTCCGATCCTCTCTGATGGTCTTCTTCCTGCCCAAGTAAGGGCGTGCTTTAACGCAACTATGGACGACGCTTGACTTGAGCATAAGTGTTACCAATTAAAGAGTTTATAGGAGAGCAGCATAGCCGGTGCTGAGATGTGCACCCATGCCCTGATGGGGCAGAGCACAGAAACGACTGACTTGGAGCCAAAGCATTAATGAACTACTGTTGATAAGACCATCCTCTCCCAGGCTTAAGTCTCTTGCTTTAGGGGACACTTCTTACAGCGCTGTTGTGTCCCCCAGCCTGTTGCAGGCCAGCTACAAGGAGATGACGGCTCAAATAGGTGCATTACATCAAAATGAAACTAAATACCTGGCCAAGGAGTATTGCAATATTTTAGCGGCTTTCCAAGTTTTCATCTGCTCAATGAAGCTTTTCGCAGCTTTTCAAGGCTCACTGAGCGAATCATTCCCGGCTAAGGCGCTAGCTGGATGTCTTATTGGACCTGCAACGCTTTATTGCCTTGCACAGCGGGCAGAATTCACGACCTCCCTTCTGCTTTTAGCCTATTTTATTCACATGACTGCTTGCTTATTTGCCTAGGAAACCCTCAGGCAAATAAACAGTGGCACCTTGGTGGCCTTAGGGTCTTTCCAGCAGCAACTGGAAGTCAAATTTTCCCATAAACTTAAGCAGCGCCTCACGTTTGTTCAGTTCTCATGGGGATTATTGCAAGAAATCACTTCCAGCGAGAACACGTTCAGTCCCCCTTCCTTGCGTTTCGTAGTTTGTATTTTATAAAATAAGGATGGAAAGCATATGTGCGTATTTAAATAAACAGAAAGGCCACGTTGAGTTATTCTGCTCCTCCAGGTACATCCTGAACCGTGAGCAAACCGCCAGCGGGCTCCTTTTCGGGATGCGGCACGGAGCAAGGCGGAGATGCTGCATGCATCCGGTCAGCCAACAACTAGCACGGTTTAGAGCCATGTGCCAAACTAAGAGTTTTTCTGTCGTTTGTGCTACTGTTTAAAATCAAACTAACCTTCAAAAATGAAAAAAAAAATCTGCAGAAGCTGCTGGCATTTCACTTTTTTGCAGTCTTGGCGCAGAGCTGTAGCTTTTCCTCGCACACCAAGGGAGGCACAGGAATTAAAGAAAAAATATATACATCAAAAAAACAACAAAAAAAAACCAGCAAAGACTTGTAGCAGGCCTAAAATGATCCTAACGATGGGGTACAGGATGATTTTAAGTACTATAAGAGCACAACGCACAGACTTCCCTGAACTATGTTGCTTCCTTGGAGCACAGAGGGTAGGTAACTGCTGTTCAAAGGGCACAAGTGCTTGAATACTTGGCTCCTTTTCAGGTCATAAATAAAACTAATTGCTTATTTGGATCTGCGCGATCTTGCCATAAAAGAGAGCCACTCCTTTGCCATGGATACTGCACTGAAGGGCGAAACGACGGCGCTGATCTGGAGCCAAACGCACACACATTTGCCAGTCTCACGGCTGAGCTCTGAAAATATCATCAGTCCACTTAAAAACGAAATAAAAATACGCATCTTTAAAAAGCAGTCCTGTTAGTCTGCTATCTCACTTGCACAAATAGTTGCTAGTTTAAAAACCGGGAGGGTGGTGAGCTTGGCTTACTGATAAAACTCTGGAAGCTATCGGGGAGATGTAAGAGGTTATAGGAATATTAGCATTTGCTATATATATATGTATTTTTTTTCCACTCCCCTCAATTTGGTCCAAAATTTTTCTGCCTCAGGATGAATTTTTACAGCAGGTTTCCGCTAAAGGAGTTAATCAAGCTGCTACCAGGCAAAAGATTTGGTATCAACAGATATGGGATGTACGATACGCTCTTTCAATACGCATTTTTAATTGAAGCGGGAAACGTGAAGAAGCTCAAGAATTTGGCACACGCAGTGCAGGAATGGCACTCGTAGGGAAGATGTACCCTATATCTGGAATATTTGTCATTCAAAGAGAGCTAAAATATCATTATAAAGCTCAGAGGAGGACCCTGCTCTCCAGCCAGCCTGTGCGCATCAGCTCTAACTCATCTTCCAAGTCTCCTGGCAGATGATTTTGGATGCTCACCTGCACATGTTGTAGGTACAGATAAAATACTCAGCAGTTTACACAGGAGATTAACCCTTCCTCTTCTCAAAACTACATGCTGTTTACACCGCTAAAGTACGAGTTGGTCCTGAATCGCATTTTGCAATCTCAAAACCATGTATTCTTACCACCAAATTGCTAAAACGTTAACAAATAGAATAACGGGTAAGTACCAGAATCGCATTACTTTCTAAAGAAGTGTTTTGCCACTATTTAAGCACCGGTCTCAGTGATGCTGGATACATTTGTATTATGTGAGGTGGCAACACAGCAGGATGGGCACGATTCAATAAAAGTTGCTTGAGATAGTTTTGTTTTCTCCATAATAAACTATGGAGACCCAGGATATTCTAGAGAACGGCACACATTTTATATACGAATGAAATAAGCCTGGAAAAGAGCAGACATGACCAAGAAAAGAAACCGATAAAAAATGGTTAGGAACAAAACCTAATAGGTATATATAAAAAAAGCAAGCAGAACTCTGAACTGATCCCTACTGGCACTGCTGTAAGTCAAAGGGGGAGGACGCAGTGGCTCTCAAAAAAGCATATGAAAACAAATGATTTTTTATATAACAGAGAGCATACATGGAAGATATGAAGTTTCCTAATGAGCTTTCAGAAAATCCAGCTGAAGCCTATTAATTGCACAACTGTACAGTAGCTTCCTCGGCTAATGAAATATTGCAGTCATTCTGTAGAAACGACTTGGTGGATGTTACAATCACAATCAGTCCGTCTTTAGCAATAAAATAGCAAAGAGAATAACGCAGTTGATGTTTAAGTAGAGTAACAGAACCTATCATGGGTTTTAAGGTGTTTTCAGTATGTCGCGCTGGGCAGCTGGGCTGTCCCCTTCTCCCGCTGAAGCTGCTGATGCAAAAAAAGGGTCTATTTAAATGTAAAAAAGAAGAACCAATTCATTTGTTAGGCTCTTATTCCTTGAAGGAAAGGATGCACTGAGTGTCTGAAGGAAACTGAGGGAAGACTTTTCCCATCTGCTACCGCTTCCTTGGCAGTACAGGTGGGTTGTCCTCTTTTTGATTCAGAGGGAAGAACTTTCCCCAAACCCACCTCAAATTCACACAGTGCTAATCATGGAGGTCTTGACTTTTATTATTCATATATATATGTATATACATATACACACACACACACATATATATTTAATACGTGTGATCTCTCCTGGCTTCTGAAAATCCAGAGTCAGAGTGGCAGTGGACTATGTAAAAAGAAATGATAACTTGAGTACTACCAACTTGCGGAAGCCCTGAGGCTCTTGTAAAGCTTAAAGCCAAGCATTCATTGACCTCAACGGAGAGGATTTCTTTCTTACTCGTTCATCATACAGCTTACAACGCGGAAAACCCTTATACTTAAGATCTGACAAGATTTATCTACCAGTGCTGAGTACAGTAATCTTTATTACATACCACTTAAGAGCCCAGGACTTTCTTGGCCAGAACAGTGAAGCGTGTCATCCAACCTTCTGCCTTAAAAACCACCTCTACCCAACGCTTCAAGTACAAGATGCCTCCTAATGATTTTTCCTGGAGTAACCCCATCGTGAGTGTTTTATTAATTTAAGACTCAGGTTTTGGCTGAGGGCGTGTGCCGTTGTTTGTTTGGATCTAACATAACTAGCACTGTTCCTGTGTCCCCCCACAAAATATCTCAGTCCTCTGTGAAGACTCATAACTTCTTGGTCTTAATAAGACCTTGTGACAAGGATTAATTCTGTCTTATGCAAGTCTTTCATTGTATCAGGCTTTTCTCTTTGAACTTCAAAGCATGTCCATATAATTTCTATTATGAAAAAT
Organism: Dromaius novaehollandiae; assembly: GCF_036370855.1. NCBI lineage: Eukaryota > Metazoa > Chordata > Aves > Casuariiformes > Dromaiidae > Dromaius > Dromaius novaehollandiae. Next base: position 7,016,028 of record NC_088103.1, on the reverse strand, counting down.
GAAGATATCCTAATATGCTGTCTTTAAACAAACCATTATTTTACATAAGCTTTATTATGTCATCTCTTAGTAATCTCTTCTGTATAAATATAGTAGTAGTCTTTTTAAATTTCTACCATACAGAAGTATTTCTAGGTTTTTAATTAAACTTCCCTTGTACGACAAAAAGCTCACAAAATATTTAAGACGTTGTATCTGGTACGGTATTAAATGTTCATATAAAAGATGAAAGCTGAAATAGTTCCTTAAAGCAGTTTACAAAGAATGTATTCAGAATGATTTGAAACCCACCAAAATGCTTTCAAGTAGCGTTTTAAGTTTAACGGGAAGTGGTCTGGGTTGGCAAGACTAAGAGACACCCAAGGAGGGTCTAATGCAGGGCAGAAGCTTAAAACCTACTTGCTCAAATAACTTTTTTAATGCAGCAAACACAGAGAACTCCTTGATGTCGGTGAACTTCTGAAGAGGCATTGGAGCAAAATGCATGGAATTATTAGAAGAAGGAAAAAAGGAAAAAACAAACCAGGTTTCTCATGGGGTGTGAGACTCAGCTGGACAAATATCACCACCTCAGCATGCCATGAACATAAAACCATTACAGAGAAATCCTGTTTCTTAAGAGTAATGAGCAAAGTAATATATTCACATTTTAAAGGGAACTACAAATCAGTTTTACTCACTGCCTAAAGGGCCCCCAAGAACAACAACAAAAAGATTAATATAACCAATTAAAGGAAATACCTTAAGACCGCCCTAATTTAGCAGGGAATCAATGGATAAATGAAGAATTAAGCTTGGGGCAGCATTTAAAAGCAACAGCAAAAGAAAACAGAGATGAGGCACCTCAGATGGATGCTGCAGCAGGGAAACCAATGTCCTGCAGCACAGCGGGGGCCGTGCTGTGGATCCGGGATTCGGGAAGGATGGAGCTGGTGCGCTGCTACCAAAAAACGGGTTCTGCAAGCATAAGCTGCTGGGTTTCTTCAAGTTGTAAAAGCAGCACAAACTTCTGCTCGGAGAACCTCTCTTATACGTCATATCTCAAGATGACACCCCAAAAAACAATCTTGGGAAGTGCTTGGCTAGTTAGGAAAACAGCAAATGCAACGAGTGGGCGTGCAAATAAAAACCAACAGGGCAGAACCTGGGATTAATTTTTAAGATGAACTCGCCAGTTCCGAATTAGTTTGATCATTCTTAGGGAGCAAAAGATTAAATAAATGATGAAAGCGAGTAGGCGGTATTCTGAAGGGACACACGCCTGAACACGGTAATAGGCTTGAGCATTTTGAAAACGATTGGAAAATGCACCAGAGAGCTCAAAGCCTGTTTGCAAGAAAATGTTGCTTTAAGGATATACAGCTAGCAGATAATGTCTGCTTGTTAAAATAAGTGCACAGGCAAGGCCTTTTCTAAAAAAGAAAGCCAAAGAACTTTATAAGCAATAACTGTGCCTTGCAGTGATAAAGCATTACGTATCGATTTCATTGGAAAAATGAAGTGTCTCTACCACGGTCCGTAAAAAGCTTTGATCCAGGTCTCCGGACTCGTAATTCATAGTCTCCCAGCTAGACCTGCCCATCTTTCCACCTCCAAGGCACCTATTAGTCCTTTCCTTACTCCTTCATTCCACAAGGTAATGCCCACACCGAAAACCGGGCAGAATTGGTCCACATTTTCCATTCAGAGTTATCAAAACTGGTTTTGCAAGGAAGACCTTTTTATTTTTTAAGAGTTATTTGCACATAACAAAATTCAGGATACCTTCTAAATAGTATTAAACCATTCTTTCCCTGCCTTTTTTTTTTCCTGCCCAGCTCTAGGTGCTATTTGGGCACTTTTAATGCAAAAAGTAGCGAGTACAGCCAACTTCCTATAAAGCTCATCCGACCGGACAGAGCAGCGTGAAGCCATGTGGAAATCCATTTACCCAGCCAGACACCTTCACTTATAATGCTGCACTGCGGGATGCTTTTATTCATGAATAATAACAATAAGGCTTGAGCAAGTGCCACTATGCCTTCAACAGGTACGGCTAATTGGCAATGGACACTTTTTTGACAAGACGCTTTATTGATTTAAAAAAGAAATTATTCTAATTAAAGCTGCAAGAGTTTATGAAATTAGAGTAGAGAATAGTTCTTTTTTTTCCTCTGTCTAACAAGTGTAATACTTTTCTCAGCTCTGCTATGCATAAAAACTCTTTACAGAGCCAATATATAGAGTCTGATGCAGGAACTAATGGGATCCCCAGGGTCCTGTTCACGTTTTCCTGCGTCTTCCTTTCTAATACTGTCGCTCCTGGGATGCATCGTAAAGTTAAGACCTGCATAGCAATGTCCATAGTAGGTTTGGCTCCAAATTTTGTAAAAGGAGGGCGACACCGCTATGTCTTTGAGCTATTTCTCAGCTGTGTGTTTTATAGAAGGACTTTTGTCATATATTCTTACTTTTTATGTACAGATCAAGCGCATGCGTGTAGCATTTATTTTTCTTCTGAGCATCGGAGCTGTGCACTGGGACTTTTGTTATTAAAACTTAAAACCCGTGCTGTTACACTGATGCAAAAATACAAATACAAAGAAAAACCCATAAACGGGGCTGTCTGTATAAAAGCAGAGGAATGCAAAGAATTATTTTGTGCTACTTGGTGCTATTAGCAGAGCAAATTAAACCGATAGCAATCTTATTCTACTAAGCAAAATGACACGCGTATAAAGGCAGGATGAATTTTTGCATTGCTACATGTAGGCAGACTGTACAGTATTAAGCGAAGGAATAAATTATTCTCTGAAGTGTCATATCAAGTGTGATAGCCGAGCCCTATAATTCAGTGTCTAGCAAGGGCCTTGGCACTTCATTGTAAAAATGGAAATATTCCCAATGTTTGAGATATTTACACTTCTCTCATTCCTAAATAATAAACACATGGAGATAAGGCAGAAGGCTCCAGGGAATATCCAATTAGGATATTCATTTCCTAGAAAATAAAGACCATCTTTCCATTTCCATTTAAGCTCCAGACTTCTCCTGGAGTTTTCCTACTCCATACACTTCTCCCCACTTCCTAGAGACCCAGGGTGCGGAGACGCTGCCTCTCACCAACCCTTTCAGCTCCCACCCCACGGGGCAAGTTGCAGACCAAGTCTGGAAAAATCATTTTCATGATGGTGGGAAGTCCAGAAAAATTCCTATTTTTGTTGCAATGGTGGGAAGGGAAGCAGATAAGCACAGCGTAAGCCCAGTGACACCCCATCCAGATGGTATCTAGGATATCGTCCTGGAGAAGTGCAGAAGACCCAAAGACAGACCCTCACCGTGGGACACGACACGCACCCACAAAGAAGGGTATTGAGGAGTAACTGAATCACACGACAAGAAAACATTGCTCTAATTCCTCATCTGAGCCATGACTTTGAGCTGTGACTCAAATATTATCTCTTCCTTTACATATTTCCCCTGCACTTGCAGTCACTACAGCTTCTTTCTCCCCCTCATTAATTCTGACACCTTCAAGCTGTTAAGTGCTGAGCCATGAAAAGAGCACGCTAAGTACAGTTTTCGGCTGGGAAAAAAAAATACAACAACACTACAAGCTAATGTAAACTAGCTATTAGTAACCTCCGCATCCATACACCAATAAATATCTCACAAAACAGTCACGGAGCAGTTATGCGAGAACCTCTCGGCTTTCAAAGAAAAGGGAAAGTGCTTTGAGAGCAGTGCAGGCCAAGTAACTGGGTTCCTCCAAGCTTTTCTCCCCAAGATTACGGACAGGGATGACATCTCTTCATGGGTGTGTGGGTGCACGTGCTCCTTCGTGCACCTACCCAGCTTCAGCAAGGAAAAGAGAAGACCGTGGAGGGCAGGTAGGTACGGGAGGATGGCAAGGCAGGGAGCGAAGTTGTATCAACTCTTTACTTGCCTCTTCCAACTTGGGAGCAACCTTTTGAGCAGGACATGGGACTGGAGACCTCCAGAGGTCCCACCAACCTGAACCCTTCTAGGATTGTGCAAACCTTTTAAAAGAAAATAGTGAAAGGCAGGTTCAAAATACGCAAGACAGCATGCTGGTCGGTTTGTGTTTAAGGCACGTGCAAGATGCTGTGGACGTAATTGTCTTCAAGGGACCATTATAAAGGTTTCACGGAAGAGAAACGCACTGAAGGCTATTAAATACGAAGCCCTCTCTTTGGAAAATCCTTAAAATGACACTTCTTGAAGCCTCGGAGAGTATGCAGAGGAATTATCATATGCGTTAGGCCTATTATGCTCTACATTAAGCCTCTGCTGCTGGCCATACCTGGCAAGAGGGCTCTCAGTAGGTTAAGTCTGGCCCAGGACATCTGCCCTCATCTTCCCATGCCAAGAAAATAATTGTGCCCATGGGAAGCCGCTGGGCAAAACAAGATCAGCAAATGCCACGATCAACTAAACTGACAATAGAGAGAAGTTTCCGGGGCACTACAGCTTTTTCTTTTCGATCACACCTCATACCATAGTCTAAAATATTGCTAAGCTGTTAATAACTCTCATTAATTAAAGAGCAAACACTGGCATGCTTATCATGAGAAATTAAGAGCAACCTCACTTCTACTGGCAGGCCAAAGACAGATGTTACGTTTTGGGTTAGCCCCTATCTGGCTTTAGCTCTGAGAAGTGGAACAGCCGGCAAAAGTAAAATACACAACCAGCCGTTTAAAGAAGTTTAAAGCAAAACAACAGACATTTTTCCTACAAGAAGATACAGCTGCTGAAATATACTGTTGTTTCCAGCAAGATTCATAAAATTCATTTGTCTGAGCTGCTTCAGCATTCATTTGTCTATTTTAGTAGTACATTTACTTTAACAAGGTTTAACAAGCAATCATATCCAGAAGTTTGTATTGAATTTTATTCAGCACCAGTGTTAATATTTTGAGATATAATTATTACACACACCATTACCTTGCTGATAAACCTAATTCTAGCCAAAACCGACTGCAGGGATTGCAAGCTCACCCTTCTTTCAGACCAGAATGTTTTATGAAACCATTATAAACCCCTCCTGAATGTGCAAACTTTTATCACCCCAAATCCAAAAAGATTTCCCTAGCCATCCGTGCTCGTGTCCATCCTGTAGTCCCCAGCACGAGCAGGGGCCTCCGAGGACCAGGGGATGGAGGGGAGTCTCCAGCACGGCTCTCCTCCTCCTCTTCCTCCTCCCAAGCACAGTGGTGCACATGCAACCCAGTGTCTGGGAAATCAGAAGCAGACTTGCACACCCTTTTCCCTTTGCCGTCAGAAATCCAGACAGGTCAAAGGCGATCGAAAACCAGCACCGCGTGCTTGGCTGTTTGCCAGCTGATGCAAAAAGAGATGGTAGCTTCAGTCCGGCTGCTGGAAGAGCACCATGCGAGCGCTTAGCGAGCCGCTTCCTCTCCAGAAAGTCTTTTATTCCTGTCCTCAGTGTGCTGAACACAGCGAAAAGCCCATAGCTTAAATCATTAAAAATAGACCATAAAACAGACTGATCGTCTAAGGGAAGGGCGAGGAGCTTGTAGCATTGCTCTCCATGCTGGGGGCCAACAGGAGCTCTGCCTTCAGAGGCCTCTTTTCATGCTTGCTATCGTTCACTCCCCATCCTTTTCCTCAAAAACGAGTGCCTTACACAACCTGATGGTATTTCTACTGCTACATGGCCATAGCATTGCCAAAGCTTTGATGTCCTCCACCGCTCCAAGTCTCCTTTTTGGAAGGAACTGTCTTTCCAGTCTGTGCCGAATCTTTTGGTTCAAACCCTGAGGTCAGACAGCTGAGAATTTCAGTCCCCAACGACATGATGGTCCCTCCAGACCCCGTGGCCCATAGAGAGTCCTCAGCCAGACCACCTCTGTCTCCCCTTCCTGCCCTCAAAGCACAAGTCCTCTGCCTGCCCTCTGCACATGTGAAGGTGGAAGGGTAGATGTTGCCACAGCAAAAGATAACAGTCAAAGAAAGGGATAATAGTAAAAAGAACTGGAAAAAAAATAAGGGATTCAGCAAGAGATGGGTAGGTAGAGAAGACAGAAATGGAGAAAGGATTTCAAGCCAGGAAAGGGGTGGATAGCTGAGGAAGGAGCAACAGATACAGGCACTGGGAACGTGGAGAGCATAAAGTGTGCTTAGGTAGAGCTGCTTATTATCAGAAAAAATAGAAAAGACAAAGCAAGTTCACTTGTCCTGCAGGACACAGGGTTTTTTTAAAGAAATTATACAATCATTTGTTGCAATGGCTCCTGGGGTCGAAGAGACTGGGTTTTCTGCTTTGCACTATCCACCTGCCATGCAAGCTTGAAAAGAAAGTCCCAGCCAGAGAGTACCCAGCCAAACTAACATGCACAGAGAAGGTGCAATTTCTCTCTCTTTGCTCAGTTTGCTTCCACTGGGACACCAGTGTCCCCAGAATGACTGGGTGGGTGAACTTCCCTCTCCCTCCAGCAGCACACAAAGGACAAACTTAACCCTGGGGCCACCGTTTTATTTCCGCAACACGAAAGGCGCTATCGTTGCCTGAACCACGAACCGCCAGCCTTCCTTGAGCAGAGCACTCCGATTCTTCACCAAAAGGCATCACATCAGTGCGTGCAAAAATTATTAATGCTGGCCCTGAGCTTTCAAATCTTGCTCCTCTAACCATTCAGTCTGGCTGGCAAGAACATTTTATCTGAACAGAAGTAGATGTTCATTTTCTGCAGATGACAGAGTGCTTAATATGATTCATGAGAAGCTATTTTCCAAGCTGTTAAATACATATATACAGAGAAAATAACACTCTATTTCATATTTCAATAGATGAACTTGTGCGTTTTCGAGATCTGTTGCAAAGGGAGTTTCCAGTGCATTACTGAAGACTGAAAGGGGCATACATCTTCAATGATTAATACATATATCAAATAAAAGTCACTTGTTGATATGCAGAATCATCAGAGATCATCTTGACTTTGATGAAAAATGCTGCTAACTTAAAACCAACAGTTGTAGCTGGCAACTCTGCTGTACAGAAGTTAGAGAAGCATTTTAGTGATCAGAAATCATGCTTAAAACTGAATATGAAAGAATTCCTTTCCTTCTTCTAATACCATTTATTATTTTAAAATTTCTCCCATCCCCAGCCAAAAGCAATTTTTAATAATTCACATGTCACTTGAAGTTGGATCCAAAAGGCAAGCAGTAATTGAGGTTAAGAAGGCAACGAAGACTGCCAACCTGTTAAGTTTGCTCATCCACTTTGCAGCTAACTAAATATCACTGCTGCTGTTTGGGAGTTTTTTGTGTTTTTAAGAGCCAACAGTGAAATTCACTGCTAAGAAAAAAAAGACAGAGTGAGCAAATGAGTGCAGAGGAACAAAAATCAATGCTGGATTGGGTTATTTGCACTTGGCATGAGGTTCACAGCACAGCGGCTTCAAAGACAGAGCGTGAAGGAGTAAGGACAAAAGGGAAGGTGGCCACCAAGCTGAATATCACACTTACACAAATCTCGGGACAACTTAGGGTGAATTTTGGCAGGACAGATCATGGCTTATGCGGTGGACGCAAGCCTGGGGTGCTCGCTTCAGTACGAGCCTCACAACCACGCTGGGCTTCTGGATCTGCTCAGCTTTCAAGACCAAAGATGAAAGAGGGAGGAACCTGATGCTAAAGAAGCAGCAACTTTCCTGGTCTATAGGGAAGGCATTTTACAACCCGCTTCCAACAATTCAAAGTATTCGGCCGATACAGCCAAGCAGGCTGGAACAGTTCCAGCTATATATTTCTCCTGCAATAACTGCGTTGGAGCTTGAACTTCTTATTAAATAACAAGAAGACCTCACACTTCTTCAAGTGCCGCAAAAGCCAGAGCCAACAAATTACTGAACCTTATTGAAAGCATAAGTTCTTCCTGGCTGTACTCTGAAACTTCTTACCACAAGTCCTTCTACGCTAACATTAAATGGTACATGATGATCCATTACACATTTACCTGGCTATAATATTCATCTTTCAAATACCTTCACAGTAAATCTTTACTCCTTAAGGTTTTGATTCTGCAAAATGCTGAACACCATGGGCACAACCCAAAGGGGCACCTAAGCATGTTTAAGCCTTAAAAGAGCGAGTAAGTAGACATACTGATTTCAGTAGTACTAGCTACATGCCTACAGCTAGTTAATGGAAAATAGCTGAAAGCAGTTATAGTTCATTTATTGAGGTCTGAGAGTTTTGAGTAGTTGCTTTTAATTTGTATCGTGATTTTCTTTTCATTTTTATTCAACACTCCTTGCGCAAAACTTGTTTAGGGCACAGTTTGATTGACAGGAAGCAATGCAGGTAAACTGCAACGTAAATCCAATGTAAATAATCTGTGAATAATCATGTACCCTTGGTAATTCCTACGCCAACAAAAAAGCCAAATAGCTTTCTCCCCAAGCCTCATAGCTTGCCAATTTTCTGCAATTACACTGTTTAAAAAACTATAAAAAGTAACTATTCAGAAGACAGATTGCATTTGTGTTCATTTCCAGACATCTATTCTTGTGAACTTGTAAACTGCAGACTTTACTGGAGATCAGAAATAGTGGTCAGAAGATTTTGATTCTCAGAAAATCAGAATTTATAGGAAAGATTTCTAAAAAAAGAAAAAAAAAAGCTTATAGGAATGGAAAAGCATCTAGTTAAGAGCTATACAGTCTCTAGGTATGGGGACTTAAAAGCTCTATAGCCTAAAAAAAGACAAGACACAGGTCAGGAATATCCGAAGATATGGAAGAGCATTTAGCAAATCTCAGTGAAGGAAGTTTCATTTAGACAGAGCACACAAAAATAGGTTATGGCACTAAGACCACGTGTATACACTTTCTATACAAGTCCTTGAAAATCTGCAAATGAACAGACACCAATTGCAACTACTTTTAAATCAGCACCCCAGAAACTTGTCGGAAAGGACTCTGCAAGAGTACAAAATACCTGGGAAACGGCAAAGGCAGGACCACTGGGAGACTGCAGGTCTTCCTCGCCTAAGTGAATGTCACAACTGTTTGGATAATAGTGAAATCTCCTCCTTAAAGCAGCCATTTGGAGAATGCATAGGAGGGGGAAAAAAAATATCTCGGGGCACTGCAAAAGGTTTGATTTCAGAAGTTTCTCCTGAAAAGTCACTCTGAAAGTGGCCACTGGGTCCTCAAATTTAGCACTTCTGGGAAAACAGCAAAGCAAAACTACTGCTACAGTGCCTTTAGCCTCAAAAGGAGAAGATTGCATAGAAGTGCGGAAACTTGTTGAAAGGGAATTCAAGGGAGCAGCCAAAAGGGCAAAAAAAAAAAAATTAAGAGGTGGCACCGATATTGTCTAATTGCACCTATGAGAGTTTAAGAGCAAATGTATACCAGCTACCCCAAAAAGGCTTTAAATAAAGCAAGAAAAAGCTCCCATGGTTAAACAGCAAAGTGCAGAAAGATATTGGAAGCAAGAGGATTCCTTTTTTTTTTAATTCTTCTTTTTAAAGAGAAGAGTGTAAACTCGAGTAAGAGAAATGCAAAACCCCAGCATGGCAGGCAAGCAGAGATTTGGAGGAACAACTAGCTGAAGATCAATACTAAAGCCTTTTTCAAAGGCAGCAGAAGTAGAAAGCTTGCCAGAGCCTCTGCAGGACCAAAGATAACCGAGGTTTAGAATAAGTATTTAAAGACGACAAGGTTGGAGCAGAAAAGCTACATCAGGACTCGCCATCACCGTTGAGCTGCGAGGAGCTAGGGGAGCTCCCCAGATGTGTTACTGCAAGCAGAAATCACGAGCAAGAAACTTCCTCAAACTGAAGCATCAGCAGAAAAGATTTAGGGCAAACAGACCAGATGAATGGTGAGAAAGTGCCTTGGCCAGCTCAGGCGCTCTTTAGCATTTTAAATGAACGCTAATCGTTCAGACTGCCAACCTAATAATTTTGGCAGGTGGCCTATTGTTCAGATCAGCTTTCGTAATAAAGGACTAGAGGGTGGTAAATGTGATGCAGATTTTTTTTTAGAGGATTCCCAGGAGCTTTGAGAAAATTGCTGCGCGTAGAGGGTATGAGCAGGGCATCAATCCACTGACTCCTTTGCAGGAACCAAGTAGCACGTGGACACGGGTGGTCCTGCTGGGAACGTGTATCTGAGTTTCAAACAAGCTTTGGACGTGGCCTCTTCCCAAGGCGGCTCCAGAAGCCAAGCTGTTATAGGATAAAAGGGAATATCCTCTTCTGCACCAGGGTTAAAAGATATGAATCACACAACAGGATAGAGGGATTTGCAGCGGGATTCACTCTGACCAACATATTCATACATGACCTGAAAATGAAAGGTAAGGTGAGAGTGAAGGAAAGGCGATAAAGTTTGATGATCACGTAAAATTTTTTGGAGGCAATCTAAAAAGGATGGAGAAGAGCTGCAGATGGATACCGAGTAGCTAAGCCATAATCCTGCACGTAGCTTCAGTGCTGTTGCATACAAGCGATGCACCTGGGGAAAGCTGGTCTTAACAGCATATAGACAAGAGTGGCTCTAAATTAGTAATTGCCATGCAGAAGTCACTGCGCAACACTTAAATTATCCTCTCACTGTTCAGCTGTGGTCAAAAAGACAAAGATGTTAGAGACTGCTGGAAAAGAAATAGAGAAACAAGAAGAAAATCGTTCTCTGGGTGTAAAAATCCATAGCGAGTCCATATCTTGAACCCCACAGGCAGCTCCGATCTCCACGTTGCAAGGAGACCACGAACACTTGAATATACACAAGCCAGCAGCACTCTCCTGCTCCAAAGTGCTGTATTTCTTCCTTTCATGAACTTTGCCTTTGCTCAGAGTCTAAAAAATCATAATCAAGAAGATCAAAACATCCGTGTCGGGCCCCACTCCCACTAGCAGCTACCTTTCCTGCTGGCCCCTCTCCATCTTTATCGTTAGCTCCCCTTGACGCTGGATTCAGATGGAGAAAATGCAGGGAATCTGTGCTAGGAAGAGAAGATCAACCTCACCCAAGGAACAGCTCCACAAAGCCCGGCAGACAGGTGCTGTACGGTGATCCTGCATTACCCTTCCCACTTTCCCCTACAGTTTCACACAAAATCCAACCAAAAACTCCCCTCTGGCAACCTTGTTTTACTTTCTGGATCAGATACAGCTCCAAGATTGAGTTACTGGGGGGTTTTGTCAGTGTGGCTTAAATTGCACAAAGTATAAAAGTTTGGAAAATCAATGCTACTGGGGAAAAAAAATTTCTCGAGATGAGTTCATGCAGTCTTTCTCTCCATGAGTTATAAAACATGCACAACCCTAAGTCAAGAGAGGCAGATAATTCTTTGGTCAAGTTAAATTAACAATGCCCACCTCACGGACAAATAAGGTAATAAAGTGATGAACACTGTTCATGTTTTCCTTCTTTTTTTTTTTTTTTTTTTTTTTTTAATAACAGAGATGTTGCCCTTTCACGATAGGCTTAACCCAAAGTTCTTTGAGAAAAGCAGCTAATGCCTTCAAAAAATTGAATTTTTTACGCCTTCTAATAATCCCCTAGCAGGAGTTAGTTCACCGTGGAGGGGCCATCAGTCTGGCACTTCAGGCGTTTGATGTTCATTCTGGAGCACAGATTTAAATTTGGTCTGTGTTACCAGATTACCACAAATCCAATTTTACTTTTAAGTCCACGGCAATTCGGAGAGCACGAGGCCACGAGGACCACGGTATCGTGGGTATCACACACAACGTTTTACCCACCTACCTCTGCTCAGCTCCAGAGCCCCACATGCCTTCAGAAAGCCATCGCTCCCCTCAATTTAACGGCTCTTTTCACTAAACATCTGGGCCGAGCTGATTAATCAGGAACATGGTTGACTTTTCACCCCAGCCATTAGTTCTCTTTGCACTTTTCCACTGCTGCAAGACCTGGAGGTCCACAGGGAGATGCTCACAGCTCTCTGAGGTCCCAGGTCTCCACTCCACTGTCCCACCGCCACGTTCCCCCCTTGCCTCCAGGATGGCAATGTTTGTCTGCTGTCCAGGGGAATAGCCTAGTTTGTCCCGTCTAAACCCAACCGGTCACCAGTGATGCCTTCCTGATCCAGAAGATGGTCAGAATAGACCATCAGTTTACCCGAACATTTTGTGAGCTGGTTTTAGTGGGCACAGCAATGCCTCATTGTCATCCCAGCACGAACAGGGCTGGCAGGTAGTTCATTATAAAGTTGCTACTGCTTTAACTGCTACTGCAGTTAAAATTCAGTCCTTATACATGCCCAGACTAACTTCTTCCTCCTTCAGCTAGTCTTCCAAGCACATTGCTCCAGAGACCAAGGCAACTGCTCTGTCCTCAACTATATTTTAATACTCTAAATTCCAAAATTCCTTCGGTCACCTGCAAATTTTAGCCCCAGAGGGTTTTATATTTTTCAGGTCGCTATGCAGCCGACCCACCCCGACAACCTCAACTGGATTACACTCTGTCATCAAGAAGATTTTTTTGGATCTGCGAAAAAATCTTTAAGGCATGTCTGGCCAAATCTGTTTCATGTAAATTCATATTCATTGGCATTACAAAGAATTAAAGGCTGGAAATATTTATCAGCTGGATCTCATAGAGACATTCCCCTTATTTCTCATGGTATCAATATCAGTAGCATTACATATTTGCCGTTTTAGACAGTATTAGACCACTTTCAGCCTTGGTCCTGCAGAATTAATCACAAACAAGCAAATACCTTCTTCTATTTTCAATGTCTGATACTGACTGTTTGTTAGTGGTTGCAACAAGCACCTAGACAGGCAAAGATCTCCAGATGAAGTCTCACGTTGTGACTACGATGCAACCGTGGGCTGGTGGCAGCACGGCAAGTCCTGCTCCCTCCTTCACATCTTCTTCCCCAGACTTGTCCCCCCTTGCACCGGCTCTAGTGCAGTTCTTTGGTCTGATGGAAAACAAATGATGCTCTATGACTGCCAGCGGTTCGACCCTTTCCAAGTAACCGCATCCACTTCTGGATGAGTTTAGCATTGATTTGTTTGTAGCTCCATACTCTACGACTGTGAAGAACTTTATTTAACAAGACTTTTATTGGAATCCGTTTAGAAAATTGCTGAAGCTGTTGATCGGTTGGACTTCCAAAAGCCATTCTTATTGCGTTACTCTTAACTAATTGCAGTGAATCTTCTCTTAAGATTAAAATTATCAGTGTGAAGATGTGAAAAAAATAATATATATATGTATATATATATATACACATAGCAGCATTATCCAAATATCAGGCCTTAACATTATGCGAAAACTCAGAAAGAATATGTAAGTGGAAGAAGTGGAACCGCAGTTCCTCTATCCACACTTACAAGACAGGGTATCTAATATCTTTGCAGGAAAAGGCTCGCATTTTTTGGCGCGTGCAAACACACTACGGTTTTGGATTCAAACAGCCATCTTTCGAGGCTTAGGAGATCTTTCTCCTTTTCCCCTGTTTCCTTATAGGCTTAATTTTCATTTCTTTGCAGTTTCACCTCATTCATTAGACACATAGGAGGCATATTACGCTCTTTCCAAAGAAACAAAAACATAACCAAGCTTGCTACCTTGGACAAGTGTAGCCCACACAACTGGCTGAAACTTAAAATTACTTGAAAAATCCTTCTGTTTCACACAGCTGCTTTAAAACATGATTTCTGCCCTTTACAGTGGTGGCTCCTGATTACACATATGCCTGCCAACTGTGTTAGGTGTTATCCCAATTAATGAGTATTTTCTTAGTCCCATCTGTACCAACACCGATTAGCTTCCACCTAAACTCTAGCCCATGCCAGCTGCCGCGCTAAAACAGATTCCTCCTTGAAAGGCATAAATATGGGGATGGAAATACAAGGACTAGCGTTAACCTACGGGAGGTGAGCAAGCCCTTCCAACAGTGCTACGTCCCACGCAAGGGAGAGGACATCTGCAAACGTCTTCGGGCTCTCTCGGGATGCTATTCCTCAACCCCATAATTTGGCAAAAGTCTTGAAAGCAGCTCCTGGACCTAAAAAGAATGGAAGCTCAATTTTCTTCCAGTTAACCAGCCTGGATATTTCCATCTCTTTTCTATAGCCCAGCGTAAACACAAGCAGAAGGAGGCTCAAGAGCTTCTGAGGTGCACAAAGAGCTGGGTTAGTTTAGATTATTTTCCTGCACTTGAGAAAAAATGACCTTCCCATTCTCCCCGGAAAAGTTGTATCCCACAATCTTCAGGCTTCTTTCCACCTCCTCCAGTTCGACTGTAGGGTTTTTTGAGATGGGGGAACCCAGAAGTGTACATGGTATTCAAGATGTAAGCAGATCATGGGTTTAACATAGGGGCAGAAAGATGTTCTCTCTCTTTTCTTTTTAAATCACTAGTGCTTAATTTGGCTTTTTTTTTTTTGAAAGAGAGAGAGAGAACGCTGGGCTGATGTTTTTACATAACAGCGTGTCACACTCTTAAGATGTCCATCCTAAATTATAATACTCAGCTCAGTGTCCATGCAAAAATAGGACTGCTATTTTTTTCTGTGCATCTATTTATCTTCATCCATCCTTTTTTTTAACACCCACTCTGCTACTTTCATAAGCGCCTCATAATAAGAAACACTCAGTTTTTGCTAAAGAGTACAAATAGTCTGGCTTAACCATGGTCATACCCGATCCGCAGAGCAGGAGGGTGCAGATGGGGTGCCGAAGGCAACGACCCCTCTCTGTATCCCGGCCAGATCCCAGTCCAACAAGAATTCAACCATCACTGTTTTAATTGCTATTTCTTCACGTTCATTTAGCAACAGATCAACTGAGCGCTGTGATCATATATGAGATTAGGAACCAGCGTGCTGATGGCAAAAACAAAACACCCACAGAGTATTATACTGTATATATAGTATATATACAAAGCAAAACACCCACGGAGTATTATAGTGTATATACATATAGTACATATTTCCTCCAGAAAACTAAAAGAAACAGTCCGCCTATTTTGATTGGGGCCGCTTCCATTTGGACCTGCCAAACTTTCAGTGGAGTGTATTTCTGTTAATGAACTTATTCCAATGGGCTGTCAGCAGCTCTTTATTTTTATTTTTATTTTTTTGGATGGTTATATTGTAAAAATGCCCAGTGTATATACTCAGCTATGTCTAGCAGAGGGTTGGGGGTTTTTTGTTTGTTTTTTTGGGGGGTTTTTTTTGCTATAATCATCTTCAGCCGTTGTGCCACTGATTGCAATAGCTTGAAGATGAAGAGAGACAGAATTGCTTTCGCAGTTACCGGCGAGACCACCCCTCGCAGCACAGAGCCAAAATACTCAGCCCCAAAATACCTTCTTCTTTCCAAGTGCAGAGAAGCAAGTGAGATTAGAACAACATACGACTGCTGAACGAAAGGCCACTTTTCCCAATATCCAAAACTCATTTATAGGCATTTGTCATCCTATAGAGATCCTTTAAAGCCAAAATGCATAAAATGTTTAGTATGCAGACTTTAAACCAAACACTTCTTCAAAAGTGCCTGACTTCCTCTTTTTATTTTGAACCTTTCCTTAATTTTTAATGTGTGAAGAGTTAGGCAGGTGCCTGTATTATAAATAGGTATCGTTTTTTTGGCCTTCTAAACAAAAAGACTAGATAAGTCTAATTATATAATTAAAAACACTGATTCTGGAATATTAATTACCATCATCACCAGTACCTACATAGTCATTCAACTGCAAATGTTGGCTATTACAATGTAAAATGCTATTTAAGTATCCCATAATCAAAAAGCATTGTAAATAAGCCACAACATCGATATGTTCAGATTATTAAATCTGGGGAATACAGGGGGAAAAAAAGAACAAAAATGAGCAATGTGGCAGGACAAATAGGCGGTGTGACCACCGCACGTTTTACAACTTCCCAAACATTCAGTGACAAAAAATACACATCTATTAAATATTTTGTATTAAATCTGCAATCTCAGTTAATAACGGACTTTCTACTTTACTATGCAATTTAGCTACTTAATTTTCACTGTATTTTTGTTTCAATGTTACCACTTTCCCAAGCCAAAAAAATTCGCAGTGAAATCCCGGCTCTGGGGAGCGAAGGCTTATGTTAACGAAAGCAGGATCTGTACCATTAAGGCCACTTTGCTTTCTGATTGCCTTCCATAGGATCGAGTAGGTTGATCCACCATCCCAGCACATCTGGAAATTCAAGCACTCCCGTATTTACGTCCAAGATCGGAGAGGGGGGATAAGATCTGCTCAGCGATGCAATGCCCCGAAGCACCCCTGCGTTTGCAGGGAGCGCCGTGGATCAACTTGCATTAGCTACCTATCAAGCTGCTAAGAAAGTTGCCCAGAAAAGTGCTAAACACCCTCTGCTAATTTTGGTTTTAGCGTGTTTTCATCTTCAGCTGGAACAAAGAACGTGGCCTGAACCTGCAAATTGGCAAGGTTCTCGCCCGAACGTTAACTTTCTAAATTAAATGCATATTCCCTTTTGGTGGGAAAGACTTGAAACTGTGTATTAAAGTAATTACTTTCTTAAATTGGCAGCGCTTTGCGATCCAGCCATAAAAACCCGATTATCGGAGAGGCACGCTAACCTTCTGGGTAGCGACCCAGTGCGTGTCTGGCTTGTGCTCTCCCCGGTAGCCACAGCACATCCAGAGCACAGAAAAACCAGATTTCTCATGTTTCTGGGCTCTGTTTTTAGCAGAAGATACACAGTTATCTGAGGAATGGAGCACAACATGCCAAAACACCTTTAACACACTGTTAGGCTGCACTGGTTCAGCAAGAAATAAACCATTAAAAAAACCCAGCATGTCTAAATTTTAAAATGCAAAGGGACAAGTAGTCTGTTAAGTACTTTTCTGGCATATGTGCCTACACGTGCAAGCAGCATGAAAATATATTTGCAATTTAATAAGCTTCATATGTCAATTTTGGCAATTTTCGTTCTTCTGTTACAGATCATAATCACCGGCTTAAATCTAACGGTGCTGAAAAACCAGTGCAACCTTCTCATCGGGAAAGGGCTCTGAGAGCCGAATTATTATTATTACTATATTTATTTGTGTGATGTTTCTGCCAAGCCTGGGTGAAACGCCGTGAAAGCCAGCAGGGGAAAACAACTGTTGGCAATAACACTAAGTCAAGAATATAGGCCATTGGGCACGACAACATGTTTTTTCTTTCCTTTTCGACCGAATATGCAGAATGCAAACAACTTCCAGGCAGATGATGCAACTCAGGCGCCAATAAAAGGACACTCGAAAGCTGCATAAGGGATATTAAGCATTAACACCTATGTTGACATACATGTCATTAAAAACGCCTGCTATTATATCACTTGGAGAGTCCAAAGCTTTCATGAAGCTCATTTCACAAACTCGGTCGCTCCTTAATTCTGCTTTCTACACTGATCATTTCTACACGCACACGACGGTTTGCCTCCTGCAGAGTTTCTGCCCAAATAACTTGTTTTATTGATGGCATTCCCCACTTAAAATTAATGAGAGCAAGAAAGACTGAATGGTAAAACGCCCCTTAACTTCAGGGACGGAGACTCTGGCCCTTCAAAGGTAATTTAACTTAAATGACCTGATAAAATTCAGCGGCTGGAATACACTCCAAAGAAGCCACTCGCTACTTCACCTGGATTTTGCCCTTTGCGTTTTTAATGAGTTAATTTAGAAACCACTATCCAAATATCCAATCCTTATCTGCTAAAATCCCTTAAATGCTGAATATGATTTTTACCTCCTGCAGCCACCACAGTAGCCAGGTTGAGAGTCAAGGGCAGGCAGAAAGAGGGGACAACGAGAAAAGGGAGCCGGCAGCATCTCATCGCTGGGTCTCTGCCTGGGAAATAGCCAGCGGAGGCCACCTAAAAATACCCCAAAATAGGTAGTTTTATATATACCGCCTAAAAGCACCACTGAATCCTGCAAAGCCATCTCTGGGGCTGCACTCGTGAAGGATTTGTGGTACTGTCTCCACTCCTTGCTTTTTTTTTTTTCCCTTTTTTTTCATTTTTTTTATTTTTATACATTTTTGGCAGAAGTTTGCTCTGGCATCAGCACTCTTAAGTTCCCCAGAAACTTCTCCCCGAGATCAATCGGATCTGAAATGTCAGATCTGAAATACAGTTTCGCTCACCGATGACCAAAAAAATCTCAGGGCGCAAGATGCTTCGGGCTACGCTGCCTCGAAGCGTACGAAGAAGTTAATTCAATAGGCAATTTTGCTGATGAGAAAATTACTGATTTTGGCCGCATGAACAGCAGAGACAACATTAACTCATTTTAAACAGATTAAGATAGATGGACTTTAGATACTGCCTGATATCTAAAATTATCCTTTAAGATGTAGCTCGTTTGTTTTTAATAATCACTGCTATCATGTTCAATTTAAAGATTCATATTCAGGAAAATAACTTTTAACTACAAATGATTAGCAAAAGTTGTCCCAGCAATAGAGAAACGCAATTGCATTTTTAAAACTAAAATTTCCTATTTCTGGCACCAGCCTCTTCTTCAATGACCAGATACATGTGAAAACTTTGGAGAACTAGGTTTTCCATGTGTTGCATCTATCACAGCTTTGCAAAAAATCATTTTCACTTAAGAAGAGAAAGGTTAAAGGATAGAAGAAGGAAATGTAGGAAGGATGCTGCCTCGGGCAGGAAACGGAGGGAAGATTCAGTTCAAAACTTAGGTTTCTTGAGTAGATAACTCAGCTTAATCTCCAGAGTTTAAATAGCCAGGTCTGACTTGGAAAGATATACCACAGCCACTGCTGTGATACTTTTAAACATCTTTGCCTGTAGGCTGGCTGTAAGACAGAGTCATTTGTAATAAATGTATTTGAACTTCATTCATGCCTTATATACTCAGTTATTACTCTTACTTCTTCTATCGCATTTCTTTAGCCAGGCTAAAGGAGACCTTGAACAAAGTTCGACATGCTATACATGATAAATGTTTTCCCTAGAGCCCTTCCAAGTTCAAAAAGTTAATCTAAGCTAAGCATAACAGATTTTACATGTAATTAAACATTTTCTTCTCAACCGTTTAAGAGTTCAGAGACACCAGGCGCTGGCACGAGTCCCAATGCAAGATGCCTGCAAGATGCCAGCCCTACTGCCTAATATTCAATTTTAGGGCACCACCGAAAAGAAATGCAGCTTCCTGAATCAAAATCCTTATGGATCCTTCTCTGTAGATAGGGAATGGCACTTTTTCTCCCGTGATCTCCAGAGAAGTCCTGCCGTACAGGACAAGAAGTGAGGCAAGCTCATGCCCAAGATGACCAATGGTCCCATCCAAAACACGTGTCCAAGCACTAGCTGCAAAATTGCTACTTTTGACTGGCATTACTAAACTCATTCTTCAAAATCCAACGTTTTAACCAATGGCTCATTTAGTTTGAAATACTTCTGCTCTTTGGAGCAAGATCTTAGTGTCTCCACTTATCCTTTCAAAGTAGCTTCACTTTCTATTACAGTGTGAGACATTATGAATGCTAAGCACCAAAGAAAAAAATATCTTTAGTGGTCGTCAAATTCTATCCAGTTACTAGCACAGTAAGTGAATGTAATTATTATGCAGTTCAATTATAATTGAGCTGAGGCCAGAACGGCAACGACACTGTCAAGTGTCAAAATCCATCTGCGCCAGCAAAACGAATTCGGATTTTCAACCTGTAATTCTTGCACGGAAGGAAACGAGTCCTTCCTTGAAAGCGAGTCATTTCAGGCAAGATACTGCGACATGAACATGGTATTAGGAGAGAGTTGGACTCATTAGAGTTTATCTATAACAGCAGAAGAGTCACTCGAGTTTCCTAAAACACGGGAAGCTGCAGCTCTCTTCTTGCCCAAGACAAGAGTTGTGATTTCAAGAAAGGCTATATGGAGGCCAGCAATGCTCCATGCTGCGCCCGTACAACTATACCAGGAGGAATTATGCATCTTTACATCAACAGTATAGAGAAATTTCTTTTGGTTTGGGGATTAATTGCTTTAAAGGTGCATGGCAATGATATGCATAACTTAGCACTGTGCAAAGCCTTTTTTTCCACTAACCTGGCGGCTTTTTAGGGAACAGGGTTATTTGTTGACTCTGCTTCCCGATCCGGATGGACAGTCCCCAATGCTTCATCATGTTGGTAACGCCAAACGATGCTTCTTAATGCCAGTTTTAACTCCAGGTTGCAGACTGCAGAGGCACCAAGTCCTCAGAAAGCTCATTAAAACCAGCAGAGCCAAATCAACAGGCTCACACATTCCTGCTTCCTGCGTTATTTTGCTATTTATCCGTGAATTAACCTGATCTAAAAAAAAAGAAAAATGGGAGCTGTCGCCTGCGTCCACCTTCCCCATGGCATGAATGTTTCCCGTAAACCCAGGGCAACGATAAAGAAACTGCATTTACCCATACTAAAACCCATTTAACCATACTAAAACACACCAAAACTTCACTGGCAGCATTTAAGCCTGTTTTGCAAATTAAGTAACGTGAAATAGATAAGCGAGGGCTTCATCACATTTCTTTCAGGGGAAAGCTTGAGACAAGGTTATAGTGAAACATTTATATTTTTCTGTGGATTTTATTTCCCTATGGAGACTAGAAATGTTTAATTCTATTAACTCCTAAAACAAATGTGGACAAAAATGAGAAATGAAGCATTGCTTCATATATATATATATATTTTTAACATGGTCCCTTAGCCAATAAATATTGCTGCAAAGACTAGAGTATTTGCACTCACGAGGCTCGAGGCTCTGTTTTTTCGGATTATTATTCATGTAGCTGAGCAACGATGCCAGCGTTTCCATCAGTAAATCAAAGCAAGACCAAACACTGATGGACGGATAAGGAAAGGGCCTTTGATAGATCGTGTCGTAAAGTCACATAGGAATAACAGCCTCAACCTGAAGGACTGTCAAACCTCAGCATGTCTGAGCTCCCTTTACTATGTCAGCGTGCGAGGAAACAAGATAAAAAATAAAACACCAGTTATGCAGACTGCTGGTGACAACGATGCTGTAAGTGAAATAACATCTAAAAGAAAAAAAACTCTGCTGGTTCAGATTGACCTGTAGGAACTCTTGCCATTCAACTGACTTTTTCAAGTTAACTTTGAGTCAGCAAATATGCAAATCCTCTTAAAAATACATAGGACATTGACTCTAAGGCCATATCACTACTCTTAGAGTACAGACTACCTAATTTCAGAATTGATCAAAATCACTCTGCTGCTGAAAGGTCTAAATTTCCTATTCTTCACCAGGACTGACATCTATTTTTGGATTTATCTGAAGCTCTTGTCAGTTGTAATCTAGTCCGAAATTCCAAAAGCCTACAGCATTTAACCCCAGAATGAGCCAAAAAAAATCCCTGATAGCCTTGCTCACATCCATACCCCATCTGCATGGTTCCTATCGAGTCCCCAAGGCTATGAGAGTCAATGGCCTTTCCTGAACGCTCGCCATGAACAGCAGCTTTAGAACAAAGCAAAGACCTAAACTTCAGAACAGGAGCACTTCAGTACTTTAAAAAACTCTATTTTATCACTTGTTGATCAAAGCTGAGCTTACAAATCCATGCTTTCATCAAAAGACACAGCTAAAAATGATGTGTTAACTACCAGCCACACTCATATAGTGTTTATAGATTGCCAAAGAGAGCCCCACTTGGCTTTAAGTACTTGCAAACTGGATTTTAGCTTACATGATTTGCCCTTTTGGTTATTCCCTTTTGGGGGAAGCATTTAATAATGCTTAATTTTAGATATTCCCGTTTCTAAGGTGGACGTGGCACTGATCATCAGTAGTGGTTTGCATTCAAAACAGGATACCCATCTAATAAATTCTGTCTACCACATGCAGGAACCAGCATCAAAATGTCAAAGTTGGCCTAAGCACCTAAATCAACTTCCAAGTATTTAGGAAACCCAGTAAGGAAAATGTGAAAATGTGTCTAATGGACTTAGGCGCCTAAGTCCCACCTTCAAATGCTCTTTACGAAGCAGGCAGCCAAAGTCCCATCGATTTTTTTAATGGTGCTTCGGTTCCTGGATGTCTGAACGCTTCTGGAAATGGCAGCGAAGCACTTGAGCTGATGCCACATTTTTAAACATTTATGCAAAATGCAGACTGCGCTAACATGTTTTTTTCCTCCCTTTCCTAAACAAAGGAGAAGAAATTGCAAAACGCTTAAGAAGTAGGGGGAAAAAAATCTATGGGACATGACAACGCTATTTAGAGACAGACAGACCAAGTAACATGGCTTTTGGCACTGTGGGGATAGTAGGTCCCACGTTGGTTCAAACTGCAGAAATATGCTTTATGCCAAATTGCCAAATCTTTTTTTTAATTATTTTTTTGGGTAGAATCATTTGTTTTTATTTTATCCTGTGTTTACACCTCAGCAACGATCATCGACTTTATTTGCCAGCAGGATGCACGTGGTCCTCCTGATGCTTCTGCACGGAGCGGGGTGCGGATATTGCTGGATCACTTTGGACAGGTCAAAGCCTCTCTGTATTAGGGAAGTCAGCTACTACTGTGAAAACTGGCCTCAACATATAGTCCTTTCTTGCCCTCATAAAACATTTGGTTTATGAGTATTTTTTCCAAAAACAAAAACACACACACAAAAAAAAAGACCAAGGAGTAGTGCCTCCATATACATAAAACAGCGTGCCTTTTTCAGTTGTTCAAAAAACCTCCCTTTGCTCGGTTTTCCTGATGTTCTCCTGTATATTGAATCTTTTTCATTCTCTCTTTTTATTATTATCAAAGTGCTGTCAATACCTCTGTCTCCCGCATGCAGAAAGTCTGTACCCCTTCATTTGCAAGGCAGCGCTTCCTCGCCTCCCCTCTCCTGAACAAGTCGCATCCCTCTATATCAAATTTCCAGGAATGTAAATCATCTCCGCCAGCCTCTGTAATGCTAATTAAGTCGTAGCTACAATTACATACCCAGGCTTGCAATACCTCTTGTTTACTCCCATTACTAGCATGCAGATACACAAGCTATTCACTCGTTGTCTAGCAACTTTTCGAGCTTATTCTTATTTTTTTCCCTGATTTAAGTCTGCACACAGGCAGAAAACACTGCTATTATAAAGCAACCCGTACTTAACATTTCATCAAAAATAAATTTATCATATACGGGTCTGCCGGAAAACAGGATTAAGCTATTTCAGCAGGCTGCTTACATGGCTATGATTACATATTACCAACTAGTCTATAGATGAAGAAAGTCTACAATGATGATCAAAAAAGCTATTTCCCATAACATTCCTACTCTATTGTGTTTTACAAGCAATGTAGATTTTAAAGAGGGTTTTTTAGATTGCAAAAATCTTTCTCCGATTGAAAAAAAAGAGAAAAAGTCAAGTAGTTAGCTTTGGAAAGATTGATCATATCTAGGGTATGATCCTGTGATATTTTGAACACCTCTAATGCTTTCCAAAGTCACCAGAGGTACCGGATGCTCAGCTGCAACCCAAATAAACTCAGCCACTGTCAGTCTGGAGATCTTGATGTGTGGATAAATTATTAAGAAGGCTTACTATGTAAGGATATTTAAAAAAATAAATAAATAAATCACAAATCTGCCTGAACCTTGCTGGTTCACGACCCTACCCAAAAGGCTGGCACAGTTTCCATGGTAGAAATGCTACTGGGAGCAAAAAATAAACACTTTTTCAAACTAATGAAGACGTTTGCAATATATTGCATCATGAATAGTTAATGTTATCCACGCTACCTGTTTGGCATGTGGATAGGAGTCAGCTCTGGATTAAAAATGCCAGTTCCAGATCTCCAGAGGGGACCCTAAACTTCCCGTTAGATACCAGTGCTCGACTTTCAGCTCTATATAACTTAAGGCAAAGAAGCCCAAGAGATACTGAAATTTAAAATGGAAATGAATTTAGGCAACTACTGAACTGTTTGGAATTAGGTAATAATTAACAGGCCTGTTAAAAACTTCAGAAAAATCCTGCATTTACCGAGCACAGCATATAATTTGCATTATACACTACAGTTCACACTCATTTGAGGGGGCATCCCTCCTTCCCAAAAACATATAGTGCTACTTTGTTACATTGCAGTAATAACCACAAAATAGTCCTTTTCCTTCTGGATGGAAGCTTTCATTCTGGTGTGATACAAAGTTTGTTTTTCAGTTATATTCTTTCCCAATGTCTAGTAAGTAATCAGTGTTTTAACCATGGGAACAGATACCTGACATTTTTAAACTTATTACCAAGTTTTCCACGTCTAAGAAATGTTGACTTCAAGTATCATTGGGCTTGATTTCTGAATCATTAAAAGTAATTCACGTCCATGTTTTTAACCTATATATCCAGTTCTTTTCCTACGAAACTGCATTTTCACTGAAGAACAAGCTCAGGATACTAATAGAGGCAGTGAGGAGGCAGCGTAGATAGGAAATACAACATAACAGCAGAATCTTACAGTGGTAAAAAGATAAAAAAACCCATGCACCTACATCTATGAAGTGATGAACTTCCAAAACACCGAAGCAAATTTTACATTCATTTAAATCAGAGCAATTCTTTTATCTTAATGGATGGCATTAAAGCCAATCACTGCTCTCAGGTCTGAGTTAAAAATGATAAGATATCCCAATATCAAGACTGAAAAGTGTACAGTTTGCCATACTTGACTACACTGGACTTTGGATGTCATTCTTTCGGGTTTGTTTTTTTTTTTTTTTTTTAATAAAGACTTTGAAAATTGGTAAATGCTGAAAGGAAGCAGAATGGGAGGGAAGGAGGAGAGGTGGCTGGTTGAAGCCACTAGTTATATATAGTATTTTAGATTCCAAGAACCAGTGACTTCGGCGATACAAGATCAAACCTAGAAATATTATAATTAACATAAAAGGCAATCAATAAAATTAAACCTTCCAAATCTTTCAAAATCTTTCGGATCCCATAGGCACTGCAGATATACAGCCTAAAGCCAAGTTTTGCCAAGCATCAATTGGCCTGTGAGAATGGGAATTTGGGGAATTACTGGAGGACATATTAGATTAAGATGATGATTGACAACACGACAACATCTCATTCCACCTCTAAATAATATTTTCCTTTAATAGCCACACAACTTCACTTTTCAGTGTTTTCAGTGCATGCTATGACAAGCTTTAATAATTGGAGCAGAGCATCTTCTCTCAACCCTTCTCTGGTTCAAGTCTCATTTAACACCTATGGAAATAGAATTAAACAATATAATAGCACTTTGTGAAAGGCAGTTGATTTGATTCTTCTCGATTTCACCTGTTTAAAATTTCTTCTCACAGCTGATGAACTCTCATGCCATGTGGTTACTCTCAGTTAACACTTGCACAAACAAGAGGATCATTAGGCTTTATTAGCAAAAATGTCTGTGCACTTGGGGTGGGAGGAAACTTCCTTGGTTGCCATGATAAGTTCCAATAACTTGATAGGTGTCTGAGGGCTAGTGATGATGCCGGTCAACAAGGATGTTTCATCCCTCCCTTCTGGTGCCTGGCATTTGCAATAACCACTTTTCTGCATCGGACAGCAGTTGTCTGACCTATATATTGCAATATATATATAATAAATATATATATAGATATAGTGCAAATTCCTTGCAAATTCCCAGTGCTTAAAATGTGAAAACAAGGCAGCTTTTGCCGACAGCACACAGCCGCTGAAAGCAGGAGAGGGGCTTGCACACGCTTCTTCATGCTGTCCCTGATGCAAGGGCCCATCCTCACGCATTTCATCCCTGGCATGCAAAAATAATACTTCAAAAGCGCTTGCCTACAACTGTCTCTAGCAAGGAAAAATCACGGAGGAAGCGCCTCAGTGAATCAACCGATAATGGGAGCAAGCGAATGGAAGGAGCATGCGAGTAAGGACACGTCTCTACGCGTCGAGAGTACTTTAGTGGCTAAACCCAACCGAGGACTCCTTGGCAGAAAGAGGAGGTTTCCAAAAGCATTACAAAACAGAATTTATATATATATATAAATATATACATAGGCTGAAATATTGGTATTTTGAAAAACTTTCTGAAGCAAAGCTAGTCACAGCATTTATTTATGGTATACCTCCTCCACAAACTGTGTGTTGGGCCATAGGGCAACCCTACAATTTCAATGATTGATATGACTCTTCTAAGACCAATTAATAAAACAGAGCAAAAGCAAGCAAGCAAAAAACCAACCCAGGTCTTTACTTTGGAGGAGACGCTGGGGTTTGACATCCTATGGGCCAGCAATGTTTCACATTTAAGCCTGCTCTAGCCATTACACCCAGCTCACCAGTTAAAGTAGCAATTACCTTAACTCTGAATTTTCCTTGCTTTATTAGCTTTAATGAGAAAGATCATCTAATTTTAATGCAGATTCCTTTAAACCAGTCCAGGTGCTCTGCCTAGAGCCTCAAATGCCTGCCATAGACTTGCACCCGTTCACTTAAGCTAGCTCATCCAACCCTTGGAAACTCCCTCCCCTGTCCCAGCATATTTTCTAAGTAAAAGGGAACAACAGAGACTGAAATAAATATGTAGTCTGGCAAAATATTAATATATGACTTATAAAAAATTCAAGACCAGAGAAGGTCCAGCCTAGTGCTTTGGAGTCTAAAGCAAAAACACCCAAGATGATATCCACCAGCTGGGGAAAAAAATGACTTTCTAGACATAACCAAGGAACCTTTCATCTCTGGGATTGACTAACGCTATATTACCAGTAATTAAAGAATAATAAAAAAAAAGGGCCTACGACTATTAAACTTCTTGTGCTTACTTTCTGAAATTCAGCTGTAAAGTATAAAGCCCTAGACTGTGAACTCTCTGATGGGCGATATCTAAATACTACTTGCACAGTTCTTAAATTTGTATTCTGTACCACATCAACAGAAATATGTATTAGAAAAAGATTAATAAGCATGCCAAAATAATAATTAAAAATAAAATAGATTGGACCCCTGTCTCCATTCTGAAAAAAAAGAGATTGCCCTTTCATGGCCAACTAAGTCAGGAAATATAAGGTCATAATTAATATTTTTATGCTCTCTCCTTATTCTGCACTTGAAGATAGGAATAGAATTATCTCAGTGAACTTTGATGGTTGTTAAACATTTCTCTAGCCTTGTGTACGTGTTTCAATTCTGCTCAATTAGGAATTTGTTTATGAATGCATTTGGAGTACACAAAATTGCTCCTCTCTAATTTCTGATGACCCAATCGCTTTAACACCAAATGTTTTACTTGCCATAGCGCAATGATTAGGTCACCCTTTGAGCCACATAACCCCGCAAGAACAACTCAAAAAATCAGGCATGCAAATATTCACTAATCCCATTTCCCTGGCTCAAGATATTTTAGGACATATAATTCAGGCCATCACTGTCCTCTTCTTGTGATTCTGCAGTGAATTGCTAGATTTCAGCGCGCATTTTTTGCATATTGATTCTCAGACAATATATGAACACAAAAATTATGTGCCCTTCATTCCAACATAAATCTTCGTGTCTCATATATGTCATATCTCCCATATATATCTCCATATATTGTGATATTGCATTGACAGCACATGTCAAAAGGAGTCCATAACAATCTGTTTCTAGTTTGTTCCTGGTACAACCAAATATCTCAATTTTCTTACCCTTCTGCTTATAGGACATCATAATAACTTGACATTTCTTAATCTGAGCCTGTTTTCCAGCTCATCAATTCAATGTCTCAAAGCTTTAGCTCAGTATCCTGAGATTAGTGTCTTGTCCACTGATCACTCTGCATGTCTTTCAAGTCTGAGATTTCTACGGTATTTCATAAGACTCTGCAAATACGAGGAACTAAGCCATGCTCAAACTTTCACTGAATTGCTGCGACGGAGGTCGGACACAGTTTGACGCACCAAATCCTCACCTCCTCCTGCCATCAGATAAAAAGCAATGCAATCTGCCTCCTGGCTGGTGCAAGATGCAGAATATTTAGGGCACACAAGTTGTCTGAGCTACTTTTCCCCGTGTTGAGGCAATACAGAGGCCCTCTCCACTTCATTTACTGTTTCTCCGTGCCCATGTCCCCCTGACCCTGGAAAGCACGTAGGAATTCAACACCTCCTTCTTGGGACAAGCCTTTCTTCCAAAAAATTAGTCTGAGGGAAACACCAAGAACGTCCCTGTCCTTCTGCATTGCCCCTTTTGTGCACTTTTCCCCAAAGAAGGCACAAATGAACCACAGAAATACAACACTTCAACGCCAAAACGGCATCAGCAAGAGTCAGATTCATGGCTGGGACTGTTTTGGAGGGGAATCACAGAGTAATGGGACACCGAAATACAATCAGAGTCACTGAATCTACATACTTTGGGTCTTTGCAGAAAAAGGTCTGTTATCTAGAAGCAAAATTTTTCATGCAGAAAGGGTTACTCAAAAGTTTCTTTTTTTTTTTTTCTTTTTTAATCAAAAGACAATGTTGATTGAAATAAGTCTTCTTAACAGAGCAGAACAAAATGCTGAGGGCTGGCAGAAAATGCTGTTTTCTGATGCCTTTGCATACTGTTCCTCACCTTTCCCCACAAGATCAATGTCATATAAGTGAAACTTGTTGAGTTTCCCTTTCTGCTCCTTGAGATACCTTGTATTTCTGCTAATTTTATATAAGCACTTCTAGATGATGACTTCAGTGTATCCTGTTTATCTTCAGTGAATTATCCTATTATTCAGGAGTGATAACAAAGGTCAGAACTCTAAGCAAATTTGTAAGAACCATAGCAAAGAATTATAATAATAAAAAATGATCCTCTAAATTATAAACACGGAACAACCCATTTAACACTAAACACAAAAAACCCCAACAACA
This sequence comes from Dromaius novaehollandiae, assembly GCF_036370855.1. Lineage (NCBI taxonomy): Eukaryota > Metazoa > Chordata > Aves > Casuariiformes > Dromaiidae > Dromaius > Dromaius novaehollandiae. The sequence goes on along the minus strand of NC_088103.1, from coordinate 6,987,148 downwards.
ACAAAAAAGAGAGATGAGTCATGCTCTGGAGGTGCCCAACTCTATCCTCTTGCCATCAAAGGAGTCTTCAGGATTAGCTTTGAGATCTAATTTTAAGATAGCTAAAGGTAGGATGAAATTATTCCCACCCCATTTGCAAGGCCATGGGCATCATGCTGTCCCTGCAAAATTTCTGTTCCCCATCACAGAGGATTTGGGGGCCAAGAAGACCAGACACAGAGGAGTGCTCAAAAGCTGCTGTTCCCAGAGTCAAATTTTCTAAAAGTCGATAGACAAATTCATAAAATGTACTGGTATTTCTTTCATCATTAATGCAGTGTGCCCTGTTGGGTTGGACATGCTCATCTGAGGCAGTAAATTAATTAGAACAGTTAATTGCAACCGTTCCTCGGCACAGTAGACAAAGATGTACTACAGTGGCCCACGACCCTGGAAGCAATACTTGCTACAGGGAAATTACTCAGGAATGATCCTGACAGCTTATATTTCCAGACATACCAAGTTTATGATTTTAGTCAGGGATATCTTGCTGAAATCTTCTTTTATATCTATAATTCAAAAGTAATTGCTTGGCCAAGGCTTTATCGAGAACATTATTTGATTGAAACATTGATTGCTTTAGACAACTAACGCGTTAAGGAACTCTGATTATTAAAGCAGATCTGCAGATTTTTGTCCTTGCACAATGATGACAGCTCTAAGCAAACCAGAACACTCATTGGTGCCAGTGCCTGAAAAGAGAAAATATGTATTTACTCTATTTTTTCTGAGCAAAAATGACCCCAAAATGGCTTGTATGTAACTACTGACACAAACTTTTTATACACTGGGATTTTTTCTTTCACGGGGATTTATATAGATAGAGGGAGAAGTGCCTAAGAACATAGCCCAGGCTTGTTCTATTATTTTAACAAACGTCAAATAAATGAAGATACATATGCTAAAGAAGAGTAAATCCATGATAACGAGAATCAGCAAACAGTTTTATTCTGCACATTTTTATATGCAACCTTTAGACAGCAATTGTCCAAATGGCTTTTATTTGCCATCTAAAGGGCTCCATTATAATCCCATAAAAGACCACACTACTGCTTCACTTGTAAATCAGCAAGGAGAGAAGCGTGGAAGTAGAGATAGCATGTCACTAATGCTCAGTTAAATTTGTAGATTAATCAGTTGTTATATAAACGCTTGCATAGCTAAGATTTGCAGTCTGTAAATATGTGGTGCCTTCTTCCCCTCATCTCTGTGGCCAGAATCTTTACCACAAGCCACAAAGGAAAGGAAAAGCTTCATATATATCTTATAATTTCATAGCACCAAAAAAGGAAGAAAAATGTTAACTACTGTGCAAGGTTGCAATTACTAAGACTTTCAAATCTTTCTGCTGTAATCTTAAACATGTTCATGAAATTTTTGCACTGAAAATAATAAAATCCTAAAGATCCAGCATCAGTCACTATCTTTCTCATGCAGTGGATAAGTAAATCCTCAGAAGGACTAAAGCTACATACAATTTTGTTGTATTTTTACTAATAGCAATTTCAAGTGGTTACTCTGTTGTCTTTATCCTTTATTTTCACTTTCTGGTCAAGTAAGTATTTTCCTATACAAAAGTGTCTAAACTGATGTGGTCATTCAAGGCTATATGGAATGAAATTGGTCACTGAAGTCCAAACAGAGTACGTGTATACTAATATACAGAAATACATGCGATATTTTCTAAATATATGGGTATATTGAGCTATGATGCATCTGTGATGGCTTTTTGCCAGATCCAAGAGGTTCACAGACCCTCGTGGCCATGGTTAGGAAGCAGATGACGTCCTGGGCCACGTTAAAGCCCAAGTTCAGGGGTGATATAAGAAGGGGCATGATGGGGTGTCCCATTAACACTGCTGCGAGAAGATGCCACGAACATCTACGTTGGTGCACACTTCGGGAGGGGGAAGCTGTGACTGGCAGTAAAAAGCATATGTTCATATTTCCTTCATTCCCTTTGGATAGCACTCACTCATTTTGCCTTAAAAAAATAATTCTCCCTTTATCTCTCCTCTTTGCACCTCAGTCAATCAACTCTACACTATTGTTTAGCCATCTTTGCTGTCGCTAGACAGGTTGCCAGCAGCTGCTTGATCACAGACCTGTCTTGGAGGTCCCTTTGCAACCAGATTGGGTTTGCAGAGGGTTGTTGGAGGTGGCTGCTCCCAATTCTGAAGAGGATCTCCTAATTCCACTCTCCCCTCATGCTGCTGTTTGCTATCCAGGTACATGCTCATCCCAAGCAAAAAGTCTAAATGAAAACATTTAATGCAATAAATTCTAAAGCAAGAAACCCCTTCGCTGGAGATAAAATAAATTATAGAATTATGCACGGCCCTACATTGCCCAACCTCATTCTAATTTATACCCTTAATGCATTAGGATATAAAATGTCAACATGTTTGTTTGATATTAATGCACTCAGAGCTCTTAGGGAATTTTGTCTCAAATTTGGGGGAAATGCCATTTATTGGAGACAAACAGCAGACCCCCATGACAGACGTGCAAGGAGATGCCCACTTCTTACCCTTGCACCTCACTAAACCAATTGTGCCCGCAAATCATTTCTGCTCGCCATAAATCGGACTGGGTTACTCTTCCCAATATGCACTAGGGAGGCTAAAGTGGGAATGGACAAATCTGGTGAGAAAAAACCTCATTTGCCATCTATGGACTTCGCTGTGGAGAAAAGCAAATTATAGCTAACAAATAAAGACATAAATGTGTCCTCACTTTTCACTGGAAGAGCACTTTTTGATCCCAAACGCTGTGTCAGTTGACTGAAGACCTCACTGTTAAAGTTATTTATCCACCAAGGGAAAAAAAAAAAAAGAAGTGTGGGATTTTGTGTCTTTAGACATTTATGTTTATGGGAAAGATTTCAACAGGAGCCTCTTCACAAAAAGGCAAGTTGGGAAATTTTTCTTGCTTGGTTGTAACAGAGCAAATTTAGGTCCTCTACCGTAATCGTCCTCTTTCAGCTACCTCTGACTGAACAGATACAGTACTTGAGGTTGTAGCTATTAAAAGAAAACAAAATGTTGCATGTTATGGAGCTTCTAACTAATATTAGGCTTTCAAGCAAAAGCAACTTAAATCAGATGAAGTATTGAATATGCACAGCTATTTCTCCATCATCTTAGAACTTCTACTATTTATTACATACAAAGCACAGATATTCATAAAACGTGACCGATAAAGAAGTCACACACTTCAAATGACAATTTCAGGAGAAATTTTCAGGAAAATATTGGAAGCAGCCTGCTCATGTAGAAGTAGACCTCATACAAAGAAAAAAAGAAAAGAAAAAACCCTACACACAAAAGCTTTTACCATTCGGAAAAAGGATGCAGTCGATGGAGCTGGATTCGATTGACCAATATGCACACAGCCTATTTGAGGTAAATGCAGTATTCCCATAATCCAGTAACACCAACACGTTGCAGATGGTTAAAACATGCTATTTCCTTTTCACGTTATATTCTAATAGTTACAGAATTAAAATAAAAATGTCGCATTTTGAAATCTGCTCTGAAAATATTCCACATCCATTAAAAAAACAAGTTTGGCTGCATTTTTTACTCTTTCATTATTTTTGTTTAAAAATTAATATGGCATGTAGATTAAAATGTAAAAAAGTTTCAAATTAAAAATCTATTGTTGTTAAAAGAAAAACAGCTTGAGGTCAAATGGAACATTTTGACCTTTGCCTAGTGATGTTTTTCTTTTTTTTTTTGTCGCCAAAACTACATGCAATTAAAAACTACATGCAATTAAAAACTACATATTCCCATACAACATCGTATTGTCAAAGTCTTGGCATAGTCTACTAAAAAAAAAAAGTCTAATGAGTATCAAATGTCACTAAGAGTTGATGTAAAAGCAGTGAAGTAGATGGTATTGAATTATTAAAAGCAATATGGGTTATTCTTCAAGCATTATGACTCAAGAATCAGCAGGGAGTTGTAACTTACTGTAACTGGAAATCTGAAATTGTTTTAAAAAACATTACCTAGCAAACTTAAATTTGACTTTTATATTGTTTATATTAAAATAAAACATTGTGGAAAAACAAACATGTGCCGAAAAACTGCTGGGACAAACTTTCAATGTTGACGAGCATCTGTCTACATTAGTCTGCAAAGCACCTTCTGGTTGCTATCAGGAATAATTAATAATAATAGCTAATAATTCACTTTGACCATGATCGGAAGAATTGAACTAATCTTGCAGTCACAAAACTTTCTCTTGTAGAGCGATCTCATTCGAGGGCAGCACGCACCACGTGGGCCTTCGCCAACGCTGCCTTTCAGCCAAAGATGCCTTCTCCTTCCCTTGTGGTTAGCTCCCAGGTGCGGTCGTAGAGACTACCCAGTTTCCACTCTGCTAAACTATGCTGGCCGAGGCTTTCAGGCTGTCCTCCTAAAACGAGTGTCACATCCCTTCCTCATCCATAGCTTCCCATGCCCCCAGCAGGCTCCTGGCGAGGTGGCATCTCAACCATGGCCAGTGGTGCTTCTCCTGCCGCCCCACCGGTTCTCATTGCTCGCTTTCGCAGCATAACCACATTAGTGCCTAACACTCATGCTATGATTGACTAATACACCCTCATCCTCCTCCTCTTTTTTCCCCGTTTCCAACCAATAATTCTCGGTATTAACCCTTGCATTTTGTCCAGACGAAGTTTCCCTTACTGCAGCTATGCAGAGATGGACTACATCCATTCCATGGACAACGTCTCCCACCCTTCTGCCTTCAGCACAGTCGCAATATTTATTTATGTTGATGTCAGCACTGAAAATCCTAAATGAACCTGGTCCTGAGGAGGACACGTGAAGAAGCCTACTGTCACCTTCCCTCCAGCGTGATGCTTCCCTGTGCTTCCCAACGTCCATCTCTCAGATTGGGAGTTTTACCACCTTCCTTCTAATGAAGGTGACCTTCTTGAAGGAAGCTGCATTCAACTCTATGTCTTGTAGCATTATCTTGTATTATTATTTCCAGTAAAATGGGGGGGGAAATAGTTTCACTGGTTTATCTATGCCAACCAGGGTCCTTGCAATAGGAAAAGTAGATAGAAAGTCAAGCCATGCTTTAGCCGTGTTCAAATCCCTTCATCAACACACAGACATCTGAAGAGCAAAAGAGCTAAAGAAAGTCTCATCCCACAGATATAAAGAGCCTTTGTTTGGTGATAGATTTCTAAGTGTCTGGACCTGCGTTATAAAATATCGCTATCTAACTAACATTCGGAATAGCACCAGGTTTTGAATATCTTCACCTTCAGTGAATGAAACAGAAAACAGAAACTGTTTCCGTGGTATTAATTAAAATGCATCTGTTCACCATCACAATCCATCGGTAAGTATTTGATCCATCTTTTTTTAGTTATTGTTTTGTCACACCACAAAGAAAATGTAGTATTTTCCATCTCCCCCCCTTCACAGTGAAGCATCACGTGAACTTAGTAAAACACCACCACCCTGGGGAAAGGTACTTCATTGAGAGTGAAGGGCTTTTTTTCAGTTTAGAAACAATTTAGAAACCCCAAGTCATGGAAAAAGGTTCCTTGGGGTACTGAACTCTGCAAAATACATTTCAGTTGCCAAAAATCACATCTACTTGATTAGTGGAGGAATGAAGTACATCTCAGAACAAATCTCTGGCCACGAAAAAGAAGAAAAAAAAGAAAAAAACTGTCCATCACACTTCTCCCTCTGCTGTATCCATACTCTCTATCTCCTTAAGCGGTCATAAATACAGACATGCTGACGTAGCATTTACTTTTTGACCTGAATTTATGAGCGCTGAAGTGCAGCACGCCAATGCTAGAAACAGGTAGAGCCTCCAACGACACACTTGCAGCTTGGATCCCCTGGTTGCTGCACGATAAAGAGGGCCTGAAAGAGCAGAATGAAATAATCTTGTGTAAAAGCTCCTCCTCAATGAAACCTGATCCCATGGTTCGTTGGAAGCTGCGTAAATCGGCTTTTTTCAGCCCCTGAAGTGCCCTGACGGCATGCAGGAACCCAGCAACGCTCAGATGACACTGCTCGCCAAGCCACCTGCAAGCTGATTACCGTGGACTAAGTAGTTTCCGGAGAAAAGAAGTAAACAAATATTTTCAGAAAAACCCAAATTTCCTTATCGAAAGGTTCCCAAGACACTTCTTTCTGCTACCCTTAGGAGAAATCTTTTGCAGGCCAGTCCCTTCAAAGCCACTGCCAAACTGTTCAGTACTGTCACACCTGGGCTCCAGCAAAGAACCAGAAAAGAGGAACAAATGTTTAATTTACATGTTTGTGGCAACTACATTCAGCATGAGAGACGCTACAAAACCAAATGTGCACGTTTGAACCGAATTACGAAAGGAGGGAAGAGCTAAGAGGTATTGCTTAGCTCAGCGTTGAGCCTGCTCCGATGGTTTCAGGAGCAGGTTGGGCTAGAGACCTCCCGAGGTTCCTTCCGACCTGGATTACCTGATAGTCCTGGGATCTTTTTTTTGTCCACATCAAGCCATCCAGACTGCCTCTTCCCTTGAACCGCGACAATTTGTTTTTTAATTAAACATAAGTCTACACAAAAGCCTTGTAAAACCACTGATTCTGGAGCAAAACCAGGCTCCTCTAAATCATGGGCATTTCCCCAGGGGGGCATGATCTCAAAGCACCAGACAGTTTGGTCAAGCAGAAATTTCCGTGCAATACATCCACTCACATGCCTTCACATGCCAAATTAAAATAGCAAGAAAGCACCAGGAAAAGGCCAGCACCAAAACCAGGTTTATTATGCACATCAGCGAGGGCTGACGGCACGGGCAGCGTGAAAAGAGCTAGACGCAAGATAAATCTGTAATCAAGCGGAGATAAACGCAACTAGCCGTTGAGGGCTGCATCCCTCATCTCATTTCTCCGACTGCCCGGAAAGCGGGAGGAGTACGTGCTGGGAACCGGCAAGCAGAAGTGCTCGGAATGTGTAACAAGAGCCCCCTTTCCACAAGCAACGAAGGGCTTGGAGGAATTATGAATATATATATTTATATAAACATATATAAATATATGCATATATACATATAAATTCCAATGGTGAGAAATACATGAGCCACACATTGCAAGAAAAAACAGCCCTGATTAACACATCCTTCACTGGGTATTGATACCAAATAGCTACAAATAGTTATTTAGTTCCAAAGTGTTACAAAAAAATAGGTTACAAATATTATTTGGCATTACTATTCACCAATGAGCACTGTCAATAATACAGCATTTCCCTGCTTAAGTTCCCTACTTGTAGAGCTAGTCTCTTAGCTATAAGGATACTTCAGTTCCCTCCTTCCCCCCTTCTTAAAACCTAACAAATTAGGAAGTACTGTGAGGCCAATATATCTTCATTTTAGCATCTTCCAAGCAAACTAAGTTGAGCAAGGAGGGTGCATCTTCTTTAGCATTTTGGATTTCTTTTGGAAATCAAAATAATTAATTAAATAAATAATAAACAGCACAAAGCTGTCACTGGGTCCGGGCAAATTCTCCAAAGCAGGACACTGCAACATCTCTAGCTCCTCTGCAAGTCACAGCTACTCTCCTATTTTAGCTACCCACCATTTTTCAGCGTAGCTATCTGTGATAGAACATAAATATTTTAATTTGGACTGATTCTCCTCATGAGAAAACATTCGCATAGATAGGGCAAAGTGGGAATTTTTCGTTCCAACAAGCAGGCCTCCAAAAAAGTAAGTGCTGAAAAAAAATGGCAAATTTTTGTTTATAAACAAAGCTAATGCAAAAAAAACCCCTCCATATCCTCCTTATTATTATCATATTTCCATCTATCCAGAAAATCCTATGATGTCTAGTAAAGGAAATTCAAATATTTTCCTAGCAAAAAATATTTTTAGGTCACAAACTAAACAAATATGCACTCTAGAAATGATACTTCCAGCTGTGTTTCTAGAGCCTTTGCACGCAAATGGCCCAGATGGCTATGAGTTGCTCAGTGCGAAATTTCCAGGTAAAATGTCCAAGTTTCCCCCTAAAATGCATAAAACTTCAATATGGACTTAAAGATGATAGCAAATTCCAAATGATCAGACAAAGAAACCAACCTTTGCACACCTTGATTTTGCACTTCTTGCGTGGTTAACGTTATGGCTCCATGAATTTATGCTACAACAACACCCCAGACAAGCAGAAATGTGACTTTCAGGTCTACTGCACCCCAGATTTTATCAGTACATCTTAATTGCAGAAGCACCTGTGCTAAATAACTCTGCATTTATTCAGAGTGACAACATGCAGAATTCCTCATTAGTTATCTCAGATGTGTTGGACCCTGCAGCTACCCTATGGGTGAAGATACAAGAAATGCAGGGAAACAGGGCTATGCTGTTCACCTTTATTTATTTAAGCTGTACATCTTGGAGACCGGAATTATAAATCCGTGCCATTCATTTCTGACTTTCAACATTTGGCTGTTAAAAATGATGTAAAAAGTCATAGGGGGAAAAGCGCGACTATCCTGCCTCTACCCTGAAAGATGTTCCTAATGGCTGGAACAGCTGTTAGCAGCACAAGGATGAGGCAGGAAAATAAGAAATACAGTAATGAGATGATTTGGTTATATAAATGTTATCAGCTGGTATCATCATGAAAGCACAGGGCATGGCCATTGAGTTTGCTGTTCGCAGAGCTGGATAAAAACCTGATTTTTAGGGAAAAAAAACTGCAATGAAAAGTTGTTTCCCCTGAACTCTCCCCACTCCCACCCCCACATAATTTTAGAAAGGTTCTTTAAAAATCTGGGAGCCAGCCATCAATCCTTTAAAAATCTGGGAGCCAGCCATCAATCCAGACAATATTTTCATGAAATATTTTACTGTCACAAAGCATATCAGTATTTGCATGGGGAGACCTGTGCCTAACGATTTCATTCTAGGCAGCTCCTATGGCTGGCTGGGGAGAGCAAACAATAGTAATAATAATAATAAAAAAAAAGCCTAAAATAATTTGTACCATGCAGTAAATCTCTGAAACAGACTCTGCAGCATAACTGCAAGGTAGCTAAAGATAACTTTACGGAGCCAAAAACCTCGGATACAAAATCTCCCAGGTTCCACATCTGCATCCACGTGCTGTTTCAATTGCCCATCTCCGTTCCAACCCAAATATTTTAATAAGCAGCAGCAATTTCTGAGTCTATAATACATCCGGCCGCAAATACACGGAGCTCTGTTATTTTCTTGTATAACTTACAGCAGAAAACGTGGTCTAAAAATGAGCCCTCGAGAGACAGCACATAGGATGAACTTGATTTCATTTGCTCACCTGCCTCCTCCTTGCTCCATGGAGCTTTAGAGCCAGGATTAATTATGGTAACGACAGGTCTGGGGCTTTGGAAATTTCGGTTCAGGATGAATTCCTGTTTGATTTTTGGACAATTTGAACATGCTCTCTGCCTCAGTTCTCAATCATTATTTTAATAATTAAAAAAAGACTAATTAGTGGGGAAATAAAATGGAAAAGGAGAAAAGATGGAGAAGATTGAGGCAATTAGGTTTAGGTAATAAGCACTAATCATCAGCTTTAATGAGCACAGCATTTTTAAATTGCACCTTCAATTAAGCATATTAACTTTAAAACAGTTAAATCCTGTCTCATTCCCTAACTTTTCATGCTTTTACATAGTAGGAGAAGATGAAAGAGCTTATTGGGACTATTCTCCCTTGGTTTGCTCCATGGCATCTATCACTATACTTTTTTTAAGGTATGACACACCTTGTGTTCCCTGAAAGCGTTGCAAATAATCATGCTTTTATTAAAAGATACTAATACGCTTCAGACCTATATTCTGGGCCAGGACTTAGTTTTTCTTTTGTTGGGATATGGAGCCCAGCACAGGCAAGTGCGGGGCAATCACAGACTGGGGCTCTCTGCAAATTAATAACATCATCAACAATAGTTAGGGGTTTTTTGTGTGTGTATGTGTGTTTGTTTTTTTTTTTAATTATTTGTTTTTTTACTACACACTGCCTGGCAGCCTACAGTTGGACCACTGCCGCGGAAAGAGTAATATCCTTTATTTCAATCTCTTTCTGCTAATTATGCCCCTTTATGCTGAAAGCACAATACTCTGTGTACATACACAGTAACCTGAAGAAGCAAAATCAGGTCCAAAATCTTCACTTAGATTACAGCTATAAGTGCTTTCTTTAAAATCAGAGCATAAAGATGAATATTTTTGCTGTGATTTCCAACATTAGACTTTGTACAACCTGGGCAATGAAGCCAACCAAGTCTAGGTGCCAAATCCTGCTACCAGCTTTCCTTTCTTTTGACAAGCAAGGAGTTAGGTAGAATTATTATTATTTTTTTTTATTTTGACAAGCAAGGAGTTAGGTAGAATTATTATTATTATTTTTTAATACTTGTTAGGCATTTTATTCATAACCCTACTGCATTTACAGACAACTTGCAGCAGTCAGATTGTCCTGGGTGTCGAAGACATGTACAACAGCACCTAGGATCTTCAACTCCTTTTTTCTTTTTTTAATTTAGCCATTTCAGGGCACAAACTCCTCCGTTCTCGTCCAAGAAGAAAATATGACATGAAGAAGTAGGAATGGCAAGGAATGGTACTGGGCTTTTCAGAGAAATATCCACCACTCCCACCCTGCTGAAGTGAAAAAATGCAGTGGAAAGTGGAAATATATATTTTTATATATATGTATATATAAAGTGTGTATGTATGTATATACACCTTAAAAAATTAAGTAGGGAATTCCACTCTAATCCAAATTTCTTCCTAGGATCTCCTGCAGAAAGCACGACCCTCAACACCACAACGTCAACCTGACACTCTGTATTAGCTTCACCATTTACAGCAGGAGTATTTATATATAAACACACATATAAATATGTATTTTTTAAAGTTGTCTCTTTTTTTTTTTTTTAGCCAAAGACTTCATAAAACAGCTCTTTCAGCAGGTTGAGCTCCGCCAATTTTATCGGTGCTTCGTTTCCAATTCCAGCTGTTTTCATACCCAAATCAGGCTGCTGCCAAAGCTGGCTGAAATTCCAGCGTAAAGCCAGGCAGTAGGGGAAAAAAAACACCCAGTCCCAAACAATCTCCCCGCATGATTTCTTTTCTATTTTCCAAACGAACCGTGATGAAAAGTGACAGCCTGTTAAGGCCCCGGCCCGACCCTCCCTCGCTGGACATGCTGCAGCAATCCCGCGGCCCCGCTTTGATTCGGCGTCCTGAAAACGAGAAATGGCAGGGAGAGGGGAAGCGGTGGAAAAGCGAGGCAGAAACCCAGGCGCGCCGATGCCGCGGTAGCGATGTCACGTTGGGGACCTCGGCGCAAGCAATTGAAAAAGATAATTTCCTCGGTCTTATTTATTTATTTGCCGCCCGCTTCTTCGGATGGCCCTGAAAAAGCCGGCAGAGACAACCCATACTGGCCCTTTCTCCGTAAGATTATTTTAGTATAGATTGCGAGCTAAGTAGGTGTTGGAAAATACTAATGTCCCAACCTTTTTGCATCTTCTTTAAATAGAGACAACCCATGCTAGCCTTTTTTCCATAGCCATGAGCTCATGAGCTATAACTAAAATAACTAATAATGCAAGTAGGTGTTAGAAAATACTAATATCCCAACATTTTTGCCCCTTCTTGAGCAGAGACCAGATCTCTCGGGCAGAAAACAACCGAGTAATAGCCACATGCTCAGGCAACTAAGAGGAGAAGTGGTTTACTGTCCTCAAGGCTCAAAAAGGGGCCAAAAGGGCCATTTTTCAATGCTTAATGTGGCGCGGCCGTTTCAGCCGTGCTCATTTCTGCCGGAGCAGATAAGTGCCAGCAGCACTAAATGCTGGAGCGTAATAACTGCTCGTTTCAGCAGCGTCTGCTCCATTGACCTCCAACCTTGTATCTCCACTCACACGCCAAAGCGTTGCCAGCCCTGGAGATATAAATTCAACTGAGTAACACTGAATACCTCTAAAAAGAAAGTCTTTTTTTTTTTTCCCCCCCCCTCAAGACAGGTGGTATTTTCAGATCGCAGAAAGTTTCCATGTTCCTAGTAATTGTTAAAAGCCATATTTGACATATAGAGATAAACATATTTGTTCCTATGTATTCCAGTGCGGTAGCTCAACCTGAATTTTTTTTGGCATGTTGAACACTGACACATATCTTTCTATTGCATATTTATACATGTAAGCGTTCAACACGCCAAAAAGATGCAGGTATCTACATGCATAGATAAAAAGCAAAACTCTCCGTTCCTGAAAATAAAAATGCCTACGGTTGTTATGGCAACTAAACTTTTTAACAACATTAAGAAAACGATAGCTCATCAAGAGCCGCATCTTGTCGTTATAGCAACACGAATATCCAGAGTAATTGCTTTTTAAAGATTTCTCTCTTTTCCTTCCAGTTTTTTTTTTTTTTTTTTTTTTTTAACACCGTAACATAATAATAAACTCTTATTAAAAGGGCTGAATATTTTGGCTGCTGCAAAATAAGGAAGGCTCATCAGGGATTTAATGAAACAATTATTTTTAGTTTTCATTTGTGGACTAGCTTGTTAGCTGAGCAGAGCGAGGAAAGCGGATGAGTGTTGTGCCAACTCCGAATTACTGCCGTGAGAGTCATCGCTAATCCTGACACCGGGCTTCCACAAAGTTTGATGCACGGAACAAAATTTTTGACGGAGAACAATTTGTTCCGAGACGTATTTTGCTTCCAAAATGCAGCCTCAATCCAGGGCCGTGTAATTTGCATAATTTCATTAATTTGCCTTCGGTGTTTAGGAACAGCAGGCTTTGCTGGATTTGGAGAATTAGCATAGGTAAATCAGCAATTTTCTTCCAAAGCCAGGTGTGATGCATCAAGGAACATGCTTTCGCTAGCTATTTTGATAGATCTCTTGAGCTTTAACTATTAATGACAATGGCACTTCTAAATACCAATTAAGCCTTAATATAGTGTATTCCATAAACATAATTAAATACCAGCAACAGAAAACTTTACGCCAACACATAGCAGTAGTGCGTTGTACAGGCTGAGAAACTACCACCATTATTTACGATAAAATTATGCCAGGGAATACATTTTGTTCAGTTTTATCTATGTAGAATATATAAAAATGGAGTCATTACAAGAAATTAGAAGTCTCCAAACCATTGGGATATTTAATCATTAAAAAATATTATAGTTCTGGAGAAGTCCTAGGTATTCTAATTAAAAAAACAGTGGGCACTACCCATTTTTGCTCTGTCACTGTATGCTCTTTCCGTCCATCCCCAATACCTGCTGGTCTTTAGGCCAGTTTTGTTCACATATGAGCAGAGGGGTGCATTTAAATTCTGCTCAAAAGCAATTTATTGTGCAGACTTAGAGGTGACTGGGTCGAAATAAGAGTGTCAGAAAGTAGCTGAGATGTTGTCAGAGACCAGTGACTCTGGAAATGCCCCAAATCTGAGAAAAATGCCAAGCGTGGTTTCTTAGACACCAAAACTACCACCTATGAGCACAAATCAATGGAAAACCAAGCTGCAGGTTTGCAAGAACTGCCTGTTCATGCTCATTTTTGCTCTGCTCAAAACAAAAGCCGCTATATTCCATGAGAGCACCATATAGACTTCGGATCCCTTAGTGAGAAACAAGAATACCTACGGATGGAAAAGCTGCAGAAATACAAATTTGCATGGTCAAGGCTAGTGTTTGCATCCTAAACGTGCAGCAAATGAGACTTGCAAGAGCTTTTCTTAGTAGGAAGAGAGCGTTGACCACACCCAACTTTGTTTTGGGCCACCTCCTGGACGATCCATGTATTCTCCGTTCCCAGGGAAGTGGCTGAAAGCAGAGGATATTCAAACACTTTAGGCACTAAAGAAAAAAAAATATTACGAAGTATTATTGTCCGGGAATGGAAAAATGAGGACCTCAGTGCAACAGACTGAGGAAATATTGCTGTAGGTCCTTAGGGCAATTATAACCCTACAGCAACGTCCAGCCTTGCTGGAGATCCTTCAAGTGTATGGGAAGACACATCGTTTCACGCCGAAGACGCCGCTTTGATGAAACGCTTATAGAAACAGAGCCCTAAACACTACGGGGAACCTGCTTGCTGTCATTTGCTACAGAGTTAAAAATCAGCTGTATAGCAGTTTAGAAAGATATGGTACACAGTCAGGGAGCTTTTATAAATCACTTTTTTTTACCTTATTACTTGAAGGAAGCCCAGGAAAAAGATATGCTGGAGTGCCGTACACACTAGGAGATCCTTGCAAACACACTCCTAACCCCTGTGGTAGATGTTCAATACACAAAGAACCTATTTATGAACAACCCTAAAGTTTTGACTCGATGTAGAAGTAAGTGGGTGAAATATTCTGGCCCAATTCCATAAAAATCACAGTTCACATATTAAAAAAAACCCACAATTCACATACTCTGTGCTCCTTTCACCATTTCCACACAATTTTCAGAGAAGCAGGGACAATGACAGGCTTTAGCATTTAGCAAGGACATGACCTTGTTCTAAAAAGTCACTATATTTTTTTTGTTCAAATAAAGATATATTGCATCTGAATACAGCCCACGCCACAGTTGGTACAGATGTACTCATACATTTCAGAAAGCAGACGCAGCCCTTGTCCAAAGGCAAAAATCGCTGCGTTATTGAACTTTCTTGTCCTGTAGTTGGCCTCCCCTTGACATGAAATCTCTGATTTTGTACGTCAGAGGAGAAAAAATACGACCGGGCCAGGTCTAATTTGCTGGCATTTCCAGAAAAATAAATGAGATCAGAAGCTGGCTGCCTGAGCCCCACCTTAGTCACTGTGGACTCGGCTTGGCTCCACGTTGAACCTTAAATTTTAATCATTATGGAAACTGCAAATCCAGCTTGCAAACCAAGGTGCTGCTTTTACAACAGGTAATACCTGCAAAGGTGACTAGCGTGTACCATGAAGAACGTCTGGAGCTCTCAACCTCCTTTTTCCCCAGGGAACGGCACAAAAAGCACATTTCCGGAGAAACAAAGAAAGAAAATGGCACGCCGTCCGATATTTCAGGCAAACACAAAATCGTCATCGCCTTGACGCTGCTCCGCGATATTTTTATTGCTGCTTTGAGTTATGATGACAATTTAATCCCCGCAACGTCAGAACGCCGGCCGTGATTATTTTGTGGTTTTCTGCAAGTCTCTGCAATGACTAATTGGCTCTTCAGCCATTCAAGGTTGAACAACAACGGTACAAACATTCAGGCAATTGCCTGTATTATTATACTCAATGGAACATGCAGTTATTTTTAATTACATGGAAAGAGCAAACACCGCTGATCATTAACAATCACGGCTTTCACAAACCATCTTTTGCAAGCTGCTGCTCTGTAGGAGAATAAACTGAAATGTTGATATAAAATAGTTATTAGTAACTTTCTTCTCATTTATTTGCATGATGCCGATTCCTCAGAAAGCTGCCTTGGTCTTCAGTGCGTTATTATAGATATTAAGCTGTCATAGGCATCATGCTTGGAGAAGAGTAAAATGAGCAACCACAAAAATAAACATTAAGTCACTCAAAATTGTAAGAAAATTCTAAATGCTTCTAGTAAAAGCCGTGAAGAGTTTGGTGGAAACTTAATAAGGAATGTGGATATTTAGCTTTAGAATTAAAAAAAGAAGTCACAAATAGCACTTGGATCCTACAGGCCACATCCTCTGTCTAAGCCACCAGTCTGGAGACGGTCTTTACTTAAAGAAGTTGACTTTCCTTCCCACTATTAAAGAAATGCTGGGAATATACTGCAAAGACAAACTGTAGCAAAAGGCCCTCTCTTTTCAGTATTTTTGAAAGGAAGGTTCTTCACACCTTGCGAAAAAACTACTGACTACAAACTATCCTCCAGAAATTTCTATAACATTTAATTATTCCCATAATCACTCTAAATTCTAAGAACATGAATCACGATTAGGAAATATGTTGTTGAAGATCTTGTTGCCCCCCCACTCAAGAAGACTGCATGCCCTTAACATAGAGCAAAACTTTGTGTGCCCTCCTGATACTAAGAGTTTATAACAGCCATAATTTTACCGATAATAAGGACTTTGAGGCCCAATGACCCAAAGGAAAGCCTAAGGAGCAATTCTCTGGCCTGCCATATTGTGGGAGGGACACAGATTGTCTTCTTCAGCCCAGAAAAAGCCCAACTGTTGAAATCTTACATTTTTAAGAATATTGAAGAATATTCATCCTGTGACTACTGTCACTGATGAAGCAGGAGAAGATACAAAAGATATAAGAAGACCTCTATGCAGATTTTGAACAGGTCCTGCAACAAAATTGTCTTTGGGGACAGCACAAAAAATTAAAATGTGGGCACAAGCTACGGTGGATAAGAAGTTTCACACAACATAAGTGCGATGAGACTACGCAAGTTGAGCCATATTTGACGACTGGATTACAAATAGCACTAACATTTATATGAAAACTCATAAACACAAAAGAGCACTAGAGCGGGATAACCATCAAGTTGATCATATATTTATAAATTCAGGACACAAGAGAAACAACCCAAGACAGCAGGACACTTAAGAGAACCACTTACGATGCCGATTGCCGTCACGTAAAGAAAGGACAAGAAGCAGACTTGCCGCAGTAAAGAGCAAAATGAAGCAAACAGGCTGCAGAGTCAAAAAAAGAGTATGTGAGCTATCCAAAGAAGAGTTTTGGGGCTCCAGAAGATGTTCAAAGCAAGCAGGCAACTAAGAAATATGGTAAGATGAAACCAAAGGAAATGATGGCAGACTGATGAGATGAGGCAAAAGCCACTTCTTGAGCATCTTCATAGAAGATCTGGAGCCAGGAGATGACCTAGTGCTGCAAAGGTATTTTACCAGTCTGAAAGCAAAGTGTTTGTGAACATGGCAAAAGAGAAAATGGAAACCTTTTAGGTACGAACTATAGAAAATATAGAAAGATGGAAGAACGCTTTTAGAGCCTTTTTGCGCTGAGACCAACATTTTTGAAATATCTAAAATCCTAATGAACTAAACACTGAGGCGTCCCAGGTGCAACGAGAACACTAAACAAAAATGTTGGCAATGCCCCTGCTGAATTCTTAGAAGCAAGAGCCAGTATGTTCAACAAAAGGCTCTGCAAATAAATTATGAAGCACTAGATGTTTGGAAAAAAAAACCCAAAACTCAAAGGTAATCACGTGTACGGCAGGGTGGCCAAGACGTACCTAAGGGGGAAAATTTGCTTTGAATTGACCCAAAACAGGATGGCTATTTGAGAAATGAAAAGACAAAACCAATTTGGGGCAAAAGCAAAACTTTTGTTGAGTCTATAATACGATGCTTCATTCTGAAATCTGAAGAAAACCGCAATGGCTTAGAAAATTCCTCTGGTGCTTAAGAAAAATATTCCACAGAGATTACGGAATAAAAACTTACTTTTAGTGCACATTCTTATTTTATTTCAGCCATACAGAAAAATGCGAAGTGCAAATTAGGTAGATCTATAGCTACAAAAGCCATTGTTTTAGACCTGGCCAAGCTCAAACATTTAATCTGCAGAAACTGAAAAAAAAAAGCATGTTTCCTTTCCCTTTCTTCTCCATTGCTTTTCTAATGCTAAAAGAGACCAGTTAATATTTTTACAGATTTGAAGACCCTTCCAAACATTCACACTCGCTGTGCACAGCCTTCCGCTATTCTACCTATAATGGAGGTGACCTCCAAAATTACACCATCTTGATACAGAAATGGATGTTAAAGCCAAATTTTACCCATCCTTTCCAAATGGAAGGCATCTCGCCCTCTGAGGAAGCCACGGAACAGCTCAAGGATTATTTAGGAAATAAGTTTCCTATAATTTTCCTATACTCCCAAATCCGCAGGGTGTTTTGTGAAAATGCATGCCTGCCCACTCAGCAGCTCTACGTTCATCCTCTGCTTACGCACACCATAAAATATACTCTCCCTTCATCACTTTTTTTTGGAACCAGAGAGCTAAATCATCATTGCTGCTCTTAAATCCAAGTTTCTTCTAAATCCAAGGGCACCCTTCATACTAAAGGCTAATATTTTAAACTACTACCAAGTATTTTTACTAGCTACAGAATAAGGTTTTCTTGTTATTTCATGAAAAATACTGCAAAACTGATGAAATAAATATAGACTTCTTGGGGAATTTTGCATAAGTAAGTGCAGAAAATATATATCTGAGTTACTGGGCAAAAAGCAAAACATTCATGCCAGTGGGTTAGCTTTAGATAAGACTTGTAGAATTTTATGCAGGCATCCAAAAACTATTTTTCCAGAATTTATTAGAATGGCAGTTTTTCTTCGGGGGAAGTGTATGCCAAGTTTTTCATATGCATGAAAGGATCAGCTATTTAACCATTACATGCATTAAGTATCAAGCGGTTATTGGGGCTTACTGCTGGCTTTGTTTTGCACGCTGAAGCTGAGCGCAACAGGGTATTTATATCATGACTTCTGAGTACAATTTTGGGATGGAGGTTAACTAACAGGGCACAGGGACCTCCAGTCTCAGGTTTTTAGGGCGCCAAGTCTCAGATCCTCTGATGTGGCACTTGTCGCTATTGCTACCAGTTTAGTGGCTTGTGTAAAGTAAGGCAGTTCCCTGATCCAAGTCCACAGAGGAGCGGGTTAGATTAATATCTGCACTCGTGCAATGCTTACTTTCCTCTTCTATTGATTTCCTCCAAGCGTGGACATGCAGCCCTTGTGGCATGTACATGGAGAGCCCTTAACTTTGATGTCAGCCACTCGCTCTGAATTCAAGTGCATCGACTTCAAGGGAAACCCGCTGCTCTCCCCGGCGCACGTGCAAATTGAGCCGGCTTTCCTTAACATTAAAGCGCGCTTGGCTCTTTCAAAGGACAAAAAGCAGCAGATGCAAGTGGCACAGAAGTTATGAAGCTTCCCTTGAAAACAGCTATTTGCAGCACCCCAAAAAAACCCACCAAGAACGAATTGGGATAACTAATAGCCAAACTGAAATGTAGCAATAACTGCGACAACCAAGGACTTTGATAGCAACAGCGTGTTTTCTTGCTCTAACTCATTGCAACTGGCTTATTCAAAGAAGCAATCCTTATTTTGCCACTGTTTCTGGAACAAAATATCATCATAAGGGTAAACAACCCATTTCTATCACCCTAAGCAGAGAAAAGGAGACAAGCAGAAGAGAGATCCTATTCACAGCAGGCTGTGGGCTATTGCACTAGCCCCGTCACTTAATTGGCCATCAATCAATCATCGCTCTCTCCAAAGCCGCTTTTTAATGAATACAAAACATCTCATTCACTCTTACAGGACTCCTGCAAACACAATGGCATTCTGTATCATTCTGAATGGAAATGATGGCCTCGTGCAAAAACCAAATAGTTACGAGATCCTCTCGGCAGCATCGTTTGTACGTTAAAGGCACCGTCATCTAGATGAGGTTGACTGCGCTCATGCATTAAGTCAACTCACTTGTCAGGTAGCCCAATCTCAATGTCATCCTGCAGTGACAAACGTTGCCTGGGGGTGATGTGTTTACTCTAGGAAAGTTTGCATTGAAACAGGAAAAACGCCAGATTGATTCACGTGCGGTGCTTGAATGAGGCATACAAACAGGGACGTTGCGTAAATGCGAAAAGCGATCAAAGCCCACTCATACGCAACAAATGCGTCATCCGCATCCTGAGGTTTGGCGTACGCATTTCAGGTGTCCCTTTCTAATATTGCAATTAATTAAGCTTTTGCCAAATGAAATAATAATGAAAGTGATTCCTGTAATTTCTTATAGCATGCCTTAAAGTTAGCTTGATATAAATGGTCGTTGTCTCTGTATTGAAATTCGCTCAATATAGAGAGTTGGGGTGGGGTTTTTTTTCCCCCTATTTCAAGCTATTTCTGTTCAACAAATAAAAATGTTATCATTCAGTGTACTTTTTTCCTATAAAATACCTACAAAATACCTCCATGTCTATCTGATTTATAGCCAGGAGGTGGATCTCTCTTTTCTAAATGTCCAAGCTCTGACATCATCCCACTGAGGCTACAACCCACGATCTCAAATTTCACGCTACCCCTACAGCAAAATGACTGTGATAGTCAACGGTATGAGAGGCCACCTCCATCCCAAAGGCTTATTCGAAGGGTCTTCCTTCGAGGAGCCCAGGTGCTCTCCCAGCCCTCTGGTGCTTTCATCTGTCACGTGAACATCACACCTCAAAGCACGGGGCTTAAGATGAGTGGACTCAGGAGAGGAAAACGTGCAGACATCTCCAAAGAGACTTCCTCTTTTCCCGGGAAACCTATACCAAGCCAAAACTGCAAAAATCGGACAAGAAGGGACTACTTCCATACAGCAAAGACTGAAGAGGAATAGGGTACTCTGAGGACTCAAACACATGGAGACTCTTTGATCAACCAAGTCAATGGACATAAATTAAAGTGCTGCTGTGAAGCTCTTACCCAGGAGTTAAGTTGCTTTAGGCAAACCCTTCCTCAGGATTAAGGCCACTTAGCTCCTGAAAGAAAGCTTCATCTCAGGACTTTTGTGGTGTTTGAACTTCGGGGGAGAGAAGAGCAAAGCCCAACAGCAGAGCAGGAGCCCTCAACCAGAGGGTGGGTGGGGGAAGATGGCTTGGCAGCAGCGAGGCCACGTGCAGAGGTGCAGAAAGATTCAAAACCTATGTTTTACCTCTTTCATACTCCACCGTTGCAAAAAATTCAGCAAGTCTGCTGCCTCTTACAGTTCACACTCAGAGCTTGTCCAGTCACAGCAGCATTTGAGGAGAGCTAACATTAGTTTTTTTATTAAAACATCAGGGCTGAAGAGGAAAAAAACCTGATTTATGGCAGGCCAGCATAAGCACGCTGCGGTATTTCCCGTGGCTTTCATCCCCGACTTGCACATGTCCGGGAGAAATTGCATTTTTGTTACTATTTGCTCCCCTTTTGTCAGAGTTGGTATTAAAGAAGAGCATGTTTTCCGTGACCCAAGTACAGGGCTCCTAAAGATGTAAACACTAGCTCCAGAGCCCGGATGAGGTCTGGCTGCAAGGAGCTGTTTCTGTTTACAAGTGCTGTCTTCGGAGCAGAGAGTGGGAGAAAGCAGCAGAAAGGACCCTGCTGTTCAGCTACCGGCCACTGCAGAGACACCTGGAAAACTTGTTCCTCAATCATTTCATTTTTGCCCTAAAAAGGACACCCCTTCCCACGGTTAAAAGCGTTCGCATCCTTCTCTTTCGTTTAATCCTTGCTTTCTTCTTCGAAAAATAAAAAAAATATTGACCTCAAATATAGCCCAGATCATGACACAGGATTTACGGCAGCCGGGCCCACGTCCGAAAAGCTGGGATGTTACAGCCTGATAATGAAGTTTTATATTCAAAAAAGAGAAGGTTAAAAGCTTGTGTGTGCTAAAAAGGGAAGGAAAAGAACAACAGAGAAAAAACGTGTCTAAGGGAGAAAAGACGGACAATATAAAATATACACCAATATTATCATAAGCATGCATGAACGTATGATTTCGGCATTTATCTCAAATTATTTTTATACCATGCTATTATTTAAGTTACAACTGTTACCACTAAATCAGGTAAAGATATTCTTTGTGTCATATAAATGCAGGTGTGCTGCACACAAAAGTTGAAAACGGAAAAGAAAAGATGAAACCTGGTAATGCACCCAGGCTGCTTCTTGTCATAAATCGCAAGCAGTCTTTCGTAGTTCAGAGTGAATATTGCTTCATTGTTCACCAATCTAAAATAATTCTTTAATTCTCGGTTGATACTGCTTGCATTCAGAAAGCATAAATAATTTATCAAGCAATCTTCTGAAATTAAAACCTTCCAAGACCTAATTAGACGTCTTTGCTACAGCCTCCCCGGAAAGCCAACGGTAAAACGCAGATGAGATGTTTCTACTCGTCTCCTCTCTAAACAACTAAACCGCCTTGCCTGATGCCAGAAACAGATGTAGGACTTTAAAAATATTAACAGTTAAGTGCATTTACAAGCTTTTTCCTGACTGTTATCAGCTCCAAGTAGCAAGTTAACCCGGACTGATCTCACAGCATCCTCCCTGTCCACAAGAGCATCATCAGCTCCCTATATATTTAAGGGCGAATAAAAGCTCTCCCACGCAGCCAGTTAGGACGATCTGTCTTTGGGAAAGAGATCTGACAAAGTGAACATCCAGCCTCCTTGGGATCTATGGATTTTAGGGGGTGGTTGGTTTTCTTCTTTTCTTTTTTTTTTTTTTAGGGTGCGTGTGTGTGTTTTTATGCTGGGCTAGTTTTCTGCTGGTGCACTGAGTTGGAGATGGAAGACCTCTGAGGGTTTAGGTCATACAGGCAGATTTTTGGCAACTTCCAGAATAGCATTTTTTCAGTGGCTACATACTTAAGAAATTGCTCAGCATCTTATTAGCAGGAACGATGCTGCTTTCTTCCTAGAAAAGGAGAAAACGGAACTTCTAGCAGAATATGGCAGCTAAAGTTCAAAGGTGGCACTTCTTCAAGCCAGGGCAGTTCTTTGCACGAGCAGCAATTTAACAAGGTATCGTGGTCAAATGCCAATGAGGCTCCTCAAATTTAAACATCTTCCTGCAATCCCTACTTGGGTGCAGTATTCACTCCTGAGCCTAACTGATTTCAGTATCTATTCCTTATCCCAAAATCCTTTTGTGAATTTACTATGCTCTGTTAAACAGAAATTATGCTTCATGCTAGGCTCAGTTGGAAAAAAAAGGCTTTTTTTTTTTTTTTAAACAGATACATACTTTCCAAAGAGTTCAACAATACCATCTGCCAAGTTTCTTTTTCCAGATGCAAAAGAATTTCTGCGTATCATTAAACTGTTCCCGCAAAGGTCTCAACAGTTGTTGCCATGTATTTGCTTATTCCATATTCCTCTTAATTTGAAATCGCTACAATCATCTGAAGCCATTCTTATCTTTGCAAACGAGCTAATTCTCTAAAATTAAGAATTTATAAGAAAATGCTGACAGATCTTTAAGTAGAGTGCTGGATAATACAATCAGACCACACTGCCTCTACCTGACACCTTCCCATTCCCATTCAACATGCCAGGAATTAATCGTCATGGCTGTTTCGTGTCCCTCTTTTCTGCTAAATATTAATACACACATCAAGAAGAGGTGAGATTTTTAAGATCAGGTTAGCCAGCAACAGATATTTAACAACTAACAGGTGCTTTAGATTTGCAGCAAAACAAAGCAGAATTGTTAGCTTGCAAAAGATCAAAATTAATAAATGCTCGTTTTCTATAAATAATCATGAATAGTTTGATACTGATGAAAATTTTGGATGCTTATCTGAAGATACGTGAGTATCTTCTGAAGATACGTGTGCCAACTTGTATTAGTACAAACTTTCTCAGGTGATGTCAGCTTCCTACTACCCTGAAGAAACAGGTCCAAGCAAGTATTCCAGCGTAGAGTAATGCCTTTATAAAGCATTACGTAAATAGCGATTGATATTCTTAATATATGACCAAAAAGATGCTTTGAGCATGCAATTACATAGGGCTAAATTCATCAGTATGGTTTTTGTAGCTGTGAAACAGCAGATATTTCTTCCCTGGGGTAGCTCATAGCCCTGAATAAGTCATCTGCTGACAAGGGACCCATCTTCAACATCCAAATACATGTGTCCTAGACAAATATGAAGGACAGCTCTTTCCTAGGGCACTGAAAGTTGTTCATCTGGTCCAAGTCGTTTCAGGATGAGCAAAAAACCATAGAAAGAAACATCCCACCAATTTGACATTTAGTGATTTCTTACAGAAAGGACAAGCAGCAGCTTTGTGCATGGATAAGGGCTGCATAGGAGGGCGAGGAGCACTGCCGGGCTCCCTCTCTTCCTGACGGCACATGCAGAAGAGCATCCAAGCCAATTCCTCCTCTGCCCTCTTCTCAGCCCGAGGTACATCCCAACCCCCGGATACATCCCAATCATTTCACACTTGCTTTCCGCAACTGTTTGAGGACCTGCGTCCTGAGAAAAGCCAGAACCCGCCTGGTCTCCACGACCACAAGCATAAATCAGAGCAGCCTCTCGCAGAGCCGCGCCGCTGGAATCTCTAACCCGTTTAGGTAATATTCTGGCCCCGCCGTGCTGTGGGAATGGAGCAAAGTAGGAACTAAAGATCCAAATTTAGGCGCTGAGAGAAAGCAGAAGGCAAACGTTTGCATGAGCTCTCTCTTCTCGTGCCTCATAATTCCTGGGGATAGACCAAAACACAGACTTGCTGGTGCCAACATCTTCTCTAAGTAGATTAGCTTACCGCAGCGTCAGGGCGCGAGATATTTCCTGATGAACTGCACGTAATGCTGGGATATACCGACAGTAAAAACTCATATACAAGTTTCCAGTAAAATGAAGGGCTCTTAAGCAGATATGGTATTTTAGAAATAGGCTTGTTAAAGCTGATGGGCTGAAATTTTCAGCTAGATGTTTTTGCAAGGAGGCCCTGTCTGAGGCTAGATAAAGACAAATACGGCCAGCGTTTGCTGGCATCCTGGCATCTTAGACATTTCCATTTTGCAGGAAGATTTATGAGCTCTTCCACTACTACTAGGTCTACAAACATCCAGGCCTGATTAGCAGCAATAAATAAGCCCAGCAGCTGATTTTTAAAAGCTTCGCCGTGGTGGGCCCTCCGTGGTTGATAGCTTGTCTGAGCACCTCCACTTCTCCAGAGCAGAAGACCTCACGCAATTAATTTTGCCATCAGAAGGGTAAAAGACCCGACTAAGCCAACAGACATGTTGACACTGTGAAGAAAGGAATTGGTAATGCCAGCTCTTAAGGATATGTGAATTTTTGTTGATATAATTAGGACTCCGTTGGAGAAACCAGAGACACATTTCACGTGAACGACGCTGGCAAAGAACGGCCATGCCAACGCGGTTTTCTCTAGCAATACCAAACCAGCTACTTAGCTCATAGAGGAAACAACGGCTTTTAGGTTTATAGAAAATGTGTGGGTTAAAAAATTGCTGCTCTGGACACATATTTATAAATATAATTTTTTAACCAAAATCCTAGTACATACAGATTTTGGAAACTGCTAAGAAAGGTTAAGTTGACACTAGCTACCCACTTTTTGATAACGGGAACCAAATCTGTGAGGTGTCTAACTTCAAGGAATCACCCACGGCCAGCTACAATGCCGAAAGTAAATCATTTAGTAAGATTTATCGTGTAAGAAGTGGATGTAAACCTCGTTCTCAGCAGAAGTCAGCAGGGAGAGAACTTCACCTGATATTGAGTATAATAGCAAGGTGGTCAATTCATATCTTCTGGCAGCATTTTTCTCCTCCTTTTTCCTCTTCAGTAGCTGGGAGCTGCTGAGACATCCTTGTTTGATTTTAAAATCTAGTCAATAAATGCCAATGACAAAAATCAAAATATCTTGGCATATAAAATCTTGACAACATCTATGCCTAAAAATGACCATTGATAAACCAATTCTGGCGTTTCTGAAATGCCTCAGCTCGGATCCGTGAAATCCTCTGAAGTGCTGGCACCAGGTAGCATCAGGTCTTTTTAATTTTTGAACCTCTATTTTACAACAGCTGTTGCTGTTGAGGAAGACTCGCACATAGGACCGTAATCATATGTTCTCTCCAGGCCAGCCCCAGAATATATTAATATGAAACATTTGGACTGTACAGGTCAGAATTTGGACAAAAAAAGGGTACACTGAGAGGCAAGAAAATGCTCAATAATGTATAAAAGACCAGGCAGAACAGAAAATGTCTTCTCATAACTGTACATGTTAATGTTACAGGCTCAAAGAGAACCCTGACTTGCAAGTCTTGCTTCAGCGGAAAACATTCATCTTTGACTGTATTACGTTCACATAAAACTGATGCCACTGCAATAACGATGACCAGGAACCTAGGATCTGTTTTAATGATTAAATATCTGCTCTCATTAACTTTCCTTATGAATAATCTATGTGGTCTTCTAAAAGGCCTGATGCTTTTTAAATAGTTACAGGTGAACTCCTGGCCCCACTGAAGTCAATAAGAAAGTTTCCATTGACTTCAAGAAGTCGCATTTCATACAAAAACCTTTCCATATTACACTGGTAAAATTTCTTTGGGTGGAAAAGGCCAGCATTAAATTAATTGATGAAAACATTAGAGATGCTGATGGAGAAGCCTACAGAATGCTTCAATCAGTTCCTTCCACTATGTTAAATTACGGTAGTGTAAATGGAAATCTATAGGCAACGTTATTTCACATGGAAGCAAAACTCCCGCAGACAGGGAAGTTCATCACAACCTTAAATGAGCAAAGCATTAGATGTGGAAAAAAGAAAAAAAAGAGTATGTATTTCTCTGTAAGTGATAGCTTTTCTTTTGCTTACAATACAGCAGCAGGTGGGATATCTCAATTTTCTTCTGATAGGCTTTAAAATGTAGGATGCTGGTGAAATCAGCACTACATGCAAATGGAAGCCTTTCACTCTTTTACTTTTGAGCATGTATTACTGAAATGTGTTTCTAAAAGCACAGAACTGCCTGCAAATATTAATGACAAAATGAACCCGACACAAAGCATCACTCATTATGCTCTACTGATGGCCTTGAAAAAGATACCTTTAGATCATGGGAGGAAGGTAAGGGGAGGATTTTCCTGTTGCTCCCTATAGGGGATGGTAAAGCTATTCCTACCTTTTCTAAATCAATCCTATATTGATTCTATTCTATTCTATCTATTCTATATAGATATATCGATACCTATACCAATATGTTAGAGTCACTGATCAAAGCTGCCTGAAGTATTGCACCTGGTTATGATAAACAAACCTACTTAAGGCTCTTACTCATAAAAAGGTTGTATTCTGCCTTAACTCTGTTATTTCGCTTTTGGTTTGTTTTTCCCCCCCCCCCCCCTCTTATCATGAAGAGTAAATTGCTACTTCCATTTAGCGGGAAGTACAAATCACGTTGTCATTACAACAGAATATATAGCGCAGTGCTAAAGATGGGTGACAGCTACAAATTTTTACGCTACAACAAAGCATCAAGCCACTTACAGCAGATTCACTTGGAATTGAAAACCAGGCAACACAAAATCTCACTCCTTCTCTCTTTGTATTTTTAACAACGATTTCTCACCTACACTGTTTGCTCTTCAAGGTAATTATGCGGCCAAGTGGGATCAATCTCTGTATAAATTCACTCAATAAAAAAGCTTATTATACTATGGTTTTAAGGAGTTGAAACGCTCACAGTATTTTCTTTGGGTAATCAAGGTGGAAGCTCGCACTGGAGAATTGTCTTTGCCCTGGGCCACGAAACACCAGCCACAGTGCTTCAAATACCCATCGCTCTTGAGTTGTTGGCACACATCAGCTAGGCTTTGCCAGCCTACCAAAATCATAACCAGCAAATGGGCCAATTTAACTAAATACTAGGCTCTTGCATGGTTTGCATTACTGGGCTTCAAAGCCCTGCTCAATGCTTACCAGCAACATTTGCTGCTTTTACAAAAGTGTCAGATGGGGTTTTATAGACAGAGCACAGAGGAAATAGGAAAAGGAAGCTATTTATTTGGTATTAAACTGGAAATTTGTGACACAACAGGGTATTGCACCCACACGTTGCAAGTTTGGGTTTACTGCCCAATCCACTAGACAGTCCGCTCTTGAAAAAAGAACGTTTCTAAGAAGTTCTTGAGCCTTTAACTGTGCCTCTGAGCATCAAAACTAACAAACTGGACATCAAACTTTCTCCATCCACCTTTCAGAAGAATAAGCATGATCCTTCATGTTCATAATTACATATATGAGTGATTTAAGATGCATCCCCAGTCTATAACTTTTCTCTTCTGTATAAAATCACAAGAAAAGAGTTTCCAGTAACACAGTTATACCCTTAATCACAGACTTTGATGGCGGAATCACAAGATTATAACTTTATTGTGGAATACAGTGCTAGTATCTGAGAGATAAGCGCCTTCACTGAGATATCTAGTGTAAGTGGGAAAAAAAGATACAGAACGCAACCGGAAAATTCGCAAGCTTTGTGTATGCACTCTCTCTTACTTCAATGTTTGCTCAAGCAAGAAAGAGCTGTGATAGCATAATTATTAATACGCACAGTACCCACTTTTCTCACGTGTAATCCCCTTTCTCATCCTCATGAGCCATTAATGCATGGCCACACGCATTTCAAGGAAGACATCATCGCAAACAAGATGAAGACAGATACTTCAAAAATAATCCTAATAGATTATGTGGCTCCAATTTAGAAAAAAAACCACTTAGTAGATTCTAAAAAAGCCCAAACTTTGACGATACGCTTTGCTCCGTTTATGGAAAGACTGAAACAAATTGCTATCTGGTATTGCCTGGTGGGCATGCAAAAATGCAACTCTACATCAACACAAAAAACAACAAGGCTTTTGAAATGCAGCTCGCGGCCTGGCCGGACCGAGGGTGGATTAATTCACTTTATACAAAGATGAGGATATTTCCTTCCTAAGTATTTTGAGGGTGGCTGGAATGAAGACACCAAGAGAATATACAAACAGACTGAAGTCTGTTTTCACCTGTATTAAAATTGCGGTGATCCTCCCATGCCACGTCACCGGCCTCAGTTTTTGAAGATTTTAGCCTATATGAATCTCCAAAGTTAATGAAAAATTCATTTGCTATTCCATATTTACACAGCCTAGAAATTAATGCTTTTGAACCTTTTGGCATGCTCAGACTTTATCACCAGGACTCGGTATTTCCAAAAAGGAAGCTTTGTCTCTGAGATATTCCCTTACCTCTCTTTCCCCCAAAACCTGCCCAAAAGACAGTGGTAAACTTCGAAAACCAGTGACACACACTTGCGCGGGCTTAAAAATTCAGTATCTAAGAATTAAGGCAATTTCTGAGCTGCAAAGAGCAGGAAGGTAGAGGGGGTGGATCAAAAGTGGCTACTATGTAAAAAGAGGCAAAAATACTTCATTTCTTTGCTCTCAGGAAATATAACACCCCCTGCAAATGTATTTTTTGCTGCTGGTGATAACGCAGTATGTCCGTCACTATGCATTAAAAAGGCCGTCCGAGGGACCGACTGCTGATGAAGCCAATTCGATTACCATACGATGGCAATTTCTGCTTCGATTCCGGCCTGATTTTTTTTAATGAAACCTGAGTAATTGCACAAAATCTACATTAAGCAGCAGAGCCCTGCAAAGTCAAGGAAAAATGTCAATGCACCCTGCGTGCCTTGGCGAATACGCAACACGGCACTATACTTCATTATGTGGCTGCATATCACTCTTTCTCTCAGGTGTCCTGCCTTATTCCAGAGGCCTGAAGAAAACCAGAATGTAAAATAATTTAATTAAACAATATGTCAAAATGGGGATGGCCAAAGGCACGAGAAGCTGATGTTCTCTAACTCTGGAGCTCTCTGTTTTGCAATTCCAATAGCGTTTTTGCAACAAAACTTTGTGCATGCAACGCAGAAATTTTGTTAACAGCTTGATATCGTGGATATTAAGTATTCACCTTAACACAACTGCTAGGTGATGAGTACGTGCCTGCACCTCAGTCTGCAAAGCAGAGCAGGCAGGCAAAGCCGGGAAGACGTTATACAGGCATCAACACGAAGCAGCATTGGCAGGATCCGGAAAGCAGGAGACTGTGCTTTTGGTATTCATTTTTGTTTTTTAAAGGAATTGCAGTTGCTCTCTGCATTTAAAAGAGTCTTTCTGCCCTTAGGGCATGGCATGCACTTAAAAGACTTACCAGCAACTCAAAACTTGGCAAGTTTCTCCGTGGCCATTCTCACACCGTGCCTGCACCCGGGTGAAAATTATTTTTGAGACAGAAAAAAATAAAGGGTACTAAACGAAGGAGAAAAGTGGAAGGGTTTCTTCCACAGACCATGAAGAAAATAGTACTGAGACAAGGAAAAGTAGCATCTCACAACCTATTATTTTCCTCTATCGGTTATTAGAGTAAGCTGCAGTTAGCAGCAGCTTTTTTTGGAAAACAAGAGAAAGGCTGGACTTAAGAAGACCGAAAGTAAGTTTAATACTATCAGCGCAAGCCCACGTTTTACTAACATTAGGAAGGGTGATAATTAATGCTGCCAAAATACCGTACAAACGTTACCAAATCAATTCGCCGTTATCAAAACCGAGCAACACGCACAAAGGAGGGGGTTTGCCAAAGGCAACGCTGAGCGCGCTGCAGAAAGCCAGCGAAAGAGCTTAGGAATCATATATTCAGTCTAAAATATCATTTTTGTTCCTTTTACTGCTAAAGCATCCACAACCAGAAAAGCTTTGGAGGTGTCAAAACCAGCTTTTTGCAACGCAAAGGGAGTAGTGATTTTAGTTTATGGTCTATGGTCAAGAAAAGCCCAATAACAATATTGAGAAGGCTGCAAAGCCTAAAGATCGATCAAAACCCGGTATTCGATTCAGGTGCTGCCCATCAGGATGGAAAAAATTGGCAGCAATCGGAAGCGATTTGGGGAAACACCGGTCCAAGCAATGCGAATGCTCTTTATGACACTTTGCCTCCTATTTATCACTTCAATGTCCGACAAGGAGAGAGACGGAGAAAAAGCCCAGGGTACTATTTTTGGGTAAGCAAGCAAATACAAAACGCCGTAACTGCAAATTTTACAGGAAAGTTGTGCTAGAAAAGCCTGCAGAAACAAAAGCTTGTGACTGAGAATAAAATTTGGCATGTTGTGTTGCACGGCACGCGTGCGCGGCAGCAACACGCTGGGTGATGCCATTCCCACATCTCGGATACCTCATATGTTGCCTTTGGAAATTGCTCCTCTTGGGAAGACTGAGATAATCAAAGCTCTTCAGGGGTTTTGACATGTCTAAACATGTGCTAAGGCCTCACTGCAGGACTCCCTCGATGAAGCTAAGGCCACCAAACGTGATGCTCTTACAATGACCAGAGCTTCCCAAAGCAGCAGCTCTTAACACCCGCTTGACCTGCTAATGCAAAGATGGCAAAACGTGCATTTTCCGTCAGCAGAATAACCTATAAAAACCGAGGCCCACACCGATTTCAGGTGCAAAATGGGGTTTTACACCTGAAAACGTGAACCAGTTGCCGCCACTGGGCAATGTCCAGGTCTTGCAAGGTCGGTGTGTTTTGCTCCACGTTGCTTCGAAGTCAGCTACAGTCCCATGTGTGCCTTTCCAACAGCAGTCTGCTTCGCAAAGGGATAACCCTTACTACGTGTAATTCTGCGATTCGGGAGATGTGCTAAGGGAAAGCAAAGGGTTCAAAATATTGCACTAAAATCCCGTAAGAACAGGGATGGAGGGTTTCCCATGGAAATCCAGACCTTGCTATTCCCAACAGATATTTATTCAATAACAGACACTACTAGGCAACCCAGGCAGTTTGTTCTAGTATTTCATTATCCTTAAGTCTAGAAAGTTTTTCCCAATGCCCAGCTTGAATCTTCCTTCCTCTAATTTAAGCCATTTATTTTGTTTTGTCCACCACAAACTTGGAAGTAGGATCATTCCTTCCCCGTTATAAAGCACTTTGTACAGGAGGAGTCCTTTCACGGGCTCTGCGGCCAATTTTATGAAAAATGAACAGCACCGACAGACAGTAACGCAGAAGCTGATTAATATGGATTTTTGTTTGTTTGTTTGTTTTAGGATAATGCCCTTTCTATTGCAGGCAATTTATTTTGTGTAGCAGACTTATCTTGCAAACAAATACAGTGTCGGTGTGCTGTTCCAAACAGCAAAATCAAAGGAACATTAATTTCTAATTGGCAATAGGCAGTGTGCTTTTTATCAATACTTTTATTAGGCCTGGGAAATGAAAATGCTGATTGCATTTTCGTAAATAAATCATCATTTGCTTTTTTTACCCCCCCCCCCCCACCTTTGCTCCAGACTCAGAAGGTGAGCTTCAAGGAATTAACTACCTCTTAGAGTTCACAGATTTGTTTGGGTAAAATAAAGCCAATGACACTTATCTCTCTTCAAAAGTGCTTTGAAGTCCTCATATTCCAAAGAGCAATCCCCGTGTTTCCACTGCATCTCACTACAACGTAACTCCCAACAATAGCTTATTATTAAAATATTATTCATAACGAATAACAAAGTTATCTAAGATACTCTTGCAGTTAAGATCTTTAGAAATCACCACCAGAAAAAAATGGCTTCTCAGCATTTTCAGCAGCCAAATATTCAACCGAACAAAAGAATATTAAGCAAATATGTACATCCCACGACAAATTTATTGGATAATTTCTAGGCACTTTGGAATTTCTGCCCTTTGTTAAGGAAACCTCAGCAGGGGATGACACCAAATCAAATTCATGGCACTTTCTTCTAGGCTTCCTCCATCCATTGTCAAATGGTCCTTTCACTCCAATGGGTTTTCTAGATTTGCCCCGATTCTACCGCGTGCAAAATCTGTTATTTCCTAATAGACCATGTAACTGCTGCTGCCTCTCCTGCCAGTCTCCCAAGCACGGGTCCATCTGGAGCTACTCCCCACCTTCTCCTCCTTCGAGGCAGTTCTGCCCCAAAACGAAGTGCTAGGACTGCATTAGCTGGCTCTTCATTTTCTTACCTACCTTTAGCAAGACGGTAATCAATGCTTAGTCACTCAGCACTCAAGTTTTTTGGAAATGTTTAGAGACAGGACACTTTTTTTCCAAAAGGAAACTATAACTAGCTAAAATTGGACAGATGAAGCATCAGCCGTTGGGGAATTCATGTAGGGACGCGTGAGAACGGTGCAGTAATGCCATCACTCAAACTCATCCCACTTAAGGATTTAGACTTAAGTCCCCCACACCTAAAACGAGCACCCTAATCATGGGAAAATCAGGCTACACCGGGAAGCGGGTCCCACGGTACCTTCTGCCGCAGCAGGATCATGCGGCACCGGGATTTTAGGGGGGATCCCGCACCCCAAACCAGATGCAAGCCAGATCAGTGGCCAATCTCACCCGAGTTGCACTGCTTTTGCTAGCCAAGTATTTTCCCAGCGGGCCAGGCAGGCAGAAGAGGCAGAAAACAAGGAGCTAGGCTGCTAAAAAGAGAAAACGGCGAAGAAAGGAGAGAGAAACTAAACCAGAGTCGAGATGTCCACACCCAAACTGCAGGATCCAGCTGGTGCTTTCTGAAACAGCTTCAAGGTGCTGCTCCTGCCGGCTGGCTCTGCCCCACCAGGTCTTCCCCCAAAATTTCCCTGCGATACCTTTGCACAGACAGCTCACTCTGTAGAAGCAAAGACCCTTTCATTCATACAGCATACGTGCTGAAAATCCTACCTATGAAGGGAGAGAGCTAAATCCATCATGCAGAGAATTAGATTGCTAACCTGGCACACTTCCATTTAACATACTCTCTGTTTTTTCTTAAGGCATCGCTCCTGCAGTTTGCATTTAAATAGAGTTCCTGTGTTCTACTAAATATATATATATACACACACCTGTTTTCACAAAACTTGAAGGAATTTAATGCTGTGCAGATCCATCTCTCGCTCCATCTTTCTGCTGCCGTTGTCCGAGCGTTTTCCAAAAAGACGACGGGCAGATAGAGAGAGTTGCTGTGATTTCCAGCTAAGCAATGGGGATGCCCGCTGCAGACAAATAACTGGAAACAGAAACGCCTCCATTTTTGCGTCCTTCTCCTCTTTTTAGCTATTGACAAGTCAGTTGTGTGTCTTATAGACAAGTCAGCCGTATCATCAGTCATTAAGGGCCCAAGGCCCTCCTTATTACTCAGACAACGCTACATTTGAAGAGGTGGAGAGTTTGGCCTCTGTTAATCAGTAACGAAGAGGGACCCTGCATACATCTGTTGCTGCTTAAAATCAAAGAACCCCCCACAAAAATGAAAAAAGAGCATTTTCCTTCAAGAACTCTTCCTAGCACACTCCAAAATAACCCACTAATATTTCTGCTGGGAGGGGGTATGTGTGTAAGCAGCAGCGGCTCTCCTAGACGTACTGCCTTTCTACACCTAGGATTACTTCTCAAATACCATTTTCAGTTGACGTTACAGGTAGTAAAATGGGTCCAGAATACATGGGAAAAAGCTAGGTTTTTTTCCATCTACACATTCCTAAATGAAACACTTCGTAGGGTTTATGCTGCCAGGCACATCGCTTCAGTCAAGAGAATTAACGCAGAAATTAAATTACTGTTTAGCTGCGCTACATGTCACGTAATTTATATAGCCCATTATCTCGTGCTCCTTATAAAGCCACACAAATAACGAATCAGGCAATATCCTATATATTAACTGAGATTATTTCCAAAGGATTTTAAATGTCAGAGTTCAGCGCATGAAATGACAGACTCAGAAGGGAGAGCACACCCAGCTGCCTGCAAAATAATCATTTTTGGTAGCAGATTAAGAAAATGTGCCTTTAATGGAAAAGAAAAGATCACATAATAAAGTTTTAGGGACTTCATTTTAACTTTTACTGTTCTTTGGGTTTATTTATAACTTTATAAACCGTGGATATACTTCCCACTGTTCTTTCCAGAAAACCAATAACAACAGAAAAGCCAGGCAGAGTAGCAATAGAGCAGTGAAGAGGAGACAAATTACTGAAATTAATCACAAAAGCAGCAATCCGGCATTGCAATGCAACGGCACAGACCAGCAGCTGTAATTCAACAATCTTAATAAGATGCAAAAAGACTGGAAAATGAAGCTGCACAACATTTAAGCAGTAAATGTTTAAACTTCCCCAGCATCTTGCCCTGCCAGGGTGGCTATGGGAGGTTTATCTGACCACTTCTTGCAGAGCCTTTGGTTCCTCCTGGGGAAAAGTGAGCGCACAGCAAACCTTTATTCTGGTGCCTCTAGACCTCGTGTCCAGCTGGTCTACGTAATGCCGGCGAGGCATTTTGATTTTTCTCTTGCACGTAAAATTCGGCAAGGCAATCCAGGTATTCAAAGGCTCACGAGAGCCAAACTGACCTCAGAAAAGCCAAAACTCCTGAAAACAACGTGGGAGCACAGGAGACAGTCGCGGGGTATCTCAGAGATGGAGACGAAGACAGATACTTGACAGAGCGAGGGGAAACGCTGAAAAGGCATCTCAAACACAGAAATGAAGGAGGGTCAGGCAAAAGCAATGGAGGTTAAACATGATGGGATGAGCTTTCAAAAGTAACAAAAGCAACGAGTAATCATCATAAGCTCATCGCCTGAAAGAGGACAATAAGTGTTAAAAGAAAATCTTCTAAGAGGAGGGCTAATTAAATACATCCTTGAGAAATCTGCAGTGAGAGTACACAGAAAATGTGCAACAGGGAAATCTCCGCCCTGGCAGAAAGACAGTCTGTTGCAGGTCCTAAAACTGATGTTTTTTTCCAGTTTTTAGCATCCTTAACTGCAATCCACTCAACTAGGGCCTCATAAAAGAGCATAGCCATCCCCATGTCCTCATCACGGAAGGACCTACAAGCAAAGACTTGAGAAGGACGCACTGTCGCAAGGCTCGACTCACCTTACCATTAACCTTTTTAACTGTTTGGTAACAATCATTAGAAAGGCAGTCAGTCAAGGAGACAACTAGATTCAACCTCTACGACCTGCAAACAACCTTTGTGACTGGAAGTCTTGATCGTCAGCTAGAAAACAATAATAAAATACGTTTCTGGCAAGCAGAGTAGAGACTGGCATATATTGACCTGTCCTTATTAGGTTTCGCATATTTTTTCCTGTATTAAGATGTAATTAGTGATTTTAATAAGTAACAGGATGAAGAAGGAACCGTAGTAGCATAGTCAGCCCCTCAACTCAGATCTGTAACTGCATGACCTTGTAAGGTCTCATAAGTCATGATGGAACAGGCCAAATCAGCATGTTAGTCTGAGACCGAAATCTGAGAAATGATGCTGCTGAAGGTATCATCTGCTCCAGCTGTAATTACCCGCTACACGCTTCAAGCGTGATGGGAAATGACCCGTGATCATTAGGCGATGCTTTCCAGGAGGGAGGGAGAACCTACACCATGATCCATTGGGGTTATTTTATAGCAAAATTTCAGTTGGAGACAAGAGCAGCTGTCAGTTAGCAAATCACAGGCTTAGATTTACTGGATATCATCTTTTCCGGAGAATGAATGATACATATGAAAGTCTCCATTAAAGAGGTTCTTCATATCTGCCAAGACTTCTGAAGAAAAGCAGTAGTTTTTCTAGAAAAGCGCAGGTAATGTGTTTAAGCTCTGAAGTTGTAGCATCCCTCAGGCAATGGAGGAGGGGACAATTTTGTTACGTTTGTGCAACACGCAGATGACAATTTACATGCATATATAAAACACAAGGTTCCAAGTATTGTCAGGTGTCCTGCTGAGATACAGGAGAAAGAGTATTTTACTTCAAACCGACTTCACAGTTTGCTCATGGGCACTGGGCAAATATTTTAATTAAACATGGGAGAAATAGTTAATTGATAGCTTCCATTTCTAATTAGGATTGGAGATGATGTGAAGGCAGTCAACAGTGCAGGAGAGTCACCAAACCTCCTGCAACAAAAGTGATGCATCAAAAAGCTGTGGGCCAGGGAGAGCCCTGATGTGTTGATAGCTGCTAATAGCTAATAAGCCCTATATAGTGTTTACCAGCCTACAACCTTCACAACCGTGTTAATGTTCACCACAGCTGTAAATATATTCCTTACTTATTTTTTGCCTTGATTGCGGTGGTTCCTGGATAACCTGCAAGGCATGCCCAGTTCTCCAGGGCATCCAAGGGTCCAGGCTACACTGTTGGGTTTCAAGGGTGGATGACTGCAGTCATCATTAACTCTGAGAATCCAAAAGCAGCTTGGGAAATCTATCTTTCAATTAAAAAAAGAAAAAAAAATCACTTTTCAGGTTAATCATGCAAAGCTTTTACTTGTGCATCCCACAAATGCTTCAGTGATCCAAACACTTCAATTATAACATGATTACACTAGCTCTGTAAGCACAAACACATGAAGAGGGACAGCTGAGTTTGCTTATTATATCCCCGCACTAGTCTGAGAGCAAAAATACGAGTGTGCATTGCTTAAAGACACCAAGTAGGAAAACATCTATTTAAAATGCTTGGTAAGGGTATCCAAAAGAATCCTCCCAAAAAACCCCGATCCTATGAAATCAATTACAAGAACATGCTGTTATTTATTTTAGATATATAGATGCATTTAAGCATTCAACTCTTCGTATAAAGTCTATGAGAGCCATGCTTCTTAATCCTCACAAACTGCTCTGATACCCTAAGAACTGCGGCTATTTTTTTTATAAAAAAAAATGAATTAATACTAATAATAAAAAAATCAGACATAGGCATTTGGCAAGGTATTTGAAAGTCAATATCCCTCTTCAGTTATTCCTTCCAGAGTGCTCTCACACATTTAACCTGCATGCACCTTGATCCTGGGAAATGATTATCCACTTAGCTTACTCATTTCTAATTAACTTCAAAAGAGCGCAATTACTGTAACGAGGAGCAGGGAGGGGCGAGGGGGCCAGGGCAGATAGATGAGAAGAGCCATGCGGGAGAAACAGTAGTCATCAGAGTAGGACTGAGTTTGGAGAGGGATACGAAATAGCGGGAAAGGCGGATTCACAGCAGTTGCTGTTGCCCAAGTGGGTTTTTGGGTTCAGTCTGGGCAAGGCCAAGCGCTCTCGTTCTGCGCTCCGTTTGGCGGTGGGGCGAATGACTGCACTCATTGCAGAAAAAAAACATAAGCAGCTTGTAAAATCCATTTTTTTTAAGCTAAGAAATCCCTTCCCAGCTCTGAGAAAGCTATTCTAATGGTAGTGCATCATCATAGGTTTGTTGGGTGTTATCTTTAAATTCAGTTATCCAACCAACCCTGTGAAAAAATCATTTGTCAAATCTACACCTCTTAGTAAAAATAGAAAAAAGCTGGAATATTAGACAGTATAGTATGGTTACTGTTTGCAAACAAAAATACTTCAAATGGTGATCAGTATGTTATTGGAGCCTTATTTCTATAAATTTCTCTCCTCCAGGGTGGGAAATGCCACACTCAGTAATTTTCCCTTTGCCATCCCTTCTTGACGAGAAGAAATTCTTTTCACTGGAAAAGTGGGCTCCATTCTCTTTGAAAAGGAGATCCCTAAAAACCCTCATTAAAACCTCATTAAAAGGTTCACAATTTAAACATCACATACTTAGAAATTCCCAACTATCCCTCCAATAAATTTTTCCAGGCTTTTGAGATGCTTTTTTCTCCCAGAAAGATGAAATTACTCCCACCTTCTTGCAAGCACAGCATTCGGTGCTAATCTTTCATGCTCCCATTGCTCAGATTTTTCTGCCACCAGAGAAGGGCTGAAAAACCTGGCACCACACACTGGGTCTTACCGCAGGGTTTGAGCCCTATCTACACCGCTCCTAAGACCTAGATACCTTGGACATTAAACGGATAAATGACAGCGCACGTTAAAGGTTCTAGAAATTCAAAAGCAATCTGGATATAAACTAAGAATTTATCAGGATAAAATATTCACTGCGGAGGCATTTGTAATGGCATCTGTAATGCTACTTGCATAAGCCCTCTTTTTCCCATTAGCTTGGGTAATGTACAATTCACGATTCGCACTGGCACCTCATTATCCAATTAAAATTACTCATTTTTAACAAAGAAATAATGTAGGAAAGGGAATTATTAGGTTAATGATTAATTCTGGCTACTCACATATGAAATAGCTTTGCAATTAATTTGGGGAGGCTTGCATGTTTTAAGCTCCTCAGCGTAATTACGACAAGCTGCATCACTGGGTCTTACAGTTCTCTTTAATTAATTTGCTAATATAAGCACAAAAGGAAACACCCCTAGAAAATAAGAAGCATTGCTAAAAGTAGAAAGAGACTTTTTAAAAAAAAATAAAACAAAAATGCAGAAATAGTTTGTTGACATCATTTTTATAGTCAAACAATAAAAAAAGGAGAAAAAGTCCTTTTTAAGTAGCTGACCTGCTGTCTGCTTCTGCCACCCTACTGGAAAGAAAAACATATTATAGCTGATCAGCTAATGAAATGGTTCGATTTAATAATAATATAATCGTTCCACTTAAGAACCATCCTGCAAACACTTCCCTTAATATTAACCTCTGCCAAATTGCATTTTAAGATCAGGGCTATATTCTTTTTAAAAACTTGGCGTGAAATCTCTACGAATCGCCGTACTTTTGAGGGAAACGCATTTATTATCCAGAGCAAAACATCTGCAGATTTGGTTCACTTTTCTTTTTTGTTCAACTCCTTATCACTGTCTTATTTAAACTGCTTTTCTCTGTCTTAGTGATAGTGATATTCCTAGTGATAGTTTCTCATACCCTTGGCCAGAATTAGCTGTATTTCCCTTCTCCGAAGCATCGTTGTCAACCCTCGCGCGTGCACCACCACCTGAAACAAGCTGGTTTTCTTGGCCTGCCCCTTCCCAGCGGCATGTGATGATGCAAAAAGCATGTTTCCATGGAACTTGCCAGGTCCCCAAAAAGCCCGATCAACCAAAAGTAACGGCAAAGTATTATTTTGAAGCCAAATTTCGATGTTGGGGATCTGATTGAGGATTTCTGGGTTAACGGTATTTAACATTTGTGTTCTTCCTACTTTTTTCTCTTCTTCGTGCGTTGTCACCCAGCAGGACATCTTCCCCTTTTGCAAGGCCATCAGCTGTAGGTTATGGGCGAGAGCATCATTTTGGGCAACGTGGAAGTTGTGACATCTGCTCCTCTTCCTCCTCAGAGCAAGACCAAAAACTTCCCAGCGGTTTTGCAGAAATGCAATTTGTGCTGCAGGGACGGATGTGTTTGTCATGGATACCAGCAGAGTCACCGGTTATTTAAGAAACAGTGGAGTAAGGATTTGAACCTGGGCATCGTCCTTCCCGGGGCAGTATGCTAAACGCTATCCAAATACATCTGCAGAGCAGCTGGAAACACAGGCAATACAGACACCACAGCAAGCTTTACTAAAAGTAGGCTGGATACAGCGATAGCACGGCCAAAATTTTTTTGACTGCTATCACAAACTGGAAGTCATATACTTTTTCCTTGCAAACTGGAGACGATGAGGCACATTTTTAAAAACAAGAGGAAGATTTGCGGGGGTGAAGTCCTGCATACTTGGCTGGGTTGGAAGGAACGGTTTTCCGGCGCGTGCCTCATAGCCGTTCCTCCAACACCGTTATTAATCATCATAAATACCGAAGCAACGCTGTGATCCGGAGCCAGCGCTCGAGCTGACGCTGCAGCAGATGCCACTTCCACGCACGACCTGTCGTGTGTCCCCAGAGACTTGCCGCCGCAGCTGCTGCCAACCTCGCAGAGCCTTGCGAGCATCCCAAAACGAACAGCGATTTATATCAAAAGAGGGGGAAAAAAAAACCCCACAGATAATTCAGAATATTTCACAATGCGGTGCAGAACGTCACAAACTCTTTACAATCCAGATGTATCATTTCTCATTAACCTCGTCTCTCCAAGTGGTCACATCTGCCTCATATTTCATATTAGCAACTTATGTGAAAAGTATAGGTAAAGGCTTCTCTATCTCTCTTTTCTTCTTTTTTCCCCCCATAGTTCTTAGCCTAAAATGCAGTACAAGTCCAATATCAACACGGCCGGCACCATATTCGCTTAAGCGTAGGCCATCATCTCATAGGGGTTTCTGGTGCAGAACGGCACGTCAGGCAGCTGCAAATTTTTCCTCAACAGCAGCAATAAGCCAATAATGCAAAAGGCTGATGTTAAGATACAGCGTATGTCGCCGTGGACGTTGCTAACTAGCAGTTATATTTGGAAAACCAGAACCTGATATCAGCCAGGTACTGCTGATGTTTCTGACATCCATCATCTATCTCGTGTGTTCAGAGGCTGCTCGGGGCTGAAATGCAAAGTTACTTTTGCATTCGCTTTGCATTTGCGATCACGGCTGTCAAAGGCGTGATGTACGAACGCTGTCTTCTTTTTAGAGCGTCGGCCAATTAATTTTATGAGGCGAGCTGAGAAGTTTGGAGATGGGGTCGCAATGCACTGAATATTCAAAGAACATGGAGAATAATATAAATAGAGATGTCCTGCATTCCCCCTTTACCCTGTTCGCATGCCTTCTAATAAGATGTTCTCCAGCCTCTCCCTTTGCATTATGCCCATTTTCATCTGGAAATACTATTAGATCGCATGCAGCTTGCTGCTTCCAGCATGATGAAGAGCTGTTGATGTTCTCCAGTCGAGATGGGATTTCCCACGAGTTTGCAGGTGGAAGGAGACCGCCGAGAGATGCTCCCCGGCTCCAGATCCGGGATGCTCAGGAAGGTTTGTCTTTGCAAGCTATTTAATACGGTCCTGCATCTCTTCCCAGTGTAGGTCATGGTGGAGCAGCACTGCGTTACGTGAAGCTCTGTTCCAAAAGGATTAAATTCTCCCGAATGTTTGCAGAGGAAAAACTAGAGAATCCAACCATCTTAACGGGAATCGAGCGTAGGGCCAGAAAATACCCGAGCCTACGCTTTGCTGAACTGCAGTAAGTAAATCAGGAGCTTCACAGCTGCATTAACTTGCACCTTTTGCTCCAAATGCAAACTGCTCCTCGCCAGCCCAATGCAGGACACTTCTGTATAGATGAAGCATCTGTGTGCAGGTGAAGATGGTCTTCAAATTGATCCCAACAGGCTACTAAGCTCCTTTGCAAAACAGCTTGTTTGGGCACATCCTTGCCGTGTACAGGAAAAACACGCTCAGGAAGGCAAATATACTTTTAATATCCTGGGAGGTGGGAACACGCTGCTGCTAATAAACCAGGAGGAGGAGGAGGAGGACAGCAGAGGAAGGACAAAATGAGCTAAGAGTTTTCCAACCGCGCTTACCAGGAACAGG
This sequence comes from Dromaius novaehollandiae, assembly GCF_036370855.1. NCBI lineage: Eukaryota > Metazoa > Chordata > Aves > Casuariiformes > Dromaiidae > Dromaius > Dromaius novaehollandiae. The sequence continues at coordinate 6,945,163 of NC_088103.1, read as the reverse complement.
ATTTCACTCTTTGGCTTTCCTCGAAACATTATTCACGGTCTGGAAATCGCATAAATAAAAGCAGTTTTAAATTATATTTGATGTGCAAGTTTGCTGACAGAATTCAATTGCTTCATGAATGCCGTTTCGCTTGGAAAAAATGCACGACTGCAAATAAAAATATAATCGCAACTTGTTATTTTGTGCTGCACAATACAACTTGATTTATTAATGTCACTCTTCAATATAACCGCTAGAACATTACGGAGGTAGTGAAACAACGGTGGATTTAGTTTGCTCTCTGCATTATGCATCTCTGCTTTTGAACAATTTGCTTTTTAAAGCAAAACTGTGCTTACAGGATTTAAAAAAAAAATGTGAAGTTTCCTTTGAGAGCAATATTCCCATGGCAAAGTTGCCGTTCCGTTTTAAAGCAGGTCTTTGACGTAAGGGACTGACTCACTTGCAATTGTCCACGGCATTTGAATGAACAGCATGGTAATATTTGCCCAACCATATGTGTTTCAGTATTCCTATTGCACTTCTTTCATTGAAAAAAAAAGGAAAAAAAGTAAAAACAAAAAATCCTACCCCCCCAACAACAGCTACACAATAGCAGCACCACAGTATCTATTTACTGATATTATGTATTTCTATGTATTGCATAGTTACCATATATTTATCGGTATACTTGTACATATTTGCAGATATATACCAATACAATTAACAAATATACAAACGTGTTTATTTAATTTTGGTTGATTACAGTGCCTAGGGACCTCAAGGGGGAAACAGTAAAATGCTTGTGTATTACTGCACTGCTCAATATTGCTTTTGAACTGTGCTTTAGAGAAAATATTTATATAGGGTTTTTAGTTGTTTATGCTATATACTTTTCTACAGATAAGATATACCCATCTACTCCATAGGAAATTAGAAATAAAATGCCAGTCCCTACCATCACCTTCAATGCGATACAAAGTAATTTTTCTAAAAAAATAACTAGCATGGTTTTAAAAGTCATTCACTTTTCCAATAGCATACAGGTAAGCAGGACAAGGCACGAGATTTGCAGCGTGTCCCGGAGGGAAGCATTTATTTCACAAGTTATTATCCCCCATCCACCCAGTGTCATATCATCAGGCAATGTGACATGAGGAGGAAGAGAAAATATTTCTATTATGGCTAATTTGCTTGGTTAGATGGCATTTTCCCATATATTTAGGTAGGTGAGATGCTGGAAGAAATTTAAATGGGTAAGATGTTATTTTAGCTACCAAAGGTATACAATGAACTATTTATAACATGACCATGATATCCATATGTAGCTGAATGCATTTGAATGCAAAAAGAAGTCAGAGAACAGGAAACTTAGAAAGTGAAATTCTGAAAAGTTTGGAAATCCCCATACTGGAGTTTTTCTTAAAAAAAAAAAAAAAAAAAATTATTAGCTCCCTTTACATGCATATGCGTTGAAGCAGAATCATTAACTTCAGGATCCTAAGTAATTCCTCTTCCCCAGGATATGGCACAGAAACACCTTGAACATCAAGACCATCCCAGGAGGTTATGCCTACATTTTGAGGGCAGTGGAAGGAAAAAGGGCAGTTTGGCGTGGTTTTTTTTAAAACTTGTGTTTAATGGGCATTCCCCCATCTCATCCATCATCTTTACAATATAAATCACGAATTACTTTTATCTTATACCTGCACTGTGACTGCTTTAGGCTTTCCTGCAGATGAGCTTTTGGTACGCATCAGAGCAGATCAGCTGAAACTCCAGCATGTTTTTACATGATAATACACTAAAAACAAGAAATGAGATTTCTGAAGCCTCATAAGGGACGCGGATAGCCAGCTACCATTAAAGCTGAAATTATTTGTAAATATTCAGCTTGGGAGTGACTTTAATAATTCTTAACAAAACAGCTTGGAACAACTTCATGAAACAACTACGTCGTGAAAAGATTGTATGGATGATTTTAAGAAGGGACAAAAGCTCATTTATAAAATGAAAATTTCGAATCGCTGTCCAAAGGAAAATGTATTTTAAATCGCATGCTCTGTAAGAAAATATTCTCAGTGTAATTATTAAAACTAATAAAAATAATGGCATTTAATGAGGAACTAACAGCATATGGGTGACACCCCTCTCCAGTTACACCTGGCTTCACCGGGATGCCCTGGAGGCCCAGGGATGCATTCAGATATACCCAAAGAAGCTGAATATTGAAAATGCCAAAGAAAACGCTGGGAGTGATGAAGCTGAAATCACTGACCCACACAAGAGGCCAAACTCAAGCCGGTAGATGAGGAGAAACCCGGGGATGGCCAAGGAGGGAAGAACTGCAACATCCACCAGCGAGACAAAGATGATATTTCCACACCAGCACCCTGGTTTGTAGCACTTTTTTTGGTCTGTTTGTGCTAATTTAGTGCAACGCCGCTCTAGAGATGCCCATCTGTGGCTCATCAATGGCATTTCCATAAGGCGCCAGTAGATGCACCAGGAACTGCAATGGTTGGAGGTAGGTGCCCTGAGCCCACACTTGTCACCGCAAGAATTTGCTGGAGGACTTCTGGCCTCCAAAGAGATTTCAGAGCCACGCTCCTATTCAGGATCTGAGCTTTTTGTCTGCTATATATTAAGAAAGCACTTAATTCAGGCTACTTCTTGGGCAATGTCCCCCATACCCCCTTTCTCCCTATAGCTCTGGTCTCTTGGAAAGCAGCCGTGCTACGTGGATATCATTTGCACACAACTGATCACAGCTCAATAGGTTTCCTGGCCGACTTTAACAAAAACTGAATTGCTCTTGTCCGGATACCATTCCTTCTTTTGCATACATATACCTCTAACAGCAGGACAGGTAAAAATAATATTGAGAGTCAAAGAAAATGACCAATTCCCACCTAAGCTGCTTTTGCAGTTTGGAAATGTCCACAAAACCTGGTCAGAGCAACCTCCTTTTCTTTGAAGACACCTCTTTTGCTGAAGGATCTAATCCCCCTCAAATCAAGCCACCTTCATAAACACACATAGCTAAAACATCTAATATGCATGGAACAATTTGCTGCTGGTGCAATCATAACAGATGAAAATACTTCTCAGCCTGCTGTGGTCCATCATATTAGCTATAACTTGTCTCCTAAGCGCCAGTCAGCCCAGTGACCTAGATGAACTGGACTCACCACTGCATGAAAAATCAAGCAGTGGCCTTCCAGTGCACTGGCAAAAAAAAAAAAGCTGGCTGAAGCAATCTGTAAAATATATAAATAAATAAAGGAAAGGTCTCTCAAACTGCAAAATCGCTCTTACAATAGCATCACAAGCTCCCATGCCAGCCGTATCTCCCTGCTCTCATTTTACAGCTTATCTATTAGCAACATAAAAATGTCAAAACCGCTCTGGGGTTTGAAAGCCAGGTTGGGTTCGCGCTCCATTATGCATCACTGTCAGTCTATTCTGCGCTCGGCAGTTATTTCGAAAGTTGCTAAAAATACCTAGTTTGTCATCCCCAAATGAACTGCTTACATAATTTTCAAAGCTGTCAAACATGGTAGTAAAAATTCAAGCAGGCCATCAAAATAAGCACACCGATTTGCATGCACACGCAGAAGGTCGATCTGTTAAGAAGCTACTTTGCTGACCATAAATGCACGTAACACTTGCAAACAACTATCTCTGCCATTAAGGAGTCGTTCATACGATCGCCTCTGTTTCTTTTCCCGGTCTTGCTTCCCTTAGTGATAGCACACCAAAACACTTAACATCGGTCTTATTTCAGTGATATCTCACTTGATATCTAGGCAGTTTGTGTTTCTGTAATGTGCTTCCTTGACCTTATCAGGTCCCGCTCTCTCCTTCGCATCTAATCTTCATTTCAGGCTTTGAGCAGGTATGACTCTATCCATCGTGCATAATACCCTATATCAAAATAACTCCTAATGGTGAGCTTGATAATAAAACAACAATGGAGGGTACGTAAGCACATTCCCTTCTTAAGAAGTTAGTATATACTAACCTTTAATCAAAAATAAATCAAAATAATTCATTATGGATGACTCAGTAAGAACTTGCATCATAAATACCAGCAAGCGTTGTCATGGTCTAGGCAGTTGGTATAATTAAAAAAATAAAGCTTGTGAAAATTGTGGATTAATTAGAACATGCAGGTATGTAAACATATTCTGATTCATATTTTGATTATGTATCATATTTTAAATAAATATACTGCATATATGCAATGGAATAATTGCCAGTAGTATATTTTGTATTACGAGTCACAACAGATTTGAGCCTGTAGAACTGTTTCAAGCAGTTACGCAGAAAAACCTACTTAGGGACAGCAGAACTTAGTGACCAAATGGAACAGAAAAATTGCTTTTAAACAAATAGATCATAAACACTCCACCACTGCCTTGTGCAGGCATTTCAGACAGAGCTCCTTTTTCAGTGCTTTGGTGCGTTTCTACTATGTATGAGCATTCACAAATGAATGTAAATAAAATTCTTTAAAGAACAGAATAAAATATTTCCATACGAGCTAAGAACGTTGACTTAGTCTCCAGATAGCGTCCAGACCACTGCAATACCCATCACGTGAACACAGCATTTTCAGAGAGTTAGGAAAAGCAATTGCGATTGGGAAAAGAAGAATTCACAACTAGATCTGTGTTGGCAAGAAGATACGGTCTCCCATTATATACGTACTTGTACCTAAATGAACATATATGTATCTACAAAAAATATAAAATGGCATAAAATATAAAGTGTGCATGATCTGACCCCAGCATAAGGCCAAAATAACCAGGAAAGCATGAGATGGACACTTAGTGCTGAGTCTCCAGCAGGAGATCTGTCATGACCACGGGCTATGGGTAGACACCAGGTTGAGCACCACACTCATAGCTTCACCTTTTGAAGGAAGCAGACTTGGTGCAAAGCTCCCAGCAAAATAAATGCATGGGTTTTACAACGTGATCCTCACACCGTTGCTTGCACCATCTATGAGATTTAATCGGCATTATTGCAGAACATTAGGACACACCGGGTTAAGGCGGTGATGGGGTGCAAATTAATCAATACTTCAGCAGTCCTGGGGTGGAGAGGAGGATTTCTGCAATATCGTATAGTGGACTGGACTGCACTGCTGTGCACCACGGGTGAACTTTTATAGGCAAAACAGAAATCAAGGTATGCCAGCTTGGGTGAGTTAGATGAGGACACACGGAGGTCTATGCTTGGAAGGCAACCACTGCCTCGTGCCATGGGGGCAGAAAAGACGCAGCTCGAGGAATTGGCCAGCCCATGGCAGCTTTCTGAGATCCTTCAGACATTAAAAGAGCAAAGGAAGACTCCCACTGATAAGTGCAATCTAGAATTGCGCTGCAGCCTCTTGCACTTTTATAATATTATTTCATTAGTCTACACCTACCTGTTTTAATCTGTACCTTAACAGAATCTTTTTGGAAACGTATTCTTCTAACTTCAAATCTCATCCATAACGCTCACTCTCCATGCGTTCTCCATGCTTTGGTGAATAGGAAACACCGCTAAAGCATGTCGGATAAATCACAGGTTTATATACTCTAGGTAGGTGTGCAAGTTCCCCAGCGTCAGCAGAGCACCCTCGCCGCTATGCAAGGACGAGGCTGCAGACTGGTGACAGAAAATGCAAGGTTTGGGGCAGAAACATCACCCTTGGCGAGTACCAGCTGGAAATCTCCTTGGCAAGTGGCAGAAGAGCAGAAGATCACAGGGCTGGTTGCCATCCTGAACATGTCTCATCAATGTGATTGGACTCCAAAGCCAAAAGAGAAATATCCACCTGTCAATAGGACGTGCAAAGCAGAATGGGAGGCCAACAACTAAAGCACACATGTTACAGGCACAAATGCTTGCTTGTGCGAGCAAAAGCCTGTGGCAAGCTTGGAAGCTGATCCACTGCGTGCCCACGCAATAAATCCTAGCAGATATATAAAAGCACTTTCCCCCCCGCCACGCACATCTCTTCTGTCTGCAATGTAAACTTTTCACAGGCTTAGAAACTGTAGTAAGAATAAATGATGAGACTTTTTTGATTTAAAAATAGATGCAAACCCAAAAGCTATTCAGCAATTACTGGTATTCTGAAATGATTAACTGCATGCGCACGATGATCAGCTTTGAACACTAGTCAAAATAGCTTAAAAAAAAAAAAAAAAGAGGAGTGCAAACACAGTCTGAACAAGCTTTTCCAAATAGATCTTTTCAAGCATCATCTCAAAATCTCACCCGTGTTATTCAAGGCGTGAACATTTGAAGAGTGGCCAGATTTAACAGGAACATAGAAATGTAAGACAGAGTCTCATCTATCCTAACTCACTTTGCCTGGTGCTGCAATTCAGAGCTATGGTGTTGGTAGACCTAAAGGATAAGTTCAGTAAATCCAACCATACTCTTTCCCAGCTTGTGCTATCTTTGCTTTTCCATTAAATGTACATTCCCTAGAATACAAAAATAATAGTGTTATTAGAAAGCTTTAGTCACACTATCATCCTTTTGCTAAACCAACTGCAATATTATTCATGACTATGAATGCCTCATAGCCCTTTGGACTCCGAATTTACAACAGTGTTTCATATCATGTTTTCCATACAGCGGGGAAAAGAATAGTTACTGCTTTACTGAAATTTATCCAAGTCATAAAAATTAATGGATTTACAATAGAAATCTTAGCCCGAGATGTGGTCTTAATTAGCTTGTTAGTCTTTAAGTAGTTGCAATCTCTGCAGCGGTTAATACAGCTCACAACCTGTATTACTGAAGAAATATTATTTGTAACTTGAATTGACAGATATTTGGAGGAAAATAAGCTGTAGGAGCTGAGAAACAAGCCCACATTATAATAAAATTCATGCAAGTAAAAGGTCTTCTAAACAGGCAATTTTCTTTGTGAGGTTTCCAAGAGGTTGACTTTTAGTATCTTCAGCCTTTATTTCCTAGAGGTAAAATACAACATTATAGAAAACGATGAGTGATGCAAGTTTGAATAACGTTACAGACTACAGGGCAACATGTTCCAGAACAAAACCAGCTTCAAACCCAGACCCTTTCTTCGGTATTTTTGCACCGTTTCTATCAGACCGTGAAATATGTAAGTCCTGAGAAAAAAGTTAAAACCACAAAATGGAATAGGGCAGCTTTGGGGGCATAACGCGACTAGCACATCCTTTAGACCTTAAAACTGTAGCAGAAGCCTTTGGGATTAGGATTTTTTTCCCCTTTTTATATACGTGCAGTTATGCAAATACAAGGATGCCAACAACACATGCAATTCTGGCAAGCCGAGAAACCAGCAGCTAGTACTTTCTGAGCCGAGTACAACTAACACCACCTTGTTAAAACTTCACCGTGCCTTCCTAAAGCAGGTAATCAGGCTGCTTTGAGTGTGACGTTCACACATTTGGCAGCTCTCCTATATATCTTACACAATTATATCTGTTGCGAGCAGAAAGCAGCCGTTCTTCCAGCCAGCATTGGCCTTGCTGGCATGAAAACGCAGGGCAGTGCTGGTTCCCCCCAACTCCTACTACATACCCACGTCCTTCGGCTATGTCGGTATGGATACGATTTCGGTCCAAGGGTCTAAATAGCCTGTAGAGAATAATTTGCATTGTCTAAAAAAACTAAATTCTGGATAGACAAGGTTCGAGCGTAGAGATGATATTTTTTATTGGATCCAGTGGGGTAACTTTTAAAACTAATCACTCTCTGGGCAATTTTTCATCAACCCTGACTTAGTTTTAATGTTTGCTGCTTTACGTCAGGTCCGAAGGAGGATGTGCAGGTCTCAAATGTGCCCATGTGCTTACACCAGCGTTACCGCTAGCGCATGACGAGCAATAGCAGGAACGGCATTTATGCCGTTCTGACGCATAAATGGACGCACCTAAGCGTGTCTGCACTTCTGCCTTGTCTCCAGCCACCCCAGATGTCCACGACACGCTTGAGAGTTGCTCCCCATGCATGGTCCCCGCTGCCCTGTGCCCACTGCTGCCTCCACCCGCACCTCAAATCACTGCTTGTCACTCTCCAGCACTCCTGGACCACCCTATTCTCACCTAACACAGAAAACAGCCGTCCTCCGCTACACCTCCTATAGATCTTTTTCCTCTTTTAAATAGTTCAGGGAAAGTAGTAAGCGATTTCCTTTTCTATTGGGCCCAAATAGCCTGAAAATCTCAGGTTTGAAAGATTTCCAAAGCGCACAACCTGGTGCTGAGTTTTCGTCTCAAACACAGCAGAGAGCTGCGATGCTACGTTACAAGGAGAACCATAGTAATTAAGCGGCATTTACCGTGCTCCTCTTTCAACGTGACGGCTCCGATCAGAAAGCGAGGAGTTTGGCATCTCTGTGCTAGTTGTCCACACAAATTCATCTCAGCGAATTAATTAAGAATATAACATAAAAACAAAAGCCATGGGAAATCTTTTCTTTTTATATATATGTATGTATGTATGTATGTATGGCAATTATTTCTTAACTGAGTGTTGCTCCTCTGCTGTTCAAGAATAGAGATTAGAGGTCAAAGTTGGTAACGTGCTCTTTATCAGACTAAAAGCAAATAAAGACTCTTCTTAAACACTGTTTCATGATATTCCTATTACTCTTTCTGACCATAGCATCTATAATGCAGCATGCTGAGGAAAGAGATTTCCAAAACAAGTAGGAAAAATGAGATAATTTCCCCCAAGTCTCTCACCTCAAAACATCTCAGCCATAATCTCCACTGCAGGAATTAAAATAGCATCAGGTTTCTGCAGGTTTACCACCTCCCTGATTTCCAGCGTGGAAGAAGGACTTCTCCCATCCTTAGTGTAGGGGCTTCCAGCATCTTTCCAGTCTGCCCCAACACCACTAGCTCATCTGCAACTGGCCACGAGCGAGCATTTTTCAGGGTTTTTTGGGGCAAATTACAGTGAGGCCGCCAGCAAAAGTGCATCCATCGCTGCTAGCACTGGCGCAAGGCCCATGGCAGGACACGGCAGCTAGCAGCAGGGGCATGATGGGCCCAGACCTTTCCCAATTTAGGAGTTTTTTCCAAATATAAGTCCTTTTCAACAAAGGCAAAAGCTAATTCTCACGCAGAAGATTTCAGCAATTAGCTGCAAATGCCTTCTCTCACCTTAAAACCTGCTCAGATTTCTCAAATCACGGGAAAGAACTGCGAGGCACAGCGCATTTGCTAAATCCTTATCTAAGTGGGTCCCTAAAGGGACTGAAGAGCCACATGGGAAACGCAGTCGTTCCCACTTCACGAGCCTGTTCTCTACAAAACACCAAATCACCCCGAACGGCAACGGCCGGCTTTAGCTGTCAGCGCGGTTCAACCACTTGCCAAGTCCTCCGCGTTGGCGGCGAGACTCCTTCAAGCTGCAATAAGCACTGGATGCCCCCAGTACAAGCGCAAGGGTCGATACGAATCTTGCCCAATGTTCGCGATGCAGCAGTTCCCCTGGAAACTGAGGTTAATATTAATGCACTGTGTAATCCCAGGGAAACGATCAAATTGAAAGCCACCCTCAGGCATCGAAACACTTGTTTGGGTATCTCTAAGTGGAAATGAGTATTTTGATTTATTGAAAAGGGAGCAGCCTTTTCTGCTACTTTGGCTCTATTTTATTGACAAAAGGGAAGAATGCTTTTAGAGAGAAAAATCTTATGAATCCCCAACACTTCCTATGGATGGACCCTTTTCTGTCAATCCCAGCAGAATGCAAAAAGATTCAAGGCACGCTCATTTTCATTTTGAGGTCCCTATAAAAATATTAGCAGGGATGAGCAGATAGAGCAGAAAAATGACTTTGGGTGTGCTCTGTGAAGTGAAAGAAAATCTGTCACTCTTTAATGGATTTTGGGCCTTAAGCTTTAACTGATTTGTACTGACTGTGGCTCAGTCCAGAGCTGAAGCAGATCCGTAAGCTTTACTTCTAAATTCAGGGTTGTCCTTACCACCTTCGCCCTGTACATCACTATAAAGATTCAGGGATATCCTGAAGAAGTTTCACCTGTTTTGCAGGCTTTAAAATGGAAAGGGAAAGGCATGGACATTTGCTGTGATCCCCCATCACCTGGGAGAAGCAGACATTGCTGCAGATGACCATCACCTGGGAGAAGCAGATGTAGTAATGCACTCTGCCATTCCACAACTGCCTGTGAAATAATTCCAGCCAAATATTTACTGGAATCGTGGGAGCAAATACATTCATAGGGGGCCAATTAGAGAAAAATCTGCTTCCACTGAAGTCTTGGCATGCTTCTGTTAAGACCCAGAGAGGAATAAGGGCATAGCAACGCCTGGATGTCTCCCTGACCATTTCTTGATAACATCACTCACTCGGTGGAGCCTATGATGAAGGAGAGAAGAGCATAGTATCAATGAAGTATCAATAGTATCAATAACAGATGCTGAATGCCACCACCATCATCTTCCTCGATTTGGTGGAGAAGGAAGAAGGATCTCTTTCAGACCACACACAAAAAAAAAAAAAGGTCTAACACAGCAGCAGCCCCCAACTCCAGTAGATCAGCTTGTTTGCAGCTGCTTCCTAATGAATTGGTGTTGGTGAGTCTTCTCAGATATCACAATATTTGTCAAGCGACAATTAGAAATGGAACAATGCTTGGGTAAATACCATAAACCTTTTAGTGTTAATCTGAAGCATTCAAATATTTGGACAACGACAAAATTTCCAAATCAACTTTGAAGTGTAACATTGACTCCTCTGAAATATTCAGACTCAAAATATTTCATTTTTGAACGTATTTTTTAAAACAGCCATGTAATGGGCTGTATACGTTTCGTTATAATGAACGTATGGAAGTACAAACACTATTGGACAAGTATAACTACCTAATTACAATCTAACTGGATTACATATTATCGTGAATAAAATTTGCCAATGCTTCAGTGTCCACAGTTTCCAGAAGTTGTTAATGGCAGACTGAAAAACACCAGCTAATGAAAGACCTAATTTTGCCAGTAACTAAATTATATGATCCAATTATAATTGTCATACTTACAAAAAAAAAAAAGTACTAACAAGACACAATGTCACACCAGCAAAGCTACATAAGATTTTTATTCAATAACACACTTCCATCAGCTGCTGCATAAAAATAATTATTACTAGCATCAGAATACAGTCTAGAAATGCCAAGCAAGACCGGTGCCTGGTTTATCGCAGGAATAGTCCTCATCCTAGAAAGCTTACAACCGCAGTCAATAACGCAGATAGCTGAAAGTCATATTATCCCAGTTTCATGCGTACCAGCACTGAAGGCCAAGCAGGGTTATTCAAAACTACATCAAAAGACTGGGACAACGAGGAAACCTGAACTCAGTACTCTATACCTGGGGTGAAGCACGCAGGTTCATTTTTTTTTTTTCTCTCAAATAAACCAAAATACCATCCCACGTGAAACACAGTACAGCTGAGCATAAGCGCTGTAGGTCCTCTGATGCCCTCATCTTCTCCCTGTACAAACTGGGCCATCTCAGGACGTGGCCCACAGGGAAACAGCAAAGTCCAGGCCACTAATGGTCCGGAGCAAAAAAGCACTTTGAAGCCCGTTAAGTCTAACCCAAACATCATTGTGCAGAAAGAAAGAGGATTTTTGCACTTTTAATTTCTTTTTTCCCATTATTGTCCAAAGCTGTCCCTATCACATTCCTTTTCTCCCACACTTCCCTTTCCCACGCACTCCCACACCAGCCCTCGGTCATGCCAGGAAAACTGTTTATGCAGCTGCATTGCTAAGTTCAGATTTAGGTTAAAAATAACCTAAAGGGTTGCTTTGTTTTGGGGAGAGGGGGTATATTTAAGCTGGATTGGCTGCCAACCCAATTCCCGTGGCACTGGACCCACTGGTGCATACCTGAATAACTAGAGGTGGACAAGGGCACAAGGAAACAGCCGTAGCTCCTTAAGGCAGGGCTCCTTTTGGGAGAGCAGCAGCATCAATAGGTGCAAGAACGGTCCTGAACTGCGAAGGCAATTACATTTGTTGCCAAACTTTTATGGTGAGGGACAACAGCCAAAAGCTGTGGCTTGGGACGTTCAGGTTGGACGTGAAGAGAAAATTCTTCCTCAAGAGGATGGTGCAGCTCTGGGAAAGGTCACCAGAGAGGTGGAGGATCTCCATCCTTTCGGGGTTTCAAGACTCATCTTTACTAAGCTGTGGCTGCCGTAATAGTCTCTCTTCAAGCAGGAGGTTGGACAAGAGTTTGCTGAGGTCCCTTCCAACCAACACTTGTAGGACTTCATTGCTAAAGGGAGGTGTCAGCTCCTCACAGCACAAATGCTGTGGTTTATGATAAAGAGTGTCTATGTCCAAAGCATGGAAGCCTTCCACTCCTCCCCTAATTCAGCTAAGCTTTCCTTAATTCCCCCTATAGATACACCTTTGCACTATCTCACATCAAGGGAAATCGGAGTCTGGTCTTACACATACTACAGGTCCCCATGTTAATAACACGCACCATTTTCAGTAGGATTCAGGAATACCTAGCACACAAGAAGACTCCTCCCTGCTGACAGGCACGGATAAAGCTACGTAATCCTTGCAATTAAATATAATCAGCTTCCTGCATGTTAAAATTGGAGAGTCAGGAGAGGAGACTCAACTGCCCGGCACAGAGGGCTAAGCGGAAACCATGCAACAACCCCATGAGAATACTTGCTATTTTAGCCAGCAACATTTTTAATCGAAGAGTAACAACCATAGAGCATGCCACAGGTTGCTTCACAAGTCTTAGTGACTGTAGCACAAATTGGTACCTCTGATTAGGAAAGGAGGAAAAGAATAAAGTTCCTTATCTGATGACATAACAGCCAAGCTAAGGGTCTGCAATGTCACTTAGTGACAGCTGATGATCTCCAGGTGTATTGAGCAAAGGGCTCCTTGAAACAAGTATTTAACCTGCAATAAAACAGGGTCCTAAATTGCTGCCTGTGAAAGCTTCTTAGAACAAGGGATTAGAATAAACTTTTTAGATCAATCACTTGAATATCTTTAGCCCTTTAAATGCCTTCAAGTCCTGATATATTATCCACTTTGTTAGTACTGTGCGCTTTTCTGGATTCCCAGGCGTCTTCAAGGCTACGGATTTGGCTAGGTCAATTGGTGGTTTTCAGCAGTTGGTAAGGTTTCACGATCCTAGGAGCTGAACCTGCAACATGGACACCGAGGCTATAAAATGCCACTCTTGATTATCTCGTCTCGCAGAAAAAAAAGGAAGATAATCAGCTCCCTCCTCTAGTGAGACTGATTTGGGATTTTCTCACTTTGCATCACGGTAGTGTCTAAGGCTCTTAGATAAAATGGTGGCCTAACCAAGACCATTTATGTGCATGTGGATTTCTGCATACATACGTATGCATATATATAAATACATATAAAGTACAAGTGTGTGCATATATACAAAATAATGCCTGCAGGCATCACAAGAGATCAATAGAAATTAGGCCAAATTAAGCTCCTATTTAGAGGGCAGAGCATATGCATGTAGGCTTAATGGTGCCTGAATGAGCACAGAGGAAGAAGTCAAAAGGGGAAACCACACTCTGAGTTTGGATCATTGACTGGAAAGACACGTAAAAAGCAAAATGAGATACAATTAAGATTTTTCTTCATTCCTGACCCGAATCGCAAAAATAAAGTTCAGCTAGCCGGAAGGAGAGCTAACTGCAAAGGAGAAGTGACTGCGGCGAAGCAGAGGGGCTGTCTGAGATTGCAACCAGATTAACTACAGCGTGGGGATGTGCACCGAAAGGAGCACTTAACACTGCTCACAAGTGGTACAGCCCATCCTCGGGTGGTGTAAAGACTATCTGTGTTTGGATTTCTGCCTGGTCTCCAAGAGATGTGCTGCGCTTTGAGTATTGGCTTGTGTCAGATATCTCTGAGCGGGGATGTTATAAGATGACAGAACAAGGCAAACTTTACTCTTCCCGGACAATATCTAACGATCAATCTATATTCCAGGTCTCTTGCAATGACTGTGAGAAAGAATCACAGAGCTCCATGAAAATGATAAAGGACAAAGACTGGAAGAAGCGAAGCAAAAATGCGGGGAAGAAATTTAAAGAAGAAAAAAATCTGAAGTGGCTCAGGAGACTTGTAATATAGAGATTACTGTGTCTAATCAGGTCTTAAACACTTTTCAAAGGGAGAATGTGTTTTAGCGAGCAGGGAATGAGCCGGGAAGACAGAAGAGCCACATCTCCATGCTGCCTCTGCTGCTGACCCTTAGTGGTATCTCTGGGCAAGTACTGGCCTACTACGAGGCATTTTGACACCTCAGTACGACAAGCTCAGCTACTGCCACCGTGAAGACATGGTGGCCATGGAAAATGCCAACTTCTAACGCTTCCTTAAACGTCTCCCGTCACCTGGTCTGCTTTCTCCATGTCATCAGCGTTCCTCCCTCCAACTCATCCCCATCTCATCTAAGGAGGCATCAAAGCACAAACCATCCAGCGTCCTACTGAGTTCACAGCACACCTCCTTTGGGAATTCACCACCACTTGCTTTTAGCTCACTGGATTTTCTCCTTGTCTTCTGCTATATTTCACTATCTCAAAAACTAGAGAGAACACTGAAAAAACAGATAAAAAGACAGTGATTTGATAGACTATCCTACAGCACACATGAGGAAGGCTGAGCAGCTCTCAAGTTTTCTACAGACGGAAACGCTCCTCTGCCAAAGACTTTCAAAAAAACATTTATACAAAGCACCATATTATTGGAGCAACTCTCCATGCCTTTCTTGACGGTACTCAAACTACTTCCATAAGAGCACTCAGTTTCAGAAATGTTATTTTTAAGCTTATGCATCGGGGCATAATATCTAGAGAGCATCAGCTAGATGGTCTCTCTTTAAGGAAATGCAATTTTGCTCTGAGTGACTCCACGTTTGACTGCATGAGAAGTATCGCAGCTCAACAGCCTGGCTTGGCAGAAATCACTTAACCTCAGTTTTGGTAAACTCTCAACCGTTGCCTTGCTCAGTGCTGATATTATATCATGAAGAAATCCGTACCTGTCCCTTGCATATAAAAAAATCTAACTATAAAAAGACAGGATCCAAGCTGGGCGTGTTATGCAATTTTAGTCAATCATTGTGCCTGTCCTCTATTGCAAATAAGCTAAAAGAGTAATAAGAGAGACAGGAAAAAAAGAAAAAAACAGAAGAAATAAAGACAATTCCACTTCTTTAAAGACAGCAGGGATTTTTCCTTGTGTAGATCTCTGCATTTAAACACTAACCAAACTGCTCAACTGACTTCAAGTGACTTGAGTTCAATTCAAGTCACATAAAACCAACAATTTAGGATGTCCAGTATGTGTCATATATACTGGACATACATATATATTTTACTTTTGTAAAAGCCACAGAAATTGTCATTACAGTAGCAGCTGTGCTTTATGTTGCTATTTAGGGAGGCTGCAAAATACCCTGAAAACCTGAAGAAATACCCAAATACGTCTGGCCCTCTGCACATCCTCCATCTCCCTCCTGATGATTCAAATGATAGACTATTTTAATCTCATTTCTTCTCCTGGGTATTGGATAGAGGCTGGAGAGACTAGAGCTTCATTACACGCGTTTCAACCAACCATTGCATTTAAGCTCAAAAATGAAGCTTTTTGCAAATAGCTTCGAGAAGTAAATACAGTTGTCAAAGTCCGTCGTCTGGGTGGCTTTTATTGCAGTCTGAAGACAAATAAAATGCTCCTGTTCTGATTGCTTTTAGAGAGAAGACGCAATTCATAAAAACGTTATGAGTTTTTTCAGATCTGCAATTCTGAGAACTTGTTTGCTTGCTTTTAATTAAAAAGTCTATCTGCTTTTCCGTTGATTTAATTTGTATCCAAGTGCTTTTATACATTGGCTCTTAAATAATATTATATCCATCTTTGCCCAAGACCTTTAGAGTGGATAAGTGCAAGTAAATTACAGACTTCTTTACAGCATTACAATCTTCAGTAAATCTTGGTCACTGAAGATGACATCTGGGGCATCACAACACGTGGCAAACTTGCAATTTTCTTCTGACTTTGCTAAGTTGCCACTAGCAAATGGACTCATGGTTAGAAATATTACATAATAAAGAAGATTTCAGGTATTTTGTCACTGAGAGCAGGGAAGACAATGAATTTGGAGAAACAGTAGTATTTTTCAGTGTAAGCCGGCTACAATAGAGAATTCTCCTTCTTTAGGAACTAAAGCACAGTCATTTTAAAAATAGTGAACAATGCTAAATTGACTACTTTAAATCACTGCAGCAACACAAAGGCATGGTAGGTGAAGGCTTGCTAACACACAGTGCTAAACGGCCAGATTTTAAGTTTAAACATTTTTCCACAGCACTTTGTCACTGTAAAAACTCCTTCAAACGCTGTCCATGAAACCAAGGCATTGCATGGCTCAGAATAAAAATGCGAGCGCGGTCAAAATAACATAGTCATATCAAGAACAAACACGGCTCATCAAATAATGAACGTATTTTTGTCTAAACACAGCTTGAGCCGATCGCAAGGGCTCAGGAGACACAACCACTGGTGGTCATCACATTGGATGCACCCTCAGATGCCTTCTCCATAAATAGCTTCCACCTTATGTCCATTATAGGGAAGGGGAAAACTTTTAAGTTCTCTTGCTTTGATGAACTATTGCCCCACTACTCTTGTTCATCTGATAATTCAGCAAAGCTGGAAAGGAAAGAGGAAAAAAGAATAGCAGCTGCTTTTACCTATTCATAAGCGCTAGCGCAAGAATTTATTTTTACATGGTCTATATTCCCTGAAGAGCAAGTTGCAAACAATTTGTATGCCACTGTCTTAACTGCTTGCTTTGGGAACTGCTGGGGAGCTGGGCTATAGTGTCAGCCCCTATGTGAGCACGGGAATATATAGGACACAGACCCGGCTCCCACTGGGAATTCCTAAAGGCAAACCAGCAATCGCAGATGGCGAATACCAAAAAAACCCCAAAAGTACAAGCAATGTAGGCAGGGTGGTAGATAGACATGTGTTTTGCAGTCGCTATTTTGTTTTTCCATATATAAAAATATAACCTTAAACACACTGTGATGCAGCACATGGCATACCCATCTGCCGCACCAGCACCTCGCACGCTTGAAACACCCATGCAACCCAAACGAGAGTGGAGCCCACCTTCCGAACAAGCCACCTACACGCGATTGGCAACTTTTAGCATCTTCGGCAGTCACAACAAGCTCCACAAAACCTGATTTCCCCCAAAAAGTCGCTTTCCATCACTCCTGCGTGATTCCTGCTCGTGTCCAACACCTCCCTCTCTCGCTGCAGCTTCCTGGTCTTTCCCAAAATAAGGAAACAAGAATTAGCTGCGTTATACTTGGGCAGTATTGAAAAGAAGGCTTTTCCTCATCTTTAGCACTTGTATAGAGATTTTTCTTCATTGCACAGCACGGATTTTAGCTTTGAAAAGGTGCTAAACAGGAGAGCTGGGCTGCATCTCTCGACTGAGCTGGACAAGCTGCTGGTGTCCGTTTTGCCCCTTGTAAAGCAATAAAATAAGGCAAAATCAGTGCCAATCTTCCAACGGATGCACTTTGGGCATCCTTTATGTGCTCTTTAAAGGGTCGCGCTAGCGAGAGAATAGGAAGCGCAAGGGGAAGGAGAAAGAAAATCAAAGTGATAAATAGGTTTCCAGGGAAGCATGAAAGCAGGTTTCAAGCTAATTGTTTATGGAGTCAAAGTGCTTTACTGAAAACACATAGGAAAAAAAGGACTTTTCACTTCCAGAAGATAAACTTATCATTACCTACGTAGAAATATCTAAAATAAAGGAGATATCGCTCTTTTTTCTATTTGTCCTAGGAGCCAGGGTTCATTGGCATATTTCACCTATAATTTTCACTCAAAATAAATAAAAAAATAAGGACAGTTCATATCTTCTATTTATCGCTTTTCTTTTGTAAACTGTATTAAAAGATGGCCCACCCTGAAGCAGCTTGGTACTGAAGTATTTCTCTTGCTTTTAGAAGACAGGGCCAAAAGTTTGGAAAATGTTGACTCTTTTCTATTTACTTTAATTAAGGAATCAGAAATCTTAAAGAAACTAAAGAATTTTCCATAAAATGTTGTGGCAGAAAGACTAAATGAGGCAGAAAGAGTTCATAATTTAAAAAAATACCTACACATGGCAGACAACTGCTGATGTTGGTCTCTTGGTTGTTGGGAAAAAGAAAAGTGTTTCAGCATTTTAGGAAGAGTTTAAAAAAAAATTGCTTCCTATTTGCTTTGTTCTTTTCTTTCCAAGATTTTGGAGGCGCAATGAGAATAGTACAGTTATAATTTTTATTTCCACAGCTATGTTTTCAACTCCATTTAGCTGGCTGGTAAACTTTATACATAGGCACTTAACCAGGTGAGGCATGGAGATGAGGGTCCCAACACTGGGTGTCAAAAACAACATTTATTGTACAAACCTTTTACTGACTCAGACATCCAAACTTCTTCCAACTGATGGAGAGATTTGGTTTTAGGATCGCCAAAATGGGAGTTCACCAAAAGCGATGTAGCCTGAGAAAAGGCCATGTATGGTTGAGGCTGTAAATTAATACAGGCTGCAAAGAATATTACTGCATTGCCGTGTTTACCGAGCTCTGCTCCAAGCAAAGGGTTAGTGCCATTAGCAAAGTTGAGTCATCTCATCCATCAGATCTGCTCCAGCCTTATCATTTCACACATCAATAATGTTTTCAGAGACATGAATAAAAGGGGAAGAAAATGAAGCTCTTGTGAAGTAATTATTTTACAGCTGCCGTTAATATTAACTGCTTCTTCGAGGGCGGCACGGAGAAAGTCATAATCCACTTACGAATGTGTAAGTTTTTCGGATTATCTGACTTTGCAATTAAAACAAAAATACCAACAAAAACATTATCCAGGGGTATTTCAAAAACAACTCGAGTGCTTAATTTCCCCTGAATGATGATCATACTTCTTCCGCATCAAGCAACAAATATTATTTTATTATTAGCACTGGCAGACAGGTCTGTATAGTTTTTAAACCCGGACTCTCACTGAAAGCTTTTTCCTATAACAAAATGATTTCATACTATGGAGTCTGAAATAATTTTGTGTGTTTGAACGAGGGAAGAGTTATTCTCTGTAACGGGAACGTGTCAGACAGCAGGATATAATGCCAGACTGCAAGGACTATATTCAGTTACCTGAACGTGGGTGTCTAAAGCCTTCTGAGGCTCTGCAGTCTCCCCAAGACATCATCCAGGGACTTAGCAGAGACAGCTCAGGATCTGCAGGAGACTCGGTCCTTTCCGGAGGGTGGCCAGGATACCCGGTGGTAGACACCTCCCTTTGGCCCGACTCACTCCAAATTTACCATACAGGAGGGCTTTCGTAAAATTGCACGTGATTTCTAAACCTCCCGAGCTGCTACTGCGAGGATATTTGACCGATGCTCTTCAAGAGCTTTAATGGGCTGCATAGTTCTGCAAACCTTCATTTCTCCAGGTGCCCAAAGCCGTCACGACATAAAACTAGGACGGGAGTTGTTGCCATGCTCCGTTCTGATAATTTAGCTGCCACCAAGGATTTTGAGCCCCATTCCTAGCAGCTGGTATCTCTTAACGTAAACGATCTGCGAGTTTTCGAGGTGCTGTTATGCAATGCCTTTTGGAAAGCCTCAAAATACGTGCTGAAGGGAGGGCTGCAGACAGTGAGCAGTCCAAGACCGAAGCCTTGGAGCTACTCTACAACTAACTAGGAAACTATCCACATCAGTAGGCGGAGAAAAAACTAAAAGATTTGTTTGGGCTGAAGTTTAGGATGCTGCTGCATCCGTTTACTCCCATTGACGCATTGCTACGTGTCCCATAATCAACCATCATTGGGGGCTGAGTTAAAATACAGCAAGAACTTAAAACAGCCCCCAGGAACCGGCTTGGACTATTTAAATGAAACACCGATTGCTAAAACGCTTTGGGTAACGTATGTAAGAGAAAAGAAGCAAAGCGCAATGTTAACAAGGAGACTTGTCACCATGGGCTAAACATCACTTAAAGCCCTAAGAGTTATTAAATCCATGTCTTTAAGTACCTTGCCTAGCCCTCGAGCTCTTGACCAAACTTGGATTTTGCAGAAAGTTTAGATGTTTCATCGATTCCCAATACAACAGCTAAAACTTCGGCATCTCTCTTCCGCTCCTGCCCGCGAGACGGATTGCAACGACTTGGCTTAGCAAAACAGCTCAACCGGCACCAAAAGTTATCACTACTTTCGCGCTGGTCTAATGAGCGCTGCTGACAAAGTCCACTCACGGCAACGTTTCTCCTCGGAAGCACCTGCAAGCGATGGCATAAAGGTAAAAGCACTATTAAACCAACCAAAGGACCAAGGGGATAACTCCAGGTAGGTAGGTAAGCACCAGGAGAAAGCTCATCCCAGCTAAGTTTAATAGAAGCAAAATGAAAGATAAACAATTCTGTTCAATTTAAAAAAAAGATGAACAATCAGTCAAATGAGCCGCGGAAAAGGCTCTAAGGAGGAAAAAAAAGCAAAAAAAAAAAAAAGCAAAATTTTACATCCTGAAACAAGCTGGAAAATGTCAAAACAGCCAACGGCAGGCAAACTAAACAAAGCACAAAGTTAAGGACGGGTAATAACAACAAAAAATTAAATCTATATATTTTTTTAAATTAAAAGCACGGACTAAAACACATAAAGAGCACATTTTCTCAACTACAAGGACAGCAAACGCACACCCCAGCTGGGAAAATTAAAGGAGAAGAAAGGCAGCACAAGGGATTTCTTGTTTTTAATAATAATAACTAAAAAACAAACAAAGAAAAAATCCATATGGAAAATTCCTGGAGGCAGCGCCGGTGCTTTGTAACACCGTAGAGCCACGCGGCAGCAGCCCCAAGCCCTCACATGCTGCTATTTTAGCCCCAACCATGGTTGTGCCTACACCAGTAACTGAAATACACTATATCCTTGAAATTAATAAACACATTCATTCGATAAAATTGGGAAGGTAAAGCATTTCTTTAGAGAATCTAACGCAACATTGCCAAAGCTTGCATTTTCCTCATACATAAGTCTTTTTTTTTTTTTTAATTTCAGTCTCATGTTTCTATTTACCCGAAGCAACTGCATTTGGAAAGGACTGTTAGCTTTCTCATCTAAAGATTTTTGCGAAAACAGCCTTTTTTCAGCCTCATTGCCCAGTGAATGAGCTTCCTCCATCCAGCCTCCTCCTCTAAAAAGAGACCCTCCGCATCAATCTTGCTCGCAATTACAAAACATGGCTCTTTCCCCTTCTTTTTTCCCCTGTAAATTTTTGATTATAGCTCAATATGCCTTGATATACTAGTGGTATTTTACTCAACTTCATTGCACTGCTCCAAACCATCTGAAGTTTACCCGATTGACGATAAAAATGAAAATAAAGGTCAAAGCGAGGAAAAACCCCAAAGCATTTGCGCACACAGTCAGCGGCTAAACGTTTTTTTTTAGCATCGCCGCAACACCCAGCTCTAGCTGATGCAGTGACTTGAGTCTTGAGATCCAGGCAATGGGGTTGCATCAAGATTAAAAAAAATATATATATATATACACACACACACACGCTGTATTGGAAGGAAACATGCTCCCAGCACAGACCTAATACTTAACCACAATCAAATCCAAATTGATTTCCTTTGGCTCAGCTGCTTTATTTCTATTTCCCAAATTAAAAAGGTAGTGCAAAGGGATGACGCTTTCTTGGCTGGTTTCTGCAGTCAACAGCCTGCTACGGCACCTGAAACGCCCAGAACTGTTGCAGAATTTGTCACTCAAATCTATGGCCTGCTTTCTGGAATCTGGACCTTTTTATTTTTATTCAGACAGGCCATATATCTATAAATTGGAGTGTGAAATCATGCTGTTTCACTTCACACCATGGTTGTGCCAAGTAGAGCCTTTACTGCATGCCACCGGCCAGGACGAGACATCGTGCCGGACTTTGGACCCAAACTTCCCACGGTTGGTCATTCCTGTGGATGTTAAACCACCCATACGGCTCACTGCTTACAAAAAAAAATCATCATCAAAAAAGTATCAACACACTACAAGATACAAGATAAATCATGCCATATTGCCTCTTTTTTTTTTTTTTTTGCCCTGTTTCCGTAACCAGCTCTTCTATTTTTGCCATCAAGTTCAATAAGCCTGTAGGCGTTTGGGGTAGACAGTGGACCCAGCTGTTGCATGAATTTTTCATTTTGCTCTTCCCATCTCCACCTATTCTCCCTTTGATTAGACTCCCTCTCGGTCGCTGTTAAAAAAAAAAAAAGAGTTCAGCTACGTCTTGTCCCTTGTCCTCAACAGCACTTTCGCTCTTGCTCTCTTTCCCCGGGAGGAAGGATCAAGTTCCACCTTATTGCATTCCCTGGAAAAAGCATAACAGTCTGCTTAATCCCTACATCTTTATGCAGGCAGTTCTCACTGGTGGCTGCTTTATCATAAAATTACCCTAATTAATAACATCAATTGGCATTTCAGCCCTGGAGCCAGGAATATTTTTATCTTAGCCATGTAGTAGTGTTCAGCAAGCGGTCTCCATGACACGCTGGTGGTGGGAAGAAGACACTTGATTAATGTTTTGAGCAGAGATGAGCACCACGGATGTATCCGATTCCTGGGGAATCCGATTACTACTGTGCTAGTGAGCCATACACCAACCCCTGACAGACCCCAGGACGCAAAAGTCATGTCCCACCACGCCACCACCTCCTCCTCCAGCCAGCCCATGTGCCACAATATGGCAAGAAACTCTAATTAAAACTGCATTAAAGGTGCAATGCTGATCTAATCAAAGTATCAGTGTCCAGAGCGTTGTGGTTCCACAAGTGAGGACTGCTCAGAGAGAAATGCAGGAGTTTCAAGAGTTTAAATCGCCTTCTCCAAGGACAGTCCCATGTATCCCTCACCAACGTATGGACCGAGGCACTTCAGGCTGACCTGCAACCTCCTTGTCTCCGGTTTATGAATTTAATGTTCATAAATAAGCCATATCAGAAAGATTTTAATCAAATGGCCAAACGTCCACCATTAACTTTGGCCTTCTAGCCAGCATTTGATTGTTTTAAGATCTGAACAACTTTATACCCGTAACTGTTAGAACAGAACATACAGAGGCAGCATCGCTCCCAAGGGTTCGCAACGAGCCGCTGCAATTTTAATTGGCAAGCGGCACTCTCTTGCATTAGTTTTCCTTGCCAATTAGCAGTGTCGCGAAGCCGCTTGCAAAGCTATGGTACCTTCTGCGGCTGCAGTTACCTCCCAAGCCTGCTATTTCCATAGGAATGCTTAAAAAAAAAAAAAAAAAAAAAGATGAGGAAAATTCAGACTCATCCAAGCTTGGCAACAACACTGACCAACTACTTAAACATGCTGCACAGTAGTGACTTTTGCACAACTAGCCGTGCCGATGGGCACGGCAGCTTAGCAACTCTCATGCTAGTGTTTGAGGAGACCCTCTTAGTTTTAGCAGAAAAAAAAAGATTTACATAATTTGCAGTTTAACAGGTTCAGTTTGTGCTTTCTTTTTTCCACTCGCGTTATTTCCCTGAAAACACGGACCGGCGTCTTGTGCGTAACTCCATTGAGGCTGGTGGCATTTTATTGAGGCTTTTTTGCAAGAAGATTTTGTATTCGAATTCTACCCCCAAAGGAATAAAATTTGGGAATCCATTCCTTTCACAAAATCATAACGTTCCCCTAAACTGCTTGCAATAACAATACTACATGCTACTCATCAGGTTACTCTTTCCAAGTCATGAGAACCACGGCACATTAGTAATGAATGTGCAAGATGAATTTTCATTTACTAAACACATATTCTGCGTTATCAAATGCTGAATTAAAAAGTTGTATATGCAACATGAATTCTCTGGGGAGGGTCTTTGTTTTTTCTTTTTCTTCTTCTTTTTTTTTTTTTTTTTTGACTTACCAGATAGTCCCCTATGCCATTAATGCTACTAATATACAAAATCAGGTTTTATATATGTCTTTGCTTCCTTCAGGTTCTTGCAATAACATGCTTGAACATCCTGTTTGCTGGGCACGAAGCAAGACAAATGCTTTCTTTACTTAGTCTCACAGCGTACGAGAAAGATTCATGCTAGCGTTCAGCCTAGTATTGACCTGCATGTGTGGCTGGGAGAAAACAGCTAGCCTGAACAAAAGTATATATATATATATTAAAAAAAAAAAAAAAAAAAAAAAAACTAACAAACCCAAAACCCAGCATATTTTTAGCACTCAGATCACACTCTGAGTCAACAATGTGATTTCCGAGTGATCTGAGACCCGAGTTTACAGCTTCTATTATTTTAGGGCACTAAACTTGTTTCCTCAAAGAGAAGACAACGGCAATTTGGGATATACAGGTAAACAGACATAGCTGGAGAATACTGCTCTCCCAGAGGATTTAAAGGCAGCATGTTAGCTGTGAAATAATTCATCTTTAATAAGAAATAAGTAATATCACCTTCTACCTTATTCTACCATACTGAGTAAAATTATTTGTTGGAATCAGGGTATAAAAAGTCTGTGATTCTCCTCTAAGCTGTGAGCAGGCTGTGATTTTCCCATTTGGCCATTTAAAAGCCCTGGATCAACTGCAGATACAGGAAAAAAACAGCTGCTGATTTGCACTTCGCTGTATATGTAAAGGAAGTCGATGCGTGAACAACAGCAGAAAGCCGTGACAAGGACTTACTCGGAGCGAGAGTGTGAAAAATCTTCATCGGAGGAAAAAGAAAAAAAAGCCTTCTTGCAGTAACATTTAGAAATGGAATGTAAAAGCTTCAAAATTAGCAACCAATAATTAGGTGTCAAAAACTTTTTAGTAGCTGTCTTAAATACGAAGCCACTGTCCAGGAGATGTGGCCCTACCTTCCTCACCGAGATCAAGAGGAACCCTTAGGTATTCAGAGGCGGTCTCTTCTTGGACCCCTCCTGCTTTTACTTAAGACTGTAATAATACAGACTGCAAAAATACTGTAATAATTCTCTCAGAAGAGGCTTTCAGGAGACCTGTGCTGTCTCTCATTAAAAGAGGTCAAAGTGAACCAAGGAGGAGTCAGATAAGAATAATTAAAATTCAAACTCTCTTAAATTACTTTTAAAAGACAAAGTACTTCCTAAAATGATTTATCCCCTTAAATTTAGTCTCCTACAGAGAGAGCAACAGCTGAGGAGCCAGCGTAGATGAATGCTGTAGCACTAAAAACTTCATTATTTACAAATTTAAAGCAAGAGTACACCCACAACGCAATTACAGCAAAGCGACGTCAACGCGGCTGACACATCGGCATGGCCCGAAGGCACCGTTGAGCTTCACGGTACCGTAATGAATCCTTCCTTCAGTCCTCGCTGGAACCTCATTTTTTAAAAAGAAATACTTAAAGTCCTGGTAATGAAGAACTGGCGGGCAACTTCTGACACTCTAAGGGTGGTGCAAATCCATCTCCTGAAAACTGGGAAGTCCTGCCCTAAAGTGTTTCTGTAAATGACAGTTGGGTGATGCCCCTTGATGCATCCTTCACCGCCTCCAGCATTAAGGTCGACTGGGTGTCTGTCTTCATTACAATTATCAAAAGTTTACTTCTCCCCAAATAAACCTTGTAATGATCTCTCATTTCTCTTCCTAGGAATCCAGCATCTCCCCTCTTTCCCTTCTCCTTCCCATTTCCTTTAACTGTATCATAACATGAGCTTGAGGCTCACGTGAATTCATCATCACCAACAATCCTCCAAAATTTCACTCAGAAACACAGGCTATACCTCTACGTGGACAACACGCCTACAGGGAAAGCAGGTATGGGCAGGATGGAGTAGATCAATACCTCCTTCCCATTTGTAGCCTTGAGTCCCCAGCAGACTAACGGGAAGAGATATCAAGTGTCTCATAAAAGAGCAGTCCAATACACCTTGGTGGAAGCAGTCCAGAGGTCTCTGGTGCTGTGGCCCTCACACAGGCTCTCCTTGGTGGGGCTACACATGACTGGTGCAACGTGCACATTTGCCACACCTAACTAAAACTGCAATGTCTGGGATTACAGATTACTCCAAATTATAAACTGAGCTGTCCATGAACTGCCTGTGGGCTAGCCAGGGGCTAACCTGCATTAAACAGTGCTTTTAAAGAGAGAAAGTTTACACAGGTGAAAACAGAGTCCCTCAGTCAAGTTCTTTAGGATTACAGAGAACTGCATGTTCTTTGCAAGAGCATCTAGTTATCCTTCCCTGTCTTGACATTTCTGCCTATTTCTTCTCTTACTTCCTTTTTTTAATTAGATATTTTTAAAAGACTTTTTCTTCTGAACAGGGACTTATGCCTCATTTTGATAGTCCTTTTGTGTCTCTGTATTATTCTCATCATCTATCCCATCTGCCTCCTTCCAACTCCTCCACTACAGTGTCTTTAAACCACAGAACTATTTATCATCTCCCATAAAACCTCTCTGCTTAAGAGGCCATTTGGAGCTCTTGACCTCAAGGTCAAGAACTGTGATATCATGCCTCCCGATTCTCAACTCTTTATAAGCTGGATTTAAATGAAAACAGATTTCTGTTGTACAGATTAATGCAATTTCCCTCCACGTATTGTGTAACCCATGCTTTTGCTCACAACATGCACAGAAGTTACAGGAGAAGTGAAAAAAGCTTTTAGCCATCCAGGTTTTTTCCGATTCTGCCTGTTTAGTCAGTCTAAGAGGGGGGAAACAGAAGGACTGGTCTTGAAAAAATACATAAGAGTTTCTTCTAAAGACTCAGCCCACAAGGGCCAGATATGTTTCAGCAACAGAGTCATCTGGATCATACACCCATCACGGCGCAAGGAAAACTTCTACCCACCCAGACCATTTCTGATCCATCCCCACGGGTGGCCTGAGAGCACACAGCAGATTAGGAGTGCAACGCAGAAACTGAAGACAAATTCAGCCGTGCTTCAACCTTTCATGGAAAACCATACCAGTTTCCAAGATCTGTGGCCATGTGGTATAGCTCCCTTACGTTGCCCTCCCGGCCTGGATCCCCACGTGGTGAGTTCTTGACAATATGAGATACTCATGGACATCCAACATGCTTGAGATGTTCGAAACTGCTACTAGTCTCCGTTTCACTTGAGGAGAACTGTGACGTTAGAAGTCCAGCAGAGACGTTCGCAAAAACTGACTTAACCAGGGAAACCCATCACCAAAGAAAGACACGGTCTCCTCAAGAGAACTGTATTTTAGGGCAGGTGCCTAGCAAAGCCTCACTCTCCTTTCTTATCGATTACAGGGTTAAAGAGCTTCCCCAGGCTAATGTTGGTAGACATCCTCTCTTTTCCTGGAAGAAGCTGCTTGGGATCCGGAGAAAGTCTATAGCAGGGCAAGGAATCAAACTGAAGTCTTCCAAGTTGAAAAAACAAGAGCCCAAAGAGATGAGCCCTCTTCGCTCTTACTTCATTGTGCGTGAAAAATGTTCCTCCAAACGTTTCTGGGAGATTAAGCTCTTTCAGGGGAAAGCAGTATCGAGGACTACTGACAGCAGAAAATTAACTGAAACAAAACATCTTCAAGCCGGGAGAGTGAATAGCAGCTCTGCCAAGGTCCAAAGAATGAAATATATTTCTAAGTATCTAAGTATCAACAGTTCAACACCACCATATGCTGCTTTGGAAAAACAGAACCAGATGGATAAAGCTAAAGTATTTTAATGGAGTTTCATATATGCACATTTATGTAGCCTGCTAACCATAGAAATAAGAACCCTAATATTAAAATCCTAAGGAATTCAGTATATAAGTTTGAAAATCAACTTACTTTTGACAGTTGCTGTCCGGGTGCAGTTGTAGAGGATGGCCAACTCCCCAAATACCTTGCCAGGTCCCATGGTGCACAGCTTCACACCTTCTTTCGTCACTTCGACCTTCCCATCTGCGAGAAAAAAGGAAGAGAGATCATTTTAAATAGGAAATTTTCCTCAGACTCGTTCTATAATTTAGTACTTCTATTAAAGTATGAATAAAAATACCAGAGTCCTACAATTTGAAGACAAATTAAACAAACACATCATGACAGGGAGCATATACACTCAAAAAAAGCTTAGAAGCAACTATTGCCTATATAAGCGTTCAGTTCTTGAATTTTCTTAGCAGCGTATTGGTATAGACTCCGGAAGAGGTGCACTAAGCTCAATGCAAACTTTATTTCACATATTACACTTCCAGGTGAAATTTTCTCCAATTTTTGTATTAAAACCAGGAAGATTTAGGTCTTTAACATCACGTGGGAAAACCGCAGAGTAACTTTGCTCATTTTTGCAGAGGAATTAATCCCCGAGAACAGTCAGCCATGAATAGCCCAGCTGTTATCAAAAGGAAAATTACTTTGACCCCTGGCCATTATTTAAGTCGCATCTTGTCGTACCTTTTCTTTTTAAACATTTCATCTTACTGGAGCAAGTCTGTTTTATCTGCTTACCAACACGGCGCAGAGAAGAGCCATAGAAAGGGTATTTAAAAGCAAAGGTTGAATGCGTTTGAATGCTGAAGACAGGCGGCAACACAAGGAGAGAGCGCAGTAGAGGTGTGGGGGGAACGCAAGGTTATCACGCCCACGACCACCGTTTCGGATGTCGCAAAACAGGGCAAGGAAGGAAAATGCAAATTCCAAATATTCTCAGCCACTAAAGAGCTGCTCTTGTCCCCAAATTGGGGAGCAGGTAATTAAGGGATCCTGCCAATGCTCGGTGCTATACCATCCCCTAAAACTTAGTAATCTCTGGCTTGTCCTCTATGCACGGTGCTCTGCAAGAGCGAGCGCAACATCTTACTGGTTCTTCTCAGCCTTAGGACCATCTAAATTTGTATGTCAGGTACCAAAGTTACCCTCGAACGTTTGCAAGAGTACGTAACTCAAAATAATTTGCCATTATAGGACCCCACCTCCTGCTGACGGGACCTAATGTTATACCCTGCAAAACAAAACTGCAAGACTGCAAAGAGCAAATTCTACTACATAAACACAATTCTGCCAGGCCTGCCTATCTGTGGGTATATCGACAGCATTATATACACACTGTACACCTTCAGGCAAAGGGGATAACAGTTCCAGTTTAGCCATCCCTCCTCTACAAAAACAACTAGAAGAAGCAAACTTAGAGAACTCTAAAAAAGCTTAATGCATAATATCTCTGCCAGATACATAAATAAAAGACCTCAAATTGGGCAGAAACACTGAAATATATCCCTAAAGAAAGGGGGCAAGGTGACGTTGAGGGGAACATACTGCATTAAGGTACTTCCACACGTTAATCATCCACTCCAGAGGTTTCACGAAGATTGTATTAAAACAAGAGGAACGCAGAAGCGGCGTATTAAATCAGGGACAAACAAAAACCATTACAGGTAGCTAATGCTTCCAAACATCCTCCGACCTGCAGGAAAGCATCGATAAATCCTGTACAATGCGGCACCTTGACGCCAAAAATTACGTTAAAGCAGAGCCACGAGGAGATTTGCTTTTAATGCGCCGCTGAGAGACTCCTGAACACAGTTGTTCGCTAAAGGGAAGGCAAGAAGTGCCGAAGAGTGGGCTGGTGCCTGGCATTAAGAAATTCAGAGAAACTGAAACCCCCTGACATAGCGAAGACAGAAAAAGCTTACACAGACACTTATATATATATATGGTGTTTTATTTATAGAAAAGCAGTGAATAGGCAAAAGCAGATTTTTCTCATGCAAACTTCTAGACGTGCCGCAGGAGAGATGCCAGGGAGGGTAGCCGCAATAGAGTAAATCCAAAGGGAATAAATCCAGAGGGAATACATCTAAAGGGAATAAATCCATTTTCTAACATTATTAGGGTGCAGCAAAATCATATGCCCATAGGTGGGCAAAAACACGTTTCCCTTTGGAAAATGTTGGCCAGTCATTTTGGGCTGATATACGCGTGCAGTTCTGCAGCTCCTATCATTGCATACATACTATACACTTAAACATTAGAAGGCAAGTGAAAGTCTAAAGACACGGCTTCCATCAGATTTAGTATTAATATCAGTCACTGATAATGCCATTAGCACCTAGAACTAAATACCCACGAAGAAAACATTCACCAATATTCATATGGCAAAGTGATCACCGAAATCTTAGACTATGCAAAACAATACTTAAGGCCTAAAGAAAAAAATAAAACTTAATTCCCAGGCTATTGATCATTATCAATATCATTAGCTCCTAAAGAACTGGGATTCCACTCCTAGTATCTACTGACTTCGCTTTAAAAGTTAATTTTCATCTAATATAAAGCATAAAAAATGAGATATTTATCTCAAGAACTAGCAAAAGTAACAATTAATGCTTCATCACATGCTTTACGGACTCCTAGGGAATTTTGGAGATTTTTTTTTTTTTTTTAACAGCTTGCAGAGTTTCTAGGGAGCTCCAGGGGGAATATTTCTGCAGCAAGCAGACAGATCTGCAAGGTGAATGAGTTTTCCTTGCTTCCAACTCATGGGATCATAACCTGTTTCAGAAGAAAAGTCAACCACCCAAAAACCTCAGCAAAAACGTGCAGATGTATTATTTGAAAGCCTGAGAAGTTCTGTCACACTGCTCCAGACATCATCCGTTGCTTCCCACAGCAATCCATGCTCGCCATCCATCTTCATAAGGAAGATGCATGCCTTCCTGTATCCCATTAGTTTTTCTGTAAAGACTTTAAAATATGGAGCCAGATTCTGAATCTATTCATAGCTTAGGGTGTGAGGGCCATTTCTGTCCCAGCATTAAAAAAACCCTGCATTATCCACGGATGCTATCCAAGGGCTGAGGCAAGCTGGGGATGGAAATCACCGAGAGAAGGAGCGACGATGGCTGGAAAGAGCTGCTTTGGGCTTCGAAAGAGCTCCAAAGAGTGATATATAGAAATAGCAGCTCAGCTACTATTGCTATTACTATTATTACTATTGCTATTACTGTTGCAACTGCAACACTGGTGCAGGTAATCCCGTTCCTCAAGCTAGCTGGTGGATCTCCAAACCCCTCTGCCTGGTACATACACATTCATATCCTCCTTATACTTTTTTTACATTTATAAAATTGAGCTATTACTGCCATATCTTGATGGTAAGTGCTGCCTGGTTATTGCAAAGATCTGTGGAAGTGAGATCTACTGCCTGGAAACAGCAGTCAGGATGTTGCCCAACTAATTTTGAGAGACCCCTACCACCATCTCCACAGTCCTGTTACTGCATCAGCCATTTCCACCAACATGCAAGAAGCATGCTGGCCTTGAAGATAAAATGCTAATTAAAAAGGGTAATGGAAAAGATTTCCCATTTTGGATACAGTTAAAAATTACATCTGATCACACTCAAAAAAGCAAAACCAAAATCACAGCAAACTAACTAGTTTTGCTTACAGAAGAGGGGATGTGCTTCAAAAAAGTCAGACGTTATCTTGGTTTGTATGTATTTGTAAAATCCATGTTAAGTTTCAAGCAGAAGCCGTAGAGCTTGGGAGAAAATCATACACTTTAGGAACCGTTGGGTAGGCAAGAATTGCTCAAATTCAATATACTTCCAGTTTCATGGCAAAACCAAAAAGCCATTAGCATTAAGTGAAAGATAAGGATGGAAAGTTCCCATGACATCAAGTGGTGCAGAGTTTGGATATTAGTCAGCAAACAGACAATTAGCATTTGTTTTGAAGAATTCAGAATTTAAATACGTATTTTCTATACGAAAAGTGCTCAAAGGCCACGATTTGATGTGTTCACTAGTAACGATTCTTAGTTTAGCAGTTAACTTTTTTTAATCAATGATTTCAATGCTCCTTTAACATCTACATTCAAACTACTCTTACACCTAATAAAAAAGTTTAAAGAATATATTGCAGGGAGAATATACAAAACTGTGGAGAACGTTTTCCAGGGGAAAAAAAACCCAAACTCATTCTTCCAGAAGTATATAATACAACACAATGCACATCTCATTTCTCAATACAAACCCCAAATTTGTTTTCTGAAAGGTAACAGATATGAATTTCACACGCAGTAATTTAAAAGTTTCTTCCACCAGTCACGCTAATGAAACGCTGCTGTCATTTCAGGGCCCGCTTCTTATTTTGCAAATTTAAATATAATGTTGCTACACACAGATGAAACAGCTATCATAAAAGTGCCCGTGTTTTTACTGGAAACGATCAGAAAGAAGGCAGTAATGTGATGACAGAAAAGAGGTGTTTCAGGAAAGCCTCCATAAATCAGCAACCCGAGAACAGCGCGGTCTGAACGTGAAATGAGTCTGAGTTTTTTTCGCTTGCTAGAAATTAAGCATCTCAGCATTTTGGAGGCATTTATCTCGTGAACCAAAGCTCGGCGATGGGTTATAAAAGAAAGATTGAGCAGGCCGGCAGCCTGAGGAAGGCTGGACTCAAAAAATGGAAATATTTGATCTCCGATACTACAGCAAGCAAAAAGATATGGCCAGGTCATTTCTCTTCTAGTATGGTATAGTAATAAATATGCTGTTTAATTACTATTTCTTACACCGGAGAAAGTATTCCATCCTCGCGCTGCCTAATTAAAGAAGCTGGGACATTAAACACCTGACGATAAACTCCCCAAGACCATGAGCCGTGCAAAACATTTTATTTCCCATGCAAACAAAAGAGTAGAGCACAGTAACACTGATCAATGCATGGAGATAAAGACAAATTTGCAGCCTCCTTCGACACCCAAGTAAAACAAATGCTACATAATGCAAGCGATGCTTTTTTTCCAAGGCGAGAAGATTGGAAAACACGGCATTTTTTGCAGGAGTATTATTGAATTGAACACTGATACTGAATTTAAAGCTGAGCTGCTTTTGCAGAGCTTTTGCTTGCACCCAAACCATGCATTTTTCTGCCAGCCAGAAGATGCTCTTCTGCATTGATGGAGGACAACACGGGAGGATTTTTCATATAGACAAACTATAACATTTAGGAATCTGTGTCTTAGCTAACGACGCATCTACCAAAAAGTAGTGGTCGGCAGCTATATTTTGGTGGCTATGCTTTGGATTCCCTACTCTTCTCCATTCCCACGTGGACCGCTATCCTCTGACCGATCAGTCGTTTCATTTACTTCTTTATCACATCTACCTTTTCACGTACGCTTTCAGCCAAGAAAGTTTTATGAATCGGTTCTCCAACTCAAACCGCGCCATCAATTTAATTTTCTCACCGTAAACGTAAAAAGGCGACTAGCACGAGGATGCAAAACAGAAGGAAAGTCTGGAAGCCATGAGCCTGCTCCCTGCAAAAGTAACTGCCAGAAATCACTTTGCGTGTGCATAACTCGAAATATTTGGTTTCTGGCAGATGCTCATATGTCCCCATGCAACCTCTTTGCTTCTTTTCCAGGCTGTGTTACTTAAAACATGCCCCACCTTTGGAAAATAAATTTTTAGGTAGAAAACACTGTGCCGTCATTCCTTGTCTTCAGAGACTAAACAGCCCCTTTTGTCCTTTTCCCACCAATTCACTTGGATAAGATGAGACCGAGCCTTATCCTTATTTCTTTGCATAGATTTTTAGGCAAAAGCCGTTCACCTAGACATACAGTCAATCCAGGAAAAAAGAAAAAAAAAATAGTACTGCAAAACAGCTTGCCTTCCTTTCCATTTTTTCCCACTTGTCACCCAGAACTTGCAACCTTAATTAGCGGCTAGTAAATTTGCTGAGGAAGCAGAAACTTTGGGAGCAAAGTTAAGCTTTTGCAACCCAAACCGCAAGCGCTAATTGCATTGCAACGGCAAATTTAATTGCAGAGCAATCAGAACTCCAACGGCTAAGTAGCTAGTTTAGATCAAACCCGGTCCGCTTAAAATTTGTTCATATTTTTGCTTGGTTCAAACCCAGAGTGATGATCGCCTGCATTATGCACGGGGTTGCACTCAACAAGCCGCTATATGCAATAATTGCAGCATTTGCAGGGTATTACATTGCCCAGTGATAAATAGTAACAATTAAAATAAATCCAAGAGAGGTTTTTTTGGTTTTTTGTATTTTTTTTTAAGGACTTCTTAAAATAGGCTCGCATTGAGTTACCCTTAGTTTTTCTCAGCAAAAATGAAAATACTGGCCGCGGTTCCCACGGTCCACCTCGAGGCTGCGTTTTAGGAGATGACGTGATCCTTGGAAATACTGTACACGTGGAAGAGGCTCTTCAGGACGGGAAGTTAAATATGGGTCACCGTAAGCATGCAAAGGTAAAGATACGGCATGAAGGAAGGAAAAGCAGGATCCGGTTTGACTGCACGTCCCGAAGCCTCCCCGCGCTTGCCCCGTGTAATGATAAGGCTCCCAGGCTATTTTTGTTTTGATGAGAACATTTGGTGCTTTGTCACATCGAGTCCGTTGCAATTAAACATTAAATAACATCTCTGCCTGCACTGCCTCCATGTTCCTCAAATAAATCCAACTATAAACCAAATCGCACTGATATGACTCTCTCAATTAGTAAGATAATTATTTTTTTTCCCTTCTCATAATTAAATGGTCACTCTCTCTTTCCGGGCACAGAAGAAAACAGATTAACTCGACTTGAAGAATTTGTCAGCCGGCACGTAATTTATGTAATGGGCAAAACCCTCGTGGCACATTACCGGCTCCTACTTTCTCCGCACCGCTTCGAGGCACGTCTGGAAAACCACTTGCTATTTCAAGGCAAAGAAAAACTGAACTGATTTACAGCCACAAACCTGTCCCTCACTTCCTTAATTTTAAAGGTATAGGACTATCTAGGAGAATATCTAAGGGCCTAAAGATGCCCCGTTCTACACAGCAGGATGTTTTACTAACACACACTTTTGTCTATCGTCCTGTAAATCCATTAATGTCAGGAATACGTCAGCAACGTTTCTAGTTCTTTATTTCTCCTCCCTGGTATAAACAGAAATTGCCTGGGAGGCTTAATTCTGGCCTCGATTTTCAATGGTATATCGTGACAATACCTATGAAATACGGATGAGAGTCATCAGCTTTATCTATATTTAAGTTACTACTCTGCTTTTAGCTCCAAAAAATATGGTTAGGTCTCCCGGGGGGGCCTAATTGTTTTTTTACACCCACATGCAAAATTAAAAAAAAAAAAAAAACCAACAACAACAACAAAAAAAACTATATTGAAGAAATTAGGAGAATAACAAAACAGAGGTCCTGGGTTCAATATCTGTTCATCACCATGCAATGCATACATCATGGCACAGACTTCCTCACACTACTCTCTTAAAAAAGATAAGTGGGGGCAGACTCCCACTTGGTTCAGTGCAGAATTCATGAATGTCTATTCAATATTTTGTTTTATCCCCCCTGCTCGGCGCTTGCACTGCAGGTTGATTTCTTGGATGCTTTTCAAGCTCCGCTCTGAAGGCAGAAGAATAATTATTTTTAATTAGCTGTCTTTAGGAATTATCGCTATGGATCTGTGCATTTTCCTTAACAATAGGGAATTTATTTCAAAAACTGCATTTGAGATGAGGCAGCAGTTATCCCATTACCCAGCCACAAGGTTTTAGCATTAAGGTCAGAAGCACCCACTGCAGAGCATCCAACATGCAAAACTCAATTTATTATCCTTATTATGATGATTTTAAACAATCTTATCACTGTACAGCCCTTTGTATATTCGAAGCTCCAACTCCACCGACTTCAAGCATAGCTTTCAAGTGCTTGAAACCCAGACTTTGCAAAAAAATAATGCCTGTGCAGGTCAGGGAAAGGAGAGAAAAGAGAATAGGGGTTAGAGCTGAAGAGACACACTTACACCACTAGAAAGCCATATAATAGAAGGGAGTTTTAGCTTGCTTTTTAAAAGTCAAGAGATGTGCATCTCTAATTACTTCCCAGCAATGCCATTAATATTGCAAAGTCAACAGTTATCAAGTTACAGAAAGGACCGTGCAGCAACGCTCGGCCTTTCGCAACCTGCGCCACAAAAGCAGCTGCTCCAACCCACGCGTGGGAACGGCAGCTTTAGATATGCTTATCCCTCACCCAAGCTTGGAGAGGTTTTGAACTGTTTAAGGAGGAGGGGAAAAGAAAAAGAAAAAAAAAAAAAAAGAGCATGTTTTGCCAAATTTTAAGTCATGTTCCGAAACACGGCAGCATTAAGCTTTAAGTAAAGTGTTGCTAGAGTGCGCTGAATATGGAGAAAAACATAATTTTTTCCTTAGATATCTCCCCGAAAAAAGGCTAAACCTTTTCTGATGGCGTTTTTCCAAAGCAATTTTGCTTTAAAGCTGGCATCGGTGCCAGAAGTTTAAAGCTCAGCCTTTTAAAGCTTTGCACATTATGGGGAACTAAAACCAGGGTTTTTCAGTGGTCAGCATTGGTCAGCCTTAAGGATCTGCTATTAGTGCTATTAGTCTCATCTATAACACATTTCTAAAAAGTACTTATTCAAACTT
Source organism: Dromaius novaehollandiae (assembly GCF_036370855.1). NCBI lineage: Eukaryota > Metazoa > Chordata > Aves > Casuariiformes > Dromaiidae > Dromaius > Dromaius novaehollandiae. Next base: position 6,908,631 of record NC_088103.1, on the reverse strand, counting down.
ATTTTGAATTTATAAAGCAGAGGTGCAGTCAGATTTGACCGACCAGCAGTCCAGCCTCCCCCAAGACTGCATGTCATCTAGGACAACTCTTTTGGGGAGCTGGAGAAGAGGCAGCCGTTGGCCTCCCTGGCCCTACAAACGTTATTTTGGAGAATTTGTAGCAGCCAGATTTATTTGGGAGGGTTAAGCAGACAGGACGGAGCAGCCTCTCTGACAGCAGCAGAGGCCCATCCAAAGAGATGTCCCACAACAGCCAATACCTACCAAACCGGTGCTGCTCCACCTTGCTCGTTGGTCAGGACTTGGCAGCAACATGGCAGGAGTTTCCTTCCACCTTTCCACAAATGATACGTTACGACTATTTCTTACTGCTTTCTTCCACAAGAATAATAAAAATAATTATAATTAAACAGTGGTTTTCAAAGCAAAAGGACATTTGCGAGTCTCGGGCGGCCCGAAGTGCTGTAGCACAGCGGGAACACGTTCCCGCTCAGCCGACCACAGCGATCGCTACCGTTTTCTCACTGGCCTTGGAGCAGTAAGTCAACATTGCACAGTCTCAGCCTTGGAGCGGTGAACAACAGTAACGCTCCTCGGATTTAAACCAAGACTTACTGGTGAGAAAGGGTTACTGGAGATAAGAGCAGATCTGCATGCAGGCTCCTACTTTGTGGAAACATTTTTAAAAACAGAGAAGGGAAATAAAGGCGGCGATCGCCGAAAGCCGTGAAAAGCAGCCTAGGGGCAGAGAGAGGCTTGGAGAATTGAGCGCATCTGAAGACAAGGATAAAGAAACTTCCTCTGGGCTTTAAAAGTAAGAATTAAAACCTAGGCGAGGGGGAAGGAAGGAAGGAAGGTTAAGCGAAGCATAAAGAGCCTGAGTCATACCCAGCAGAGCGGAGAAGAGGCAGCCAGGGTAACAGGGAGAAAAGCATGGCAGGGCAGAGAGAAAATAACCCAAATAAGATTTGGGTTGGCTGCTGGGGCAAGGCTGTCGAAGCAGGGCACTGAAAACCAGCCTGAAGGCAAAACCCGCGCGGCACATGGACGCGCTCAAATAAAGCGCCAAACAAGGCTGGAAGCAAATATAAGGGTTACTCTCTGACTTGCTAATGATTTATTCCAAAAAGATAAGCTCTGCTTGTGTATAGATGCAATTCGCAGCTATCTTCTTCAAGTGAATCCTGAAGCAGAACCAAATTAAACGGATATCAATATACATGCACAGGGGGAGGAATAGGTGACACCCCAAAGCCCCTTCCGATCTAAATTATTCCACGATTCTATAAATCGCTTCCGACTGCAGGTGCGTTTTAGCTTAAAGGCATGCACGTAGGCTTCTGCAACACGCACAAGCAAGCACCGGATAATGAGCTTCCTCGCAGCGAGCCCGTAAGGCGGCTTTAACATCTACAGGGCGGTACGATGCAAAAAAAGCTGCTGGAGAAGCACGTCTAAAACTCGGGGGTTAGTCGGCCAACGGAGATAACAAGGACTCGACGAGGTATTTACCTACTGAGCAGCCAGCGGAAAATGAAAAAATGTAGTTCAAGTCAAGGGGAATTTTGTCTTGTGTACAACATTCCTGGATGCTATTCAGATGGTTCAAAAAGAAAGAAAGAAACAAGAAACCAGTCAGCGCAGATAAGAAATGTTCATCTAAGATGTATCTGTGATAGTAATAGGAGACAAGTACTAACGGAGCATGCGCTGCAGTTGCATAGGTGCCTTCTGAGGCCATAAACCTCTTTGCTTTGACATTATTCACCAGCAAACCCTTCTCGTCCCCGAGAGCCCCGCGAAAGAGCAGAATGAATCAGACGCCTTATTGCTCGTAGGATTGGCTGAAGGATACCAAAAACAGCCCCGGTCCAGTTTGCAGTAACAGGAGGAAAGTGGTAGGAGTCCTGGCATGCAGAAATCTGCTTATCCCGTCTCTCAAAGCTTTCTCTTTCCCCGTCTTCACCCTTGCACGCAGGAGACTCGCTCACGCTCGGATCTCGGCGCTTCCCCATCCGGGTATTTGGAGATCCCTCCAGATCAAAGGATGCTCGACTGTTTCTGTACGACGTCTCGCTTCTCCAAAGCGCGCATCGGCTTTGGTAAATAGGCCACATCAGCCCCTCGGGCGACCCGAAGGTGGAGTGGGAAGTGCGAACAGGGCTCCATCTGCATTTTGAAGCTCTTGGATAAATGACACGCCGCCTTTCAAAATAGGACAAAACTGGGTTTTCTGCTTTATCGAAGAGGGGAGGAATTAAAAAGGCAGCAGGGTTGGATGTTGGGATCCAGGCGGTGGCTTGGAGGGCGAAGGGATCGGCGGGGCAGAGCTCGCCCTGGGGCCACCTCGGCTCGCGTGGTGGCACGAGGCTCGCGACCGTCTCTGAACTTCCCCGCCTCAGTTCTCCAAAAGCAAAGCAGCAGACGAGCAAACTTTACACTTATCTTCAGGGTTTCCATAACAACCCTTTTGTTCCTGGCGTATTTTAACAGCTGAAAAACCCTGACTTATTTTTCCCTTCTTCTTTCTTCTTTAAAGCCTTCCAAGATCCTTGGATAACTTCACTGCTCTTAAAATACTGCAATGTTTTTTTCGCAATTCAGTAAGAGATAAGACTTGTTTTGTTCACCTGCCCTAAACAAGCTGTAAGGATTACACAGTCCAAATTTCTTTTCTAGTTACAGTGCTCCTCCCTTGCTCGAGAGCAGTCTTTCATTTCCTGGCTTTTCAAAATATTTTGGAAGTATTTCAAGATGTTATATATATATTAAAAAAAAGATAGAAACCTAAACGTATAAAACACTGGAGCTGACCAGTCTACTTTAACTCTTTTAATTAAAATGAAAGCCGCATTTGGTATGCGATAGTGGGACACACAATCGCTGCAATCTCTTATTAAGCAGAACAAAACCAGAGGTTGAAGTCCCCTTGAAAAGCAAAAGCATCTCCCTCTCTTCACTCATCATAATCATGTGCTTAAAGTGCAGCGGTAAAGCAACAGATAAAATTTCTATAAAAGAATTAGGAACAGGCATTTCATAAAGAAGTAGAAGATCCACAAAAATAATTAAAAAGCTAAATTGATGAAAACAGACATACTGATAATATTATACACACTTTCTATTATATATATGCATACATATATGGCCCTGAATAATTTTTAGAATATATAATTCAGCTGACTGCCAACCAAATATAGCTCTTATCAGAAATTACACTTTGCAAAGAAAACATTATTCAAGGGAAATTCTGGATTAGGAGCTCTTCCAGCCACTGATACTGGGAACATCCTTGAAAGACACTTCAGGGGGCTAAAAAATACTTTCAACAAGTGAAAAGGCCCGCGAGGCTCCAAGGTACCTTCACATCAGCCAGAGATCATATACGCCCCGTCAATTCTGGCCATAGAGTTGTTAGGAAAATAAAAGTTGTCCCCACATTGCAGGTTTGGGGGGCCTAACTGATGGAGGTAGCTGAAGGATGGGAAGCGGCCAAACATTTAGACTCCATGTAAAGACACAGATCAGAGGACTCAGGTCCGTGTCCAACAGAGAAGGTACACTTCCCCTGAGGTCAGAGAAGACCGAGCGTGAATCGGTCCAAAAATACAAGACTTGAACCAATAGTTTCACAGCAGAGATGCTGCAAAAGCTAGGAGGAGACCAGCTCTTTGAAATTGTCACCTAATAGTACTGCAATAGCACCTTCTAAGCTCAACTTTAGCCAGGAAAACAGTCTTGCACCATTAACAGTTTTGGCGATGCCACTTCACTACCTCTCTCAACTACTTCTTACGGATGTGAAATGATGCAAAGAGGAGAACGGGGTAGAACAACCATCTGTGGGAAACCTGGAGACAAAGGCATGTTGGTGGCAGGTCCTCCTAACCCTTCCTTGGCCAAGGAGAGAGACTTGAGCCAGCCTCGAGCATCTGCCTACACTTCCATAGCTCCCTAGCTGTTTGGTGATCACTGGTGGTCAATAATAATAAGGTCTCCAGCCCGGCAGTGTAATGTTTGTGCACCTCCAGCCTTGGCAGTTTTCAAAAACCAACTGGCAACCTGGTCTGACCCTTCTGGTCAGAGCTGGCCCTGCTTTGAGCAGGAGGTTGGGCTAGAGATCTCCTGAGGTCCCTTCCGACTTGAACAATCTTAGTCTTATATTCTCCCTTTATCTTTTGAAAGAAGAGGAGCAAAAAAACTCTCTTTATATTTGAACAGCCTCTGCACAATTATATTATTACTATTAATAACCAAACTTTCCCATCTGAGGAAAAAAAGCAAGGTATGCCTGCTGTTTTCGTTGTTACTGCCTTTGCAGCATGGCTAACGGCACCTTACCCACACAACGCTCAGAAGCCACCTAATAGCAATTCTGCACCAGCAATGACAGATTTCACGTTCACAAAACACAGCTCCTCTTTGGGTGACTTGCAAATGCAGTATTGCTTTTGCGCTCGCATATCAGTTATGTTCCCGTCCAGGTTCAACCTGAGAGCCTGCTAATCCTTCCCTTGGAAAACTCTTCCTCTTCTTCTCAGTGCAAATCAATTCAATCTCGGGAAGGGGTGGCAAAAGGAAAATAAGAGCAGAGCATTTTCCAGAGGATTTTACCTGCTCCAGTCCTGCACAAAGCTAAGTTTTCCTTCTCAGGTTAGGTAGGGGACCAAGAAAATTTTTAAAAAAAGATGGCAACGTGCCAGCATCTGCTCAGGGTCTCAGTTATCTCCTCTCTTTTTCTTCTGGAAAGAAGAAGAAAAAAAAAATATATATATACACACACACACACACACACACTGCTATATACTATTGTCTAGAGAATAAACCACATGAGTGAGGAGATGGACCTTTGGTGCACAGCTTCACGTGAAGTAAATCTCACAAAGCTTTCACACTCTTATTGATCAAAATTACCTGCAGTAGTCACTGCTGCAAGAAAAGACTAGCTCCACTGTTGCACGGGTTTTCTCTTCCCAGTTTACCACATTTTACTGATAAATACCTGGGACAAGAGATTGAACTATGCAGACTCAATGGCCCTGGCAACTGGAAGGAAAGCTTGGACCACATCCCCAGTCAATGGGCAAAATTCTCACTTGGATGAAGCAGAGAAGGGTCTCAAGTAAGTCAGTGTTTTCAGCTGACATCTGCAATAAGCCCAGGCTTCTGAGCTGAATAGAACCAGTGGCATTTTGTTGTTTTCCATTTCTTGCCCAGCATAAGAATTTTTTGAATAGCTGGTCAATAAACTACTCAGTAGTGCTTTCAACAGCAAAGTGCTATTGATAAAATAGGTACTTCCAAATCTTACATGTTCTACAGGCAAAAAATGAACAATCTCTTTTGAAAACAAATACTTTTCAATTTAATCAAACCAATTCTCGACGAAGAAAGGTACTGCTAGATTTCCAACCAGTAACCTTAATCAGGTATCTTAAGTTTCTGAACTGCTTGGGTCAGCAGAGTTGGGTCATGCCTCATTTTAGCCAGTTCGCACCCCTTCCTAATCATCAGACACACACACAACTTTTCCCACAGTCATGGAAAAACAAAATGCTACTTTGCAGCAAGACCCTCAAGAAAAGCATAGCCGGTGGTTAATGTAGTAGACTAATCCCTTCTCATTTGCCTGATTGCAATGGGCTGCCGCTGCGATGCACTCCTACCAAGCAGACTAGATCCTCGCGGGCAACGTCGTGGGACTTCTCTTCAGGCCACATGAGCACTAGCCCCCAGGAGAGGCGTGCACAGCACTAATTTCATTCAAGCCCTGTGAATAAGGCTTCCCTATCAGGGAAAAGAGCAAGTACAGTAATGAATGGAGCTGTTTCAAATCTTGGCAGGTGAGAATATCCTTGTTACACCTCCAGCTGGTATTAAATCACTTTACAGAAAAGAGTAAAATGATCTAGAGACTTTCCACTGATTTGGGGAAGAAACAGCTGCCGCAAACACAATAACTGGCTTCTCTAAATGGAGCAGAGCTAGCAGGAGGGGAGAGCTGCAGCCAGCCGCGCGGCCGGGGAAGAGGCTATCGTTGGCAATGCAATGCAAGGGAATATGCAATCGAAGCAAACCACCAAGGGACGAGGCAGTGGAGTTTCTCTGCTAGGAGCCAGAACACCTCCCGGCTCTGCAAACAGGGAAAGAAATGAGCAGCCAGGGAACTAGGGAGCTCCTTGGCTTCCACCATCTGTACTGCAACCACATGGGGAGATGAATGCTACTTTTTAGACTGTTATTTACTCTAACGTTGCACTGAAATGACTCCTAACACTGACTTAACACCTTAAAAGCATCCTGGGTGCGAAGCAAGAACAGTTTGCAATCTTTGCTGCTAGGGAGAGAGGGGAAAAGAGCATCACTGCCTCAACACAAATTTTTTTTTTTTTTTTTTTAAAACAAAAGTCAAGTGTGTCAAAAACCATCCAGAGCAATCAAGAGGAGAACCAAGAATATGAAAAAACTGTCAATAGCAACCAAATCACCAACTCCTCAGAGAATCGTACCTGCCTGGAGCATTTAGACTTCAGAATAGCTTGTGGAGGACGCACACCTGATGGCTTGCATTTGTTTAACAGATTTTGCTTTTGTATTGTCCAGCACCGCTTCCAAAATTTACTAGCGGTCCATCCAGCAAATGAACATCACTCCTGAGCCTGCATAACTGTTTCGTGCTTGGCAGCTGACAGGCAGTTTCCTTCTCCATGATACAAGCACAAGTCTAAAATCAGCGCTCCCTGAGCAACAGGGAAGAGATATAGGTTATATTAAAGTCACCCAGGATGCTTTCCTCCAGAAGAGAGCTGACACCCAAAAAACAGGAACAAGAAGACTGTTTTGGAGAACCTAAAGAAGTTAATAATTTGGAAAAAAAAAAAATACACAGGCTGTGAACTTTAATAGGTCATTTGGTTTAAAGAATAAAGAGTAGGAAGAAAGGGAGAGAAATTCGAATATGTGAAATACAGACATTACCCTGAGACAAAGAAGAGGCAAATTTATCATCCAGGCCCCACTCACACCCCTGAAGTTATCTCGGCTCACGCGGTGGCTAAGGACTTCTGGGCCACACCAAGAGCCTGGAAGAAGATGGCTCTTCTGGAGTAGCTCTGCTCTTCCCACTGCATTGCAACCACCTAGGAAGTGTGGGCGTATAAAAACCACACTGTACCTTGGAGCAGAAAGCTGAGGATTCAGGCTAACAGCTTTTTTGGGTATAGAAATCCTAGAAGTTGGAGCTTGGACTAATAGGGGCTGCTCATGCTGTACAAACATTATCATAACGTTGCTTCTCCTTTGTAGAGAGACAATCTAAAAGGGCTGTAAAGATGGGCAGAAGATATTTTACATAATGCTGAGTACCATCCACTTGAAATATCAAGGTAACAATAATTATTTATAAAAGGCAGATATGAAGGTTTCTGGGAGATCGCTGTCTAGAGAAAAGTATTACCTTGTGGTACAAGCTTTTGTTTAAAACCCAAGTTGATAAAAGGGAAAATTAAAAGACAAGAAATGCCTTGTAGTATAGAGGGATATAATTTTTCAGTCAAATGTATTTGAAGTTGCTTCTGAAAACAGGAGCAAACTGTGTTTTAATTAGTTTTGCATGCATAAAGTATACGCTGAACTTTCAAATTGCGAAGCCTCGGTACTCTGCAGCTGCAATACTTCAGCGTAATCCAGTAGCTGTACTGTAAAAACCTGAAATGCTTACTTTTATTAGCTGTTACTTCATGTCTGCAAATCAGCATGTTGACTCGGCTCAGTCAAATGTGATTTATTACTGTCTGTAGACATCAGAGAAGCAAGAATCAGTGCACTGACATTAACTGATGGAGGTAATATAGACTGGCAAGTCCCATTTTGCTTCTGCTTTATAATGTCAGTCTTTCGACTGTATAATTTAAAAATATATATACATCTGATATTGCTTTCTCTGGGCACACTATTTCAGAAAGTGGAGTAGACAGATCTCACGATCTGCCTACAAACAATTTTTCAGCCCAGAGTTAGCAGATTCATGCTATCTGGTGCCAGGAAACAAGTTTTCCGTAGCAAGCCAGGAGAAAGTTTCGGCATTCTCATTCACATGAATAGTACATAATAAGCATAAGGCGATTTTAAAGGCAAACTTTTCAAGTGCTGGCCCCCAGGCAAACAAAATCAGCCAGGGAGTTCTGATTTCCAATGGAAAACAGGCTTAGCATGTTTGAAACTATTTTCCCCACGGCAAGTGCTTGCTTTCATAGCCGCCTTCCAAAGCAACAGCGGGCGGATGCTGACAGGTATTTAAATAGGGCACTCGCGGTGAAAGCCATTAAACATGTACCAGTCCGGAGCTCGAGCACCTGATGCAAAGCCTTAGCAATTCATTTCTTTCGTTACAGCTCCAAGGATGGCAATTAGGGTCCTTTTCCTCTGCCTGGCCACCCACTTCTTCCTGCCTAACAACCTCCCAACTCCTACAAACCTGCATCCAGCGCTTCCCCCTTCTCGCACCAGAGGCTGCGGAGTTTATCTGCCACTCAATCCTCCAGACCCCTTCCCGGGGAAGGGGAAAGGCTCATTTAACAGGGCTCTGCAAGCCCGTCAGCTGCAAAATTCAGAAGACTTAGAAGACCTGAGTTTTAATTATTATATAATAGATGCCTGAGTGCCAAGAGTGCTGGGTGAATAGACATAATTTAAAGGAAATTCATATCCAGCGTGCGGCTGAAGATTAAGACTACAGAAAGCTAGTTAAGAACAGATGGAAAGGTTACGGACAAGACCTTTTGGGGAAAAAAGCAAAAGAAATGCAGAGCCAGCCACAAATTTGTGCTGTTTTTTGCTACTGCAGAGGCAGATGACAGGAGGACAAAACCAGGAGAGGGTTCCACCACCGAACTTTTCTGCGAGGGCAGTCGTTTATTCCTATTCACAGGAATATCACTGCATTTTCAAAGACTAACTCCTATTTATTTCCCAAGAGGATATATCAATTTCTCTTCCACTGAGCAGCTTGAATATAGCTCTTATCCACAGCTTTTCCAAGTGGCTGCCTTACTCCTATGGCCCATAGTTGCCCTGATACTTCTCAAAAGTTTTAACAACAAGTGTATAACGTTACACTGAACACTAGTGGGTGGAAAATTATCTTGTACAACACCGCTGGCCCATAAACGCAGAAGATGATCATGGGTTTCTCTAGTGTGTTGCATTTGTCAAAGCGGTACAAACTACCCCATAGAGAAATACCGCGAGCATGCTATAAACTCACCCACGGCAGTGTGGGACGGCAGTTCTCCCATAAAATCGTAACTGAATTTATTGAGCTTTGGACGAGGCAAGCTCTCTCTATCTGATGATCTCATGAACAAACACCTCCTCCTTCACCATGAGCTCCCTTTCTGAAATAGGAAGGGAATCCACGGTCCTTAAATAGTTCATCCATCCTTGAGCTTCGGCCATTGCATAAAGCTGCCTCAGAGCAGCCACAGGTGAGAACTTGTGTTGGGTAATAACACATAGCAATTACATAAGCCCTGCTCACCTTCTGCAACACAAATTAGAGAAGGATTCATATCTACTGCAGATGTTACTGGCTCCCAGAGCCAGTTAACCAGGTGAGCCATCCCTGCTCTGCATCCTACGAGAGGAGCGTATCGCTTGACCCAGCCATATTCAGCTTCTACAGCGCAGTGCCTGGTGGAGGCCACCAAAGCCCGGGAAGGACAGACTAGATGGAGGAGAGCCGAGGACACAAATGTAGACAGTGCCATAAACGTCTCACCACAACGGACTAACTAGGATGAGGGAAAAAAAGGGAGCCTTGCAGCCTCGCGTATCAATACAAGAAGTCAAGCCGCTGATGAACACTTTGGACAACACCTTGCACCCAGATCTGACCAAATCCCACTAGTTCATACAGATGCGGCTCTTCTGACAGCACAGATGCAGACCGCGGGTGCTCCAACCACAGAAGCAGCCTCTGCACGGGCACCTGGACGCAGAATGCCCCCAGCTGAAGCACAAGCTGGACATCTGCAGCAACCAGATGACGTTACACACAACTGATAAGGTAACACAGTGCTGTCCCGATCCAGTATCGGGAAGGTTTCATTACGATCCCAAGGATGAGATTAAGACCCTAAAACCGGTCAAATATCCTACAACCTTTTAACTTTATTTTCAACAGAGTGGGGAGAAAAGGTGGGGAAAGGCGAAGGGGAGAGAGGAGCAAGGGTAAGGGGAAAAGATAAAGTTGGAAAAGGAGAAAAGAAACTAGCTACCGCCACTCCGAGTCCAATGATGTCCCGCTGACTCCGCTCGAGATCTCCAGTCCTCGCAAACAAGCCCCCCCCGCACCCAGTCAGCAGGTTTTATAGGTTCCTGCCCCGCCTCAGGGAGGTGCTTCCTCCCTCCCCATGCAAATGAGCTGCCGTGCGCAGTCCGCCCTCCCGGAACCTTCCAGAAACGGGCTGGGGCATCGGGGGGTCTCCTGCTCCTGCGCAGGTGGCAAATGAGTACGTGGGGTTCGTGCCCTAGAGGCGACCTTCTGCCCTTTTCGCGCCCTTTCTCCCCCGTGCAGGTGCACGAGGTTGTCTCCCTCGCGGACGGCTCCCGGGGCACCGGCGCGGCGTTGCCCAACGCGCCTCGGCAACGGCAGCTCTGCCGCAGCAGCAGCAACGTCGAGACAAAACCGCATTTAGTACCGGTCTCTACACCACGCCGTGGCTCGACATTGCAGCTTGGCAGCAGGAGAGAGAGAGGGGGAGAGAATTAGGGGCAGGGGGAAGTCGTGGGAAGAATAAGAGGAACAACACGGGTTTGGGTAAAAAATACTGAACTAGGGAGTGCGGCCTAGGGCTTCAGCAAGTTTAGCTACTCATGCTAAGCAAGTTTTGTAGAAGTTGTGCTAAAAACGGCAATAATTTACAGTCCAGGTCCCAAAGTCTCTGCCCGATCGTGATCTGGTTCAGCGCAGGCTCGGCGTGTCCTGGGTGGTCGCAGGGAGACCATCTCGGGGGTCGCAGCAGCCCAGTCCTGTTTCTGCTGGGGACAGATGGCTTGTTCGGGGTTATGGTTTGCTTGCACCTTATGTGCCAAGAAACGTTGAAGGCAAAAGTTCACTCATCTGTCCGCTACAAGTGCCAAAAATTACAGACAAGGACACGCATCAGTATGACAAGGAGGACGAACCCAAATGGCGGCACTAAGCCGGAGAGAGGTGCTTACAGATTACCACGAGTCTGTGCACCAAGGCAGAGCTGCGCATCGCAGGTAGGACAAGCCACGGCCCTTCTGCTGCCACAGCCATCGCCAAAGGCTGCGACCCCTTGACAGCTTGCGCGTAGGGGAGGTGAAGAGGTGCATGAGACGTGTTTTTGATGTCTTACCTGGGGAAACAACGCACAGGATACCAAGACAACGGCTCTGCACCCGGTGCGGGACGTGAGCCTAAGCGGGTACTAATCGCACTTTCTGGCTGTAAATAAGGAAGGGGCCGTCGCCAGCTCAATTGCAGGGAGGTAGCTGGCTGCACTGCCAGCTGAAGCATGAGGTCTGAACCCGAGTAAGTGATGTCCCGTGGAGCCATTAATAAGGAGAGAGAGCTAGCTGACAAAAGCAAAACCACTTTAAGCTGCTCTTAAAGACCCCCCCACACACACCTCCCTTCTGTTTTCCCGATTGCCAGCAACAAACAGGGCCGCGGCTGGGACACACCGCACCCCGGTACAGCGCTGGCCGCGTGGTACAAGCGCTTCAGAGACGGAGCAGGGATTTGCACCTTTTAAAGCTTTCTGTTTCATGTAGCCTGCGGGATGCCACAGTTAGGATGACCTAATTGTGCTGGGAACTACAAGCAGGTAGCCCTGGGTCTGAGCTACCTGAGACTAAAACGCCTTCTTCAAGGAGGACAGCTGCCTAACTCCCATTAAAGAAGCTACATGGTGCCGAGGCTCAAGGAGCTGTCTGGCTAATTACTCCTCGGTGCGTGATCTATCTTTGTGATTAGGATTAATGAAAGGGTTGTCTGGAGAACACTCTCTCAACGCGCAAATGCCTTTGTTTCCCTTAGCCTTTGCCCATCGGGGTGCCCATTGCATACGGCAGAGGGACGGTGTTAATTATGTTGCTTGATAGGCTCTTCTTGCTGCGGACACCACTCAGACATTCATGCAATTCATGCGGTAGTAGCTAATAGCTGAGGTGGATAACATTGCTCAGATGCTCGGTTCCTCCACCCAAACAAGGATCACAGGGGAAATCATTCTTCTAACAACATCTGCTCTCAGGTAGAAAGCTATAGGCTTCTTTTTTCCCTTCCCTTATCCAAAGCCCACGGAAACACTGATGATGGCTACGGCTCCAGACTCAATGCCCCATGGATGAGCCAAAGGTCTGGGATTAAGCATCCCAGGTTTGGGCCCAAACCTTAAGACTTGCTCTTCTTGGTCTGTCCAGAAAGCAAAGGCTATCCTAGCATTCCCGATCCACTTCCCCTTTCTTTTTCTCTCCATAGCATATTGCCATCAAGCCTTCCTCTTGGCGATCGAGAAGCAGGAGATACCAAAGCACAGCCAGTTTCTGCAACACAGCAGTGGACTTAGCAGCTGTGCCACAATCCCAGCCATAGCAGCGTGAAGGCAAGGCAAGAGGGGAATCCAAGACCACTCAACTCATTGCATTTGGGAAGCACAACAGCAGCAGCTATTTGCCTGCCTGACTTTCACTTGAGCAAAGCCGGATCAGGAAGGGTTCAGCTTGGGACCGAGCCTGGGATATCTTTCACATCCGCACGATGCTATGTGTAATTTCAGGATCATGTCTCACCTGCTGGACCCATTTCCCGGGCAGGAAGAGCTGAAGCTCTGGAGACAACGTTCACCCATCAGTGGAAGACACTTTAAGACATCTTTGGGAATTCAAAAGTCAGGTAGACTCTCATATATCTGAGGTCTATCACTTAAGGAAAGGACAATATCTCATCCTTTGTGCTGGCACTTTGCTTGCCAGTTTGCCATTGGTTTGTTTTTATGTATCTGACTATACTTTAAGTAACTGTCAAAGGTGCCTCGTACCAGGAAAACCTTTTGATTTGTTTTCACGAGTCTCAATAAACATAGGGAAATAAGTATTTCCCAGACAGATTAGAAGCAAAGAGTTACAAGAGTGGGGTTCATTTCCAACATACTTTAAATTAACTATTTCCCCTTTAACATTTCCCAGGTTTCTCACTATACCATAAACTGAAGCAGACCAACACAAGAGGAAACATTACAGTGACAGCTTGGATACTTTGAGATGGCAAGGATTCAGAAGGGAGATGAAAATGCCAGGAAAAATTCAAATATAGAAACCTGTACGAATGGTCCGTCTAGTACATATCTCAGGAGGAGGCGTACATACCTGAAAAATATTTGCAGACACACCAGTCCAAGTATACTATCCTGTTAAACGCCATCTAACAATTTACTGGGACAATATTATACCAGGGCTTTTCTCAGTGCCTGCTGCTTTTTCCAGGAGTGGGGAAACGTTTGCTATATTTGTAGGAACTGCTGTTGTTTGCCAATTTAGGAGGAGAGGGAAAAGAAGGGAGGAGGAGCAGGTGGCACTGCTTCACTTTGCAATTAAGGTAGCTTTTGTACCAAGCTCAATGTGAAGAACTGATGGGGAAGAAACGTCCTCCTCAGCCTGGCAAGCAGAAGAAGCTATAACAGCAGAAATGACGCTTCTGAATTTCCCCATGTGAGATCAAGCCAATGTAGTTATTAATTTTCCAGCACTCGGCAAAAAGGATATTTTATCCTGTTCTGCCACCACTTTGTCCCCGCATCCCGGCTCCGGGAACACACAGCATCTTCTCCTATGACCATGCATAACATACATATACCAAAAAATCCTGTGTGGTCATAACATTGGGAAGAAAACTGCTGGTGAGAGCTATTATATATGCAGAACACATTAATTTATTCCTGCTGACATATATATTGCTGGTCTAGCCAAGGAGGGATACGTTCAGGCCTCTCGCCCATGCAACCCAGCAGCTGCAAAAGCCAAAAATTGGACCTTGGACAGTAGCAAATTAGCATTACCTTGAACCGACTCATTAATTCCCAGCCCCTGTCACCAAGACAAATGACAGTCTATCCCAGCGCACTCGTGCGCGGCTCCGAAGCTGGTGTCCAGCGAACCCCGGCTCCTGGCCAGACTTGCTAAATTGCTGGATGTGTTGATTAACAGCAAGTAAGATGCAAACAACTGCTCAAATGCCCAATAAATACAAGTAAGGTGATAAACGGATCCCTGTAGTGCAGAGAGGGGAGAAAAAGCAGAAAGATTTGCATCTTCCTTAATGGGTCTGGGCTTCATTAGATTTCACTAGATTTGGTTATACTGAGGCGACAGAAATGCATCTTTCTGTCTCTAGCATCCTCTTCCTCTTGCCCTCTCCATACAAGCGTTACTTGGGAGGCAGAAGGATCGACGGGAGAAATTTCACTTAGCACTGATGGATCCCTCTCCTCCCTCAGGAGATTCAAGGCTCTAGATTTAATATACTACATTCTGCATTTTTCATTTTAAGTGTCTGATACGCCTGAAGGACTGGACAGGTGCAAACAGGAAAAAAAAGGGGGAAAACACAGCTAAGGATAGCAGATTTCTGGTAATTCTGAAATTTAAGCCTAATTCTGCATCTTATACACATTTGTGTGATAAACTCCACTGGTTTGCAGGTAAGTAACTTTGAACAACTACAATTACTTTGCACTAAAATTAAAAAATGTCTGATTTTGCATGAAAACCCTTTCCTTATTCCATATGCTAAGTTTCAGATTTCCCTCCATAGGTTCAGAGTTCACTGGTGGAAGGCAAAACCTTTACTGCTATAAGCTTGCGCTATTATAAGGATGTCGACTGTGAAAGCCCCATTCTTCCCACAATCAATAGTTATTTATTCTAAGCAATTACATCTATTAATAGCGACACACACCTTTACATTAAATTCAACTTCAGGCAAGAATAGCCAAGAGTAAAGAGAGCAAAAAGCAATGCAAGAAGTCGTCCAAAATCTACCAACTGTTGCATACCAAACGCTGAAGGATTTTGACGTCAGCTCTCCTCTTATTTGCTCTTTTTCAGAACAATTGTGCAGCAAAAAGAAGTCGCAGAAGATTTACTGCTCTCACTTCATCAACTCTTATCTTCCCCCCACACTCTCACAGAAAAAGCTCTGCCCTGCAATTCAGAATATAATTAAAACTAGAGTACAAAACTATAGTACAAAACAAGAGCTATAAACTCATGCTCAGCATGAAGATCATGTACCCCACTGATACAGATATTTTCCGACTAGCAAGCATGGTTTGCAGTAGTTTGTTTTACTTCTCTTGCAAGCTTTGGTCTTGATCACAAAATTGCTCAAACATTTTTAATATCAACCCATTTAAATGAGCTCCATTTAATAATATACTACTATTCTTTATATATTTTATTGCTGCTGAACATGTAGCCCCGGGGACATGTATGGGTTACAAAATCCAGACCTGTAGCACTGTTGTACTCATAATTTACGACTTAAAATATTCAGCAATTGAGAGTTGATAATTTCCTCACATTTAGGAACCAATTATGAGCAATTTATTACAAGTAATTTCTGAGGACTGGAACAGAGTTGCTAAGAGGGTAACAAATTAATGTAGGAGCCATTTCTGCATAATATTTACAAACAGTTTGTCTCTGTATATCCTCTCTAGAAGTAGTTACCAAGTGCACCTGAATTTCTCTAAACAACACAATTCACAATTTTAGTTTTCAATTGATTTCTTTTACTCACCCATTTCTTGTTAAAAGAGTTGTCTTGCAGGAAAGCATATCTTCTTTCCCTAAAGACTCAAAACTGTTTTTTTGGTTCACTTTTAAGCAGCTAGAAGTTCCTACAGTTCTCACTGCCATTGCACCTGAGAGATATAATCCACAGGTTGTATTATCTCCATTTTTGGGGCACCATAGGTTTTGGGCTGGCAGAAAGACCTAGGAAAGACCAAACCATTTCAGTCCACAGAAGTTAGGGAGCCTCTGGAAACCAAGTGCTGTATTCAGGTAGATCAGATCCTCAAGGTGGCTGATGGATCTGACCAGGGACAGATAGGAGTCCAGGACTATCCATTCCTGCTGGAGAACACTTCTACCTCCTGCAGATAGCTTCAGAGGTAGGCAGCAAGACCCAATCAACTGGGACTGGATGGACAGAGATCAGCAGGAAGACTCGGGGAGATGAGGTTTGGGAGTTGGGTAGACTTGGCAGAGCTACCTTAGCCCACATCTTTTTCCCCATGGTTGCTGTTGTGGTGGGAACCACCCTGCTGCCAAGCCATGACCCTGGAGACTTGCACCCTAACCCATAACCCGACCTGAAACCTGGACAGTCTGGGTCAAACTTGGATGTGGGGTTAACCTAGAGCTGAGCAACAGGAAGACAACGCTAGCACGTATCGTGATGGGGGGCCCTGCCCCCTCTACCACTGTCAGAGTAACAGCAACAACACAGTTACAGCTCCTCGATGTTTCTCCAAGTGTCACAGGTCTGTAGAGCGGATCTAAGAGGCCGAGACCATCAGCCACGTCACATAAGATGGATAGTCCACACAGCTGAGGATACTAATGCTGCTCTGCAGACCAGATTGAGCACTGAATTGGGTTCATGGACAGCACTGACCCTGTGCACTGCATAGAGCCAGGGTCCTACATGACCCATCAACTCAACGTTGACTGGAGATAAATACGCAGTACAGGACAATTGAACAGAATTTGAGAAAACCCAGAATTATGATTTCCCAATATTTGAGCATTTGACTCAGTAACCTTAATAACATTCTTTTAACAGTTTGCTATGCTAATTTAATTGAGCACCAGGACTCAATGTTTACTTTTCACAGGCAATTAAGAATGTAAAACTCAGTCCTGCATTCACAGCGAGTGAGCTCAGAAGACACAGGCACAACCAGCCAACCTTGGTTTAAATAGGAATAACTATAAATCTGACACTGCCATTCTGCCATCCTGAAATTACATTATATTCCTTGCTCGGGAATGCATGAGCGAGAACACAGGACAACCTGATACAGCATATTTTACAGCCATATACTTTCCCATACAACGCAATACGGTGAGTGAACCCTTCGGCTCGTCCCAAATTAGCATTATACTTCAAACCGCCTCCGTATGCGGCAGTGTGCCTAGAAGAAACACCAAAACCGAGACCAGTTCCCCTCTCCGAATCCCCACCCGCAATCAGTTGGGTCCGTCGCTATGCTCCATCTCTACCAATGCTGTCTTCTATGTGAGGAGCAGCTATGCCAACTTTCTACTGAGGACAACATGCTGGAAGAAAATAACTCTTGGTTATTCTGAGATCCCTTCCCAACTCCTAGAAACAATTTAAGGGAAAAAAAAAAAAAACAGATAGGAGCACGTGACTACATGGCTAGCTGCTCTCCCAGATGACTACAAATCACTCACAAGGTACCATGCTAATGCAGCACTTCATAAAAGACGGCTCCGAGATAGCCCCTCATTAGCGGTGATACAATGTAGTCGTGAGTGCGTGTTCCCTAATATGACATGACTTAACTGACATCTGCATAGTAATTGATCCCAGTGCTAACACTGTACTACAGACTTTCAAGACGACTGAAAGAAAATGCTCAGTTTAGTCATGTATTAGCGCAGGTGTATGTGTGTGGGGGGGAAACAAGAATAATTTTTGGCTTCATGTACAGTATTTTATTTTTTTTTAAGCTTGTACTTAAGCAAAGGATCCCTAAAGGCTTTGCATTTCCTTATTCAGCAAAGGGCAGAAAAAAATAAAGTTTAGCTGGAAGATCAATCTCTTTGTAAACATTAGTCCATTTGAAAGCGCTTATGACAAATTGGCTGCTTCGGCGGCTGGTACCTGATGAGCCAGGAGGAAGGAAGGACAGATTAAGGTGTCAGAAGCAAAGCTGGCCACAATGCGCATGGCACACAACACATAACATAGTGCAGACTGCTCTGCAGTGATTTGGAGTTGCTCTTCAGAGTCCAGCCAGACCACAATCCTTTCCAGTGACAGCAGACTAGGGTAAAACCGTACCAGCTTGGACCTTCAAACTTTACCGAGTGAGATCTTCAAAAGCAGGTTACACATACAGGGAAGTTATATCACCGTCATGTCCAACACGAGCAAAATTAGGAACCGTGATTCGTTGTTATGGCAGCTGAGGTTGCCATAATATGAAATTATCAGTAGGATTCAGACCCTTATCCCACAGCTTTGAATCCTGCCCAGGGACAATGCTTAAACGCTGACATGGTAATACAACCGCCTAACGCTTGTACTCTTTTTTCCACTTTACCTTCCACCACTGCTCATATATCGCTGCCAACGGCAAATTTCAGATCTTAGTTTTCCAAGAGAAAAAGGCATAAACAGCTGCAGGTCTATAAAGCCGTGCAACTACAGAGCTTTTCCTCTGCTCAAGAGAGAAGTACCAAATTTGCTGGATATCTGACTCTTACTATTGAAACACAAGGGCGAAACATCGTGTCCGTAACAGACCTGAAAACTTCATGAACAGGCCAAGGAGAAATAACAGAGACGATGCGACGGGATGAGAACGAGATTCTTGGAAATACCTTCCATGGTGTTCAACTCTGCAAAATTAGGACCATACAGACAAAAATCAGCCACCGCAAACATTTTATCCAAAGATCATTTCCCTTTATGCGAGTCTGCAGGGCAGAAGTCTAGAAAAGCTATGGAAATGTGAGCAGGAACATCAAGACCAAAACGGTTTCCTCACCCAGAGCTGGTCAATCTGAGCTGACAACGATTCCTGTTAACATTTTGCAGCTGCGATTTTCCAAAGAGGCGAGTAGCTGCATTTTGGCCAGTCACTGAGTCTATGTAATTGCTCTTGCCGACAGCAAAAAACAAAGGCAAAATGCACCATCACTCAACATCTAGATGTCAGATTAAGCAACAGCAATTAATAGCCCGTCTCTTCCAATTTGCCCATGTGGTTTCTTAAGAAACCTAACTCCAGCTGCATGGCAACATCCTGCACAGAAGCAAAATGAAGAGAACTACTGCTCATGCAGCCCTTAAATAGATGGGTTGGTTTTGCACCATTATATACAAAATCAAGATTTCAAGCCCTTAGTTATTTATTATATCTTCCCATTTTAAACTGACCAAATCCCTGTTGGGTATGCCATAGCGAAGCAGAGTAATTGCTGACCGGAGCAAGTTCTCGCTTCACAGTTAGCCCAGATGCAGCGAGACTGAGGATTAGCCTAATTTACCTCTCCAAATTTGCAGCATAATCAAATTATAGGTTTCGCCAACACTGGAATACTCTACCTGCATCGCTAGAGCAGCGGGGTGCAAGTCTCCCGTGCCTGTTCAGCGCAGTAAACCAAGCCACTGTAATTTTTTCCAGAGAGACTTATAGGGAAATGCATCTGTTTTACTGGAAACATGGTGATTTTTAAAAAGGTAATGAAACACGGGACACCCTGCAAAAGTAGTTATTCCAGAAAAACTGCACATGCTTCTTAAGCCTCAACTAGCATCTTTAAAACCTTCCATAAACACTGAAAGACCAAGCTATAGAGAAAGGTTAAAAAAAAAAATAAGAGTATGAGTTAGTTACGAGTCCAAGCTACCGTTGCAGTGATTTTATACACATTTAATTACCTCAAGTATACACCAGAGTCAGACATAACATGGCAATAGGTCTCCCAAAAACTCATGGAGATTAATTTAAGACATTTTTGAAGGCTGAGAGAGGTTTTTTCCTCCCAAGAAGTTTGTGTCGTTACTACAACAAAACTACATGCTTTACACAAAGAGCACTCATGCTGGCAGAAAGCAGTAATTTTTATAGTTAGGGATGCTTTTCCCTAGCAAACACTATTTCTACTTGCCAATCAAGTGCATTTTAGTCAACATGAAAGTATGTTTCCATTTTCGTTCTTTCATTTGGGGAATTTTCCAAAGATCAGTTTGCAGAAACTGCTCGTTAGGTAAATATTTTGTGTTCAGAGCATATGTTAGCATAGATATACAAATAAAAATACACATCAAAGCAGAACTGGTATTAATAGCTCTTTAGTTATTTTACTGCCCAAAGTGATATTTCTTCCACTGTAGCATCAAATACCCTGCAGTAGTGAAATGCTTTTGCTGTCGTCTTAGAAAAAAGGTGCAAGCGTAGAAAGGTGCAATAGATACCACTGCACTCACACAGCCTGTTTCCTAAATATCTTGAATAAGTTCCTCACAAAATGTGATTACAAGAAGAAAGAAGTTCTCATAATTGAATCTTAGTATTCACAGTTTTGGTTAATTTTGTATACTAGACCACCCATTAGTAATATTCTAAACATCCCAACTCCTCACTTAATTGTCCAACTTGGTAGGACTTGCTGTCTTCTGCAATTTGCAGATGCTGATGCAATTTTTAAAATTCTATATTAAATATTCTCATAGGTCTCCATCTAGAGCAGACTTGCATGGAGGAACTTTTGGTGTCTAAAAAGCTCACAGAAAAATTGCATGTGTGGAAAGCAGGAAACAGTGTGTACGATCCTGCACTTGCTCTGTTTAAAAAAAATCTTTATCTGGGCAGATCTGCCTTTGCTTGGTTTCTCTTAAATAAGTGGTGGACATAACTAACAGCCAGCACAACAGCAAGGGAAAAGGAAAGTAGGTATGAACAAAACCCTGGTACGCTGCTGGGCATATCAATAACAAGCATGGGTTTTTTTAAGGAAAAAAATCAAGACAGTGGAGTAACATGTCCCTTGCAGATACCCTAACAATTTTGGCATCTGCAGTAGCAGGCAGCACCTCCTCAGAACCGCTTGATATTGCTTCTAATCCCATTATAAAAAGAGATCTCAGAAATCCTTCCAAGCGCCTTGCTCTTTGCAACTCAAATCATGGCAAAGGCCTTCAAGACCTCTTGAGAAGACACAGTGGGAGCAAACACTGGACCTGCACTGTGTTTGCTGGATTTTAACATCCTTCATAGGGCACGTAGCTAAGGGTCTAGCAGAAAATTTCCACATCATTACTCCTTAGACACAAAACCAGGGTCCTGGACATGAGCACTAATTAAAGAAAACATCTTTCATCTTCCTGAAGAAATCTGTGAGCACCGTAACTGCCTCAGGCCTGCTAAGCCTACCGAGATGATCGCTGCGTGGAGCGACAATATTTTGCCATGTCTCCCATTCTCTCACCTTTCTACAGCAATGAAACCAGTGGGATTCAGGTAGAGACCCAGAATGCCCACAAATCCTGACATTTCCGTTTCTGGAGCTATTTGTAACCAGGAAGAAGAAGAGGAGGCAGCATCTGTTGAGAAAATCCAGCCGGTTTTTGTTTACAGGACGTCATTTGTCACTCTTCAGTCCTCCAAGCAATTTATTAAACTCAAGTGATTTGATAACAACTGCTAGTTTAATAGATCCATGCGTGTTAGACTATATGGAGAAGAAAGCTTTTCCTCTCTCTGTGGTGAGCTGTTTCCATAGTGCCTCTCATAACGGTCTTTAATGATCCCAACAAGACCACCACTGGTTAATGGCCATGGTGAAGGACCGTGTGGGAACGGGTGGGAAGTGTGGGTGGTAGCCTGCGTCCAAATCGTGCTGATGCCCTAGATGTCTTCCAGGGGAAAACAGCAGAGGAGAAAACGTCCTCGGAAATAAAATGGATGATTGTACTTCCAGAGATTGATGCGACTTGTAAAGAGAGAAAGCTCAGTGTATGAGGCAGGTGCCATAAATAAAGGGACAGATAAAAGTTTATTCTGACAGTAAAACAGTACCAAAAATGAATGCAATTTTGTAGCTTCATGGTCCATGGCTCCTTAGGGAATCAGTCAACAGAAGGTGACCAAGAAAAGCAAGCCCGCTGTCGGCAAACTAAGGTCATAATAAAAGGTCTGTACTTCTAACAGAAAATGTTTAGGTGTCTGCAAATCAAAAAAGTTGAAAGCAAAGACTGTAGATAGCCTAGCTTCAGGTCTGCTGTGCATGGGCCTGCCAAGAAGAGTGAGATTTAGTGTCAAGAAACTCGCATTTGCTGGTACTTAATAAGGAATTCATACAAAGGGAAGGGCAGCTGCAGCCTGGAGAAGGGAGTCTGGAAAAATCACAGCTCTGTCCAGAGGGATGGAGAAGGTGTCACGTAGATTTAACAGCTCACTCAGTTTCAAACACAATAACTTGCTCGATATTTGTGCAGAACTCAAGAGAGACGACTAGTTATGCACCAAGTAAGAAGACAGCCCACTTAATTTCTCTCCTGATGAGATTTGTACAGTCCCACCAAGGCAGTTCTAGAGCATCGCAAAGGAGATGCAGAGGCTGAAGCCAAGAAGCAAAGAATAAGGCTGATTCTGGTCGATGCCCCTTTCCTCCCTCTAGACACAGAGAACCTTCACAAGATAAAAGAGGCCAGCTTAAATCAAGAGCCAGAAGCTAGGCCAGGTGTTGAAAGAGTAATAAAGGACTATCTGTAAGTGCATCCTTAAAAATGCATTTCTGAAGTTGATCTTTTTGCCCTATGGTTGCATTATTACAGTGCTATGTTTTAAGTAGCTGTATTCTTTATCTTGAAAACTAACAATAAAGGCAACTTGGAGCAACCTGCAAGGGCAGCTTCTTCCAAGACTGGCGTACACTGCCAATACTGGGACATTCACTGGTGCTCAGCTCCCCAGCACATATTCCCAAATAGCTACAGGGTTGTCAGGTTATGCCCTCTTCCAAGCTGGTTTGAGAGCTGGGATTAGGAGTCAAGAATAGGGGGGAAAAGGGTCTTATCCTGAGCAGCAATGGCCAGGAAAAATGCTCAAATATTCAGAAGGTAATGGGGAACAAGAGTGAGAGCTTGACTCTTTCACTGAAGGTTTGTTACTGCAGCTCTTTCAGGAAGGAAAAAGCTCCTTTTTTTACCCCTTTTCCTCATAGCTGAACAGTAGCATAGCATCCCTAAGTCATCTACTCATCCTGACCATGCTTGAGCACCTAAAGAATGGAGGATTTTGCCCACAGTATAGGAATAACAACTCCCTCTTGCTTCTAAAGAGGGATTCATAAAATAGGTGACAAGAAGTTAATTCAGAGTAACTGTTCCTCCTCTCTCTGTTCTTTGAAGAGGAGAAAAATAAAAATGCTAAACTTTCAAATGCAGTTCACTTAATGGATATATTGATGTGTTGATCAAACAGAATAAGTCTGTGTAATAAATGCTGTTTTAAGCTCTGCACCTCATTAGCAATTCCTTGATTTTTATTTTATTTTCCTCATCTTCAAACATTGGTGGTGGTGATGATAGATACCTTTCTAAAACACTCAACTGGAAGACACAAGGAGGTAATTCTCTGCTAAAGTAAAAACAACCTAAACAGAAGAAGGAATACATCTGGCAACACTGTCCCCAAAAAAGCAGCAATATTTAGTATGGAAGCTTGGGCTGATTTTGGATTTCCTGCTGGAGATGTCACAAAATTGCCTGCACTGAGACGTCACAGGCTCTGCGTACAGAGAAACTCCCTGTTTTTTCACAAATGTATCTACTGATCTAATACTAGGTAGTCTTTCTTCATACCGACTTTCACTTGTGCATTTCTGCAGACCGTCAAAGCTCCAGTGACAGTGCCACCACGATATACCTTAAACCAGTTTAAAAGGAAATTCAAAAATGCGCCCATACCATCGCTTTTTGCCTTACACCACCATGATACGTCATTCCAGTGACAAGAGGATGCCTTGATACATTTTTAAGTCTAAAATATCTTTTTTAAAGACTTTAAGCGTCAATCTGCCATAGCCTGCTTAAAACCAGTGTTAATGCTGTAGTGTCCACAGGGATGCATGGCTTAAAAAGCAACAGGTAGACCCAATCTGCCAAAGCCAACTATTTTTTGCTAATGGAAAATGAATCCACCACATTCCTGCATCTTGGAAAAGCCAATGGCAGCCAGAGACTTCACAAAAGCTGTGCTGGCTGATGCCTCGTGCTCTTAGTAGAGCTGGGTACTCCAACCTCCAAATTTGTAATATAGTAAAGGAAAAAGACAATTAAGGAAGTCTTCTAACCTATCTGAAAGTTTCTCATTCTTTTTCCATTAGAGTGCTGCCTCGTCAGCTGCTTTTATTACTGCAGCACAACCACGGACTTCTTCAGACGTTCCCATTACACGCTTAGAGCCCAGAAGTCCCGTACAGCCACAAGTCTTAAAGCCAACGGATCCAACCAAAGCTAAAAGGAGTGATGCGTTTCAGCTGATTTTTCTCTACGACTAGGGCTGATGGCATATTGAACATGAACTTCTTCATATCAAATAAAATGTTCTAAGTGATGCTCGGCAAGTTTAATGACCTCTCAAGTTCAAGCAAGCTGTGCTGGAAAGACCAATTTTACTCAAAATACAGATGGGCTTCACGCGCACACAGTGAACAAGGTCATGGACTACCAAGAGACTACAAATTCAGAAGAGGGGGGAAAAAAAAGAGAGTAAATGATGTCTTCTACACTAAAGCCAAGGAAAATGGAGTCAGGAAATACACTCCTCACTTCAAAAGTGAATTTTACTGTCACTGCTACAGCAAAAACAGCTATTACACCAAATACTACTGCCATGCGACGGTCTCTGCAAAGACAGACAACAGCATAATGACTCCTCTTTCCACTAGCTACCCCAATGAGTTTATAAAAGCAGCCGACGCCAGCTCCCTTCCCAAAATGCCGCTTCATTTGTTACCTTTTTCAAAAAATGTAAAGCACCATATAAAAATCAGCCTCTTATTTATGATTCAGGCTCAGTATTTTGGGTTGCTCAACCGAGAGTTTCACTTCTGTTCTGGAAGGCTGTTGCTCATAAGTCATACCCCTTTCAAGTGGAGTATTTGGTCAATATTTAGGATCCACTGGGTTTCTGAATAGCAACCAAATATTGATGATAAATAATCAAGTATTCTTTTGATTATCCTCTTTGTTCCCCAAGAATATACCCAATACTTTCCAGGGACAAGGCAGGACTGCATGGGGGTTCAAAAAACTCCCTTGCCCCAGAAGGTTACTTTGCTCACATTTCTAAGAGCCTTTTCCGCCACTATTTTAACCAAAAGTTCTCTCTGCTTCTTTCCTTTGCCAGGATCTGGTGTTTTTCCATTTTTATGGTCAGGTCATCCTGTTTCTTTACTGCCTTTGGAGTATCCAGCTCCAAATTAATCTCTCACCCCTTGCATTCAGATCCAGCCTGCAGCGAAACCCTTCCAGCCGCACAAGTCCTGATAAATCTCTGCTTTGGACTGCGGCTGCTATTTCAATTCTCTCCAAAAACCTCGAGCTCACCTCAATGTCATCTGGTTGTTACCAACAGCTTGAATAAAGCCTCACTGAAAGGCCTAGGGGGAGACCAACAGCTTCATTCGTGTCTTGGGCGTAATCATTTCACTAATCCAGTGCCAACCACTTCTGAACCTCTAAGGTAGCTGGGGAAAAAGCTGTCATTTCTGCGTTCAGCTCCTTCGTCGTCGTTGTTATGACGCATCCGTCATCTGCTTAGTACCTCTTTGGGCAAACGTGACACTCAGACCAACAAGAACTGAAGACTAAAAATGAGTCCTGCAGGAACCCCTAATGAAAATAAATCCACGGCACTCCAGCACGACGCATGCGCTCTGCATGTAGATCCAAGACAGGCTTTTAATGGACGCAGACAGTACGCGGAGATATACAGGGCCACAGTCCAAGAACATGCCAGCTACATCAGACAGAGGTTAAATTCAAGAAAAAGCAGCAAAAGTGATTGAACTGCAACTCAGTGACCATCTTCTCTCCTATACCCCAAGCTCGATCCAAGAATATGTTAGAAAGCTTCTTGTCATTTTGACAAGGGCTCACAAGTCACCCTATAGAGAAGCCAGTTGTACTTTTAATGCATGCTTAAGCATCCAGTCCAGTATTCCAGCTCTTTCATGTAGCGCTAAGTATGCTATAGGTTCTGCATTCAATATGCTCGAGACTTCAGGGAAAAAAAAGTTAAAGGGAAATAGGTGAATTTCCTTTAGGACGTATGGAATAAGTTATCAAAGCACTCCTTGTTAAATGTATGCATCCTATATTCACAGGCTTTTATGGCATGTGCAACTCCCACTCGTTGCTTTGAACTAAAATTGCGCTTGAATCAGACTCGCCAGTCTCAAGCCTTTGATTTTTTGCAAGCCTCCGAGAATGAGAGCCTTCAGATTCAAATCCAAATCCCCAAGGTTAAGTTGCCCCTGCCATTTTTGACTGGATGCAAGAACAAGATTAACAGTTTTCCAGATCTAGATAGGACTTCTTTGTCCACCTCTCTGTTTGAAAAAAAAAATAAATAAATAAAACATATAATCCAGGTGGCAGCACTTGAAGATCTCGTGGGCAAATGGCATGCACAAACCCCTCTCGCTTAATCCCATCCTTTTAAAAGTATATGGTAGAGCTAAGAGAGAGCTCAAAACTTGAAGTGACTGAACAAAAATCAAAAGTTTAGATTTAGATGGTACTACCTGATTTCTGTCCTATGTTTTCTGCTTCAGCAACAAACCAAATATGTTCCAGCACACCAAGCCCATGCTCTTTCCTAACTGTCTTGCACATGAATTACTTATGGCTGCAAATGATAACATAGCTAATTGCTCCAAAAGTATTATTGCAGCATGTAATAACAGCAGATAATCATGCAAAAACAAAACAAAACAAAAAAAACCCCACTGTTTCAAAGTAAGCATTTCTCACTCCTAAGTTGGAAGACATCCAAAATCCCCAGGGCTGCTTGCAGCAGGAACCTCTCTTTGGCTGAGCGGTGACAGCTGGCACGTTACATGCTTTGATACAGTCCAGGATCCGCTTCGCCAGTACGTTGAGCGTTTAAAAGGAAGAGACCTGTACGTCAAAGCCTTTGGGGAAGAGGGGGTCAAGCATCCTCTTCACCAGCTGCTGTACAGCGACAGCTGAGGAGCCGGCGCCGAAGAGGCGTAACAGGGAAAGAGCAGGCAACGCAGACCTGAGAAGCTATTTAGAAGCCTCTACAATTCTCAGTTCTTGCCCACGATGCCAGTTATACTGCATATTCTATTGCAAGGTTAATTGCCTGCCAAATGGTCACTGTGAAGATTTCAGAAGCAGCAATAATTTACCTGGGAATGGATGTTCGGTTCTCCAGCTAGCACCGGGGTACTCTGCATTTACGAGAAAAAGCACTCTAACACACAATAGCAACCCTTCGGTTTGAAGAACAATAACCACACCAATCCCCGATGTTTAGCCGAGTCAAGACTTTCAGGGACACAGGCAAACAAATATCTCGTGCACCGAGGTGGACAGAGAGTTGGGTGAAGCACTGGCTTCACCTTTCCAAAGTAAAGGCCATGGCAACAGCCAGCCAGATGTGGGATTTCACCCGAGGAGATGGCGGGTGGTGCCCAGCACTGCTTGGCCCAGAGGTGCAACGGGATGAGGGAAGGGGAGCAGATCCTGAAGGGTGCAAACACAGTCCCCCAGTGCCACCGAGTCTGCAGACGGGTCTCCTGCATTTGGGGAAGTCGCCTGAAATGCAAGGGGTGAGCCTCAGCGTGAGGAAACCACCTCTGAGATGGTCCCATCCCTGCTGGAAACAAAGCCATGGATCAGACTAAAGATGTGACCCAACACAGCTGTTCACACTTCAGAAGAACAACAGCCTGAGGAATTTTAGCAGCAAATAGGTACATGTTACTGCATACTCATATCTGAGGAAAAAAAAAAAAAAAAAAAAAAAAAAGAATAATAGCCACAAAATTGAATCTTTCCATCCAACCTGAAAATAAAACAAATTCTTCCATTAGTGGCAAGGCTAATAGGACACAAGGCTGAAGGAAGCCAGCAAACATCCCTAGTCCTTCCGCTGCACTTATCCCAGCCCCTACACATCACCTCTGACCTGTCCAGAGCTCTGGACCCTGGCTGGGATATCTACTGCTACCAGGGACCACAAAGCAGGCAAGTTTTACCTGCCATTCCCTTAGCAGAGGCACCAAGGCAAGTCTCCATCCTCTACCTATCAACTTTGACAACCCCATGAGCATCTGGCCACATTTGAGCATTTTATCCCTCTCTCCTACTGTGCTAAAGTGAGCTAATAGGAAATTTGGGAGAACTAAAGAAACAGCATCTAAGCTTATTTAGGAAACCTGGCTAATAAGTCACAGGAATCACAGAACGGTTGAGGTTGGAAGGGACCTCTGGAGATCATCTAGTCCAACTCCCCTGCTCAAGCAGGGTCACCTAGAGCACATTGCCCAGGACTGTGTCCAGACGGCTTTTGAATATCTCCAGGGATGGAGACTCCACAACCTGCCTGGGTGACCTGTTCCAGTGCTCTGTTACCCACACAGTAAAGAAGTTTTTCCTCATGTTGAGATGGAACATGACTTATTAATTATAATACTGACATTAGACCATCATCAAGTAGAATATAAACCGTAAGTAAAGGCACTATCCACTGTTTATGGCAGAAACTACACAAGAAGCTCCAGAAAACAGGAGAGTTGAGCAAAGGTTTTCCAAGCCCACTTGTTAATCTTCCTTTTAATAACAGGATATGGTGTGACTGACCAAAAACAATGAGATATAGTGTTGAAGAGGATACTTAAGGCAACTGATCATCTGTTTAAAGGCAATCCATCCCCTGCTGCCAAACAGAAAGCTCAGATGTACAAAAACCTGGCAGTTACTTTTATTAATGCTTAGGGTAAGTGTCATCTTGCACAGACTTCGTTACATCCCTCCTGGACACAATCCAGGTAAAGGACTTGTCCTGGGAAAGGTTTTATGATCCACCTGCTCCAGGCCCTCCTCCAGGGCATTGCTCCACCCTATGTGGATCTGAGCAAGTTGTTTCTCCAAGTACACAGGAAAAGCTCCCAAGGAGAAAAGCCCACGGCGCTGAGATGACATCAACTACCACCACAAAAATCAAATCCAAAGCAAGCAAAGTGAGATCCAACTCTTAGCCTTAGGGGGGACTGTAATAAGATCCTGGCTGACCAAACTACGGATGCCACCACCATGGCCATACTCTACATCTCGATGCTCGAGTAGCAGGCTCCCATGGAAGCACTGGAGGAAAGAAGCCAGGGAGGGAAGAGGAGAAATATCCGCTTCCAAATTTTGGGCATGGCAGCAAAATTCCTCCACAAAAACGCCCAGAGCATAAGCTGCTGACACAGGATCACATTAGCCATTTTGCAAGAAGTCCCAAACAAGCCCAGAGAAATGACTGCCATCTGTTGCAACTTCTAGAATGTTTAAGAGTGTTTTCCTTTACCTTAAATATATATACACACACAGGCTTATCTAGTGAAAACAGTTTAGGAAAATGCAAACGCGCCCGTAACGACGGCAATCTGTACACTCCACTCGCCCGCTTGATATCCTGCCCCTTGAATGAGCGGCAAAGGGAGAGCGGCTGCACCAACGCTGCACCTCCTCCCTTGGGGGGTGAGTCAGCCGAGCCCATCTGCTCCATTGACTATTTATGCTATAGCATTTCTCACCTATATCCACGCGTCTTATGAGATTTTCACCACTTTGAGGAGGGACAGGCCGCGGGTGTTTTAACATCTATCGCTGTAGCCGCGTGTCAGCAGCCAAGGAAGCACCCGGAGGGTGGAATTACATCGGCTACGCAGGTTGGAGTTTGTGGAGGAAAAAGAAATCCTCTCTTTGCTCTACTTAATACACTGGGATGTTAAAAGACCATTGCATGTACACACACGCACGTGCAAGATTATATATGTCACGTCTCCCATTGCCACTTGTATGTTGACTCTACACGCACGGCCAAGGACTGTCAGGCTACAGAGCCTTCATGTAGCATTTGATGTCAAAACTTAGAGCAAACAAGTGCTACATTTTTTTCTCCTCCTCTCTGGCTGCACTGCATGATGTTGGGTGTAAAGCTGCTTGTACAGTGGGTGGCACAACAGGGTGCCTCACCTGCTGTTTTTTGCCTTAATAAATATGGTAATAACAATAAAAGTGGCTTTTGAGTTACTAAAAAAGGGCGCAGGGGTTTTTTTTTTATTATTATTATTCTTATTTTTTTTAGAGCATCACAGAGCCAAACACAGAGACAGATGGCAGGTATTAAAACCCAGAGGTGATGAACACACTGCATCAGCAGGGAAATTCATGAGACTCATTTGTTAGAGCCATTGCACTCCAGAGAGCATACAAGTTCGAGATGTTCTGCAACGACTGAGGAATCCTGTGTCATCTTAAATCAAAACAGGTGAGGAAGAACTCCAGAAGACTCTCTGAAAATAAGCACAAAGCCTCTCCCTGTGCCATTTTACCAGAAAGTTTTGAACTAGATTTTACCATCTATCAAAGCAAACAAAAACATCTTCCACAGAAGATGAGGCATCTTTTTCCTCCAGACATTTATGAGCTTTATGATGCAACCTAAGGTATCATCTCAACATCTGGCTTACCTGGCTCATTAAAAGATTATGATTCAATAAAGCCCCAAATTGGGTTGTAGTAATTTACTTAGTGACAGCAGAGCAAAGGGGGGAAAAAAAATAAGGAAAGGAAAGTGTAAATCAATCTCCAGGAGCAGTAAATGGGAGAAGATATGAAAACCTGGCAGGTTCTGCCTTAGCTTATTCATCACATGCTGGTAACAAACTGCCTAGGAAAGGAAACAACGGTTGAGCTCTGTAAAGAAAGTGGTGCCCCACGGGGTCACACCAAAATTGTTTGGCTGCTTCCAAAACCAGAGCAATCTCCAAACACTCAGAGTAGGCTAATACTAGACATGCAAAAGAAACAAGGAAACAGAGATCCAGACGTGCTTATTCTCACACTTTAAAGAATAGGAAAGCTATATCTTGATTTCGCAATAGCTCCAATCTCCAAGAACCTACTAGTTGTCTAGCAGCTGGTACCTAAGGCGACTTTAGGGTAGAAGACGTAGTTCTCCGACTGATGTTAATAGCAGTTTTAATTTAAGAGCTTCTACAATATACCCTCCAGAAACTGAATGGAGATGCTTGAACACCCACCCAAACTTGCCTATCCCAAAGTACTCAACATTCAGGTCCAGCTTCTCTCTTGAAATCTTAAAAGCGCTGAAACCAGAGGCCAATTCAGGCAAAGCATGCAACAACCCAGGGCGGTCCACTAAATTTCAAGGACCGAGTTTGCATTGAAATGAATCCTTGGAGGACAATATTGCTGTTTTTCTGGCACTATTTCATTGCCACGCCTAACTCTCCGCCAGCCAGAAGAAGCAAACCCTCCGTCCTCCCTTGTGAGAGATGCTGCTTTATGTCATTCTCGCTTAGACATTTCTCCTGCTCGAAAATGAAGTTAATTATGACTAAGAGTATCCATTTGCTCTTTGAAGAAGGAGAAAAAAAACATTGTGGGGAAAAAACTTGTCTACAGTAGCATTGTTTTTGGCTAGCAAGCATCAGTCCCAAGCTTTGATGCTTCTTGCAATCAAGGCCGAGATCTCTTAGCTAGGGAAAGGAGAGATCAAGCGCTAGATATCACACAAATAACGAAATGATTACCTTTGATAGCACAACTTCTGAAAGAACAAGATGACAAAACCTTGGATGTCCTCCCTGATCCTTTCATCTTGCAGCACGTGCCAAGAGTACCAAAGATTGCACTTGGTCCGTGACAAACTCTGTTTCCGTGCAGGTCCGATGAGGGGTAGAAGAAAAAAAAAAAAAAAATCCCTCATCTTTTTTGCCCCATCCACAAAAAAGCAAAATTACTGTGAAGGCAGAAAGGGACAGAGAGGGAGAGATGAACATCGGCACTCACATCTCTCCCAGAGTGCAAGCACCATTAAAAATTCATATTTTTCTTTATATCTCTCCCGATGTCACGCAGCAGGGCGAGCTGGAAAGGCATTAAATCAGCCCTGCTGAAGGCTTGGGTGCTGAAAATATCCAAAACCAACTCCTTAAGGAAGGAACAGTCTCCTCTCTCTCTCTTTTATGTCAGATTTTAAATAACTAAACAGTGGGAAGCCAGCATGTTACCATCAAAACAGTCCGCTGAAATGGATGCCTACAAGCATTGCTGTTTCTACTCGAGTGCTGCTTAAACAAAAGAGAAGTAAATAAGAATTTGATGTCGCTGCTGCTAAACCTGATAAGCTTACAGCAGTGTTTGGCCAGTAACATGAGTTCCTATTACAAAAAGGACCAAGTTTTCTACCCCAAAGGAAAAATCCTTTCATTTTGCTAGGTTCAAACCCCACAACTTGTTTAATACCTTTCAGGCTAAAACAGGTTTCCTACAATACCTTTTGGTAATGCAACAAATTACCTTGTCGGCTTAATATTATGCTTTTTTTCTTTTAATTGATATTTCCCATTGACAATTCATCTTTTATGCATTGCATTTGTCCCTTTGAATTCACCTCAGCAGCATGAACACTGCTGGGAAGAGCTGTTTGCAGGATGAGGGAGGACTTCCCAGCTAGCACTACTAGACCAAGTCTGCACAGTTAAAGTTGCAGACAGCTCTTCGCTTCAGCTCTTAGACAACCACTGCAGAGGCTTCTGACACACAAGAATAATATATATTAATAATAACACGTATTAATAATAATTATATATATAAAAAACATGTTTTAGAACAACCAAAGCAAAATAGTTAAGAAAAACCTTCTGTCCCATATATGTGATTTATGCAGCCATATTCTGCTGGGCTTCTGAAGCCAAAATTCCCCATCAAAGGCTTTTCACGCACTACAATTCCTCTTCTTTTCATGGAGAATTATTCTGTTATTTTTCTGACACTGAACATTTGGAAAACTGTCTAAACATAATATTTTTCCAGGCCAGGAGACCATAGCTTGGGTTACTAAAGGACTTAAAGACTTCCTGAAATGATTCCGTTTATAACATTGCCTTGAGATGTGTCTTTTCTTATTCTCATATCCCGTAGCTTTTACTACAGCTGAAAAGCAAATAAACAAAAAAGACCTTCCAGCTCTATGCATCTATAGGGCCTGCAGCTCTAGAGAGCCCAGACTGGGGTCAAAACGTGCAAGGTCCCAGTTGTCCATCTGCAATGGTGGTGCATCTCCCGTACTTCACAGCAAGAACGATTCAGCTCAGGAGTCTCAAATATATATATTATGTTACTGCTAGCCGGCTCACTCCCAACAGGCTTGGGATCCGATTCCTAAATTTCATCTTTAGGGGATGGATTAGAGCATGAGTCATGGAAGTGATACAGCTCTACAGCAACGATGGCTTTCTGCCGTCGCACATAGGGAGTCCTCTTGGACACTGGAGGAGGAGGAGGAAATGGGACATCAAAGCAAGACCCCAGTATTTTAAGTGTTAATGCTTATTTTTTTTAATTTCTAAATGGAATAGGTCTCCACACAGCTAAAATACTGTATTTCCAAGAACCGCGGGTGGTTTACCTCCCTGGCTCCCGTTAGCGCTGAGGGGCCGCCCAGCTCAATCCCGCGGGATTCCCGGGAAATGCAGAGGGAACTGCTCAGGGCGGTCGGGAGGCCACCAAACCCCGAAGCGTGCCGCCTTTTGGGATGGCTGGGAATAATCTTCCCGAAGAGAAGGAAAGGGATGCTTTGCTCTCTGAATTGTTCACCTTATCATTAGCAAAGCTGCCTGCGTTTTAATATTGGAAATAATTAGCATCGTGCAGCCTCTCACGGAAGGGAAAATGCAGAAGGAAGCACGCACGTAACATCACCGTTTCTACGAGACATCCAAACCGACTGCTGGCACCGAGGTCCCTCGGCCCCCCGCGAGGCTTGCTCTCTTGGGGAGGGCAGCGGAGAAGAAAAACCCATTTCCGATAAAAAGCAGTCATTGCATTTACTCAAAAAGCTACGACAAAGAGCAAAATTATCCTTGGAAAAGAAGGTTACCTTGTTATGACAAACCCATGGCATACGTCTCACCAGAAATAAGCCTTTCTTATTCTTTAACTAATTGCATATTTAAGTCCAGACTTTTTTCCACCTACAAAAGCAGTGACATAACAGCAAATGCTTTCCAAGAAGTACTTTTTTTAGTGACTGACTTGCATAAGGTCTGCTATGTATATACCTAAACAAGCTTTAGAACAAAATAAATAGCACTAGAGAGTGTTTCTGAGATTGGCTTTATTTTACAGCCGATCAGTAAGGCTTTTATGCAGGTTTTCAAGGCTGTAGCAACAGCACAAACAGCTAAAATCCACAGGACCTTCAGCAGGCGGATGGGCATGTGGCACAAGGCCAAAAACCCACCATCCCTCTTTGGGAAAAGCAAGGATTCTCACGGCAAAGGATGCAGAAGTTGCTCCAGCAAGTCCTGACTGCGTAAGGGCTACAGCAGTTTGCATTAACAGCTGCCAAAAATCCGGGAAGAGAAATTTTCCCTTCTGATTTCTTTTCCTTATGTTATGAGATGCCCGCATTGAGAAGGAAATACATTAATATGGACCAGCAGCAAAAATCTGCAGTGTTTTTGTACATATAAGGCAAAGTTATGGTCAAGCAGCAAGATTTAACACCACGGCACGGAGGACCTTGCATTGATTAAAGGATTCGAGACTTGGATATTAAGGAAAAAAGGTCACTTTGGAAAGCTGAACTTACCTAGTCTTCAAAAGAAGAATATTTTCTTCAATTCCTAATTCCTGCAGAGTAAATCGCAACAAAAAACGCAAGTTCACTCTAGCATCTGGACAGACGTTTAGCTGTAAAATGCGTGGATTATCACAGCACAAAGCTCTGGGATTTTACGTGAATCTTTACATCGGTTTTGTTTAGCGGATGCCAGAGTATTTGATAGGCAAGTGAAAATTTTCATAGCAGGACATCACTTATTCTTGCAGCATTCTGCTGCGCGCCAGTGAAGATTTTGCCAAAAACCATATGTATTTTAGTGTATTTTCAGGACTCGGGGACAACTCGGATTTAAAAAGTTCTCTCCGTATTCGACCAAGTGAAAAGATATCCTGTTTTCTGAAAACACAATTTTCAGGTTCCCCTGGCTGAGTTTAAAGTGCACCTTGGCCCTCATTTCAATCACAGCAGCGTAAATCAGAATAATTCAATTACTGGTGGACTGCAAACAGATGCAAAACCAGCAGGAAACTTTGCTCTGTAGAGCTTTACCTCTGAGAAGTGATTTTTTTTTCCTTACACAATAAACTAACAGTTTCCCTAACAGAAGAAAAATGTTTAACAAGAAAGATACTTGGACGAAAGCTAACAGCGGTGTTTTGGTGGGATCAAACAATCTGGAAGCAGTTGCTAGGTGTTTCTACCTGCAAAGTTATAATCTCTTTTATATCAAGTGCTTCCCAAAGAAAATCAGGAGAAATAAAAATTCTAAGTGAGAGCAAAAGTTTGGGGGGAAAAATGAGAAATGCACAGAATCACAGTCTCCTGTATAACCTTCAAATGGTTTAAGAAAATGAATAGTGGAGAATATTTGCATTTTGCAAAAATCTACATAAGGACAAACCTGATGCTACCAGTGAAACTGATGTTAGAAAAAGGCAGGGGCAGTCCCAATCATGCCCACAAAATTGTAGGCAGTTCAAATTAAACTGCAGACACCTTATGAGCAGAGCAAAACGATCTATCTGTGCAAACGAAGGTGGAAAAGACGTGTTTCAGATCCCCGATAACGGGCAAGAGTAGTGAAGGCAGTTAAAGAGCAAAACAAAGGAAGACAAATCCTAACTAGAAACCCAATCACACTTTAGCTTCCATCAAAAAAAGAAAAAAAAAAAAAAAAAAAAAAAAAAAAGGTGAAACTATGCTATCTGCTGCTTGCACAAGATTTCACCTCTCACGCAGAGGGGCAAATTATGGTTTTCTTTTCTGTTTGTGCAGGTGGCACATGATATACTAGAAAGAGGCAACTGTCCCATAACGCTCCATCAAACACCATGGCTTTGAAGACAACTGAGGATGAAGAACAGTTTTGTTATATAGAAAAATGTTAGGAAAAAAAAAGTTTACTTCTTGCTCTGCCGCTAGATTTGACCAAAACCGAGGTTATTTTGACAGTAACTCGGCACGCTTGGATTTGCTACAGGCTCGAGGCTGCTTGGATTCAAGGCTTACTTTGAAACGATGCTCTGGTTAACCACACATATATTCAGATATATTGATCTTCATGGTGTCCATCTAGAAGGCATCTAGGCAACGTTGATCACCAAGATACAGAAATGAAAACTGAAGATACAGAAATGAGATATTAAGGAGACCTGACAGAGTTTTGATACCAGCTAATTCAACCACTGGAAGGAAAAACTATTATCTTTTGCAGTCGTGGATAGCAGTTGCTCCAAAATAATGCTTTTTCTCCTTGAAAAACTGGATGCATCAGTTATTCACACTGTTGCTCTGGAAGTTATAATGTGTTTCCTTCAGATACTTTCACCACAAATACAAAAAAAACACATAGCAAATATTTTACCAAACACCTATTTCCTAGTGAATGCTAAATTCCAGGCTTTAACTCAGGCACTCCACAAGCCTTTTGCCATTACCATTTAATATAAGCATTTAGTGATCAATTAAGTGATCACTAAGCCACAGTTAGACCTTCTAAAAATGACAGTTTAATGAACACCGCTAACAAATAAACCATGAAAAAAGCAATTGATAAGAAAACCGGTCTCTGCAGGATCCGAGTAATATGTGGAATTCTCCTACTGAGACATATTACTTTTATTTAATGTTTAATTTCCTAGTCAACTTGTGAAGAGGTGGGTATACTTTCTTTCAAGGAAGAAAAATGCTTTAATCTGATGATATCAATTCACGCTACTTAAAATAGGCACAATTTAATGTCATACTAAGTTTGTAACATAAAACTTTGAAGTTTGCATTTGAATATACCACAGCATTGAAGCAAAGTGAGTCAACCACCCCCTAAATTTGATGCTCCTGACCTTCCAGAAACAGGACATTTCAATGTTATCAAAACGATAGAAGTTATCATAAATCACTTGGACTTTTCCTGTTCCAAAAAATCATTAAAATAAACATGCACTCCAACTACCATCTTCCAATGAAAATTGTATCAACTACTCCTTATTATCATTTCAAGCACACTATCGATCATATATATAAATGCAGCAATAACTCTACCCAGCTTCATTTAATAAGAAAACTTTGCAGCAATTTTGGGGACACAATTAAGAGATCCCCTTCTACCCTTCAAGGCGACTTTTGGGGAAAGGGGCAACTGCACCAGGAGCCAAACCAGCAGGTTCTTCCCAGGCTTTTCTATTCATTGCTATCCATACTTCATCATCATCATCCTCTCAGATCCATATGAAGGACTAATTACTGCCTTACACATAGATTACTTAAATAAAGACATTCAAAGTACAGCCAAGAGTAGAACATGGGCTCCTACTATTGCTGGGAGTAAAACTTTTGGGAAGTCAGTGCTTAGTACCCTCTCAGGGTGACATCAGAAAATGCAATTTCACCAAAATTGATCAGTTCTGTTAGAAATATACTGACCTTGCTGACACGTTGGGATTTTTTTTCTAACCTCATAAAGCAGCATTGCTTTAAAAACAAAACACTGGGAAATTCTCAGAGGACCAGCCTTGTCTTTTCTTAGACCTTTCCACCATAAATTTCTATTTCACTCCAATCATAAATGTCAAATCTCTTTTTAGTGATGTTTTCAAGTTATTCTCGATGAAAACAGAGAGGGAATAAAGCAAACCAAAAAAACCCTCCAAAACAAAGCCAGAGTTTTCCAGAAGCAGCATTTTCTGATCACTCTGTAGACCTCACTATATGGTGGAGAACCAAGGGCCAGACACCATTGCTCAAGATCACATCGACCAGTTCTGAAAGTGCTGAGAACTGATCTTGCAAAGCCCAGAAAAGGCCCTAACCTCTAAACATCCTTCCTTTCTACCGCATGGGTAGATTTACAGGCTACTAAAGCGTGGTGATGGATCCAAGCTAGGGCAATCACATATTTTATATCTAGCATCTAATACACCAAGCAGCCTCTTGCATCAGAGGACAAAAAATGCTTTAGCAGCAACTTTAAACGCTAGAGATGCTAAATGTCACACATGACTACGCGTGCATTTATATCAGGGTATAAAAAAAAGGAGTAAAAAAATCATGAGCTATTAAAAGTTAATTTATGATGCTTTTAAAATAATTAAACATGTTTCAGGGGTCTGACTCATGATATGGAAACTATTAGTGCCGGAGACACCACAGCAGCACGTGGGAAGGACGCGGCCAAGGGCTTTGCAACATCAAAGTTGCATCGCAGAGATCATCCTTGTGCTTTGACAGGGAAATTGCATAGTTGGTTTTATTAAAATCAAATTAACCCAAATCTATTAAATGACGTCAGAGTTTCAGGCAATGAATTAAGCTGGCTTCTCTGGACAAACTTGGGCAAGTGATTCCCTCCTGCACCCCTCCCCAAAGTCACCAAAGGGATGATCGAATCTGCATGGTCTGGGCACAGCTACGTCAGAGTTTGTGCATGGAGCATTAAGCAGAAATAGCTATTTTTTGCATTAATTGGACAGTTTTCTAGTAGTCTCTTGTGAAAACACATGAATTAAGTCTGTCAAAAAACAGTAAAGTATTACCGTGGCACGGATGCTTTTCAGTGTCACTGGAAAATTAGGGCAATCTCTGTGAGAGCCCATTATAATAACACAAATGCATATCGTGCACATAAGGCAAAATCATGCATTGCAACCCTTTGGACAAGGTGTATAAAATTTAGCAGGAAGAAAACACTGCATAATGAAGGTGTTTACCCAGGGAACATCAGAGAGGAGCAACAAAACCAGCCCTCACCAATAACCAGTTAGAAGCTCCTGCCTCTGGGTGTCTTGAACACACGTAACCAGTTCAAGTTACATGTCTCAACCTATAAGTCTGAGTCTCAATTTTGGAAACACTTTACAATTTTTCAGCTTTGCCTAGTTATCTTACCATTACCCAGTTGAAAGCGAGGCGAGCATTCGTGATCGTCAAATATTTGCTGCAGTGTATTTACTGCAAACACTGGAACAACAGCTTTCGTTTCATATTAATTCCACCAAAACGCAAGTTACCTTAAAAGCCTTTACCAGAAACATATGCTCAGTGAAATTTGTCACTTCATTTTGCATGAATTAAGAGCTTGCAATAAACTTGGTTAAAAGTGGGATCATATTCAGTTCTCTCCGTATTTTTGTACAATTCTATTCAACAACAAATTTGCCAAGATATAAGGTATATTTATTTAAAATTTTATTTTTATATATATATATATATATATATATGCATTACAGAAGAACACTTGCTAGCAACTTTCTTAAAGATAAAATATATCATATAGTAACTTCTCAGTTTTCCTGGTTGTTTGTTATTTATACATACGGGGAGGTTTTGCCCTTATGACAATTTATGTATTGTAGCTATCATTTGGAAAGCATCCTCACCGAGATCTCACTTTTTTAGGGGTCTTTGTCTACAAGCGCAGGGAAAGAAATCCAGACAGAATTTAAAAAGAAATGGAGATATAGCTATTCACTTGCAGACAAACAAGAAAACCACAAAGGTTTAGCTTCCACAGATTTTCAAAAGGACAGATGAAAAGAAGAAAAATCTTTGCACTGACATTTAAGGAAATCTGCTCTGTAAAATAAAAGAATCCAAGTTCACCGGGTTTGTTTTTTTCCAGACTACACGGTGCCTATGACAAAAAAGCTCATGTAGAAATAAGAGGATGATCCACTTATTTCAGATGAATAGAAAATGCCATATGTTTCCATCTCCAGGTAAATTACACAGAGGAAAATTTCCTTTGTAGGGATCAAAAACTAGGTGGTTACATTATGTACTTAACACACAAATAACGACAATAATTTCCCATTGTAGTTAACCCATAAAGCTGCATCTGCTTTTACCAAGTTTTTAAAAACAAGTATATATGTTCTTACACGTGTGCATGGTCCAAATACTGCTCAAGAGTACACTGCATACACACTATGCTGATGCAACTCATCAATAAATCATGTATTCCTCATTCATTTTTAATCCAGCCTGTCATATTTTTATAGGTATCATGTTGTCTGAATTCATCCATAGCATACATCTTGTAAAAACACATCCCAACAGTTGGCTGGCACATATATTTAAATAAATTTTTTTCCAAAGCTGCCCACCCACCTAGCTGCTTAAACAGAACAGAGGGAATGGGCAAAGTAAAAGACTTTCTCCCCATGCTCTTCTGCTGACAAAAATAAAAGAGTTGGAAGCTCTTTGGAGAGCTGTTCAAGAGGAACCAACACACACCAGCCACTAGTGAAGTGCATCACTTCAGCGATCTCATGGCCTGATGTCCAAGGACCAGCGCGACCGCAACCAACGGCATCCGGACTGGGAGGAGCGTCGCCCATGGTGGTAGGACAGACATGTCAAGATGACAGCAACTTCCTCGCGCGTAGCATAAAGATATCGTTAAAATGAGAATAGAGATGAAGAAAGCATAGGTGCATTTATGCACATCATCATCAGGAAATATCTGCGATATAACCTTGCTTTTTGACAGTTAGGACAGAGTTAATCCTGCTACCTGGGATTCCCTCGAATTTAAAGGGTCAAGCTGATGAGATGGCAAGTCCAGGGAGGAGATCAGAGGGCATGCTGTAGATACTGTGAAGACAGAAAGGGAGGAGATGGAGCCACACGTAGACGTTACGAGAAACATCAGAATACGGTATGTTCTCTCGTGCTACATCTTTCACCGCAAAGAAGCACCAGCTTCTCCTCTCCTCGCTCTGCTCGCCTCTACCACCTCCTGAGGAGGCCAAGGAGCAGGCAAGCTCAGGGAGCAGGGACATGCCATGGGGTCCCAACAGGAGGAGACCAACTTTCCCTAGAGCCTCAGCACAACAGTTAAAACAGGGAAAAAAAACAAAACAAAAACAAAACAAAAACAAAACACGAACGCTCTTCACCAAAAAGCCACCTGCTTCTGGAAGATGCAACTTGGCTTCCACTCTCCTCCAGGGAGAAGGAAGCAAAAATCATTTTTTCCCCCCACAACCTGCCATATTTCAACTTCAGGTATAGTTGTTAGGCTCATCAAGTATCCTCCTAAGAGCTGAGATGCCTTGAGATGCAAACTGATCTCCAACTAGAAATTCAGATGGTTGGAAAAAAAACAGACAAAAAAGGCTCCTCTTCTGTCCTCTGAGATGATGTGCAACTTCTTGTTGCCATCTACAACCGTAAACCACTGAACACCTCCAAAAATCTGATGCCCAAAACGTTTAGCCATTGCTTAAGCAAACTAGTGTAGCTAGCTCCTTTTTCAAAAGCATTTCCAAAGACTAGTGCTTCTCACTTTGTGTTCTACTTCACCATTAAAATGGACAAAATGAATATTACATTTGGGAATGCAAACTCTGCCCTTCCACAAACCTGTTGGGAAAACTAGGTCAGCGCCATTACACGTGACACAGCGTGGTTTTGGGGCGCTTTGCTTAGGAGGCTAACAAAGTGGTGAAGATCCTGCCTTTTTTTCTTTAAGCATCACATGACAGTCTGTGTGCAAAGCTGCAGAAGTCATTACTAGTCTCCCTTAACAAAAAAAACAAAACAGAAAAAAGCTTTTGATTGGAATGTTTTTTGCAAAAAAGCTGTTGTTCCTACAACCTAGCACCAAAATAAGTTCAACATTTCTGAAGGCTTTCTCTGGATTTCCCTGGAATAAACACCTCACCTAGTTCATTAAAAAAAAGTTCAGTTCTTTATATATTTTTTTTTCTTTTCAATCTGCCTAAAACATACATCACTGTGCTACTGCCTGGCACCGTGTGCACAAACGGAGCTGCTGAACTGCTACGTTTCCGTGTGAACACTTGATTACCGCACGGGTATATTCGATTACCTTCC
This sequence comes from Dromaius novaehollandiae, assembly GCF_036370855.1. Taxonomy (NCBI): domain Eukaryota; kingdom Metazoa; phylum Chordata; class Aves; order Casuariiformes; family Dromaiidae; genus Dromaius; species Dromaius novaehollandiae. Next base: position 6,866,599 of record NC_088103.1, on the reverse strand, counting down.
CGCTGATGATGCGCTGCATATTTAGATGCCATTTTATGGCGAAGCTCTGTTTTTTCACTTTCTTGGAGAAAAAATGGATTGAATACAGGTGGAAGCAAACATCCCCAAAAGGGAGCCCTGCCATTAATCTGCCAACTCTGAGCATTCCTGCATAAAGGCTACCGATCCTCAGGCATCCCTCGGGAAAGGGGGGAAGGATCGGGAGCGGCCATCCGGATCTCCTCTGGGAAACGAACGGGGCCTGCGCATGAGAAGCATCAGCAAACAGCACCCTTGCTCCCCAAAGCTTTGCAAAATCACGCCTGCTTGCTCAAAAACCGAGCAGGCAGCCTCCAAAACCGCGAGAGAAAGTTTAACATAAGCAATAAAACACCTCCAGAAATGCACTTATGCATTAAGCTTATCTATACCTATAGATGAGGCAGCCAAATATCGAAGCATCATTGGCCTCGCTACAAAACGTATTATATAGTTTTGTTATTGATAGACTTTCCTGGAGAAAGCCTGTCCCCGGACACCCCGGTATTCACCAAAGCGCGGCAGCTGTGGCTTTGAAGGGGACAAGCTGTCAGCAGCGGAGAAAACATTTTGCAATCAAATGGCACGTTAGAGCATGCTTTCCCTGAAACACCTCCGGATTTTTGCCAAAGCAATGTCATTTTTTTATTTGCCGTCTGCATCAGGGTACAGACGTTGTCCCCCGGGGAGGACAGGAACCGCTTTCAATAGGATTCCCACAGCGCAGGTTCAGCGGGACTTAAGCATCATGGGGGCTAACGCTCACCTCCCACATTCCCCAAAATTAGCCCAAATTATGTTGCTGCACCAGACATACAAACAACGGAAGCATTTGGGGAAGAAAGGAATAAGCAAGGAGATTATAAGCTAAGTTAATGTATGAATGCACATCAAAACTACATTTTTTTATATATATATTATTTTTAAGTCTAGATTACCTCCAAAAATCCTGATAAACTCCACAGCTTCTTTTCTAGAAATTAAAGTTTCTGGGAAATTTTAACGCACATTCTGTTTTGCAATGAATCAGATTATGCAATTGAAATGTTTCCTAAAAAGTGCCAATGTCTGGTCCTGCGCTAGCCTGCAGACAGCGCGAATTAGAGACAAACAGAGAAGGAGGATAAGCATAATAGCTTGGGTACATTTTATTCAAACTCATTTCTTTAGTCTCTAATGAAATAAATTTGAAAGAAGCGTTCGTAGCCGTAGGTAGCCCTAATTATAAAATCTCATCAAAATATACAATTCTTGCTGGCCAACGGGGAACCTCAGCTATTGCTACTGTAAAAGGAATCTGTTCTTCACGTCTAGGCGAGTTTTTTGCCCTTCATTGCACGATCTCTTTTCAGAAGTATTATTATTTTGCCTAGCATTGTGAAAATGGTTAAGTCCTTCTGTAAAACAGCACAGCAGGGAATAATGCCCTTTAATGGCGATTGGCAAAGTCAGATTCATCTTTACTTCAAAATTGAAGCTGAAGGCATGTAACACCCCTAATACACCAAACATTTATTTTAGCACATCCTATGAAAAATCCTCCACACACGCAACCTTCACAGGAGAACATAAGCGTGCAATTTTCTCTGCTGCTGTTTTTCTTCTTCCCTAAAGCAAATTACTGTTACTAGGCAGTAACATCATCTTTTAGCATCTTGCCTTTTACTGTTGCCTTATTAGCATTCAAGTCCATACGAGCATGATGAAACCTTCAACCGTGCAACGCTCCTTGGTCAAACTTGTGCACAGTCAAGGCCAAAATACCAATAAATTTCAACTTCTACTCACGCGCTCTAGTTGTGAGCTGCTCAGCTCTTTTCATTATGAAAAAAATTAAGTAGTCTCTGGGGATCCTCATCACCAAGTGCTTTAACTACACTGCAGAACCAATATACCAATATAATTCACCCAGATGTCAAAGTAGCCTCATGATGTATTCAAATACAAAAATGCAGCTCATCGGAGTCTTGTGATCTTTAACCAGTGAAGCTGATGCCTAAAAGCAGTGTTCAGCATTAAAAATAAAACATACTAAAGGCCATTGAGGTTCTCGGCATAACAAAGACACTTGCAACCAGAGACATTTGGACGTGACATTATAAGGTGGATTCAGGTGCGACAGCAGAGAAATTGTAAACTTTGTTTCAATAAGATAAGAGTTATGATTTACATACAGGTCAAATTAACTGAAGCAGGTTATCGCAAGTTGATGTAATTCTGGATGGGAGGAAAATACGCACCTACATCCATTTTCCTTAAAGAGCGACACATTGATTGCAACCACGTGCAATCAAGAGGGGCAGCACGTTGCAGTACAGCTGATGGCAGCTTCACAACTCGCCTAGGGACAGCGGGCTTGCAAATGTAGAGACCATGCTCTTGACAGTGGTCTTGCAAAGTTAGAGAAGACCGATAATTCTCCTGAGCATGACCCAAAACCCTTTACGATCCTAAAATAGTTCGCAGTACCTGTCTGAGAGTTACAGAGCACCGATGAGCACAAATGCAAGAGGCATGAGAAGTACTAAACAGAAGGGGAGAAAAAAAAAGTCAACGACAAATGGAAAAGAAGGGAGGGAAAGGGTAATCTAGCAGAGAAGGAAGGAGAAACAGAGGAAAAATAATAACAAAAGCAAGCGGAAAGAGGAGATTCCTTAGCAGAGACAGCGATTAAGGAAAAAGTGACTGTTCTGCAAAACATCAGAAAAGGTAGGAAGAGATTATGCACTAAAAGGAGAATTGAAACAAAGAGACACATAAACAACCACTAAGCAAAACTGCCAGGTCCTTGAAAGATACTGTCACAAACGCAGCAACAGGGAGTAAATGTTACTGCAAAATATGAAACAGCTTCTTCTTCACTTCCCAGGGACAAGAAGAGAAGCAGATGAGAAAGTGAGTGATGCTTAAATTGCTGTAACATATTCAAGAGCATGTAAAATGCAAACTCACTGAAGCTATTTGAGAGGGGAAGAGCTTAAGGCACAAGAGGGCAACAATTTAAACCTTAGGTGTTATGGGATCTCCTCACAGCAAAACGCAGCCTTTCATCACCATCACTGGTACGAAACAGAGACGATTCTCTCCACTGCTGTTTAGTTTTGCTGCGGTCTGAAGAAGTTTACGGGTGGCATAAATCTTGTCGTAGCATAAATAGACGGCAGATGTCTTAAAGACTTGGACTGCGCTGATGATGCTGTGCCAGTGACAGAGGAGATGAACTCTGCAGCTGAGCCAAACAGCTCACTGTTGCTGCAAGGGGCAGATCCTGCTCCCTCTCTCTGGAAAAAAAGACATTCAACTATTTGACATGCCCAGAGGTCCTCATAGCACCATGAATGGTCCTCTTCCCTCTGCTTTACTCCTGTGTTTTGGGCTCTGTGAAGTACTCCTGCAAACTGGCTTTGGAGTGCAATAGCTGCTCCTCATCTGCGGCTGACCCCAAAACGTTATTTCACCAAAAATAGGTTTAAGGCAATTTTTAAGAGTAAGTCATGTGAAAATATTTTTCACTGTCCTATAACATCCTTTTTGATACCTTTGCAAGTCTGTTGGCCTGCCAAGTCCGTACCCCAAACGCTCAGCTCTCGGGAGAGAGCTGTGCACACCTACACAGCGCAACGCGGTGCAAGCCCTTCCTCTCCAAGACCCCACGTAGCGGAGCAGCAGTAGGATGCTGTGGAGCCCGACAGAGCCCACAGTGCAACCCTGCAAAAGCTCAGGAAAGACCACGGTAGAGCTCACGTCCCACAGCAGCAAGCCAGCACCCCAGCTGCTTTCACTATCAGGACCCATCACAGCTAAGACCTTCCCACGAGCCCTGAACACTTTTCCCATGTGCAAAAAAACACAACCTTGGATCGTGTCATAGCATGTCGCGATATTTGGTGCAATAACCAAACCATTCATTCATGTAAAAATCATTAGGAGTAGCTGCAACTTCAGATGGCCTGAAACAACTTTGTTTGTCCCCAATGCAGAGCATCTTCCAGTTTTGTCAAGATGTTCTACCGCTCTTTTCTTTACTTTCTTTTTCCCTGTTACATCTCAGTCTCACTAAGATCCTAGGAAGGATCTCACAAGTGCAGAAAGCATAAGAAGACCAGGACCACACATGTGCGGCCAAGGGAGGATGGATGGGCAAGGCAGTCGCCAGCGGATCGGCTTCGGCAGCCAGGGAAGCACCGCCCAAGACCGCAGATGGAAAAAATATGCAGCATGTGCCCTTTTTACTCATTCCTATCACTGTATTTAAGCAGCATAGATCATTAGTGAGACAAAGAGATAGTGTTTTTTTTTTTTTTTAAAGGAAGTCAGCCCTATTAACTGCACCAGCTGGATCTTATCTACTTTTATTGCAACTAAAGAGCTGTCAAGCTGCTCTCCTTGAACAGAACACAAATCACCATCTCCCTTGTTTAAGCTGGCAACATCTCAGTCTTCTTTACATTTCCTCCCAAAGAAAGTTTTCTGAATAAGCTAATAAGCTGGGTAAAATTTTACATTAAATTAACTTTATTCAACAAATCATAAAGATCAGACCTTCCTCCAACTGAATTGTTCGCTTCAATTCACGGGCTTGTTAAAATCCTTTTCTCTACTACAATATAATTATGTATGGCAATTAACCTGACATTTTCTTTGCAATATACTTTTCTTAAACTACCCAAATGACAAAAGCCTTATATGTAGCTCCACAATATGCTCACAGTTGTTCTGCCTTGCATCTTATTTAAAGCATAATACGATGCTTTGAAGCCATATGTGAAAATACAGAGAGTGCTTTATAGACCACAGTAGCTTTTTCCATGATAACCCTTTTCATTTTATAAGAGCATTAATTATTAGGAAGGATGTTTTATTATGGTAATATTTGTGCAGCAGTAGTAACATCATGCAAGCAAAACCGAACCAGAGTAGATGGTGTTGTATTGCAGCCATAAAAGCAGCTTTTTGTAATGGAAAGAAGTTCACATGCAGTGTTTGAAAAAGTAGAAGTTGCTTCCTTCTCTCAGTCTCTAAGTGTCCAAGTGACACTTGACCACGAACTCCCAGAAAAACTGGGAGTTTATCATTATTTATGATAAAGTCAGAATGATTCATTAGACTCCAGAGTCTAATCACTCAAGTCAGGATGCCGCAACGCCAAGCAGCGTAATCCAAGTCGAGCATCTTCATTCTGCAAACGTGCAGTCACGTGGCTAAAGCAAAAAGGAAGCTGTTAGCCTTTGGGGGCAAAAACATTACCAGGCAAAATTCTGTTGTAATCTTTTTAAGCAAGTCTTTGCAAAAAAAAGCGTGGAAGAACGGATGGGTTAAGGGCTGCCACTGGGGAAGGTGACATGGAAACAGAGCCTGCAGTGGCAAAACAGGAGAAACAGGTCAACTATTCCTCATTTTATTAAGCTGTTAACATCAAAACCTGTTGCACTTATGCTTGCTGACTTAAATAGCCACCTGCGGTATCAGTCCACAGGGTACAGTAGAGGGGAGCAAGCCTGCAAGCTGTGAACAGCCAAGTCAAGGGTTCTTTAGAGCATTCCTGTAATTACCGTGCTTGCCACTGTCCCTAACGACTGCCACTTACAGTGCTGGGCTCCTGCAGTACGTTTTGTGGCATTACAGGACCTGAGCCAGCAGCAGCAAAAGGAATTTAATCTAATCAGCTAAAACACTTTAGCAACTACCTCGACTGGCAGATTTGGGAGCCGAGGTCGGGTACCTCCACAGGGAGAAAAAGCAGCCTGTAGAAATCACTCACTATGCACATACTGCCAGAAGACTCCAAAACAGAAATCAGATTTTAAGAGGTTGAGACTTTAAGGAAAAAAAAAAAAAAAAAAAAAAGTAGTTTTGCATTATTCCTCCTCAAATGCTTAACAAAATGTTCTTACAGACGCTGGTATAAGAAGTAGGCTTCGGTAAAACAGAAAATAAGAAAGTCTATTGGAAAAACTCCAGGAATCATGTATAAAATTTGCTGCTTGTTAGGAAACACAGAAACATATAAGACAGACCACAGTGCCTGAGAAAACTCGTCTCTTTGGAAGTTTATTGCCTGCAGGGAGCTACGATTGCAAATGCTAGGCTGTTGCAAAGGTCCTGGCAGTTTCAGTTTTGGTATGCAAAACCCAGCAACGCTCTCATAAATCATATTTACGCAGTTCCAGCTGCGCTACCAAGCTCTTGGCATGCTCTGAACTTGTGGTTTCCAAGCAGTGATGTACTGTCTCCTCCCCGTCGTCGCCTTGACCTTTGTGGGTACGTGCAAAGCCCAGCTGCTGCGGCGGCAGAGCACAAGCAGGGAGACGTGTCCTCTTCCCTCTCTACGGAAGCTGGACACTAAGTTGGTGTTTTCTCCAAAGCCCCTCTTCTTCATGGCAAAAGTTAATTTGGAGCCTGCTGTCATAGATGTATGGCTAGGTTTCTTTTCCCCATAGGCGTTACTTTGGGTTTATTGACACGAAATTTTGGTTGTCAAGTCACTAAGCATCTTCTGCAACCCCTTGCAGAAGGCTTCGGTTTTACCACTCTGAATAACTCCGGATCACTAGCAAACTTTGCCCACTGTCCTCCCCTTTTTCCAGGGCAGTTGTGAACACACTCAAGAACACAAGGCTGAACAGAGATGCTCATGAAACTGCAAAGCTGACCACAGTTGAAGGGTGGGGAAGGTCCCATGCTAGCATCCATCCTTTGGGGAACCTGCCTTGGGGCTCTATCCTTGGAGATATTAAAACTCAACAAGGCCCAGAGCAACCCACCTTCTGTGGAAGGTAGCCCTGCTTTGAGCAGCACTCTTTGGACTAGAGAGCTCCAGAGGTCCCTTTCCAACCTAAATTATTCTACATTGCCATGATTAGCTCCAAATGTGACATCGACCCAGAGGGCAGTTGAGATCTCCCACTAGTATTTTGTTCTCTGCCCTTAAAACCTCTCTGGTCTCACCCAGCATATCACAGCCACTGACGCTAGTGATAGTTGAATGCTTCACAGCATAGTCCCTATATATATTTTTTAATCTGGGCTTTGGTGTGACTTGCTGATACAGACAACATTTACCTGTTTGATTCTCAGCCTTCTTTATTCTGCCACCAGCACAACCAACTCCATCAGTCCTGTATAACACAGTCTCTCCCATCAGCCTACAACCTGTCACCAAGCTTGGAGATGCCTTTTCTCTATCAAGGTCTTCAGTGAAAACCAGGCATTTCTGTTCATCCATCCTTTTCTCTGGATTTCTAGCATGTCTGCAGGAACACGGATAGATTTGATTCTTCCCTGGCTGCTGGGCTGCCCTGCCTAAACGAGATTTCACTTGTTCAAATTGCTCCTCGAATTTTCTTACTAACTTCTGTCCTATCCCCTCCCCTTTTCTTTCCCCTTGAATAAAGAGTTTTTAATGACTTAATTTGAATATGTACACCACTAAACCTACCAGCTCACCTATTCAATTGCTACTTTGAAACACTCCTATAAAGTGCCCAGAGCCTGGCCTATTTTACCTCGGGTGGAACCTATCTGCAAGGATCCTAGATCTGTATCGATGAGGACATCAGAAATGTCCTATTTGGCCATGGGCTGGTGGTCCACCTAGCCCAGTAATAATGATATTTCAGAAAAATACGGGAGCCTGGCCAATTGTGTGGTCCACATTCATTTGAAAAAGCAGCATCCACAACTGTTGTACAGGACTGCTAGTGAGCACGTCCCTGTCTTGGCTTTCATATCTGTGTTGGGACCTGCTGTCTGTGAATTTGGCTAATCCCTCTTGGCACGGGCTGGCACCATCCTTCCCCTCCGCCTCCTGTGACAGCAGATTGCAGCAGTTCACTGCCTGCCGTGTAAAATACCACCATCTTTTACCCACTTCCCTACTAGTGTCGCCAGGCACTAATGAATCTGGTGACCAAGAGCTCCACATCCGCTTCATTCACAGCTTTGATGATTTTATAAACCTCGGTTGCATCTCTGCTTTCCAAACTGAGGAGCCTTCCAAGGCAGCTGCTCCATCCTCATCCTCATCCCTGCAGCCCCGTCCGATCTGCCTTTCCTGTTTAACGTGCAGTTTATTTCCAACCAGCCTTTCCAGAGACATGCTGAACAGAGCCACATCCTCCTGCCCCAAAGTCTCCCCACTTTTTACAACTGGCCACCCCTTCACAATTCAAAGTTCACATGAACTTAGTGCTTATCTCTTCTTAAGCCCCTTGGAATCACATGCTTCACTCTTAAACATCTCTAAAAATCAGCTCTAGTCCAAAAATGCAGAGCAAATCATTCCGTTAAGAAAGTAAAACCTGAAAAATCGACCGTCACCGAGTCTCAAATCATCCCTGCCAAACTGACTCCAGAGTTGTGCTGAAGAATACAAACAAAAATCCCAACTCAGAGGAAATGAAATATAAAAGGAGGACGACACATCCCTGCAAATGCATCTGTTGGTCTTTTTAAAACACCGCTCTGGGATGTTAGTATATCTAGCCCAAATTTTTCTTTAATTGCATGCACGAAACTCCCCCAACTCAGTCGATAGGCAATGCAAGCAGAGCGGTACCCGGCGAGCATGAGCTCGTACGTGCTTTGTAACACCAACACATTTTCAAGCAGAAGTTTCTACACAGCAGCGCTTCAAGGAAACGAAAGATTTCTGAAAAGGCTGTACCTTCACAAGGCAAAGTTTAACAGTCCTGCATCACTATCGCGAAGAGTCTTGCTGATGGAGTGAGTCAGACGCAGCCTTGCCGGTGGCCAGAAAATATCGGTGAGCCTCGGTGAGCCTTGGCAGGTCTGACAACAGCAACTGCCTGGGGAATTCGCTTCGCTAAATACCAGCTTTGTTGCAGCAATTACATTCAATGTGACTCAGAAGTGACAACACATTTCTATGCATTGCCTCAAAACCGAGGTATCCTCGCAAATTGATTCTGCTGGGAAAGGGAAACACGTCCTAAGGAAAGGCTCTGCAATGCCTCGAGTTGAGCTGGCTTTTCCCTATCTGCAAAGGGAGATGCTCGGCTTCACCTAACACCACAGCTTGGGCTTTGCTCATCTCCACCCCCAGCAGCAAAGATTTCAGGATGGTTTGGGTATTCCTGCACTTTTGGTAGCAAGAGTAAAGCCTGTTGATAAGTTATCTGAGCTGCAAATACAAGGTAAAATAGTGCACACAGAAACACAAAGTAAAAACAGATAATTGCTAGTATTCAAACAGTCTATGTGCATTCGCTTAATAAATCCTTTTCCTGGAATTCCAGGCACAAACGTCTCATTCTCTGGAAAATTACTTTTAATCACTATATAGGCTTTTCTTTTTTATATATGAATAGTTTAATACATCTTAAAACAGGATTATATGCTTGTTATTATAACGTCATATGTTGTAAACATAGTCCTCACTGATATAGGTCCTTATACCAAAAGAGATGCTATTAAATCATGTTGTACATGATAAAGCTTACTAATTAGCTTTTCTTAATAATTTAAACACATTAATGGACAATTAATTAAAGTCCAATCTGCTGGAAATCACCACAAATGCACATAAATAATTCCTTAAAGGTGTTAGGACTCACGCTGTCAAATTATCGTATGTAAGGAAACGTCTGCCTTTTCGCCTCAATTTTAGCAACTGGCCTCAATTTTCGTAGGCTTTTCTCATGGAGCGTGCTAACCTTTAATACTGTATATCTGTTACAGACCGCAAGAGCGACAAAACTCCTTTCAGAAATTGGTTTGCCCGAGAAGCAACGGAAATGCAGTCTGCATTGCAAGAAACTCTTTCCTGCAGAGAAAGACAACTATTTTGAGAAACACGAAATACATTCCTCTGCCGTCACCATCACCGAGTGTGCGTGTGCGCATTCACGCGTTTGCACACGGATGCTAACGGAGGCTTGGTTAAATATTCGTGGTGTAGCCTCCCACGCATTAGCATGGGTTACAATTGCAGAAGTATTTTCCTCTAATAAACAGTAAGAGAAGTTGGTTGATATGAGGCTTCGATCTGCTGCTTGGGGAGTGTTGCTAGTGACCCGGCTTCTTCCCAGAAGCCTAACAGCTATAGATACACTTGTTATTCTACTTTATTGAACTGAAAAAAACCACACACCAGCATGCAAAGAACTGGAAGCCATATCCATAGGGGTTGTTCTCTTTTACATGTGATGAGCTGCTAGAGTCTGACCAGCCATTGAGATGGAGAAGCCTGAATTTCAGGATGGTTGTACGTCAGAGCAAGAAAACTGCTCCGCCTTGCTACAGCTCTTCCACATTTATTTAGGTGTCACTATAGTTTGGCTCAACCTTAAAAACCCAAATGCACAAAAAGAAGCAAAAAAACCTCAAATGCACCTTTCCAGGAAACCTCTAACCCGCGAGACAGCATGAGGGTCCCAGCTGGAGCCCCTTGGAGCCACGATCACCTCTGCTGCGGCTGGCCCCACCTGCAAAGGCTCTTGCTGCATTTACCATTTGCCAGCGACATTTCCAAGCTCCTCTGACATGACTTTCTCCCACATTGCTGGTAAGGTTTCAAAGTGTGGAGACAAAGCTTTCTGGCACGATATATTTGGATAGATCTCAAGCTCAGAGAATGGCTTTAATGAGCTGGGAAAGTGATGACATGCAGCAAATGGGGAAGCTGTTGTGCATTTTGTGCTATGTATCTTCATGTATATATTGGGCAACAAAACTGAATCCAGGCAGTAACGGCACCGCAAATCTTGGCCTGAGCCAGGCCACGTAGTTGCTGCTGTGTAAAGGAATAGTAAGTCCAGGTTTCTTCTCCGCCCATGCCTACAGACTAGCACAGTGGCAAGGCCACGCGTCGCTCGTGCCAAGACTAGACAACGAAACCACGACAGAACGGAGAAGCTCTGTATCCTTTCAGCAAATACCTGACCTGGCTTATTTTCCATACCAAAAATCGAGGCAGGGTAGCATTAACTGCAGCAGCCAGAAGGGCACAGCACAAGCGACTCGAGCAGAAAAATGAGACCATGACATCTGGGGAGCTGCCAACACGTGAACCTCACAACAAGGAGCCGACTTCACGATGATACATATTCATAACAACCTAAAGCCAAATCCTCACACACAGGCTCCTCCTAGCACAGCCTTATCCAGTGCGTATTAATGCACTTCCAAAAAGAAGTTATACCTGATAAGAAAGAAATTATACATGCTTACGTTTGAGCTATCTGCCATTGGCATCGTGTCAAGTCTGTTCCAAAGAAACGTTGCTTCTGCCTTTGCTCACTTCATTGCCCACCTTTCTCACGGCATTTGCAGATGACTTTCCTTATGTGTGCTTATACCAGAACCTCTCTCTTTTTCCCTTTGTGAGCAAATGAGAAACATCCATCTACAACACTAAACTGCGGCATCCTTGCTGATCCATTTCTTTAACTAGCAAAGTGCAAATTCACGTAACGAAGCTTGGTATAAATCCTATTGCGCTAGCAGAAAACATTACATTAACTCACTGCGTGCTGTTCCCACATTCAGCTTTTAAAGAGCAGGGAGGCCAATCAGCATAAAACCTATTAAACCTCACGGAAAAAGTCCTGGGTGGACCTACTGCCCACATCAAACTGGAGTGACACTAGGGCCCAGCTTGCAACCCAAGCTGCCTCCCATCACCAGGTAGTCAACCTAAAACATTTCAAAACACAGGAACTTGCTCCTTAATGACCACCGAGCAGTCTTCCATCACAGGAAAATAACCCCGGCACGCCAGCACTAGTAGGAAAAGCAAACCGTCGTCCTCCAGCGAGGAAGGAGCTGCCTGTTTTCCGGGCGTTGCAGCAGAGAGGACTCCCGCGAGGGGCTGCCACGCACCAACCCCAACAGCCTTGAAGATGACTGGCACACATAATCACTTTTAAAAACGGCCCCCGTGCTCCCAAAGCGTTTACACATTTCTAAAACCTCGACCTCGAGCCTTCATCTCCAATATACATAAATACAGACGTGTTCCTAGGGACTAATTTTAAACGCAAAGCAGACTGCTGAACAGAGCAAAGAAGCTGAGCTAGAGCATTTAATGCTTCTGTTTCCCTTTCCGCTGGCTGCCGGCGTGAAATTCATATCCTGTTAATATCTTCAAATCCCGAAGCGGTCCACAGCCTGCTCTCCGCTCCCTGTTCTTGTTTTCTTTGGGAGCAGCAGGGAAATTAAGAATTTCACTTGTGCAATTCCCAGCCGCGGCTTGGATCAAACCCACCTCTTCCGCCCCGCTGCTTAGCATGCGGGAGGACCCCTTTCTCTTGAAGGATGCTGCACAGAGGCTTCCAGGTTGGCCACAGGGACAGAGCAAAGTCTATTCACGTGGGGAAATCAAAAGCAGACCTAACCTGCCTGCAAATTTCCTCCCACCGCGGGTTTCTCATCTCATCGGCGTTTCAGAAGGCGGCCGAAGAGCAGGATCGTATGATGGCTCCAAGATCGACATCAGAAAGTCCACAAGTTTGTGCTAATGCCCCGAGACCAAAGAGGAAAGGACATCTGTGTCGCACGAAATCGGTACTACATCCACTCTACTTTTCCAGCGAACGGCTAAAATTCACAACGCTTCTAAGAGCAGTCCAGGGAGTAACACATAGCAATGTGCGGGATCTCCTAACCCTAATGCATGATGATATCTATGACCACCATATATTTAAATAAAGCAGTGCAAGAGCCAACTTCACTATTTGCTGTTCTCAGCACATTTTTAAGGAGAAGAAGCAAAAGTGACCATATTTCCACACTCAGTAGTCATCTCTATGGCATGCATTTCTCTTACCCACCTCTACGTTATCCCAGCTTTTAACAAAGCTTTTAAAAGAAGGGCAATACGCAGCTAACTGGCTTATAAGGTCCGTGTGGGGTTAAAAAGATGATTAAAACAAAAAAAGCCCTGCATTAGTTTGAAAGCCATTATCATGACCCACTTTTTCTACAGTGGAACATTTCGTTTGGAAAATAGTCACTTGGCAAGTAAACGCCAGGGGAATTTTTTTTTTCCTGTTACAACAATAAGTATTTCCTGTGAACTGGGGTTTTGAGAATCTCAACAGGTTTAGAGCTTCAGTTTTGTACAGATAAGCATCCAAAAGTTCAAGTGCACATCAAGGCTCCTTTGATCTACAAACCAGACTGGAAATCCTCGGAGAAAAAGCTCTCTCGCAAGATTGCCTGTATTCCTCAATTTTTGCCAGGGTGGAAACAGCTTCTTCCCTGCCCGCAGCAGTTCAGTTCTTTCACTTCCAGCTCAACTGATAAACGAGAGCCACGGACGATTTAAAGGAAGCAATCCAAAGCAGTCGCCTCGCATATATTTCAATTGGTGGAAAAATCTCTTGGAGCAAATGAGGTTTGCATGAACTTCTCCATCTCCAAAACAGATGTTGGTTCATTTAAAATTTGAGGCGGTGGGCATTTAAAAATTTACATTGGACCAGTGTATCTAACAAAACAAAGGCTGCCAAAAAAGCATGGCGTACCCTCCTAAATGTACTCACTTGAAACAACGCAATGCATTTTTGGAATTAAAAGTCCTATTTCTCATTAATCTACTTAACGGAAGAACCGCTTTGGCAGCTGAGATGCTCACGGGTTAGCTGTCCTCACTGAAGCTCCTGGTTGCTCTTGTCCACAGCGGTGGCTCTTCTGGGCAGTTGGGTGTCTAGGCAAAGGGATGCGCTCGCTCCTTTTTCCCCCCTGCCTGCAGCCACTTGGCTGGCTCAGCAGAGACAACAGGATTTGTGGCATGGAAGCAAATTCCCCCCGGGAAGCAAGAGAAGCGAGTTAACTGCAGCAACCTGCCAAGACCAGGGATACAACAGCACCGAGCGACTTGCTCAGCCCAAACGGAGGGATCCTGGCCCATATCTGCAGATCAAACAGGAGTGATAATTAACATTTAATGCTTCAAGTCAAAGGTACCATCAGGTCCTTCAACCCTGGACACTAATCGGGAGCCTGCTGTTGCGTTTTCACTGCCACCGCAGGTTAAGCCAAGATTTTAATTACCAGCCTCCTTTCCACTACTTCGCAGAAAAGGGCTCAGAAAACATCCTCTGAAGAGCACTTTGATGCATGGGGAGGATGCACTTTGATGCATGGGGACAGCTACCAGGCTCTGACTACCCTGTCCGACATGGGATCTCTGAAGGAAAGGCTCCCAACAACGAACGTGGGCTGCGAAAGGACCCGCTGCTTCTCCAGTGGGATGTTGCCGCAACCAAAGCCCCTGAAACTAATGCAAGGGAAAAAGGGAGGCCCCAAAGGCCAATTCATGTTTTATTAACGTCACCCACGGGCTCCCCAGAAGCCCAGAGTCACATCTTGAATTGTGAGACTGTCTGAAACATTGTATCGATGATTCTTCTCGCAATCTAAGAGTTTCCAGCTATTTCAAAGCACGGAGCAGATTCATACCGCAAGCTCTGTTCGCCCGGAAGGAAGAGGGGAAGGCAATCCAATTTTCTCCCCAGACAGCAAGATGAGCCTTGTATGTAAAATCAGCCCATCCGGATGGCCGAGGAGCTCAAACGCCAGCCAGCCTTGGGCACCGGCTCATTTACATTCCCAGGCACAACCCAAGCGGCTCATACAACGCATTTCACTAAAGATATTAGCAAGAGGGAAGCAAGGGTGCAGGACCTGGGCCATGCTGTGTGTGAATGAAAGTCGAAAGAAGACTCAATAATCAACAAATAGATCTTGGATGAAGAAACCCAAACCTGGCCCTGCCAGAAAACAACTCCCTCAGGCTAAGTGATATCTTGGAGGAATCTGAAATGACAACAGGGAGAAACAAATAAGACTGGTTTTAAGGTATCTATAAACTCACTTATTTTCTACTCCTCTTCTTCCCATTTTGTAATCAAGAACATAACCCTTTCGTTTATGGGAATTAAAGCACATTTTCCTTTTCAGCTTGTCCAGTGTTCAGGGGAAAAGGTGGAGCTGCCGGGCTCATAGGCATGCAAGAAAGACGCCATGCAAGAAAGAACTGGGACCTCCGATTTGGGGACTGGTTTTCACCAAGCCTGGGGGCTCCTACCATGGGAGATGGGAGATGTTTCAGCTGGTGGGTGCTACCGGGTGCCCTCTAGCAAATGATACAAATGAGACAGCCTGGGAAAAATGCTTCACGACAAAGTTATTCATTAGGTACCCAAACCTCTTTTCTTATGTTCACCATGAAAACATTTGTTCCTCTGGTTTTTCTGCAGTGAAAGAGCATCACCCCTCTTCCAGGCTTCCCAGCAGAGTTAACATCTCACTATGGTTTCTGCTTCCTTAGGAAGGAGTTTATGGCAAGGATGCTTAGATGCATCTCAAACAAATGACATTTTTAAACTTTTCACCTTGGTGCCACCCCAAAAAGCTTATTCTTGGTTTGGAGGCTCATGACAGCAGGAATGTAAGGCTCAAGCAAATATGAGACCTACAAAAGGCTGGGAGAAATAATTATGGTCTTAGCACTGGTATTCTCCAACACAGAATATTTGTTGCCCTGGCTGTAATTGAGCAGCCACTTCTTCAGGAAAGTTCAGCCCTACTAACTCAATAACGCCTTCATTCAGCTGCTGCTGAAGATCTCGGCCAAAGTCTATAACATCAATACGTCCCTGCTTAGGGACATTGTAGCATTACTCACTGACAGAATCAATGCAAGGATTTTCCCTACAGTTTATTCTTAGAGTCCCTCTTTTAAAGGGCTTATGAATAACCCTGGGAATTGTTGCCAAACAAGCATTTTAAAGACATCCTGGGGATCCTGGAAGACTAAAGGTTTTTTGGGGAGGGTAGAAAAAATCATTTTGTATGAGATGTATGAACACTGTTCCTTCAAAAGGTCAGTGATTTAATAAGAGCTTTGTTGTTTTGAAATTTCCTTTTCGCTCCACAGAGAAGGCTAGATTAGCTTTTTCCTTTTCATCTTAAGCAAACTCTTTGTGACCAAATTGCATCCTGGGTTCAGGGCGGCAGAAGGGCAGATTAACTCACCTTACATCTCTCACCAACAGCATGTCTAAGGCTGCTTGCTACCATCGGTAGAGGAAAAGAGCTATCTCTCTCCCCAAATTTCAAACTCTCCTCTATCCAGTCTTATTTACAGATGAAAAGGTCTGTCGTCCCAAAACCCCTTAGGCTTGAAGCACTTTAACGAGCCTAGAAATTCTTCTGGCCAGAAAGAACATTTAATTATAAATGAGCAGAAAGCTACAGCAATTATCCCCAGAAGCCCACAAGTTGGGTAAAAATGCCTCACTGGTGGCCATGATATTGAGCCGGATGGATCTTCTCCCACTCGAGTATTTGCTTTCCCCACCACCGCCGAGACAAAACAGCACAACAAGCAGTTCTGCATTTCCCTCTTGTATGAAGGAGGCTCGTAGGACTAAAAGCCTGCGTTGCAAAGCAGCAGCTAGGGGAATAAACATGCCCACCTGGTTCATTTATTGTTTATATAATCAAAATATATTAGGCAATTTTGAGTGAGGATAGCAAGCTGAGGAGGAGGTTTAGTGCTTGCGCTCTTGCTTCATTGGCATTTGTTCTACATCTGCTTATCAAAATTTGCAAGGCTGCGACTGTCAAGAAGCAATGCCTTTTGCTTCACTAGTTCAAAAATGGGGTATTTGACATACAGGTGTAATATTTCAGTCCTGAAGGCACCTAGCTTATTTGTGTAATAACAAAAATACAAAAAGGGCTCCTTACTACTGCCAACAGAATGGAAATTTCTGATTTGACACTTAACCAGTACCATCATTCTTTCACGTGCAATGGGAAAAGGCTTTGTATTGTAATTTTATTCGCTAAGATATCCGATACCACTGTAGGGTCTTCTGTTAAGGTTAGCACACCTTATTACCTTTAGCTGAATACAGCTGCCACAGCTCTGGACCAGACCTGAAGACCCATCTCATCTCCTTTTGTGGGCAAAGCTGACTCATTAAGCTATAAGATGAAGCAGTTTCCTTTAATAAGTAGAGTTTCTTCTAGTATTAACGGCTTACTTTGAATATGAAGAGAACAGAAAAGTTCAACGTTTGACAAAAATTCACTTCTCCACCGAAGATCAGATCAACTTTTCCTGTCTCAAAACCCATGGCGAGAGCAGAAGACTACAGCAGTGCTGCTGGCCTACCCCACTCACAGCATGGATGCCCAGCCCTCAGCTTTCTCCACCTATAGTTTCATTAGTCCTTCATTAGTTTTGACCTATTCAGACTGTCTTTACAGCCACCACAAAGGTTCTTCTAAGCCCCAGGTCCTCCCCCTTTCTGAGGGCTTTGAGGGGAACCATGCTGGGGAGATGTTGCAGCAGAAGGAAGCATCGGAGCAGGGCAAGCACCCTTTGATGTGTCTTGGATTCGGAGCCTGACAGACAGGAGCACCACCGGAAAAAACAGAAGTCTAACAAACGATTAGAAACACGTAATAGGTTAAACTTCAATAGATGCCAGGCTTGTCTTAAAATGCAAATGAATCGTGTCTCCATTTTTCAGAGTGCTGTTTTGGTCCTATTGAAAGAGTCAGACACCAAGTCAACTTTCTTTATTAGCTACCGCTCCACGTCTGCTCTCCAAACACGGCTGGAGCACAGCTGATACTGCAGAGACAATGGGAGAACAAAACACCAGTATTTATAAATCAAAAAATATGCCTGGCCCATAATGAGGGCATCGCTGTGTTAAATTGCTCTCTATTAGGATTTTACAATCCGGCAGGATCACACTGTCTGGAATACTACAAAAACATATTTAATCTTCTGGGAGCCGGTGAATACAGAATATAAAGTGCCTCTGTAGATTTTTTTCAATTCAAGATTAACCACAGTTGGAACAGTTTAAATCACTCTGGCCACAGCATTGCACTGCTTAAGTCTTGCTAAGCTAGAAGCTGATCTGCAACCCTCACAAAAGAGGATTTTCTCTTGCATAAACTCATCTTTGGCCAAATCCACTCATACATCAGGTTACCTGGAGGTGCGATGTGGCAAGCCCACGCTAGCATGCCTCCCAGATCTCCAGATTTTAAAGGAAAGGGGAGTAAGTCAACAACTCCCAGGAATGTTATTAAGACAGAAAAACATTCCTTTGAGGATTCAAAGGGATATCTCAGAGAATAAAACCACAATGCAAAGTTTTCCCCCTTGCACACTCTCACAGTTGCGTTGCATCAGGAGACATGGGGACATGAAAGGGACTCTCCACCTCCAAAAGCTCAGATCCACAAGAAAGCAAACACCAGCCGACGCTGGCTACGTTGCTGACAAAATGCTACACACAATTCAAGAAACCCAAAAAGTTCCTGTAAGCAGCCCTTGCTTTGAGAGCTACAAGTGACATTTCAAACTCCATAAAACTTCCCAAAACCTCCATTACAGATTGGTACTGCCTGAACAGCTCTTCCTAGAGGGAAAGGCCCCAAACACAAGCGATAGGATCCATTCATTCCTCCAGCCCTGAGACCCCCTTCTAGGTTCAGACAGGTCATACTTGTCAAAAGAGATCCATGAGAAGAAAAGCAATATATATACCAATTTCTACAGGTCATGCTCCTGATAAATACAACCACAACAAGCACAATGATGAACAAACAGGTTATTAACTACAGCCAATCTTACAGAAACACTGAGTAACTGCAATCAGTTCTCTCACCTTCAGAAAAAGCTGTGGGAAACAGCCTGAGAACTTCATCCAGAAAAACAGGGTGCCTGGAGACCATCCAAGCAGACCAGCAAGCTCAACTCTGACTCCAGGCAACAAAGCAACAGGAGGCTCAAAAAGCCCACAGTAATTAGGAAAAAAGCTTCAGGTGAAGAAACCACCAACGACATAACTCAAAACAGGTGGGAAAGGCAGGGCAGAGCTCTCCCATCACCAGCACTGCCAGAGGGAGATCTCTGTTCAGAGGGACCTGCCAAGCACCTGCGAACAAACTGGCAACACGGGATATGTAGGATAAGGATACGCCAGAGGAATCTGAATTATACATTGGAGCCATCATGTGCACTTGCTTCCCAAGTGGTTCAAAACAAGTGGCTCTTGGCAGCCAGGAATGGCAGAGAACTACCAAGCCCACACTGAAACTGAATTGCTACAGTTGTAGAAAAGGATTAAAAAACAACAAAAAACCAACAAAAAACACTCTTCTTCCTTCCTTCAAAAAGTATCCAGCTAAAAATATGCAAATGTTGAGATGCTCTTTTTCACCGCCCCAGACTCTGCTGAAAAGCCACGTCCTGTGTTTAATCAAACATAGTACTTTAAACATAACCTTCATTTAGCTAAGTTAAAAAGAAAATTTTATCAGTTTGGGCAAATAACCTCTGCCATTAAAAAAAAAAGAGAGAGAACTTGACCTATTATACCTCCCAAAAAAACCACTTAATTGCTTAAAATACATTGACTGCTGTTCATGAACAGCTTGACTTTTTTTTTTTCCATCTGCAGCGAAAACCATCTGTTCTGCATGGTAGATTTCATGAATTTTCAGGTCCATTTCTAAATTGAAATGGCTGTTTTAATGATGAAAAATGGGGGCAAGTGATGAATACTTCATTAAAGCACATTATTTCCCTGTCAAATTTCTAGTCTCCTGGCTGTAGGCAAAAGCTAATGTCTGAGCAGCGCTAACGTGTTTGGTTTACCAGAACCGCGGATGCCCCTTGGTAGCAGACGGAGCAAATGAGCGATTTCATAACCTGCAAGTGAAGAAATGATTCAGTAAATCAGAATTCCTTTTGCTTCAAATGAAACCAGAGGGTTTTTAAGACTCTTTGAATTACCTACATGTGACTGCAAACGACAGAGAAGGCATTTTTACCTGTTTACTTTCAATGCACAACTCTTATAACCATCAAGGCATATTAAAAATTGCAGCAGGTACACGACATAGAGCGCACACAGTCCAGCAGCTCCTTTTGCAAACGGTATTTAATTATTTTCATTAAGATGAGAGGATATAAATTTCCTCCCAACACAAGCACATGACGAGGAGCCAGCAAACCGTAGAAAACATTCTTATCTATCGTACAAATAAACACTCTCTGCTTTTCTATAACATTTCTCACTCTATTTGCCAGTTGCCACATGGTTTGGGACTGAACTAAGTGTTTGCTCAAGCATAGAAAAATGATAACGCGAATATCTAAACAAAGCTTTCTTTAGCATTTTGGCAATTTATTAAACCAACAAGATATTTCAGCCTCGGTTGATAACCGCTTCTCTTTCACGCATCCAAAAATCAGTCAACGTTTCTGAAAACCTGAGCCTGTGCTATGCAGCTTTAAATTGCTTTAAAAAATTGTTGCTTGTTAAGGATCCCACTGCCATAGAAGCCAAAGCTGAAATAAATGGGAATGGGCTATCTCAAAGCTAACCTCCGACTATAACATGCCTGTTCTCTACTTGCAGACTTCCAGGCAAAGGAAGAAAACACATTACCAAAAGTGTCAAGAAAAAATTCTGAAAAATATTTGTGCCAAAAATTGAGCTACACAGGTATCCAGCTCAGTATAAATGCATAATTGCAAATGCACGATTGGTATAAATGCAAAGGTAGCGTTTCGGCAGAATTTCAATTGCGGCATTCGGGTCGTTAACCAGATAGCAGAACATATTGCAAAACTCATTCCTAACCCCAAATTTTGTGTTCTTTGCATACGAGATGATCGTTTAACTGACAAGACGTAAGAACGGCCGCATAAAGCTCTAATGGTGCTTACAGTGTTTAACCCAGCAAGGAGAAATATTACCATATACGGCAAGATCCAATTGAAAAACCATGTTCTTTAATTACATTGCAGTACTAAATACGACGCTTGATTTAATCTAGAAAATTTCAGCTTGTCAACAGAAACAGTGATGAAGCAGAGGGAATCTTCCCGGATCCCTCAGTATTTAGTGTGAACGGGGCATCAGGAAGCAAAGGATGACAGAAGAGACCCTGTGCGATCAATGCAAAATGAAATAGCTTTAAAATAATAACGTTTTGCTTGCTCAGTGCCTGTTTCTTCTCTTCATAATTAATTTTATACTGCAATTTTAAGAGTGCATTAGCAGCCTCAGCATCATTCCTATGAAAACAGCCAGTTTATCTGCCTTGCATCTTCCCCCAGCAAGTTAGTCCCAGGTGCAAGACTTTCCCTGATAGCAGTGCCCAGGTGCTGAACTGGGATTTTAATTAGTCACTACATGGTTTTTTTCTCTGAGTGCTTATTTCTACAGCCTAAGCTGTACCTAGAGCACCGACTTTTTACCTACAAAAAAGTTCTCCCTCTTCGTACCGCTTGCTCAAATCCTAGAAAACCTGACAAAGTCACCCGTGCCTCCGGTGAGCAAAAAAACCCACCACCCCCAAAGCACATTTATTTAAAAAATACCATTTCGTACACCCATAAAGGAGAGGTCACGAGTGGATTGTAGCAAAAATACTGAAAAGCCTTTCATCGCAATCAAAAATACGACGGCAAGGCTGCGGGTCAGTGCCAAAGGCGATGAACGATAGGCGATCTGATTACTGGGAGCGCAGCAGCCTGGCGCCTTTGAAACCGGTTTTGGCACCGATATAAAACACATTTCTGTTGGTTCAAGGAACCAGCAGCTACGATGCAAATTTAACTTTTGAAGCAGATATAAAAGGACGTCGGGGGCAAAACATCTGTCTGTCATTAATATTCCTCGGCAGCAGCAAACCCGCAGACAGCTCGCCAGGTGACCCCCAGGATGTACGTGTTCTTCGCAGTATAGCCGTCGTTTCATGGGGTAACTGCTGTGTTTACCTTGGATCCAGACCTTAAAATATCCCGAGCTCTCACACAGTTTAAAAAGTACGATTTGGAGCCAAATGGGCTAGGAGGATTTTCAGTTTGGGTTTATTTCCATTTTTGTAAGTAGAGCCATATATAGTACTCCTTCTAAACGAAGAATTCGTGCATGTGTCATATAGGAAAGAAGGCAAGATTTAGAAATGTATATCCTACCAAACAGCTATAAGAAACCAAAAGAAGAAAAGAACTGTAGAAGATAAATGTGAAGGCGCAAGTGGAAATAATTGCCACCCATTCTAAAAAACAAACAAACCCCCCCCCCAAACCTCAAAATTAAAAAAAAAAGAGCTCAAGAATAAAATAGCATCTACAAAACCATCTTGACATCCTGCTTTATTAACATTATTAGCAGACTCCCATGTAGAAGAAGGAGGTATTTAAATTCTAGCAATCAGATCAGTCATATTTGCATGGTGGAAGAAGTGGCATTAACTAACCCAGCTCCATTTACAAGTCGCAGATCAAGTCCAGTACCTTAAATATCAAAGCTGCAGGTGCTTCCAGAAGTCCCTGGCTCCCAGTCATTTCCTTCCACAACAGGCAATTTCCTTCCTAAACCTGGGTGTAAACATGAAGTGAGGAAAAACACCTGGGCCACCTTTATGAATCTGCCCCTTTTAGCATCTCAGCTGATTAAGCCCTTAGAGATAGGGATGGAGGAGGAAATCTTCTGCTTGGGTTGCTTCAGAGGGACTTTAACTCGGCGCTCAACTCCTTGATTAGTGAGCAAAGCTTTTTAAAGAGAGGTGAGTTTTTAAAATGACCTAGTGTCAGCTCAGTTAAGAAAGAGATCTCTAAAACATTATTCTACCTGGGATTTTTCCAAATGCTCTTCATAAAAGAGCTTATACACAAAATTGCACAACTAAAAAAAAAAAAATTCAGAGATCAATAAAGCATCAGTTTGTTCTAATCCAACACGAGTGGATCCTCGTCATTTATGTAATTTGGAGAATATGCAGAAAAGCAATAATTTCCACTAAGATGATACATTTATTATCAGTAGAGGAAAATAATTCATAATGGACTTCTTTAATAGGAATAATAGACCATAAAAAAAATGCAGGGAACGGAGAGACATAACAGCGGATAAGCAGGGCCCACATTCAGCCAGCTCCCATTGGAGAAAAGTCACAAATCATAAAAACAGCAGAGAGAATTAAGCACCCTTTTTCTGTTTGCAAAGTCCTCAAAGATACCATTTTGTTTTTAAAGCCAAAATCAAGTATCAAGTTATCAATAATGTCTCAAAGTAATAGTCAAAACACTGCTGTATTTTTTATTTTACCCTGTCAAACTCAACGCTGCTCTTCATGACTTGTGCTTAAAACCAGGATATGTCAACTTCAAAGGCTCATTAAGTTATTAATAATTGGATGCAATACAGCAAATAACTTGGAATAACTCCACTACCCTCGTGGACCAGATTTTTCCAGGCATATGTGCTAATGGTGCATTGGTCTGCAAGCAACCTCACTCCCTGTAGGACAACGCTTTTCTCCACGTGAGTATGGCACTGGTCTGGCCTCTGGAAGAACATGGGCAAATCATGTCTTTTCATATATAAAAGATGAGAAAAACAGTGACAGAACCACCTAAATATATTACAACCCTTTGGTTTTGTAGCACGGGTCTACAGCCATTCTCTTTTCTTGCGTAACCAGCAAAATCGAGAAGCTTGTTTCGATTTCTCCATTTATTTCTGAAATAACACATGCGATTCCTATTATTCGCAGTTATCCTGTTGGCTGGTGGCAACACTATGCAGCTTGGTTTTATGGCTTTTTCTTTCTCTAAAATTGCATTTGTATTATTTTCTAGACGGGAGTCGCTGGTGATTGATTTGGTTCAGAAGGAGGCTT
The DNA here is from genome assembly GCF_036370855.1 of Dromaius novaehollandiae. Classification (NCBI taxonomy): domain Eukaryota; kingdom Metazoa; phylum Chordata; class Aves; order Casuariiformes; family Dromaiidae; genus Dromaius; species Dromaius novaehollandiae. The sequence continues at coordinate 6,842,881 of NC_088103.1, read as the reverse complement.
TTGGGCTACAGAACATGGGTAAGAGAAGACTTCTTTCCTGTTAGCAATCGTGTTCCAACTACGAATCTTTGAGAAGTCCTTCTTAACTAATCTATTTTGTTTCCATAAAATATTCCAGGCAATGTTCACAGCAAAGCAATTTATTAAACTAATTATTCTTAAATCCTGTTCTAAGAGGTTGGCACAAAAGCACATTTTTCTGTAAAATTAATGCTTACGGGAAGATCAACAAGCAACCTTCATAAATGCCTTTCTCACAACACAAAAAGCAGCATAAAAATTTGTAACCTTTGGGTAAAAAGGCACATACCCGACACAAAAAATAATAGGTTTTAAAATATTCATTCTGTCTAAATCTGTGGGTTTCTTTCTCTAGGGGCATCGGATGCATCTTTGTGCTGGTTTTGAGATTCTGACTCTCTGAAGACTTCCACAGTAGGATTATTTTAGTTCAAGACACACTAGTCTGGGCATGCTTTTCAAAAATATCAAATTGAGATTATATAAACAGGTGGGAAGACCAAAAACAAAGGTTTTGATCAAACAATTTATGGCATTTATGACTGTGAATGCAAATTAAATAATAACAGTGACCTCGAAAATGAACTGAAACAAGGGGTCCTTGGATGCAGAGTCAGAATAGGGAGCATTTTTCTCTGAATGTGATAATGTTTGGACCACAGCTTTTTAATGCTTTGTTCTCAGTAAATCCAGTCCAGGGACAAAACTCCTGTAGAACGTTTGATTTCTGGCATAAAAACTATTATGCTGAATTAATATGTTGTTCTGCAATAAATTATATTTTCAAGGTTTTAGAATATTATTTTCTGGAGATTAGGACTCTCCTACTAACCATTTTCATGGAAGTAAAGCAAAGAAATAAAGGAGGTCGTTGTGAAGGGTGCTTTATTTTTCTTTCTTAAGCAACAGGCATGTTTTGTTTCAATTTTTTCCCATAGGAAACAACTGATAATAGCAGTATCCAAACTTTGGAAGAAATGTCAACAGATGAGATATGGAAAAAGCTTCCTCCCTGATAAAAGTAATTTTTTTCTGCATCACCAAATACATTCCCAAGAAATCTTGAACACAATACGTCCACATTTACTTTTCATGATTGATCATAACTGTTTTGCCGTATCTACAGTGCTCCCCCTTATCAATGATGTGTACTGAGCTTTATCCTAGCGCTTGCCTTGAACACTGTACTTTGCAGATTTGGTCTCCTTTACGAGCTATGTTTTGGGCAGGAAGCACAAATCTAGACCTTCGCTTTCCAGGAGGTGTTTTCCCCAGGACGGTAGTCTCCAGCTTGTGTCTACCTTGCTCCTCATCAGCCCCACATGGCTCATGGGACTTCTCCTAAACTTGCCCTTGTTGGGTGAGGTGACAGTTGACAAGGGCTCACTCATCTCAAGGATTAACATGTCCTCCTTTGGAACAGCTTTTCAAAGCACACTGCTGATTATCTAAAAATAGCATTTTTGGAAGCCAGACCTTTTCTTGTCCCTCTCAGACTAAGATAGCCAGGAACTTGATTACTAACATTTCACTCGGCGCAGTAGGAACACCAACCACGTTCAGAATCTGAACTGACATTAAAAGAAAAATTGAGATGGTTGGTCTCTTGGGAAAAGCCTCTTAGAACATCTCCCAGGATAATTTGGTAAAGACAATTTCTCTGCAGACCATTTCTGTTCCTACAAATTACCCAAATAACAGCTTTCTCAGCGGCACTGTAGTCTCCTTCACCCCACGAAATACAAAATAGCACAAAATAGCTTTTGAAGATTTTGAGCATTAAAAGCTTTGAAGAAGCTGTAGACATGGATTTTGAGATGGAGCAAACACAAAGAAAAACCATAATGTCTCACTGGAAAGCTTTTTAGATCTGCTCTCTCTGAAAGGCATTGATACTGGAAGAATTAGAGAGAGAAAACGCAGGTATCTCAAGATCAGATGTGATGGTGACCTTCTGGTCTCTAGTCTAACCTCTCTTTGGAAGTAGGACAATCACCACGCTAGACTGAGGCAGCCATGGCTTTGACCAGCCAAGCGTTGGACACCTCCCAGGATGGAGAGTCCATGACCTCCCTGAGCAGTCAATGCCTCAGCTACATCTGGAACAAGAATCCCCAAAAGCAGGGCTTGGAAGCAAATTCAAGAGTTTATACAGCTTACCTGCATCTCCTTGGCTCTTCCTCCTCCTTTCGTTCTCAACTAATTGGTTCCTCCATAAGGGCTGGATACGTGCTAGGGGTGGGGGAAGAAAGGAAAGGATTCCTTTCCTTTTCTCTTGTGCAAAGAATAAGAGAATCACAGACATCAGAGAAATTAAGAGGCATACCATTTTCTCAGGCTGTCCTGGTAGTTCTGTTCAAGAGACATCCCATAGCTGGCTTAGAGAAAAAGCTATCTTTTTTTCTCCCCCTCTGTGTAAACCCTAATGCAGTCTAAATTCAGCGGTTGTTACGAGCTGCTCTTAGTGTTATCAAGTGACATATAAAACAGAAAAATCAACACAGGAAATATGTACGCATACCCTGAAAGAAGGAAAATCTCTAAATTACTGCGGATTTTCTTCCTCTGTGAGCTGAGCTCAGCATGCTCCGTCATTACCCCAAACCACTCTTCACTCTCTCTCCCACGTCCCGTGAAACAGCAGTATTTGCTTCCAAGACAGGGACTGCTCAGAGTTTCCGAGGATTGCCTCTACCCGTTCTCCAGTGCTAATAAACAGCATTATAAAAGAGCAAACGATGTGTCATATCCATCACACTAAGCACACTTGCTGCATTCATCCATCGCTATTTCCGACAGCAGTATTATACACCGAGTACACAGCTGTCTCAGAAGCAATTAGTTGTTATTCTCTCTTAAAACAGGAGACTTCTGACAGTTGCTCTCTGCTGGGTTATTTAGCTATTAATGCGCAATGGTGATTCCTAATGCAACCATGCATTGGGTTTTGCCTGTAAAACAGGTTAAAACTTCGACCAAAACGGGTTGTATATTATAAATCTCACTGTTTTACTTTCTGAAGACTGCTAGCTGGACCTATCACCCCCTTCACATATCCGGCCGCTGCCCACACCTGTCCTTGGAAACTGTTCCCTGGTTTTCGTGACTTTAGCTGCTGCCCTGTTTCCATATCAATTTGGACGCCAGCGAAATAGTATTCAATCAAAACTGCAAGTTGGGTTTTGGCAGCTGGCACAGCAGTTCATAGAAGCATGTAGGAGTGTAACTGGATGACAGCTATACAGTTGCTTTCCAGCACAGGAGCAGCAAAAATAATATCCACGTAGAGGGCAGAGTCAGGCAGACTTTCCATGCCAGCTACGAGCTTGCATCAGTTAAGGCGAACAATCATTTAATTTTCTCCGCGAGAGGAAGATGATTGACTTTTCACTCGAAGAAGCCCCGAGAAAGTCTCCAGAGAAAAAGAAATTTTTAAAAATAACATAAAAATCCATGCTGAGATGGGCTACACCACGTTGCGTTGAAGATTAACATCACCAAAATCGCAGCGTAGCTTCCTGGAAACCATAATAAACTCCATCACAAACGCTTAAGATGCGGCTGATGCCCAAGTTTTACAGCTGCCTGAGAAGTCCAGCTCCCAAGATAACCGTCTGCTCCTCTACTTACGGCTTGAAATTGAATTTCTTACATAAAAGGACTCTATGACCCCACTTAACACCCGGGAAGACCAGGTTCAAACAACCTTCCCTCTCCCACCTCCTCCGTTTCTAATGACAAGGAGTTTGGGAAGAATTTTGCTGAAGTTATGGTCACATAAAATTTACCCAGGCAATGTCTGCAATTACCAGGATGACCTCGAGGCTCAGACCAGAGGGAGGCTTGGTTTTCTGCACTAATTTAGCAGCAGATGGTGACTTTTGTTCAGACCTCCTGAAGAAAAGTAGCCTCAAAGCAGACAATTTACCGGTTTAATTAACATGCTATGGGGAGGAATCTTAAACAGGACAATTCCCAGAGCATCACATAATCTTTAACAAATGGAAAGTCAAGCGACGAGGTTTGTTTGGTATCTCTTTTTGAACACAAACCTGAACCTTCTGGTGCTTCATCTTCTGCGCTTTAATATTTCTATTCTGCAGTGAAATTAGTAAGTCTTCTTCAGCAAGGTCTTTGCTTGTGAAAGGCTGAGTGTTTTACAGCTCGGAGAAGCTAATGGGGTTGAGACCACTCGGCATTTCACCTGCATTTGGTTTGCCTGTATGTAAAACAAACATCCAGAAGTTCTTGCATCGTCATAAACCAACTACAGCAAACTCATTTAATGTATCGGCATACTCTGAGCTGGGCTAAAGTCCCTCAGCAACTCTAAAATTTTGATGTATGAGTAAGGAAAGAGGTAAAATGAGCAGAGATTTAAGAACCAAGCAAAAGACGCAGATAAATGCTAAGCACTGAATGATGGGTCAAGAAGTGACTTACAACACATTAATGAGAACATGCAAGACAATTTGTATTTGAGATAATCCAGAGCTCTCTGCAAAGCAGAGACAGTATTGCCACATACACTTTTCCAGACCGAAAATACTGTTTTCTTCAGCTTCCACAGAAAATAATTTCCAATAATAAAAACTTACTACAGTCTCCCCTCTGCTTAAAGAATGAAAATTTTCTATTTCAGCAAGTGAACGGAGGTAGACTGCCGGGAATTCAATCACAGGGAGAAAATATGCAATTCTAACCTGTATATTCAGGATAAATTTAAATGACTCCTTTATATGAGTTGATGTACATATGAGAATTCCTCAGCACTTTTTTATACTGCTAAAAAAAATATATATATATATATTTATTGATGATGTCTTCCACCAACACATACGGTACGGCAGGAAGCGCAGCACGTAACCTTATTGTTAACAATTACTGGGACCTAAATGAAGACAGAGCCAATTTTTTCCTCCACTTCCTATCAGATGAAAACCATCCTGAATATTAAACATTACAGGAAAGCTCTAAAATAAGCTGAAGAGACCAATGAAGAGATATTTAACTCAAGTTGCATTTTTCTTCCACTGTAATGCTTCTGGTTTCAGTGGTGTTCATGTTGTCTTCTCAAGCATCAAGTCTCCTTACACGCCATTTTGCATGGATGCGCCGACATGGTATTTGACTCAAAGAATTTCGGACTAAGGGATATACGTTACCTGGGAGGCTTAAGCACAATAGCACTACTGTTAAATTGTGCAGCGCAGAGTTTATTTAAAGCCAAATGTTTTTAAAAGGGCAAATAGATCTGCACTATGGGCCTGCGTGCAAACACTGCTGCAACATCCCTGGGTTATTCACAGCGCTTCCTCACCAATTTCTGGTGCTCAATCTTTTTTAATATATTACCTTGTTTTCATTGTTCTGCGGTGCTATAAAGAAAAATGCTCACGTTACATCTCCCCGATCATAAATTCAAAGAGGAAATATATAATTGAGGGAATTAGCTGTTGTAAGTGGTTCCTGCTACACAAAAGTGTGTGAAATATCTCAGTGAAATTCAAAATGTATCAGATCACAACAACAAAAAAATATATATATTGATTTCTGTCAGAAGCTGCCGAGCCTAGTTAATCACGTTCTGTTGAATGAAAAGCTATTCATTGCCATGGACATACATTTGCTCAGAAGTGGTAAAAACGTTTCGGGTTAATCTTTTTGACAAAGTAGTCAATTCAGTGAAATAATTCTCTATAGAGCCTGGATCCTCAACTAGCATAAATTCGAGAGGCTTGGCTGAAGCCAATGAAGTTATGCTGATTTATCTCAGCTGCGGCTCGGGCCAAAAAATTTGCCTGTTTCAGTGAAAATGCATTAGTCAAAATCCTCTGGGAAGCTTGGGACATATTTTCACATGTTAGGCTGATGATGTGCTTGGAGAGGCCTTCAAATTTATTTTAAAAGACTAGCCAAAAATGTACGGTCATGTTATCCTTTAAAACGTGCTGTAAGGGGCTAAAGTGACCTTTATATAAGGTTATTTTGGGGAAGAGATTCACTTGGAGAATACTTGATATCTTAGAATAAACACATTTAGCTGAGAATTAGACCTAAACAGGAATAATGTATAAAAAACTGGCTGTGTGTTTTCATATACTGTACTTACAATATCTTTTCTTTAGGAATGGGGATATCATGCACAAAAGTAAGAGTTTTGGTCTCAAGGCTTGCTTTGAGCCTCTTATAATTGAACATTGCATGAAGCACAGCATCACAGAATCACAACTCATGTTTAATAAACACTCTTGTCTGACCTTATAGGAGACAGTATTTCTAATTCCAGCTGGCTCAGAAAGTCATTTTTAACAATACTTAATACTAAAGCTGATAACTTCAAAAAAAAAAAAATCCATGTAGGGATCGTGGAGCAATCTTCTACTCACCATTTTCAAAATCCTTCACTATAGAAATTAAGCTTTTTTGGAAAAAATAAAAAAAACAGCAGAAGTTTCAGTTCTTGATGAAAACGCAAAGTTTAGCAATACCGAAGGAAATTATTTCCAAATAATAAAAGCTTTTGGGAATCCTTTAAAGAGGCCTGGGACAGCCTGAAGCAAAAGCGCTGTGAATATACCACGAGCATAAGGGCTGCCAAGCTGCACATTTGTATGCATTTCCTACTGAAAGCGAGTGCCAGAGCTTTTCGCTTCTCAGAGTTCATATATTATATCAGCTTTAGGATTTAAAGGTAATTCTTTGCTGTAAAAAAATAAAAATGGAAACTATGATTCCATCACTTTTTTCGGTCGAGCTGCTCAATTCTTCCCGAACGGATTTGCTTAAAAAAAAAATAGAAAAAAAGAAAAAAATCAAAATACAGATTTATTTCCATGTGATTTGAAAGCAAAGCACAAAAAAAGCCACAGCACAGTAACAGTGATATGTATATATTTTAGCAAGATAGAGGATTTTAGTGAATTGGAGGGGAGGCCTGCCTGCTGCGCTAACAAATATTTATACAAACTGGAACAGATTTAGGACAGACTGAACCAGACTGTCCAAACAGGAGGCAAAGGCAGACTCGCTCCAAAACGACCGAGACTTTGGTATTTTGTGTATTCGCTTGGGATACGAGCCCAGCCGGGCCAACGAAAGTGAAGTGGAGCTCCTAAACTCTAGCAAGGACTCAGTAATTTAAGAGATCAAAAAGACAAGGGGATAAAGAACGAACAGCACTAAAAGTAAGCGTAGGGTATCTGGGCTCAGCCTGCTGGAGAAAGGGTAGATGCAACGAGAAAAAATAAGTAAATAAAGTTATACAGTATGCGAGATGCATTATTTGCACTTTGCAAAAGCCCAAATTTGCACTCACTCATAAAAAACCACATGGCATATAATTAAGGTGAGGTACAACACTTGCTATGGAGTCACTACCACCGACACAGCAACAGCACAGGATAAGGTTTAACGACTTTGGAGTCTCCCTTCTTCAAATGGCTAATACAGCATTACAGAACCAAGTTTTGTTGCATTTCATCTTGGAGATATCAAGAGCTTTTGCAGCTGGACATTTGCCCCTTGCATGCTGCTGAGCCCCTCAAGGTCTGGAGACCTGCAGAGCCCTTGAACTTGCAAATTCATCGCTGGCTGCTATTTTGCAACCTTGACACGACAAAAAAAATGTGTGTGTTGTGGGTGGAGGAAGAGGGGGAGGAAGAGCAAAAACGTCTGCTGCTTTTGAGAGAGTTATTACACATTTCCTATCCTGCCTCTCGTGTTAGCGTAACCCCACCACATACCGTTCCCACCGCAAACAGGCAGCTTTGCTGAGGAGTCAAGGCTAAAATTTATCATGACAGCAATAAGCAGAGGTTGAATAAGCAAGCTGGGCTTGTCGCTGCAAGATCCTTCGTGCCGGGTCCAGAGGGGGAGCGAGGGAACATGAAGACTTCTTCATTTTTGCCCTCTGCTTTCTTCTTCTCCGCGCTCACGGCTTGCGCATCTTGCGTAGGGAGGTGTCGTATGCATCCCATACGGTTTGGAAACGACAAAGCGTGGCAACACGGCAAAGCGTCCGGTCAAACAGACTCTGCCGCCAGGCAAGAGGCCCCCCAACTTAATTTGGAGAAGATGATCAACTCCATAAACATCATTCGTGCCACTACCGCAGCGCAATTTGGAGCAAACAAAACCGCTGGGCTGCTTTCTACGTTGTGGCCTCTCGCATGACGGTAGCGACAAAAACTTTTTTGCAATGTAAAATCCATTTTTATTCTCAGGCTTATTAAGAGCAGCCATTTAATAGACTCCTAAGTGCCTTTTGTAATCACTGTTAGGTTAACGCAGGCTGCCAAGGTATGCAGCTGCAAAAAGAAAGCACTTTGTCGCACAGAAACATGTAAGCGTCCAAAGTAGATAGCCTGGGGCAGGCTCCATTTTCTCCTGAAATAGCACCTTAACAGCCTTGTATTATTTTACAGCTACAAATTAGTTTGCTTCAGAAAACAACGCTCCAAAACATGCATTTTACAGATTTCCTTGCAATAGGGAACAAAAAAGTAAATATTTTAATATTTATTCCTGGAAGTGCTGTATGAACTACAAATAAACGACTCTTTTGACTGCAATGGCAATCTTTTTTTTTCCGACAGCACAAAATAACGCTCCTTATACCAAAAAAAATACGGTTCAATGCTCTCTAACCCAGGAGCAAGGCAGTGCTAGAAAGCACACAGTTTCCAGGCCTTGCACTCAAAGCTTTGCCCATGCAAAAAAAAAAAAGACTAACACAACTCCAAGCCAGAAAAATATGAAGGAAACTCCAAAATAAAACACCGCTTACAAACCTCATAATTCTTGTGCAATTTAATCCTCGGAGATAAGTATAAAGGAAATGAAAAGGAGCCCTCCGTTTGGTGCAATCCAGCTACAGTCGTAACTTTAACTGCCACAATTAGTGCGCTTCAAATTCCTCCAACGTCTCTTCGAGCAGCGAGAAGAGCAAACCCTGTGATTTTTTAATAGAAGAATTGACTCATTTTTGCATTATTATTTTACCTACTGGCAATTTATTGTATAGACTAATAGGAGAGTAATAAGAAGCTGCGCTAGAAAGAATTACGCCACGGTTCTGGACTAAAGATAGGCTTTGCAACAGGAGGGATGGAGCAGCCTGCCTCGCACCAGTTCCTCCCCCTCATTTTTCCTGCATAACTAATAGATTAATTGCAAATCCGCAATCAGTGCAGACTCTGTTCCTGCCTGAGCACTCCCCGATCAATCCCGTAATAAATACTTCTTGCCTGGTCAAACAAGTTGTGAGGCACTGGGAAATGTCAGTTTGGCAGGCGGTTTGGCTGTTTAGTCCAAAAGGTCGCAGGAATTATGGAGCGGGGCATCCAAGTTGCGTGCTGCCTGCCCAGCTGTACGTCTGTCGGAGCTGCCCCTTCGACACTGGCTTTATATCCCAGGCAAAACGCCTTCCCAAGGGTCCGTGCTGATCCTGCCCCAGTACTGTTAGCAAAAACAACACCAACAGATTTGCTTTTTTGGCTCCATCACTGCTCTCTCCTCCACAGCCAACATGTTTCATGGTCATCCTTTTCTAAGTTCCCCTCCCGGCCTCTTGCTCATTTTTCCCACAGTCCAGCATTTTTGAAGAAACTGGCTTTTTGGACACAATTTGCACCATCTTCTCCTTTCATCACCAGCAATCTGAAGCTTCCTAAACCTGGTTTCCTTCATTTGGATGTTGCCTCAGCAAAGGCAACACCTTAGCACTCTCAGGTACCTGCCGGGTGAAGAACAAGCATGACCATCTAAATACAGCAAGAACATTTTGCCATACAAGAAGAGGCTGAGAAACCACTACCCTTGGTGCTGTGGAGCTGACGGCAAGTTTCAGGTTGGACACATGCTCTTCTCACAGAATCGCAGAATGGTTGAGGTTGGAAGGGACCTCTGGAGATCATCTAGTCCAACCCCCTGTTCAAGCAGGGTCACCTAGAGCATGTTGCCCAGGACTGTGTCCAGAGGGCTTTGGAGCATCTCCAAGGATGGAGCACCCACAACCTCCCTAGGTTCATGTACCTTCTACAAGACAGCTGCTAACAAAAAGGGACTTTCTAAGCAGCCATCGTCAAAAGAGGTCAAAGCAAGAAAAACATGAGAGCAAAGGATGGAGAAGACGGACAAAAAATGACAAGAAAATAAAATAGGAAGCCACAGGTTCATGGAGAACTGAAAGGCAAGAAGTGAACGCTCACAAAAGCGCTGCTGGCTGCAAATTCATATACGTGTGCTCGTATAAACAGGTTTTTCTGTCACTTAAGACTACCTGTCAGTTGTAACCCAAGTGCTGTGGGATCTTTTTTCAGTGGTTAGTGTTTGCAACCTGGGAGCGATCACGTTGGTGCATATAACCCCAAAGCTTTATGGTGTTTCTCCCCTCCTTTCCAGTCTTCCTTCTGAAACAGATGCAGCTAAGGTCACATTCGAACACCTTTTCAGGTGTCAACGCTGCCGTTGCAAACACAATTGCTTCCTTATTTCTACGTATTCCAAAATATGCAATTGAGAACAAGGGTAAATAACATAAGCCATCCTCGTTGTAAATTTGAAGTAGTTATTTTAATAAAGCAGAGCTGTACTGTACATGCTTGGTGGTGCCTTCACAAGGACCTCCAAAAACAGGCACCTCCCTGCTACCTCTGCAGGTCCCATCAGGGCCAGTGTCACGAATGACAGGCAGGATTTTGGGGACACCGTTAAGCTGCCTGTGTATTACCACTTGCAGTGAGCTATACTTGCTCGCGTGCCATTTATTTCCCTCCAGAGGCAGGAGGCACAGCATGAGACGTCCCGAGGAGGAGCGAATTAGCCCAGCCAAAATTTAACGCAAGAAAATCCGAAGCCTCTTTCTAAAAACCATTCGTCTCAATGAGGCGACAAGAAGAGGAGCGACTGATGACCTCAGACGCTGACACATATACCCCTGGGTAAGAAAAAGAAGAAAACGATTTCCCTTGGAAAACGATAAGCGTTTTTGGTGCTTACTGTAAAGAAGCAAATAAACTGGGAAAGTGCCCCTGCAAGGGTTGTGCAGGATGCTGAAAAATTTGATTTCAGGATTATTCAATACCAGCTTTCTCTGCTGCTCTGATGAATCACAATTTGCGTTAATTTGCTAGAGTTAATTACTTATTTTTAAGAAATGTTAAGACTCTGGGATGGTCCCTGCTACTGTAACCATTGCCAGGGAACCCGTAACATCTTGTAGGGGCCTCCCCTGTTTTATTCCAGTTAAAAGGAAAGGTAGAAGTATTTGCCAATTCCTGGAAAAGTCCTCCCCGCCTCGCATTATCGCTGCGACCATACCCTGGCTTCCCACTACGGGTTGCTCTCCTTTTTTCAATATAAGGCATCAAGTGCAGATTGCTTTCAAAGAGAGAGAATTAAGCAGCTCCCTCGTGCAGATTACCATGAAAATGAGCTCTCTGCCAAAAAACCCTAGTGTAACCACTGTCTCTCAAGTAGTTCAAGCAGCGCCAAGCTGATCATCCCTGGAAAAAGCAAGGACAAGGACCCTTATTCCCAAGAATATGGCACGCCATGTTAATCATATTATACACTGTTATTATACATTAACTCCAAGGCACAACCACCACTCTTTGGCTTCTCTCAAGCTGAAGACATGTCCAGGTTGGCTGCATTTCAGTATAAGAGGGAATCAGTTATAGCTGCCTTACAACAGTGAAGGACACAATAATCAGAAGCGACGTTAATGCACTTATTAGCACAACCCCACCCCTGTTACTCAACCTGCTTCTTGATCATGTCATGATCATCATATTTTCTTTAAATTGAACATGCAAACCTCATCATCAGCTGCTTCAGCAGGAAAACAGCAATTAGATTTGAAAAGTGTAGCCAGTAGCGAATATGCATCCAAGGTAACTTAGGAGCATAAGCAAAGCTGGTTTAAATCATTCCACTTTCTTCTTCTTCTCTTCTTCCTCATCAGTTTGTAGAGCACTATTCAACTATTTACTTTTTAATCATGTTGCAAAGCATTAGCTTTGTATGAACAGTCCTGACTTCAAGTGCAAACAGCACTTAGCTAGAGCCAGTGGGGAAATGATTTTAGGTCCTGCAGAAAACTGTCCTTATGCAAAGGGCACTCTTTTAATTCAGGGGGGTCCAAAAACACGACTACCATTTGATGTGGATCATAGTTGTCTCAACTTCACATCCAAGGTAAGCACAGAGGTTATCTATGCTTTTAAGTGGCATGGTCCTACGGTGAGATAACCCCGTGTCTCCATAGAGGTTGGGAAGCAACAGGCTGAGCCCTGACCTAGCTGGCAACAGTCCCGCTCTGAGTCAGGCTCTGCTCCCCAGAGGCTATAATAAAGATACACCATTTCCACTCCTTTTTCTTTCCACCGGACAGAATAAAACACACTCAACCTACACCATACACAAACAGCTTTCAAAAAGAAAATCCAGATCCGATAAAAACCGATCCTTTGGAAGAACAAACAAAAAATATACTGATACAATACTAATTTTAAAGAAAAAAGTAATTGCAAAAAATAGTAACGGGAAATCCAGAACCTAAGGATCTAAAACTTAAAATAACTCCTAGTCAGGATACACTGAGTCTCTATTTGTAGTTGCTTATAGCGAACAGAACTGCACTACGTACATTAAATTTAGAAAGGACAACGGGAAGTATTTATCTCCAGAGTCACTCCACTGCAAGCTGTTGCTCTTGGACGTTCACAACCGTATCTCACTGTTAAATTAGCAAATGTTACCTCAACGAAACAAAGAGCTGGAAGATGACACAATCTCTAAAATGCTCGACTTAAGAAGAGTAAGACTGTAACGAGCACATCAATAACTCCTGTTCCTGGGAAAGATGCACTTACGTAGGAGCTTAAGGAATCAATGCACACATTTACTTGGGGAAGTCAATCAGTAAGTTACTCTGAATAATAAAAAAAACACACAAGTAGTAACGGCTTAATTCATATATCTCCGTAAATGCTTCTAACCTGCTAAATGGCCATTCTGGTCACTGGTTTGGGTAAGTAATAGTAATGCGGTCTCCAAATTACTGCCTGCTCTACTGAATTTTTACTCATGCGTTAAACTACTTCCCTGTAAATCAACTGAACCATGGAAGGGGCAAAGCGTGGGCACAAAAACAACACCTACTAATGGGAACAGATATCCTATTTTTCCACCCTGGCTTATCCTTAGTTAAGATGTCCAGCAGTCTCATTCTCTGATTAAACAAGAAGGTCTTCTATACGTTACCAAAGTACCTATTTTGTTCATTTGGCTCCCGAATGAAGCTCTCAGGACAACTGTAGTCTGCAACATGTGTTTACAGTCAGCACTACAAAAATTGTACTTCACTTTCTTCCTCAATGTTTGACAGCATCGTTATCGAAAAAAAGGCTTGTGGCACTCAAACGCCCTAAAACATCCTAGAGAAACAGAGGCTTATTTGAGTCAGACCTTTATGCAACATAACACCCGCGGTTCAGCGGAGCAGTCAGATATGAAGACAGAAAAATGATCTTTGCCCCAAAATCTGTAATCTATTTTATGTCGTCCCCGCTGTCCTCAGCACTGGCCATCACCTTCTGCCTCGCAATGTCATCTCTGTGACTCCTGAGGTACTTGAGAAGTACAAATAACGGTGCCCAAACACAGCTAACCTTTCCTCTGAAAGTGTTAGCAATGCGGTATTTGCAGCGGCAAAAACAGAGCCAGCAACTTTCCATCTTTTATTCATTCGATTATCTCAAACGGCAAAAGAATGGTGAAATTGAAAACTAAAGTTTGGGCAGGCCCAGGAAAGTAATTCAAATGCAAATACCAGCAGCTTGGTGCAAGAACAATGAAATTCGATACATGGATACCAAATTATAGCAAAAAATGATTAAAAGAGATGCCAGGATAGAAACATAACTGGGCAATCCAGTTCGAGACCGAACAAAGCATTATGTCAGAATTTTCAATAAGAAAAAGCTTTATAAGATTATCTGGAACTTTATAGGATTATCCAGAACTCAAAACTTAATATAAAACTTCATCAGATCCCCAGTATGAGGGTGAAACATAAGACACATCACACATTCCCTCTCTTAGGGTTTATCCAAGTTGCAAAACTCTGTTTCTGTGCATGTATATACAGATACTCTGTGCACCTGTACAAAAATTTTCTCTCACTGGGAATACTTTAGACGTTTAGCAAGGCAAGCTATCGTTTTCCCTCAAACAAAATAAGCCAGAACTGGCGAGATTTACATCAGCGTTGCAGGACTTCTCCACCTGGTTGGCTTTCTACTCCCCCCTGCTTAGGAGTTATCAGCACCATCTGAGTGTCTTTCCGAGGGAAAATGCAATTAGGGAATAGCAGCCCTGTCTCTCTTCACAGGGCCTCGTTCGTCCTCCTGAAGCTTGATGAGGTCAATGTCTTGAGTGCGCCGAGAAGTGAAGAACGTATCCGTTTCCAGCCACGGCTGCTGCACTTGCATGCTAACATCAGCCAGCGTCTGCTTCAGGGACTGCATTAACCTGGGTCCGAAATGGCTGGGAGGAGGGAAGGACAGATGCTCCTCATGTACCTTTCCCTCAAAGTTTCAAACCTTCAAGGTTTCACAAATAGCATGAGAAATATAAGACTTAAACATGGGAGGTGTTATTCACAGTAGCGTGAAGATGATCCAAAATCCACACTTGCCCTTCAGCTCACCAAAGGCCATGAGGCACAAGCGTCCTAGGATGACTTCAGGTGACCAAAAAGTAATTCCCGGCTCCATCAAGATTTCTGATAAGTCAGAGAAGTAGAAGGAAAATTGAAATAAAATTCATAATACAAGGAAATAAGAGAGTTGCTTGCTTCATTCTTATAGACAGACTTGAATTTCATTCCTGGGGAAGCTAACGTTTTTCAGCTCACCAGCACTGCTGATAAACTCAATATACCAACATCTCTGACAACTGCAGACAATACTGGCTTTCTTGTCCCTTAAGGAACCGAAACCTCATATCAAATCTTAGTTGCTTAGCTTCACTCCTTGCTGAGGTCACCAGCAGTCCTGTTCCTCCAGTCTCGTAGGCCAGGACTGCAGCAAAATACCGTCTGCAGCCTCAGCTGTAGCACTCGATAGGGCCATCCCCCAAAAGTCAGGAAAGATTCAGTCCTACCCTTCATGCATCTTGCTCTGATCCACCCCAAATGTTAGGTCACCTGCTCAGAGCATGTCAGAGCAACATACCTGAGATGTCATCAGATCATGAACATGGACTCGCACGATCTTTCTCCCTACCCTGTCAGTAGCTGTAAGAACTGCTGTGGCAACAGACCGCAGCTCTCCACTAAAGATCGTGTTGCATCTCTGGACCTGCTCCATCATTACAGAATAATTTAGCAATGCTAAGGCAAGCTCTGAAAAACACCCAGGGAGATTATCTCACAACTCCCTGGCTGTCCTGGAGCATGATCCAAGATAAAAAAAAATCCAAGATTTAAAACAAACAAAAAAAAAAAGCAAAAACCAGAACCCATTTTGGAACAATCACAAAAGGCCTTAAGCTCCCTAATACCAATATATTAAAACAACAACAACAACAACAAAGCTACAACACGTGCTCTGGCCTTGAGCAGTACATGCATACTGTGATAGCCACAAGAGAACACAAACATGGCAAGTATGACGCAAAGCATTTAACCGCACCAACACACGCAGAACCGCAGTAGAGGATAGCGATGTTCGACTTTGCTGCTGAGCATGCTGGGCACTTAGTTTCCCAAGGAAGACATGTATTGAAGTGATTTCAGGAAACTCAAACTCTTTCCCTTTTTTGGGTTCTGGGAAGCTCTGCCTGGTAGGCATTTGGACCTCGTTTCTTCACGTCATTTTATATTCCGTAGCGAATTATTTACTGAAAGTGATGTCTTGAAAGTTGTATTTATTTAAGAGCAATATACACTAAAGAGGCGATAAGTATTTCATTATGTGACAAGCAACATTAACTCAGCTTACTCTGTTCCTCCTTGGTGACCTACAACTGAAAGTGATCTCCAGCATCATGTCCAACCATTTGCCATCACTGCACCCCACTCTGCAGAGAGCTCAAACTGCCTCTCTCCTTGCAGGAAGAGCTGATGCTTCTGCTAATATGCACAATAAATAAAACCCTGTGTTTTCTGGAAAAACTGGATGTGAGCATCTTCCGAAAAACATAATAAAAAGCCTAATAATGGGCTTCATGCTTTATCTCCATCACACATAAGCAAAGCACAAATTTCCTGCTAGATCATATTTAATACACAAACCCACTTAAAAACATGAACTCATAAACATATGGTTCCAGCGTGCTACAAGATTTTTTTTTTTTTTCAGAAAGGCCACAAACCGAGCAATTCTGAACACCTTCTGCAAGGATGAAATTGCGGCCAGCTCAAATCTGAATCAGCTATTAAACACCTCTACAAATTACCTTGATGCCTGGAGAAAATAAAACATCCAAATGCTAGCCAGAAGTGCTAGAGAAGACAGGATGAATCACAGGAGTGACATTGCTGTTGTGGTCAAAAAGACAAAGTCAAGATTGACTGACATTATCGGACGTTCAGGCACAATGACCCAGCAATACACACTTTTTTTGGAGCCACTTTTGAGAGCTTTTCAGGTCTAAAGACTTTTATGTGTGTGTGCATGATTTATTTTTGGTTAAGAAAGCAATGTTTGCACCTCATCAGCTACTTTATCTACCCATTAAGTAGAAGACTCCTCTTAAATCTTGGTCTCTTTTTCTTTAAAGTACCCTCCAAAAAGTAAATAAAGTTACTTAAAAGGTCAGAGACAGGTTTTCTTTCTTACACATGGAAGATGTAGACATTTTTAATCCTTCCAATATTGTCAAAGCCAATCTCCTATATCACGTTCAAATAGCTGGAAGGAAAAAAAAAAAGTCTTTCTGCACCTGCTTTTTCCCCACACTAAATGAAATGGTTGTTCCTGACAAACTCAAAAACACAAAGTGGTAATGAATGGCAGAAGCAGAAGTGTTTTCAGACAAGGGAAAAAGGGTCCAATGGGCAAACATCCTTCATCTGATGTGGGATGGAGGACATGGTCGGAAATAACAGGGAGCAAAGTGACCTCACTAGTTGCTCTTGAAACAGAAATTATGAGATTCATTATTACATCAAAAGAGTGAACCAGAAGCTGCCATCTACCCATGTGCCATACAAAACAGGGATCTGAAGCTCCCGTGGAGCTATGACCTGTCAAACCCCACAAACTGCTGGGTACAAACCCAGACTCCATGAGACAGGAAGAAATGCAGAAAGGAAGGACGAAGAAGAAATCCATTAAACAAAGGAGTTGCCTCGGTTTCTCACACGTCCTTCGGATCAAGTGAGAAGAGTGCTCTGGTCATTACCACCTCTCAGACTTCTAAGTTGCAGATATGCAGGTGCCCTCAAGTCCCCTTAGCAGCACCTGCTCCACCCAAGGCGACCCACCATGGCCACGCTCCTCAGGGGCCTGGCAGGGGGATGAGAGGGTCCCTGGGGTGGGAGGACCTTCCCACATCTCAGGCAAAACAAAGGCAACATCAGCCTTGGAAGGAGGTTTCATACAGCCAAAGGTGTGAGGAATGTGAGGCCTCCAAGTAGTCCCACCCCAGGTCCTACCCTCCCCGTTCTCCTTGGCCCCATTCGCCTCTAAATTCAGCATCGAGAGCTATCATAGACCTCCAGTCACAGCAGGTTAGGCTAGGTAATGAAAAGAGGTGAACAGCAGTGAATGACAAGCCTGAGGCTTATTTCTACACGGCTTTTATGCGATTCCTGCAGAGCACACGAACGTTCATGCAGCCCTCACCGTCTCAGGATGGCCGCTCCTCGCAACGCTTGCTCTTGTGAAGAGCCGATTTACATCGTCAGATGGGTGCACCAGCACAAACGTACCACAAACGTAGACTTGGCATACGGTCTATCAAGCATAAAAGGAAGCCAAGATAACAGAGTGCAAGGCCGCAGGAGAAAACGTTATTTCTGAGCAAAAGAAGCCTAAAAATACAATAAAATATTCAGCCGCTCCTTACATAGGGTTCAATTAACAATGCATCTACCCGAATTTCTGATTAAAAGATTATGAAATTGGCCAATATACGTTCATTCAGAAATCTTCACAAAGGTTGCCATTGACTAATTCTTGGTGGGCAGATCACTCCGAACAGATGCTTCGAATACTTATAACCTGACTGTATTAATTCAGCTCTGTGCAGGAAACTGCTTTGCTTCTAAAAATGAATTTCTTCTTCTCCCAACCGAGACAACTGGGTTTTGTTTTGTTCCTTTTTAGATTAAATGGAATCCCCCCAGTTCTCCAAGAAAGTACGGTACTTTCCGGGCACACTGGGCTGTTGGTGCCGTTCGGACCCTGGATCTACATCACGTAAACCTTCAGATTTATGGCACCCTTGTCATTCTGTTGAATCACATTGTACTCAGCCTTGGAGACTTGGCTTTTAACTCACTTCCCAGCACATGACTAGCTTCATCATACCGTTGAGTCCTGCTCCATCATCCTGCTTAGTATTTACTCACACATTTTTGAGCATGTTTGTTACTTTGCCTATTTACCCCAAGGCTGATGCAGAGGCAGGACACCTACATGATCCAAAGACAGACTCTCAAATCCCAGGCTCCTGCAATTTTTCCAACTATATCAGCTGATTTAACAAATAAAAAATCTCCCTTGCCTTCCTTTTTGACTAAAATAGGTACAAGGACTTCATTAACAACACCATTTTGCTATTCAATTACAGTATTCAATGAAACCCAGCCTTTCTCTCCATTGCCACTTTTCTCAATTGCTTTATCTGTTTACTAATCTTGTTTTTCCCATTCACTTAAAGGACACGTCCCACCTGGAATTATACCATTCTCTAGGCTCCCACAGTGCAAGAATCAATATCTTCTGAAAGACAAACTTAAACTGCCCTTCTCTGTAGCTAGCATTGCCTTCTTTTCCCCCACCGCCCCCCCTAAAACCTCAGCCGCACTGGCTGCGACTCAGAAACATTTTCAGCATTATTAACCTCTGCTAGATAGCTGATGGGAAGCTTGTGCACATCTTATAAAATGGATTCCTCTGGTTCACGTAGCAGCCTAAATCATTCGTTGCCGTGATTAATATACTGACTGCACTAGCAATTGTTTCAACTGTCTTCCAGTTTTAGGTTACGGGATGCCATTTGCTGAGGCTGTGCTTTAAATTAAGATTGCCTTGAAATGCAAATTTTTAAGGCCGCTTAGCAACAGCAGCTAAAGGGGGGAACCGTTGCACAAGCGAGAGAATAGAAAGCATAAAGCACTCCTGTAAATTCTTTGTTAAAACTTGTCAATAATGTTCTCCGGCAGCTCGAACGCTGCAAGAATCATGCTTCAGCTTGGTAAATATCACCGAGCAAGGGCAAGAAAACCGGGAAGGACTTGAGAGCTTTGGAGCTGACCGGGAGGGTGTTTTGGGAGAAAGAAAGGCAAAAGGATGATGGGAGTGAAGGCAACACCCTCAATCTGGGGTGACACATTTTTGGATGATGGGGCAGCCCAGTCGGGTGGGTTTGAGTTACTGCTCTAGGAGGATACATTGAAAAGCTTCCGTTGAAGGTGAACAGGAGAAGGCAGAGACAAACTATTTACGGGAGACAGTCGGACATAATGCAGCCAAGATAGCCAGATACTCATCCAGGCTTTTATCTGAAGGACTATAAAGTGCCCTCTGTGAAACACCTGAGAGATCTGGGCATGGCAAATTTTTATTTTTTTGAGCTAGAGAGAGAGGCCAGGAACCTTACAGTGCTTATGCAGATATTCAGGCACCTCAACTTGAGGCATCTAAGTTTGAAAACTTGGTCCAAAATTTGCTACAGAGCTCCAACAATACCTACCTCTTCGGTGCTGAGAAGAATTTCTACATCTGCACCAGTAGTACAAATATTGCAAGCAGAAAGCAGACTTAAATGCTTGCACAAGCCAAATTCCTAGGCAGGATACCCTGCCTAAAATCCTCTGTTAAATATCGCAGGAAGCACAAGCAGAGCAAGACTGTCGGGCAGAATTTTTAGCACGTCAAATGCAACTGCCTCTACCGCAAGCCCAGGGATTCATGGATACTGCAAACTGCTCCCTAAAATACCTGCGGAGTTTAGAATCTGCAGAGCAGATGTTGTGAGAAGGAGCCTGAAGGACCTGGCCCTTAAAGTGCAGTCAGTATCCCCTTCATATTGAAGAGTGCATTAATAAAACACCAAGTTGGACATCACATCAAGTACTGATACCTCTTTGTAGATAAATCCAGCATTTCAAGAAATAACTAGTTTTACCATCTAAAAAACCCTAAATTCTACATTTAGTATTTTTATCACCGTACAGGGACAGTCATTTACAAGCTGAGACTGAAAGTCTCCATTGCACCAAGAAGTTTGGAGCACCACATGAGATCAAGAAAAATTACCCCATAGGGTCTATGTGGAAAACTTGCAGATTACTATTATCAGGAGGTCATTTAGAGGGGTGGTTGAGAAAAAAAATGTGGATATCCTCAGTGATCAGTAGGCCAAAGAATATAAAGTGTTAGTACTGCTGCAGTCCAGCCAGGTATTTGTTCTGCTGAGATGGTCTGGAGCTTTATGCCTCTCCATCTAGAGGACAGAGGGAAACTTTGGGACAAAAGAGTTGCACTTTTCGTAGGTACTATGCGAGTCAAATGAAAAACCAGATTTACTTAACATGCTTTTATGACATGGCCTATAATGACTCCATTATCAAGGCTTTTAATATGGAGAATCCTCCACCTGAACCTACCAGCACTAAAAATCTCTATTCCCTCAGAAAGATATGGAAGGCAA
This sequence comes from Dromaius novaehollandiae, assembly GCF_036370855.1. Classification (NCBI taxonomy): domain Eukaryota; kingdom Metazoa; phylum Chordata; class Aves; order Casuariiformes; family Dromaiidae; genus Dromaius; species Dromaius novaehollandiae. The sequence goes on along the minus strand of NC_088103.1, from coordinate 6,821,968 downwards.
GATGTGGACACTTGAGTTTTCTCCAGCAAAACCTTAAACCCAGAAAAAACAAGATTTTACTCCCAACTGAGTTTCACATTGATGGATAATACTTTTGAAAACAAGGATGCTGTGAACCATTTCTATCCAGCGGCATATTAGAAGTGTTACTTTGCATTACAGAAAGCTTTCAGATGGACTTCAAAGGAACAGAAAACTGGTTTCAAGTATTCCAAGTACAACAGGCACCACGATATGTACCGAATTTCAGTTAGGCATAAATTTGTTAGATGTGGATGAGCCTGTGAATCTTTTTTATTGGGTGAGATAGACCATTCCTTTAGATTCCTCCTCTGGACTGATGTGCATTTCTCAATCTCTTCTGATCTGCTTGAGTGCAACACCCGACAAGTTACACTACTGTACGGCAATTCAAATGAAGTGACTTTTCAGCTATTAGTGAAGACAGCCATCCTTTACATACATAGTTTCTTAAGCCGAGATGCCAACGTTGTCTTGGGCAGATTTGTGCTTCTGATATCATTTGAGCTTTCAGAATATTCGTAATCCTCTTATGCCTTAGAGTTTGCTCAGACATGGAGAGTAAACACATCTGTTGTAGGATTACGGTCTGGATTGCCTCGCAGCAATCTCTGTTGGTACTGTTTGCGTGTCCCACCAGAGGTCAGCTCCATGTGCTGATTGCAAAATGCTATTTTGTAATGACAACTGAATTCTTGCTCCTAAAAGGCAAAGGCTTTGGCTGTTCTCACATAATACATGGGCCATTTCTTGGCACACCAGGGCTGGCTGCCCTGCCTTTCCTCAAGTACCATATGGCAGTGGGACTGCCAATGTGTCCACGAGGTGCATCACTTCCCACAGCCAACTGTGAAACCAGCCTGAGGAACACGCTTTGGGGAGAACTGAAGGCGGCAGCTTGCTCCAAGCTACCTTCCTTCCCAGGTGCTCCTCAGACAAGGGAAGAAGCAGCCAAAAGAGTTGGCATGCATGCTCAGAGTGAGCCCACGCTACATACACACACATACACGCACAAAGCCAGGGTGTATTGCACCTACACAATCACATTGATGCTCCCTGGAAACTTCGGTGCATGTACAGAAAGCCTAGTCACAGGGCAAGAAAGCTCCTTCTGCGGGATTCATGTTTGCTAAAGTCACAAGTGGCCACATAAGTGCTTCACATGCTTGACGCGCTGTCCATATTTTGGTACATTTCCATGTAGGGAAGATTCCTTGTTTCCCCAGTTTTTTTCTCCTTCTTTTGCTGTGTCATTAGTCATTCAGAGGGATGTGTGCCCTGGGGTGTGGAAATCATTGACTATCAAGAGCTGCATCAAGAGCATCAGAAGTACGTCTCCAGACTCATACTACAAGGACTTTTAGCTTATTCCTATATGCACCAGAAGAGAAAGTACTCAGCTTCCCTTTTCAGATGAGTTAAGGCTTGCAGACACATGCTCCATCTGCATGTCCTTCTCCATGGCAGAGTAAGTCATGAGAAAATTCAGGCGTGGAGCTTAAGCAGTCGTGTTTTTTGTTAACAACCCAAAAGTCACAATTTTTCTCAAGTTCTTCACCAGTATAGACTGAAGGCAGTAAGCCTAAGAGCTCTGTTTTCCTTACCGGAGGAAGAGAAAGGGGAAAAACATTACTTCTGTGGTAGAAAGCACTGAGGAGAAGATAGGGTTGTCCACTCATCCAGGCCTCAAGGAAGCACCAAGATACACTAAGTGAATACAGCATCCCACCAAAACTTTATGCCAGAGTCTCCAGCTAGAATAAGACAGGCCCATACTCATCTAGCACAGAATGGGCAGGTGTTAAGCACTCAAACAGGATAATTTCTTTTAGGTTGAACTGTAAGGCAGATAAAAGTCATGGTCTTCTGGCAAGGTCAGAAAACTGTCAACTAAACCACTGAAAGTGTGACACGTGGTAGCGACAAGCAGTTCTAGAAGATCAACTCAGTCTTCTTTTTTTCCTATTCTTGTCTGTTTGACTTCATGACATTGAGAGCTCCAACGTCACCAGGAAAAACAGGGCATTTTCATAGCTTTCATTCCTGAAGGCATGACAGAATGATGCTAGAAATCAAAGCAGTCTGTAGAGATCAGCAATAACATTTTAGCACAGCAGCAATCATCTGCCATCAGGAAAGCTAACTTTTTTCCTCATTAAACCCTGAGATTAAGTTTAGAACAGTTTGGTTCTTGCCTGCTCCCAGCGTGCTTTAGTCAAGTTTATTTGGCATACACTAGGCTTAACAGGAGGAAAAAGAGAGGGTAAAAAGGTCAGTAAAACACATCCCTGAAGAAGCGTAATGGCTATTAATCTGCCACCAGCAGATCAAATGCATTACAGTTTCTTGAAGTGTTGCCTTTTTCAGAAGGCTACACTCAAATCTGAGATCAAGAAGGACGTTCACTGATGAGCAATTACACAGTCTAGAAGACATCACGATATGTTTGAAACGTTCTGCACGTAACAGAAATAGTAAAACAAATACCTTAGGAGACAATTAAGCCAAATGAATAAAAACCACAATTTTCCAGAATGCTTATTTTCGTAAAAACACGCACATATTGGAAGTAGAAAAAAGTGCTTTTACACCTCATTAAAAAATTGCCTAATGGAAATTTGTGTACGAAGTTCGTGACTGAGGTTCTCTCGAGCATAAAACACAGAATTGGTAGGACTTCCATAGAAAACTTCCATTCCTCTTATTACTGCTTTTGAACAGCAGTTACCACAAACGTTTCCGTCGCATGTCTGACCCTGAACGCCGTCTGTCTGATGGTGGACTTCCATCCCTTGTCCTTATTTCAGCTGGTCCGTGAATACACTCTGCTCCACTCCAGCGGAGCCGGCATTTCACACTACGTGCCTACGCTGAGCGAGCTTTTGACACGCTATAAAACAAAGGCAATGGGGTGTGTAAAGCAAAACGCAAAGGAGTGGAACTGTTCTGCTTAGATACGCCTAATCCCTTTTTTAGCCCATTTATATTTCTGGCTTTCATATATCCTGTTAGCAGTACCGTCACCATCTAAACATGTACAGATGTTGCTCATACCGGTTGCTTGCTCAGGTCTGTTGGTGCCTCCTAACTCTTGGACGGTGGGACAACCACCCAGCAATCTTTCATTCGCTATTCACCTTTTCCACAATACTTGTGATCTTTATCATATCCCTGCTCTTCCATTGCCTCTTTCCTAGTCTACTAGTCTCTTCTCAAATAGAAACTAATCCCTACCTCCGAGCATCCCCTTCTCTGTGCCTTTTGCAGTTTTACCATACCTTTTTGACAGGGGATTAGCATTGCATAAAGCACTTAATGTAGGGACAAACCATGATGCTATACAGTCGGTGACAGTGCTTTCTGGTTTGCTTTCAACTCCTTTCTCAATAAAAGCAAACATGCTATTTGCTTTTTTGCTCACTTGCTGGACACCAAGTTGGCATAACCAGGGAACACTCAATGACGACTCCAACCTTTCGTTCCCGAGTACGACCGCGAATTTAAATCCCATCCACTGCTGTTTAGCTACTAGAGCTGTTTCTCTGCATTTGCTGACACCAACCTTCACCATTTCAGTCACCCAATCACTTAATATGTATTATGTTGTGTACAGCACTTCTTGCACATATAAAAAGGTAGTTTAGGAAAACAAACTGCACATTTTGCCTAGGACTCTCTCTTTCAAGTGGTATACCATGAAGCATGAGCATTCCCAGGAATAGGAATAGGAGGATTATATGAGGAAAATATGAGGATTCATATATCATTAGCGTGCTGAGGTTACACATCCTAAGACTATGTTCTTAACTGCCAGAATTAGGTACAAATTCAATCTCCTCCTACCCAATATAAAGCGGCATTTTCCCCAGCTCCGGGATCATCACCGGTAACACCTAGCTATAACCGGACCACAGCTAATGGCTTTGCTGAGGCTGCAGAAGACAAGGAGGAACCGAGCTTGTTCTCCGCTCTCAAAAGTTTTGCTGCGGTAGCAGCAAATCTTATTTTTGTTCATAAGGCAAGCAGGTGACCTAAATAAAAAACACTTACTTAGTAAAAACTGCCATCTTAAACTAAAGCTCACTAGTATTAGTCAGCTAGTGCCTAACCCCTCCACCCGCAAGGGATGCGAGAAGTCAAGGCTTCGCGTTCACATGCATTAGTTATGAATTTGAGAAGTGACAAGCGAGCTACGGTTGTGCCTTTTTTAGCCTGCCCTGGTTTATGTAATGAAATTTTCCCTTCTGTGATCATTTTTAATTTCACTATCACAGCTTCGCATAGTTCTTTTCTTTTCCCCCCCCTTCCTGATCTTGTTATTTGCAGAAGGGAGGAGATTCTGGTAGGAATACACAAATATTGATCTATGAAACTCCCCATTTACCACTTGGTAACGGCAAAACCAGGAGCACGGTGACCCCCCTACTGAAACCCAGCTGCAAGTCCTCTTATATTTGAGGAAGAAAACTATGAACTGAGGAGGCAGCAAACAGGCTTCACGCCTTTCTTCTGTCATTCAGGTGCCCTAAGACCTCTATGCACCGGCATTCATTGCTCTAGATGCTGTAACTTCAGGGGAGGAGGGGGAAGAGGAGGGTAATTTAGGAATAGTCATTTGCTAATTGAATAATAGCGGGGGTTTAATTCAATTCACTGCAGTGCACCTTGGACCAGCTACGTTAGAAAGCCGCGGTACGAGTCTCAGACTGGCAGATTAAATGTATTTGCAAAACGTCTCATTAGAGGTGACTTCATACGAAAACTGTAAATACTTTTTTTTTTTTAATAACCTTTTGTAACGTGGGGATTAGTTGATGGATTTACAATGGCACATTCAAAACTGCTTGCTGTCGGCATAACTGAGTCCTTCATTCGTTATAGACCTCTGGAAGTTATTCCCAGGGAGGATTTCATGCCCTTCCCGATAAGTACATATGGGCATGGATTTTGAAAACATCACACGCAGCAAGCTAGCCAAACGGGTCCAGCTGCAAGGCAAAGTCCTCTACACAGGGAAGGCAGCGAGACCTCGGTCTGCATTTCCCACTGTGGGTTTTTCTGCTGCTGTAAAGCTGGATTTCTTCCGGCTTAGGAAACTCCGCGAGGCTTACGGGAAAGCATCACGGCTAAACCAGGTTGCATTTACTGAGAGTAAAGTCTGCAAAGCACGCAGCAAACAGCCTTGCGAACAAGATGAGGAGGCAAAATGTGCTAGTTCAGTATTTAAAACTTAGAGACAAAAATCCACTTCTGAACCTAAATCAGAGCATTCGCTCGAGCGGAGGGACCACAGCTCATCCTGTGATCAAAACACCTGGGTAATTCAAACATAGGCCAGCATAAATAAGTCTTTGACAGGACTGGAGGAAAACTTAGCACTGATATTAATGATCACCGCAGAGCTGACATGGAATGCAGTTATTAATAGTAAGCTTTTATACATGATGCTTCTTCCTGCTCCTTATGGAGCTCTTAAAAATCCCTAATTTGTAACATATGAGAGGCAAGAACTGACTAATTTCTATTCTCAAATGGGAGCAATTCTTCAACCCAGATATCCCGCAGTTTGACAACTGATCTGCATAATATTGTGAATGCCGTGTATAACAAATGGTAGGGCAGCGAAATAAGCCTTCGCGACGTCTTTTCCTCTGCTGCAATACAATGCAATATTTATGGAAAACGCATCCTAAATGCCAATTCTATGTCATAAGAATTGGAAAATTAAACTACACTTTAAAATACATCAGTCTTGTCATTTACTTAAGGTTAACAGCAGCCCAGTGAGAGTTTTTAAGCGTTAACCAGTTTAGACATTGCTCACTTAAGGAATGTCATTAATCTTGTTGCTTAACTTAATAAATTCCATTTCTTACTGACTAGCAGTGAAAAGAAATCATCTCTGAATGTCTCCGTATAAATACACCATTCCACGGTACCATTTTTTTCCATTAGCTTTAGTTTGCCATGAGCATTTTCTGTTTTGCTTTGCCATAAGCTTTCATTTCTTTCTAGCTCCGTTATTTGAGCACAAAATCTTAAGAGAACATCTAACTTGATCATCTCACTACTGTAAATAACATTAAAAGCCAGCATAGAATATGGGACCAGACTCCCAGAGTATGGAAATGGCCATCAGATCCCCACCAGATGGTACTTTGCTGGTTTATGTCACCCAAGGACCTGGCTCTGCATGCTAATATACAGTCATAATTGCTCAAATACAGTATTAAGAAAACACAAACACCAATTTTTAAACAATTTGGTGAGAAATAAGAGTGGCAATGTCAGGGCTAGCTTTAGGCTACCTTTGAAGAAAAAGAAAAGAAACAAGAGTAAGACTTTTTTGGGGTTACCCTGCAAACGATACAGGGACAGCAACTGTTAAGAACCACAGCAGAAAAAGGTCAGTGCAAACTTTCACTTCAGAAATGAGCAGACATCTTGCAAGATCTAGCAAAAAAAAACCCTGAAAAACAAAAAACAAAAACACACTGCCTTTTGGCGACAAATATCACCATCTGCAGAGGAAAGCAAGCCCACGTGCCCTAAAACGAGCCCTCCCCAAAACCTAGCACAAATGTGGCAGAGGTCCCAGGCCAAGAGGCCCCAACACGCTTGTTCTTCTGATCCTGCTGGTCTGACACACAATCATCAAGCAGAAAGGACACGCTACATTTTGCTCTATACCAGTAATAGATGCTGCTAAGGATGCACTTTGAGGCCCCAAATCCTCCAGACTTGCAATAAAATAAAATAAAATAAAATAAAATAAAAAAAGACTAGGAAGGCATCTTTGGCTCTATGACTCCCCAGCCTCCTCCCAGCATGATTCCAACAAGAAAAGACAGCCCTGCTTATTCTGACAGTTAAGCAAGACATTTATTTCACAAAAGTAAGCTGGAAAGCTGAAATTAGTGTTCAAATTTAAAGGGGCAAAGCAGCAAGGGGACCTTCTGAGACCTCTCAGCTCTCCCCAGCACCTCCGGCTTTCCCTCCATCACCAAAAGCACCAACGTGAGCCAAAACACTTCCATTTCCTGATGGTCATGATCTGTCCGATCAGAGTTTAATTTATTTACTAGTCTTGCACTGAGAGGCAGTTAAGAGCAAGGTTAATTCTGCACTCTTCTTAGGTATTTTCGGCTAAGCCAGGTCTGTGAAAAAGGCTTGCATTTTCCAAGAAGGAAAACAATGTACCGAGAAGATATTTTAGTGACAAATGATAACAAGCAGGAACCGATGATTAAAAGCAGAAAATAAACTTCCTTTCTTTTCATTCATCATGCAGCTCAGGAGGCCCTGCTGTTCCCTCCGAGGGAGCATTACCAAGCATGCATCCTTCTCTTATCTTGTACCGGCTGGGAATAAACACATTCCTCGGCAAAACCTTCCACGAATTTAGCTCAATCCCGATTTCAACACAGGAAACCACTGTTTAAAGGAGATGTCTGGAGATGGTTGTCATTTTAGGACATTTTGACCACACAGCTCTAAAAGGTTTATACTGGGAAGCAAAAGTTTCTCAACCATGGTGGAGTGTCTAGCCCATAGACTACTATGTGCTTCAATGGATCACTTCAACCACCAGGTTTTGGGGTAAAAAAACACTCCGTGAGCCACAGGAATAGCAGGTCTGCACAAAACCTCAGGCATTAGTCATGAGTTTGCACTGATGAAGTTAGCAGGGCTTTGGCACTGGCAGTTCCCCGCTTCCTAATTAAGACCATTTATCAATACTATCATTTGACTTGCTTTGCAAATGGGAAGAGCTGCCGCAAGAGGACACAGCAAAGAACACAATGTTTTGGGCTGAACGCCCTGAAAAGGCCCATTTAAGTATAAACCACCCACGCTTGAATGTCCAAGAGATATTTTCCGTGGATTCCAGCTACTTATGAACAAAGTTTTTCGTACAAGCTACTAGACATCTCCATCCTCTCCAGAGAGCAATGACAAATCCAGATAAGAGGTGGAAGCAGCTCAGGAACAAGAGACAACCAAAATATGGTTAACTCAAAGCCTCTAAAGCTAAATCATTACCAACAAAATAAATAAATCCAGGCAAAAAAGAATTTCAAGTTTCCTCCTACTTCCAGATAAGGGTTTCCATCATGTAGGCAATGATAAACAGTCCCTTGTGGATCTCCACTGGAAGGACGCAACTGCGTAACTACAACAGGATTATTGCTTTTCAAAGTCTGCATCATCTCACACATCAGCTGCGGCTTTTACTGTTAATACCATAAAGCGTACACAGAGTTATTTCATGTTCTAGTCATTTCACAAAATAGCTGTTTTCAGTCCAAACAAAGGGGATATAAACTACTTAGCTCAAGGATGGCAAACATCTTGTTTTATTAGCTTTTCGATCTTAATTCGTGTATATTCAGATTGCATTTAATTATCAAGTGACAAGATGTGCTAGGAAGAGCAGCTGCGAGGATACATTGTAGTTTGTTATTTTAGAAGAACACAGCGCAAACATTGATCCGACGTTCTGATAGATTTGAAAGATTTGTTTATATGAAGAAAAATCTCAATTTTCCAAGACTCATCTGCGAAGGTTACACAGAAGCTTGAGATTGGAACCAACACATTAAACCAGAAAAGAAAACAACAAAACACTTTGCTGAAGAATGCAGTCAAAAATCTCCACATCTCACTGACTTTATTCCCCTTCTGTTTTACTTCTTCTTGGATTGTGCCATGTCCAACTTCTGGTCTGCAAAGAGCCTTTGCCATACAAATCAGTGGGAGTTTTTCCACTGATCTGAGTGGAGAGATGAATCTAGGCTGAATTTCCCTGGGATAAAGATGTTCAACCAAGGTGAAGCACTTAAGGAACAGGGATAAATTCTAGATTCTCGTCTCCATGATTTAGGGAGGAATTGCTACTGGGTTTCCCCATTTTACCCCCTCCTCCTCCATCCACCGCAGCAGCAAACAGTGCTGATTGCAAGTTACCACTCGCAGCAACTCCAGAACAAGCAGCATCACCGACGAGCTAAAAGCAGGGGTGTTTGCGGGGCGTTACCCCGGGAAGCGGCCTGCTCAGGGACCGTGTCGTATGTGCAGAGTATGAAGCGGAGAGTCAGTCTGGGCATTTGAGTCAGCTCCCCTGGCAGCAGAGGGTCACCAAGACAGCTTAAAGTGACTTCCTCCCTCTCCATTTCAGCTCATTTTTCAATTATTAGAGACCTGGGAGTTCAAAAGACCAAAAGTTCCTTCCTTCCTCAATTTTCCTGTTTTCACTTGCTTATTTTTCATCACAGATTATAAAAAAAAAAAAAAAACGACACAGACACAGACAAAACCTCAAGGTAGGGACGACCTGACTTTCCAGTGCAAAGAACAAGCAGGAAACCTTCCTCTCCTTCCTCATCCTCGAACCGCTTACTTTCGGCTCTCTTTAGACATCCTAGAGCAGTATTAGGGGACTTGTCCGACAAAATGAGGCTTGGATAGTGGGGTTTGGGGTTTTTTTTTTGCTTTGAAGATCAGCTTTAAAAGTAAGCAAGCAATCCAAAACGAACCAAATGCCAGCTAACAAAAGACAGCATTTTGCATCGAGTGCTCCTTTAATACTAGCTTGGATTGCTAACACTAGAGTCTTTCTATCTACATACACAGACTAAATTATATAGCCATGTATTTTAATGGGCAGAAACAAAGGTCAAAATCCAGGCACTTTAATGTATACTATTATGATGAAAAGGCCTTTTATTTTACATTTCAGTTGTGGGCGTTTCAGTAAAAGGGAGTCAGGGAACTGTGGGGGAGACGAGAGGGACATTTGTGCCTCCTTTTTCAGCTGCTTTTAATAAAATGAATGAGTCTTTATCTAACCAATTTATTTTGTAAACAAAACCCTGCTTAGGGATGAAGTGGTCTCTGCATAACCACTCAGAAACACAAAAATTAATAGAACATGATCTGATATAAGGAAAAGTACACATTCATTATGTTTGTTACACACTGGGAACCTTTTAATTGAGATTACCCCTATGCATTTTCTTCCCTGCACAGGAATATGAGGGAAAAAATAAATGTTTGGCTGCCTGCAGAAGAAACAGGTTGTACGAGAACAGTATATCTATCTGCTAAATTCTGAATACTCCTCCCTAGCAATGAGGACTCCAGCTTTTGCTGCATTTGCTCCAGCCCTGTTCAATATTACACTGAAAAATGGGAACTTAAGATTCTGAGAAGTTCCAGATCCGATGAGTGAAACAGCCAGGGTAGTAAATAACTGTGAATATGAACAGATCCCAGAGAAAGCTGGGCAACATTTTTAAAGTGAAAATATTTTCAGGTCATCTTAACAGTAAAATTTAAAGACAGTTGAGGAACGTGCCAGGAGTTTGCTCTCATCTGAATCTAACGGGGAAGCTAGAGCTGACAGCCCAAGTTGAAGGACACACAACAGGACGGAGACACATCAGATATCTTCATCTGAGTACTGTCAAGCACACGAATACTTATTATACTGTACCATCCCTCCTTTCTGCTGATCAGAGTTTGGCAATACCTCAAGAAAATTGATTTTTTTCTTCTTCTTCTTTTTTATTTTTTTTAATTCTTTAAACAGCTACAAGGAAGTATTTGATACGACTAAAATCATTAGCTCCTATTTGGTTGTGGTTTCCCCCAGAAACATATATTGGCTTAAACTAACCACAGCTTAGGTGTTGATTACTCAGAAAGGATTAAAGCAATTAACATCCTCCAGTTTGAGTACATCCTTTTGCCACTGCTTACCATAAAATAAGTTTTAAAAAGCTGTCAGTACGTCAAAACCAACATGGGTGGGCTACAGATTATTTGCTCACCCCATGCAACATCTTAGTCAAGCAGTGGAGCAGGATGCCCCAGGAAGCTGTGGTGTCTCCATCCTAAGAAGCTCTCAAGACTCACCTGGACAAAGCCCAGAGCAACCTGATCTGACCCCAGAGCTGGCCCTGCTTTAAGCAGGAGGTTGGACAGGAGATCTCCTGAGGTCCCTTCCAACATGAACTATCTGATGGTCCTAAACTGCTACATGCAGCAGGGAGAGTAGAGGAGCCTTCTCAGCATATGTCCATCAGTACCGGGAGGATGAAACACGGTGCTCAGGAGCTACCAGCGAGACACGGGTGGCTTCAAGCGGCCCTGTCACCAACCACCCTGCCAAAGCTGGCAAGGTCCCTTTCCTCAGCCTCTTCATCGGGAGAGGCCAAAAAGCTTTAATTACTCAACTGATCCAAAGCACTAATCAAATAATCACTTTTAAGTGCTGCTTGTTCGGATGAACCAGCGAGAAGCTCTGCACCTGGTTATGGAAATCTCCTTACAGCCACACGCCAGGCGGGACAGGCATTCGCAGGCAGCGCCGGCATTTCCCTGTGCTTGTCCGAGGGGGAAAGAGGGTTCGGGTTAGTCTGCACACTGTTTGACTTCATTCCCACTTCATAAGCTCCTCTTTTGGTACTTGTGATCTTTCTATAAAACTTCCTTTCATAGCCACATGAGCCAGGACTTAGGAGAGCTCTTGCTGTCCTTCTAAAACAGGATAATCTTTCCTTCCCTAAGCCCCGTTTTGCTCTGATTCAGCAATCTTGCTAATGGCTCATATGAAAGTAGTACAACATGAAAACACATATACTGACTTTCCCTTTCGTTGGAATTATTTTTTAGGAGAAAAGGTAATGAGAATATCGTGTAACACATTGAAAAAGTATTATACTACTACATTAATACACCTCTATCGTTCTTATTGTGCTATTATTTAAAGTGATAAGAGTTAATTCTGTAGCTCTAAAAGAATAATTACTTCATACAGAACAAATATCAACCTCTATCTAATCAGGAGCATAATCATTGCCTATAATACACTGTCACCGTGATAATGAGAAAATTCTTCATATTATTCAATTATTCATCCATCTCTGTCACTGGTAAGAGGGAATAACTATCTTTAGAAGAGTTAACTGTTAAGATACTGTGAAATTAAAAAAATAACAAGATCTATAATGGTGTAAGACTTCCACTGATATCATACTAGATTTTAAAACAACGGTGCATAAATATCTGATTTAAGACCGGCTACGTGCAAGGTGCTCTGATATCACATAGAGTAAGTGAACAGAGCAGCTGAGCGTTTGGTGTGCTGTAACCTAGAAGACTGCTAGAAACAAGTTTATAATTTGATACACTATCTTAAGTGCTGCTTTCTATATATTTCCAACAGTGTTCTTATAGGGTAGGCCTTAATAGTCCAAAACGAAACCATTTTAATAAAGGGTTAGCAGCCACACAAGTCTGCATTTTACCTATTTATGTAAAAATACTATGTTATAAACACTTATTATTTATTACCAATAAATAACCAACTTTTTTACTCCCAGCAAAAAAGGGGGGTTTGAAAAAAAAATTAACATCAATTGTAGAAATTCCAAATGGAAGTAGTGGGTATAATGTCCGATTTCCATAAGTGATAGTTAAGAAACCTTCACAAAGACCAAACAGGTTTCTGCTCCAATTTTATGCTGACTGCTTTTTGTACATGTAAAACTCACAAAAAACTATTAAGATGCATGAAGTCCTCAGTTAAATGCCACAGGAGATTTAGAATAAGACTAAGACTGCTGCGGGAAACGTACAGTTTCTTCTTTGATTCAGTGTGTAAGTTATGGTGATTTTCTAGAGCTGCAAGTTTTCACACTGCATCAATAAAAAAGCATGTGGCTGACAAGCCATAGAAGCCTTTTTTTATTGTTCCTGTGCTGCCAGTCTCTAAATACACTTTTTGAGTATTAGTATCATTTATAATGAAATCTTTCAGGATTTCCAAGTAGATTAGGACACAGTTTATATAAATATCCACACAAAGTTATTTGGTTTTTTTAATCATATGTCTAGCCAAGGGCAGGACTGGAATTACAGGTAGAGCAATATATGAGTGAAATCACTAAACAGTACCAAAAATAAAACTGTTATCTTAAGATGAACACGTCTCTACATAACATTAAACCTATTTCTTGCAAATACGAAGACTAGACATGAAACAGTCTCAAAGTGTCAACTTAATATTAGAAACAAACCTGAGTACCTCAGAGGTGGAGTCAGCTCCACATAAATTAAAAGAAACAGGAACAAAAAGGCAACTATGACAAAAAGGAAAGTTACTTACTAGCACCCAATATTTTGAGATCTTACCCCTTTGCTCCTCTGCCCCACAAGCTCTTCCCCAGGACTCTGATATACAGGAGAGCCAGTGCCAGGTGCAAACACCCATATAGCACATTTTGAGGCTCCTTTGGCCCATATGTAAACTGATATTGTAAGGAGCTCTAAGAATAGTCTTTCATGCAACTGGACTGCCCGAGGGATGGTCTTCAAGTCCCACAAAAGCACCGACTGCAGAAAGGCTCTGCCAAAGGCCACTTTCCACGTGGAAGCCTGAGCAATGGTGCATCGCTGACGCGAAGATGCACACACAACGCCAGGCAGCAGCACACAGCACTGGTACAGAAACATGTCTCAAAGATAATATGAGGTGTCTTGCTCACCTGGAATGATAACTAATATTTCTGCCTTTGGTCTCCTAATAAAGTCTGCTGTCCACTAGGATGATCTTCTGAGTGAAGACATCTATACTAGAGAACATCTTAACCACAGAGGGCCTTACAACAGGGTCTTCTTGCCTTGATACCTCATGGTCTCACCAGAGATGGGTGATTTGAGGAGGGATCAGCCATGACAGCATGGAAGTTTCCCAAACAGAGGAGAGATGACCACTAAACCACTCATCTCCATGAGAAAAATGAAGATCTGAATAGCTAATCCAGGGAGGCTGCAAGAATCCAGGGAGGAACAGTATCTCTGGCTGCAGGAAAAACCCTGGTCTCACTCCTGACCAACTGTACAATAGCATGATGAAGAAAAAGAAGCAGAAGACATTAAATAGGTGATTTGCCTAATAGGCAAATAGAACTGCTGCCACGGTATGTTTTCACAAAACTAATGGAAACTCATGTGAAAGGTAGCTTCCTCGCAGGCTAATGATTTGTCGGTGTGCTGCGCAGAAAATCCCACTTCACCATAAATGTGCAATTGATTCCTTCCTACTCACTGCTCCTTACGGACACAGAGTAAACGCTCTCCAGTCTCACGAGTCATCTAACATCTGTGGTATGAGATGCAACTTTCTGCTATTTGTTTAGGAAGACAGATCCAAATCCCTTGAGGAGAGGTTTGGAGACTGAGGTAGGCCCCAAAACACAAAACACTCATACTGAAAGACAGAACAAGTCTTAAAACCAGAATTGCCTTAACAGTATTAGAAAAGACCTGATTACAGTGGGCATTACATTGGCAGTGGGCATACAGTGGGCATATCATTACTTTCCTGAAGATCCTCAGGAGATGCAGGAAAGTGGAAATGGAGGACCCAGCTACACTACCAGGAATATATTTGGAAGCATGCTGAAGACATCTGGCCCTGCATCAAGAAGGCTGGAACTTCCTGGTCATCTGAAGAGTCAGAGATCTTGAGAAAGTCTAGTGAGGATATTATTTGGACATCTATGACAACATGTGCTATGCAACCAGGCAAATCCGTACCTATGGGGGTCAACTCCATCTCTTAGAGTATGATCTCCGAGCGTGAGACTAACCCGAGACACTCCAGCAGAGACAGAGCTCTGCTAATGACTCTGGGCTTGACTCAGCCAGAACCTGCATATTTGCTCTTAGCTCCAGAGAGTAAACCAACTAAAAACTAGACAGACTGGACTAGAGAGATTTTGATATTTGATCCAGACAGCATCCCTTCACCAAGTAGCTACAGAAATTATCTGTGCAGATTTGTGAGATGAATGATTACCACCTTCACAGCTTTGGTGAATACCAACAGGGCCAGGAGAAGATCACACATCTGGACTTTGCAATGGCAATTGTAGCAGATTATAATAAACCCAGGGACCTTTTGCAAGCAGGACATAATGTAATATGAAAATAAATGCACTGAAGGTCAAGAGACATGATACAGTCTCTCCACTGAGGTGGCAGTGTTATTGCCCCCATTTCACTATTTTGGACTTGCACTAGGGAACAAAGGCATTTAGCCTACTTTAATCCAAAGTGGGTCTCTGATCTCCATTTCTTTCATTTCAAAAAAAACAGTCCTACCCAATCCTTTTGCTGAGATGAAAAGGAACTGACTCAGAAGACCCTAGGGCTAGAAGAGCAATTATGTCCCATTAAATCAGATTCTTATGAGAGCAGTCCGCGGAAAAGGGACGAAAGAGGGGTCAGAGGGAGGGTGACAAAGGCAGACTGAATGCAGAATATGCAAGTAACAGCATATAGCATCCAAGAGTCTAACGCGATCATTGTCCAGTTAGAGAAACATTTAACTACGCAGTTGCCCAAAGCAATAAGGAGGGGAAAAGCGTGAGGCACTTCAGGACACCTTTGGAAGTGATTATGTGCATAAGCAGGTTGGCCAACAGATTGATGATAATATCTTACGGTGTCACAAAACTTGGGCAAAGGCTGTGAGAACCTGCAGGCAGCAGCGAGTCGATATCTTGAGGAAGACAGATAGTATCTGCACGCCTGCTTTGGTTTTGATTCAACAGCAAAGATCCCCAGAGACTGAGAGAGTTCCTTTGAGGTCCTGAGGATTTCATTCATCTGGGACTAGACAGCTCTGCTGCCTCTGACGGCCGTTTCGCCAGGACCTCTTGCATTTCTCTCTGTAGTTCAAAGGACTACAGAGACTTTGTCTTCCCCTCTCAATGCTGAGTTTGAAATCCTGGCAAACCACACACGTGCTAGGAATACGGTCCTTCCCAAGATGTCTCTGCACTCCCAGGAAAACATGGTCCCCTGGGAGGGCACAATTAGAAGTTTCATTGCTTTGAAGAAGCTGTTCAAAAGAATGATGTAGAAAACAGTCTCCTTTAAATGTAAAAGGGGATTCTCCAGGACTGAAGATAAAGCAAAAGCAAATATAAAAGAAGGAAAAATTACTAAAACAAAGGCTGGGGAGAGTCTAGGAGGTTCAGCTGTTACTCAACATGGGCACTTCAAGCCAATACTTCCTTTCTCATCCTACAGTGCTGGGGCCCAGACAGGATTATTCTTCTCCAGCTCACGTCCTCAAATTCTGGTGCAGAAGCATAACCTCAATATTAACTTTCAGGAAAACAAACAAAGGAAGATGTTACAGCAGCTACCACCAATACAAAAAAAATGCAAAAAAGTCAGTTCAAGTATTTTAACAGTAGGAAGACCAATAAGCCTTTTCATTCACCCTGCTCACTCTGTTATTTCTCTATACTGCATGGGAATAGAAGCAAACATAAAAGTAGTGCTCTTTAGGCCTATTAATACATTTTCTAAAAGAATCAGAACATCTGTTTATAATGGCACGACTGCTATTCACATGAGAGCCGAGAACTTGTACGTTATCACCTGATTTATCTACAGCTTTGCCGATATATTTTCCTTTCATAATACAACCATCAAATATGACATACTGCAGTTGACAGGTTCAGACGGAGAGGGAGCACAAGAGGAAACATTTGGTTTTAGATGTGGGATATCACATTTATCCTCATTAGTGAGAGGTAACACCCACACATAACTCAAAGCTGTCAACATGGTAGAGATCTAGATGCATGAAAATGCTGCTTTTTCCCCCATCTCAGAGAGAGACCTTTTCAGGTTTTCACATTTTTAAGTGCTTTCAGAAAACTGTAAAAAAATGTTACACTCAAAGGAGGCTTTAAGTCAACCAATGCAAACCTGCAAAACTAGAGTTTGGAAAAACATTTTTTCTCTTAAACAAAGATAACTGGAGGCGGTTGACTAATTTTAAGAGACAGAATACAATTGACTAGCGGAGATAACCTTCTCTGGCTCTGAAAAAAACCTCGGTTTTAAGGACAAAAAAAATCTGCCCAACTACCCTTAGAACAATATATATTCTAACAAGAACAGAGCATATTCTCAGCTATTGGGTTTAGAAAATGGAAGAGACGACTAACAGCACTTCTCCCATTCCTTTATATACCAACACCATAAAAAAGTAAGATCCCTGATCAGCGCATCTCAGGCCAGAGAGTGTTTGGATGGGAAGTCCCTCAATCTGTTGGGTATTTTCTTGCCTTTTGAGACTATTGGACAAAACCTAACCCAGATGAACCACGAAACATGAGAGGCATGCCCCTGCTTCCCAAACTCCATGCTTGCTTCTATCTGGCATACTGCAGATAAGAATAGCCTCTCTCCGAACACGCTATCTCATTCAAATTTCCCTCTACAAGTATTTCACCAATTCTACTCTGAGGGAAAGATAGTCAGTTTTCTTCTCTCCCTCATCTAAAATTCAGTTCCCAATATACCCCAATATCTGTTTTCCTACATTGTGTTTCATTTCTTCCCGCCCAGCACTGCAGCTCCATACGTTTCATTATTCCATCAATTATGTGTCAAAGATTTTCTTCCTGTGTTCTCAGACTTCACTGTATTTGCCAATTTTTCATCTCTAGAGTCCAATCTGTTCCTACCATTGCTGCTCTGGCACCTGATGATAAAGAGAAATACAGGAGGGCAGGAAGACTAATGCAAGGCATGCCATAATGGGATAAAGAATACAAAGTTTAAGTCATCCCATGCATGACAGCACATGACAGGAGAAGAAAGTTCTGCAGAGGCCAAGCCTGCTGTTGTGGAGGTGGCTAGGCAAATGCGTGCCTAAAAACGACTCTACGTGCAAACCTAGTATTGGCCAGCAGTAAATTACCTTTCTGATAGAACCAGATAGGGAATGGAAAAGTGGAGTCACAATTCTTTTCCTGAACCTTTGTGTTGTCATTTGCTAAGGTACAATAAGGTACAAAACATGGCCATTCCCACCCCAAGGACTACAGCAAGCCTGAGAACCACCTTCATAAAGCCACAGTCAAGCCACACCAAAGCAGCAAGAGTCTGGAGCTCAGCAATTATCACTATCCAGCTTTTAAGATTCACTGAACTCAGCAAGTGTCACACAGACATATATTTTAACATCCATGGTGAAAGAACCGAAATCACAAAGGATCATAGTTATAAAGATCTCACCAAGATTAGTAGAGTCTTCACATCTAATAAGCCTTACGGGGTAAGGCAAAACTCGAAACACAGATTACTGTGGCTCCATAATGATGAAAGATAGCATGGAAAGTAACAGTGAAAGTGATGGATGTTTTCAAATCCATCTTAAGTTATGGTTTAATTTAATCTAAGGAAACATCACCAATATAGAACTCAGACTTCTGGCAAGAGGCTGTTTCTAAGTGTTGAACCATAAATTAGAAACATGCATGAGTAACTATTATCAAATGCTCTACATAACCCTGATAAGCATGATTAAAAATTGCTTATAAGGCCAAACAAAGAAGGAAAAAAAGAATCCATGGAAGAAATATTTGCAGTGTTTATGTGATTTTTGAGAAAATATTGATGTTCAACTAGGAGATTCATTAAGAAAGGTTTTTCCAGTAGAGCTTTGTAAGGAATAGTTTATAGCCGGGGGGTTTTTTTGTTTTGTTTTGTTTTGTTTTTTTTTGTTTTTGGAGCAACTGAGAAGATGCAGAATAATAAGCCAAAAGGAACAAATGAGCCTGCTGTCATAACCATAACCCAACCCACTGATAACATCATCTTCCAGCTTGCTCCATTACCACTCATTGCATTATATCTAAACATAGACTATAAACCCTTCATAATTTTGTTTGTAAAGCATTCTGTATATTTAGCGAGCTATTTAAATAATCATAAATTAAGTTATAAGACCAAAGGAGGAGACTGGGGGAGAGCCAAGTCCTGCTGTCCTCCAGAGAACGCTGCAGGAAGAACAAGAATAAGCTGAAGAGCCTGAAACACATGAGGGTGCCTTTGACACGAGTTGTTTTAGGAGACAGGGATCAAGAACTGAGGGCTGGAGCTTCAAGCAGCAATTAGAAACATCTGGTAAATTGAGGATAGTCACAGGAGCAGCACAGCATCAGATGCATTAAATAAAGGGTCGTCCCAGTACCAAGCCATGTTCAGTTGCCATGACTGTACTGGGAAGAGGTGTGGCTGTAAAGCCCCTAAAAGACTTCTCCAAAGGATGTGAAGACACTTAACAGGAGATAAGTACCTGCTCATTTTGAAAGTGTTCTGTTGTTACGAGGTTTTGTCAAGGGACAACGTTGAACACAATCTCTGGAGCCAGCCACATGGCAGACGTGCCTCTGAACTGGCAGTGTTTTGGAAAACTGAACCAGAACTGCATAATAAAATCCCCACATCCTCACACATTTTACCATGAAAAAGTACCATTCAAGTATTGTTTTAAAGCAGCTTGTTATGAGCGACAGGACAGATACTGCACCTCATTAAAATAGTTGCCGCTTTCAAAGAAAGGATAAAAAACCCTAAATTATTCCATGTAATGCTGGGGTAGAAGCCTATCATGATTTGCTTTGGAATCTCCCACTAACTACTTCATAATGTAAAATACCATTTGAATGTGCAAAATGTATAAATATTAAAAGCTGAAGGAATTAAATCTGTGCCCAGAGAAAAGACTTAACCTTAAAAGGACAGAACATTAAAGCTGTTTTGGGAAACTAGCAGAGAGCATTTGCAACTATACAGCATTAACAGTTTGGCAGGAAACTATGTTTAAAAGAATCCTTTACTGCCTTGAAAATCCTCTTGTTTAAAGGAAAATTCTTAGACATTATTTTCTGCATGTACTCGTACATTAACACACACACAAGTTATACATAATCTGTCGTTTTCCCACGTTTGCTCGAAAGGCACAGACCAGAGGGAAACCTCCACTCTTCTCGGATGTTTTTCTACGGCCAAAATGCTCGTGAGTCTACCAGACAGCTCTGGTAAGGAGCAAAAAGAGACTGTATAAGCATCTACCCATTTGCACTGCACCAAATCAGACTGAGAATTCATTTGTTGCACTAGCTAAATTAAAAGTGCCATTAGTGTCGAAACTCATTACCACCAGCCACTGACAGAAAAGCGATGCTATAGTAGACAACACATACTTGCTTTAAAAAACAAAATTACACACACATTTATATGTGTGTATATATACATATATATTAAAAATATGCCTGATTAGACATGGAGAGATTGAGGGAATTTGAAAGAACAGGATACAAAACACAAATAGCTAACATTTTGGAGAAGCAACGCAGTGACAACATCTCTAAGGGTCTGGTCATAAGATTCAGAAATCTGATGGCTCCCAAAAAATAGCAGAACGTTCACTCCTCTCTTGTTCCACCAGAAAATAAAACCCTAACGCAGCACATCACTGTGACACATCAGGTGTGCTAAACTACATATACTGCACATTTCATGCACAAGGCAGAACACTACTATTTTTAGTTGCACAATACTCTGCTTCTGGAAAGATCCCAGTATGCTTTCCTAACATTTATCAACTCACTTTCAGCATTTTATAAGGTAGGGAGGTATTATATTCTCCTTGTCCAATGAGACAGTCGAGTCTCATCTCCCATTTCTGTAACATCATTCTCCTTTTTAAATCCTTAATTTAAAAGCAAGCAATCACCTCAAAGCCAAAGGATTATATGTAGGTGGAGGTTTATTCCAATGTATCTCAGGGCTAAGTTAAGAGTTTTAACCATCTTTCTGTACACAGGGAGATAGACAAGTCTAGCGTGAATTCTTCCAGGCAAGAGTAGTGCATGCAATTTCCCAACAAACGTATTTAGACAGTGTCCTCAATCTCTTTCTGCATGTTTTAGTCTCTATGTGGTGAAAAAACGAAACAGAGCTACGTCAAATATTAGCACTTTAAACCATACCTTCCATGACGTACACCAGGGACCCCACGTCTCCTTCTTTGATGATGCAGCTGTCCTTGCCATACTCCACGGGATACATACAATCCACAATCTCCTGGATCTGCGACAGTTCCAGATTCTTCATGAAGTCGTTGTCAAGGATTGCTTCCTTTATTAGTTCCTTGGACCTAGAAGAAGAAAGGCAAGATTTATCCACGTGTCCTTCAACTGAGCTTATTAGTAGCCTGTGAGGTTTAGCCCAACCGCGCTGTCCCAGTGCGCCAGCATTTTCCTGCAAAAACTCCAGATTTTTTCCCCCAAATCTGATAAAAGTCCAACTACAAAGGACTAAACAACAAAAAAAACTTAAGTGTTAACTTGTAAATAAGTTTTAGATAGGCCAAGTTTTGAATTAAAGAGTAGATTCCACATGATTGCAAAATCCTTCTAGCTACGAGTTTCATGTCTGTAACTTCAAAGACTAACACAGGTACTTGAAATATCTTCCACGTACAGAACTGAAATACAAACAAGAAATTTAAAGCTTTTACTTAGTTGACTGTATTTTCTATTAAATTATAGAGACTGGGGAATATAAAAGCAGGAGATACTCAAAGAATGCCCTCTCATGCAGTATTAACCAAACTCTAAAGGCAATAAGATTCAGAGGAGACACCATCATTGCAGAAATAGCACCACCATTCATTCTTTTGATTGCTCATTAGTGGAAAATTCAAAAAATTTTACTTGTATGCACAAAATTATGCAAGCAATTTTGGTTTTGAATGAGACTGTGTTAGAAGTCTGAAGTTCTTCACTCTTAGAAGAGTTTAGGAGGGAAACAGCCGTTTCTGAAAATAGAAAATTGAGGTGCCCTTCCAGCGTTCTCCGGGAGACTATGCAAATGGATATGCAGCGTAACCGCTTTCTCCAGAAATGCCTCTGCAACTATAATCTTGCAAAAGGAAGAACCAAACCACTTAGGTGTTTTTTCCTGATTTTTCTGAGATTTTGTTAATTCGTACTACCACAGTGCTCCCCATACGCTGTGTCACTCTCAGGTACTTACTGCTAAGACTTGACACGCTAGTCAATATGCTGAACAAACCCTCGAATATTCCCTTCGGACCGTCAAGTCCAACTTAATCTATCTGCTAATGCAGCGTAACTACAACATTATGATACATATTTTAAAAAAGCCTCCCAAAGCAACTTTGTGCAAATGAACAGCTGAAGATACTAAATGCATAAGAACCAGGGCTTAAATAGGATAATTAAAAAAGAAAATCATTTCCAAGCGATATATTTGCTACTGAGCCATCTGCTTGATACCTTTAAAACTTTGAATCTGTGGGAATACATATGTATACACCTTCTCCCCATAAGTTTGCTGGGCTTTTACTTTCTGGAGGGGGTATTTAAGGGGTTTCCAGAGATACCATCACACGATAATTCGGCGCAAAACCCCCAAACTATTGTTATAAGCAGCTAAATTAAAAAACACACAAAGAGCATCCAAGGAGTGAGCCAACCTTTAACAGAGTTTTCACTAAAACCTCACTGTATAAGCTCCTGGAGAAGGCTTTGCCACCAGTTAGTTTGCACCCAGCAGACACTAGTAGATGCACACCAGGAACGTGTTTGAGGTACAACTCCCAGTCATCTCCATTCACCCAGTTTTCGGCTTCAACCACTAGCACAGGTTCAATCCATAGGATCAGACTAGACCTAGACCAAACCAAAAGCCCTGAAACACATTCAGAGCGGACACCAGGTCCTCGGCACTTAGTTTCTCACTCTATGGATCCACTTCAGTGGGCTGAACAAACTGCTAACGTGAACATAGCCCAGATGGACAACTGCAACCTGCAGAACTTAGGCACTGGAATGAGTTTTGTCTTGTTGAAATAATACATAGACAAATTTAAAAAGCTCTTTTTAAAAAAAGGTATGTTAGTGGATCATGCTCCCTTGAAAGACAGCCAAACTGGGGCTTCAAAAGTCCAAAAAAAGTCAACCTTAGGGATATGGCATCTGTGTTACAGTGTTTAAAGTATACCTCATGGTTATACACAGCGTAGATTTAGTTCTTTAACACTTAGAATTATTATGTTTGTGATTGCTTTGGGGTTATTTCAAAGAATTATTATGTTTGTGATTGCTTTGGGGTTATTTCAACAAAACACATGACTTCACATCAAAGTCCATCAGTACTGACCTAACCAAAGCGCAGGACGTGAAGCAGACCAGACTTTTCCGGACCGTTCGTAAGGAAAAAAAAAAAAAAAAAAAAAAAAAAATCAGACTGCTATGAAAACACTTTGCTCTTGTGAAATCTTATCCAACTCCACATAGTGTCATTCCCATTCCCTACTGCAAGCAAATAAAAGCCACCAGAAAGGCCGATGCTGTTCTCGCCTTCGGTAATGAAAGGCTGGTAATGTATAAGGTTGACTAGATGACAGATAACCTGCTTTCTCCACTTGCTTGTTCTTCTGTGCTCCAGCGAGATTGCAGTCTTTCTAGGCTACGACTTGACTAAATACTGCTCTTTCAGTCCTAGCCACCCCCACAGGTCCCCAAAACTCTCATAACAAAGGCACTAATTATTAGCATTACTCCGACTGCATGCCAAAGGAGAAGGCATAATAAAAGCTTTCACATTAGTCATATCAGCCAGCACTACAGTTTCAGCCGCTTCTTTCATTCCAAGCCTCAAAAATGAGACTTTCTCCTTGATAAAATAAGGTCAGTCTTTCAAGCGGAGTGTTTATGAAATATCCACAGGAGACTGGGGGGAATTCAGAGATGGTTGAGGTTGGAGCTCCTCTGTTAATTTAGAGGCCAACAACAACAAAAAAAGGTTTTCTTGGAGGAACCGAGTACAGGGAAGGATTTGAAGGAATCCAGAAAACTTGGCCTGTTTGACCGAGATGGAGCAGTGCGGAGGCCAAGAAAAAAATCCATCGGAAGTTCATTTGGGGGAAAAGCAGTAGAACATATAAAACAGGAGCAAACTATGGGAATTTGCAAGTTTAATAGTATTCTTCTATTCTAAGAGGATCTCTGAACTAACAGAGTGAGAGCATAAAAAGCCTCGATCCTTCAACATAGAGGTCTTGCAGAGATTAAAGCTCAGGAGCCCACTAAGTCATTCAACCCCCTTTAATGTCAATAAAAGAATACAACCATTAAGACAAAAAGCATGCCGGCCACAACACCAATAACATACTTTCTCTGCCAAAACTAAGCATATTAAAATTAGATATCTCCATAGAATAGTCCGGATAATAACTCTGCCACATCTGAACATTAAAAAAAAATAAGTATTACTTTAACCAGCTGTCCTTAAATAATGAGACTTCAAACACAAATAGAGTAGCAGGAGATAAAAGCACCTCCAGACGCCCATATGCAGCGTCTCGCTGTAGGAACAAGCACATCGTGAATCAAGCTCCACGTTTACGAGTGCATTCACATCATACCATGGTACGTTTTGTAGTTTGAAGCTAAAAACCCTTTCATCAGTAAATTTTCCATCTGTCTTAAAAAGAAAAAAAAGACAAGCTTAGCTTGAACTATTTGAAAATTAGTTGATACTAAAAATACATCGTCATAGCTACAGTAAGATTAACTCTATTGTTCCATGGAAGGGAGTATTCGTCAGGCTAATAATACAGAAAAATTATTCATGCAATGTAGATTGCCATTCCCACGTGCTTGGCACAGCACCGTCCTTCAGCTTCTTCTGGATTTTATTAAACAGTTTTCCTTCGGTAACTCACACAAAAATATTTCAGGTAAATGGCATCTATCCCTGACACATTTATACATGAGTCTGTATTTCAATACAAAAAGCACTGAAAATGGTCACATACGCGCTCATGCCTTCAGAAGTCAGTCATTTCAACCAGACGCAGTTGTTTCATTAGTCCTCTTAATTTTTAAGGGTATTTATTTTGTATTTTCCAATTCAAGTCTCTAATGGAGATGACCTGCAAATAAAATAAGCCTACGCTATTTGTAATAGAACAGACTTTCTCCAAATGACCCTGTTTCAAGAAGAGTGCATTTTCATGAATATTTACTTAATTGCGAATTGAATGGCTCCTAATGCGGAGGGTCAGTCAGAAGAGAAAGCAGTTGTCATCTTTACTCTCCAGAGGCAGGGAACCTGGCAGCAAGCCATCACTTTTTTTTCTGAGAAAATAATGATTAAGTGCAATGGAGACATGATGAGCAACTCAAAAAAAAAAAAGAAGGCACAATCCTCTCCAATATAGCCTTTCCGAAATCGGTTTAAGTCCACCAACGTAAGGAATAAGGCAATGGTAGGTGCAAGTTAATTCATATAAGACGTGCGAAAAGCACCTTATTTTTAGAAAACTTTTCCTAATTCAGGAAAACCTGTATTACTGGTTGCAAGATAGATGTTCCTTAGAAGAAAAGCACGTAAATACATGTTAAATTACACATGCACCTCCTAATCCCTTACTGCGGGCTGGTGCAGTTCTCCAGCCAAATCAGACCCGGTGGATCTGCGTTGGCCGCTAACTACGCCAGCAAGTGAGCACAACAGCTAATGAGCGCCCAAAAATTCAGCCGCGTTTCCCACCTCAGCAGGTAGCAGCTCGGCACAGAAGCCGCATCGCGGCTGTGCCAGAAAAGGCTCGTAGTAAGGTTTATTTTATTGCTGCGGCCACAGCGAAATGCAGAATCTGGCCCAGCATTTTGCTCAAAGCCCTGTTGCTAACATCTGTTGGCTACTCAAATATGCATGAATGCAGAAAATAAAAAATCTTGTTTTGTAGCAGATGCGATAAAACAGTTGGGAGTGTTCTGCAGCCCTAGATAAGAAGCAAAGTTACTGCTATAGTAGTCTGCAGTATACGCAGTTATACACAAAACCCTGTTTTATAGACTGTTACTCTGTCTGTAGTTTACATTTTATAAACAGCAAAGTTAATAGTAATCTCAACCTTTTAACTCAATGCACACACAAAAAAAGCACGTGCTCTATGCTAGATTTGTACCTTCAGGCACATACGATAAATATTAGAACAAAGTGTTAATCTTCATCCCAAAAGGTCCTATTTCAACATCAGCAGTGCTGCCTGCTGACTTTAACGACAGGAAAAAACATACGTGCAGACGGAAAGATTACTGCAATATAGATCCAGGGAAGTTTTCAAGGAGGGCTTCAGATTTCTGCAACGTACTGCATTGGTAGAGCATCAGTTTGCAACAGGGCTTGCATGAACTTTAGGTCAAAAGAAGGCTATAGTAGCTACACGAGTATGGTTTTCCAGGGAATATACTACTGGGAATAGTTGATTTAACAAAGGTGGACCAGGAGAAAGAGAGACTGGAGTTCAGTTTAGGCAACACTAACAGAATATTTGGGAACAGGTCTCAATTTCCTGGTGTTCACAAGCATAACACCACAGCTACATACTGAAAGCACTTTAAACTACCAGGCTGTGGAGACAGTCTACTGGAGCAAAACCAAAAAGCAATGTACCAGGCAAATAAGGCTGGAAAATGTCTATGCAAAAAAATTACATATTGTATTTACTTTACAGAGAAGAGGAAAAAGTCTACAAGAATTTCTTTAGCTGTTCCTCTCTCTAAACTCTTTTTTAAAACACTTTTCAATACAAACTTTTACGCTCAACACGCATGTGGGAAAAACACTTTTTTTCTAGAACCTCAACCATCAAGGGTATGCAAACTGCTACAAATGACCTAAAACACTATATTTAGGAGGGAAAGATCTACAGAAGTTTGACCAAGAGGACACACGATGCCTGCCACCAGGGCTGAACCTTAAAGCAGTAAAAGTGCAGCTCCCTCAGAGATAAGTGCTCCTTATTTGCTGATATTGTAAACATTGCTCAGAGCTATTACCATCGGCAGCATCTCGCCTTGCGCTGCTTCATCAATGCTGTAAAAATCCAAATTAAATTAAATACACTGACCGTACATCCATTGCATCTCTCCACCAACCAAATCCAGCAAGCGTATTTGTAGAAATTTATCCTGAAACGCTACATTTTTGGGGAGCTTCCATATCGGTACTCCTCCACACAGCATTCAGCTAATTTCAGTAGGAAACGTGGGAAAACTACTGCCTCTGATCCAGGATAATCAAATGCAAGAGTCCAGACAACTAATACAATCATCTGTTTACAATCCACACCGTGTAACATCTAAAAGTGTTTTCCTCTCCAAAATGTGACAATGTGGAAATAAAAAGCAGTGGGAAACACACATATTCCAAAAAAATGTAGAAAGGTGGGGGGTTCCCCCCACGCCGCTCCAGGAGATTTTGCATTAAAGCCTGCAGCATAATAACAAATCTTTGCAGAATACAGCAGTATATACTTTTTGCATGACAGCAATGCAACAAAAACTGTAGCTTTCTAGAGTAGGTAATACTGGATACTGTCTTGACACCATTAAGCCCGTAAACAAATAAATGGATCCTCTTTTAAGGCTTGCATACTCCTAGGAGCAGGACAGCGCAGAAATGCCTAGACCTTTCAGCGTATTCTGGGTCTGCTTTGGACTGTAATGTCATTAATAGCTGATGACTCTACGTTATCCGTTTATTTTGGCTATGGTCAAAGACCGCTTTAAATGCTTCTTAAAGGGAATTTTAAATATAACTCCTGAGAGTTATTCTGATCCCATTAACTGGAAATAGAGTAGAGTTCAAGTCCGGACGGAATAAGAAAGGCCTTTTAATATACTTGATGATTTTCTATCCAGTGCTTGCCTTTTTTTTTTTTTACAGCATACAACCCACAGTGCATTTGGCGTCAAATGCCGAGAGGAAAAAAAAAATTGAGCAGGACCTTAAACATCTTCAGCGCAGACTGTTGCTTCGTAGCTGGGGGAAGAATATGTTCTTTAGCACAGTACACTGAAATTTTTTAAACTGACATTTTGAGTAAAGACACAAGCAGCAGGGAAATCAACTGCGCCCTCGTCTAAACCTAAAACCTTGCCTGTATTTAAATACAACTTTCAGTTATGGGAGTAGAGGAGCTTTGTAGTGCATGTGCTGACAGACAGCTCTAGTTAGGATTTCTAAGTATATCAGTAAAAAACACAGTTCGTTTACCCTGTTGCTCATTATATTATGTTTTAGCATTGACATTTAAAATGTGAAATAATTTAAGACAAAAGTTAAATTCTCCTTTCACCTACGCTGAAAAACGTTGTCAGCACAAAAATACTGTAAGCAAGTGACGTGGGGTTTTTGTTAACTCTTGTATTTTAACGTGTCTCACCCCACAGATCTCAATTTACCACTGTTTTCTAGGTTAGTATTTTACCTCCTACAAAAAAACAGCTTTAGATACTGGAAACGTTGGCTTGCTCAGTAAGGAAAAGTTGGCTCTTGCCAATAGAATTTGCCTGCTTTGAAATATCTGGCACCTCCGAGGAACTCCCACACAAGCTGCATTGGGAAGCCACTGCCG
The DNA here is from genome assembly GCF_036370855.1 of Dromaius novaehollandiae. Taxonomy (NCBI): domain Eukaryota; kingdom Metazoa; phylum Chordata; class Aves; order Casuariiformes; family Dromaiidae; genus Dromaius; species Dromaius novaehollandiae. Next base: position 6,793,608 of record NC_088103.1, on the reverse strand, counting down.
ATACCTTTGAACAGGACGTATCAGCTACTTGATTAGCTGAAGCAAATGGTCCCTTGACGTATAAGCTTTGGCCGGTTAATCATAGGCTAAATCACATAGTAAGGTCATGGCGAAGGAGAAATGGGACCTCTCCAAGAGATGGCCACATGCCTGGCAAAGAAAAAAACAGTATTTTTTTTTGGAGAGGTGTTGTCATGTTGCCATGCTTGATGCACACGTCCAGTGCGACTGAGCTGGAGACTTTTAAAGCTAATGAAAATAGAGTGGGGGGAAAAATTGCACCCATATGTCGCGATGCCAAGGGTTCCAGAGACCGTCTGAACTCTTCCAGTTCATTTCCACCAGACGGGTTCAGTTATGAAGACAGAGTAGTAGACACACAGACAACACATCTTGAAGGTCACAATAATCTATCTCAGACAGAAACATCTATTTTAAGGCAAGAGTTTCTTCATCAGTCAGTCAACTATCCACTTACACTTCTAGTCTTGGCAGCTCCCAAGCAGTAAACCCTGACTGGAGGCAAGTATAAGGAGTCCAGCTAAACGGCACCTAAAAACAGTTCTCCAAAGTTTATTAACGTATTTTGAGGTCTGCATCACTTCACAGTGATAAATGAACATGCGGACAGAGAACTGCATTCAGATGCCCTGGAGAAGAAAGTTACTGATAGCAGTTACAGAGATGGACTTCGCCCTGGTGGAATAAGCAGGAAATCTGCCAACTGGATGATAACCTAATTTAAATAGATGCAGAAATCCAATTAGAGCTCCTCTGAGCAGAGACAGCTCATTCTCATCTCTTGGCTTAGAGGCTACAAACATTTTGCGATCTTTTCTAAACGCGCTGTTGCCTAGGCAAAATGAATGTGCTCTGCAAAAGCACTTTGCTCCTCCTCAGCGTAAGAGCACCAGAAGTGAGCAGTGTCATGATAGTGTAAATACAAAGTTGCCTCCAATGTAAGTTTAGGATGTGATTTCACAGATGTGACTCGTGAAAGAAGATCGGAGATTCAACAATCAATCAATCTGATGCAGCTAACCCTTCTGATGGATGTTACTGTCAGTACAAAAGGTGCCTTAGTCCTGCTTTACCGGTGCTGCCTGGAGAAGTCCCCGTTTCAAACGCTATAGGTGTACAACAGCAGACTGCAATGTGAAGAATCCCTGCTTCTTGAATAAATATTCTTAGGGATTTTAGGGAGAAATACTTGCTTCTTTAAGAGTCAGTAAAAGGACTGGCTTTAGCTGCCATGCTTTAAAACAAGTGTTTGAAAGCAGATGTATGGGATTACCTAAAAAACATTATCCCCTTGAGAGTCAGGGGGCAAGGCAGAGGGATTTAAAGACAAGTACTGCTGATATATCTGCTTTCGGAAAGGCTACTTCAGGATACAGTAAAACAGCAATCCTGAGTGAAGTCATGGGAGCACCATCTTGCAGACTACGGGTAGTCTAATAATAAACCAGACTAGCTGGGCAAGCGCCTCCAGCCAAACAACAGCGAACTCCCAACAACCTAAATAGCAAGTCATACAACTTGATAACATTTAAACGGAGAAAGAACTGCAGCAGAAAGAAAAGCAGCAAGGCTGGGACTCCTAGCCGGAAGGTGCCACTGGCGGTTTCCATCCAGCCAAAGTCAGATCAGGGAGAGATTGTCATATATGGAATATTACCTTCTAATTCTTATTCCCGCTGCATGTGTATCGATTGTCCCTATCCTGCTGAGCTTTGAAGAATATCCAGACAGCAATTGCCTCGTATAAGATGCTTTTTGTTCAGATGTACTTTTGCGCTAATCTTGTTTTAGTAAGTCTATTAAGAATCCCAGGCCATTAGTTGTACTTCTGCCTTCGACTGCAACCAAAGGCAAAACCCATCTAGTCCATAAAGCAACACAGAAACACTACACATAGGTCTGAAGTAGAGAGATGGACTAAGGTGCTGTCTTTATGGAGGTGTGCTGCAGGTGGGACCGCAGCCTCACAGCCATGGCCAGAGTGCCTAGCTATAAAGCAAACAAGCAACAGAAGGTGATTAACTTTAGAGAAGCGGATTTCCCTTAAAAGCCAACATGGTCCTAGGCTTGGAAACCTGCAGCCTCAGGGCTGAGTCTCCATAAAGTCTCAGGTCCTCTAATCAATTAGAAGGCAAGAGGAAATATGCTGGACATTCAGAGAAGCTTTCCAAATTCCCATATACACTGCTTAGAAAATATAGGGATACCTGAAACCTCTGACACCCTATCCAGCTATTTCTTCTACAGCTATCTGCAGAGGGGTTTCTTCAAACTGCTGCATATTAGACAAGTGCTAGAATCATGCTACGCTTACAGGTGATATTATCTTTCCTGGCAATCCTATAAAATTCCCAAGTCAAGAGTTCAGTTAGCAATGAGGATTGCTGTGTTACAGTCCAAGTAGGAATGCAAGAAAGAATTCAAAAGAATAATTTTGAACAATAAGTGATAAATAACACATCAGAAGAAGGTAAGTGAAAGGTGGGCAAGGAAAAGACTATGCAATTTTAAAAGCTTTGGGACATAGCCCTTCTTGGACTGAAATAACTGTCCTTCAGAGGATTTGAAGGTTTCTAGGAATTTCAGCCTGACAGGATATTGACAGGAGAAACACCATATTTCTTACAAACAGCGAGATACTTTTGCACAACCAGCATACTAGCAACCTGACATTTTATAGCATCACTTGTATTCAGGGAATACAAGAAGAAAGGATAGAGCAACCCAAGCTTACTGCCAAAGTAAAGCTGAGGAAGAGCATGCTCACCAGGGAAACGATTCCTTTAAGCAAGTTTTGGAGAACCGTAACCTACTGGTATTGCAGCTTTGCGGGGGGGCAAGCCATAATTCTAGCATGAAAGATATTGAGTTATTCCTGAGTGAAAGCTTGCCAGATCTCTACTCTTTACAAACTGGACCATTTCAAAGAGAAACGAGAGCACTGCTTGTTTCTGGAGGATAGGGCAGCAAGGTGCATTAAATAGACTGCCATTTTATCTCCTGTAGCAAGCCAAGAAAGTAATTCCTTTAATAAAACAGGAGTGCTCGAGATTCACTGTTAAGCCTTGAGTGATGGAAAGCATACATATTTGCCATCACTAGACAGTTTCTGCAGAAACAAGGCTCTGTTCTGAAAGACAGGGTGCACGAAGTGGAGCTGTAGTTTGTCACTGTCACATCAGGGGACGTGGGGGATTCTCTTTTCAAACACTGCCAGAACAAAGACTATGGGTGAACAGGATTATGATAATAAGCACCACGGAAAATGGGACAGATGCATACTGATTTGCTGGCAGGTAAATGCGTCAATGCATAAAGCAACAAAGATCTGCAAGTGCAAGGAATCAAACGTTAGAGAACGGATCAAGAGTTGACTTGAATCCTACCAAGAGGAACGCAAGACAGTTTCAAAAGGTGTATGAAGGATTACGGATTTAATCCTCAAGCCTCTGGGAGGGCCACCTTGCACAATCTCAAGCGTTAGGGCCCAGATAACTAACACCCCATTATAAGTGATGCTCTGGATCTAGAACTTGTTTTATCAGGTGGAACTCAAGGAGGGCAAATGGAGATGACACTTGGCCATCTGTATCCCATGCTTCGACATGCCTGCAAGAGTGGCAACCAGAACTCAGCCATATATGTTTCTCTCAAAACATTTCTGAAGTGTGACATATGGTAGATTGAACTGTTTGTGCACCAGTCTGCAACATATGCTATGGCTGTGGGCAGTTATCAGTGCCCCTGCTCCTCACGAATTACTATGAAGAGTGCCAGTCTGCTGCCCAGGCACTTCACAAAAAAAACATTTATTTAGAGGAAGGCTCAAAACAGGGGCACAGGAGAAAGGAAACAGCTCAAGGCTGAGAACTGTGACAGAGAAGATAAGCTAGAAGAGGGCACAGAATTAAATTACATCTCTCTGCATCATATGATTGAAAGAGTAAGTTAGCTCACATGTCTAATTTACCCCATATGTTCTTTTCCTTGCATTACTATATTTACCCTACTTTTAAGCACCTTTTCAACTTGCTCTCTCCATCTTCAAAATGGGGAATGGTTGCTCCCATTGCATTTACTCTGGATCATCTTCCTTGAGCAGAAAGCTGGAGCTGCAGGCCAGAAGCTAAAGGTCTGAAGGAAGACACAGCAGGCTTGGAAGAGGAGCTAGAAAGAATCAGAAGAGCCCTCGGGGTTAACGCAGAAGAGTAGAAGAGGAAAAAGGAAGTAGCAGAGGTACTTCAATTAGATTTGGTGGAAAAGGAGGAAAAAAAACCACCCTCACAAGAATCAGTGAAGGAAACAATGGCCTTTTACATGTGGCACAAGTGGTTCTCGACGGAAACGGTAACAGCTTCCTCCATCCCAAATACTGTATGGGGTTTTGAAGGCAGTGTTTGCTTTGCTTTTGAGCAACCCCACTACAATCCTGCCATATTTTGAGGTTCCCCCCCAAAATCCACACACTAAACTTAGGAAATATTTACATGAATAAACAGAGAGATAACAAGAGCAAAAAGTATGCACGCTAAAGAGCTGGGGGTTTTCTTGTTTTGTTTTGTTTGTTTTGTTTTGTTTTTTTAAATAGGAAACAGGAACTCCTTGAGTAAGCAGAAATAATTTTAAATCCAATTTAACTCTGACCTAAAGAAGTATTACTTAATACCATTTAACTGCATTTTTTAAATATGCTCTGGCACTTCTTTGCCTCAGAGTCAAAAGCAAACACAAGCTGTTTGTCTATAAATTAATAAATCACATATTCTCGAGCAGAACATGTTTAAAGAGATCAACCCCTGCATGTGTTAAATCAATGAAAAATGAAAGTAACTGACACTGAAACTCCTAAAAAAAACCCAAAACACATACCTTCTCTCCCTTTACTGAGTTTACAGAATAAAAACACACAAATCTTTGGAGTGAGTGAACAAATAGCACAACTTTCACTGCAGCATTTTTATCTAAATTCAGTCTATTATCTCCCCTCTGCCAGCAGACAGCAACAGCAGCCAGAGCTAGAAAGAAAACTCCATGACAATACCTAGAAACAGCAGCCGATCTCTAAGCACAGCATCTGAAAGAAAGAGATATTATTGTTTGCTTGTCCAGAGACCAGTACTTGTATGCCTTCTTTTATGGAAAGTTTGAAACGCCTTTTATTTTCAATGGACTTCAGATTATTTACTTTCACCCACCGACTGTGTAGGTCACCCACCACGTCGTGCAAGATTCACCTATCTTAAATGAAATTCCTCTGCTCACCTACAGGCTCTTTCAGCTAGCACTGACACACAGCCACAACTTTGGAAATACACTTTGATTTTACCTACGTCCCCATGAGACTCCAAAAATGACAACTCTTTGTCCATCACGACACACAGGACATCCACCTCTTGCAACGAAGTAACTACTTGCCTTTGCTTGCTTGTTTATTTATTCATCTTTAATCCTGGTGTCCTTTAAGACAGATGTTGTCAAAAATATTAGGTGTAGTGTTCCTAAACTGATGCTAAAAGGGACGTTAGGATTTGACTTCCCCTGTTTTTCTTTCTCTATACCGTATTTTTTTAGTAGTTGGTGACAAATTTTACAAGGTGCTCAACATGTTAAATAACTTCTTCCTGGGAAGGGAGAAGTGCCGTGAGAGCCACAGTAACCTGTAGCTCATTTCGACGATATGGAGTCTGCCGGTTTTGTAAAATAAATCCGAACAAAAAGCATAAGTAATGCCAGAATCAAAAAATAGCACAGCTTGGAAAGGACCTCCAGAGACGAAATGCAGCGTTGAAGCTGGACCTGTGGCCCCAGTGGTTGTTTTGGGGCCTCGGCCAGACAATTCCTGAGCATCAAGTCCTGAACGTGTTTTGTGATACCACAACATATCAGTGCTGGTTTGCATTAGGTGCGGACAGGGTGTCTTGGACTAAGCCACTACTTGGCGTGTGATAAAACCCTACACTGATTAGATAAGGGCCTGTAACACATTCATACCAGTACTCTTGTTGAAACCACAGACAAGAGACCAGTCTGACCCAGTCGGTTTTCATCTGCTGCTTTTGTGCATGTGTATCTGCATTTTTTTGGCAGTGCTCTGAGAAAGCCGGTATGTACAGTGCTATTCTGTCCAAATCCTACTTGGACAATTTGCCTTTCTGGTCAAGGAATAAAATCTAAAAACTGCAATATATGGTGAACAGCAAATCAGCATGCTACTTTACAGTCCTTTTGCAATAAAGATACAATGCTGTTCTATTTATAAAGGTCAAGCAAATCATATGCGGTCTGCAGAGCTTCAACATCTCTGTATTATTAAACCAGATTATTTTTATATTTAATCCTTTTCAGCAGCTGTAGATTGCCCCTTTCAAAAAAGAGTAAATCAGAATATTTTTCCCCCTTCAAACTCAATTGAGCTATGTACACACTTGCATGCACTGAAGGAAACAAAACAATGAATATTTGTTCTTTAAATTACTACAATTGTTTTTGAAACACCAACACTTGAACAAGTTGTTTGGATAAACCACAGTTACAGATCCTGCTCAGCTGCAGCGTATTTTAGTAAGGAGAAATCTTTGCACTATTTTGTGGGCAAGGCGATGAACTGCAAAGGACATGGAGGTGGCAGGAATGGGTTAAATAGAGTTCAACATGCTTAACCTGGGTCCCTGGGGCAAAAAATTTTTTGTCCTCAGCCATCTCTCTGCCATCTTCCAATAACTGAGCTGGGCCCCAGTGATCAATATTTTCATACTAAGTATTGAGGAAGCCAGACAATGATTCAACAACATTAAGCTGTCATCACTATTATCTTAAATCTTTCTTAATTTTGTTAGAAGCTGGAATTTCTTTTAATCTTTACCCAATGAACCGCAATTTCAATATAAACAAATTTTATAACCATACTGATGATTTTGCCATAGTAAAAACACACAGAGGCATCTGCATAAGACCACTTACACTGTGCAGCTAATAGCACTTAAGGAGATGCTAGCGCTGCAAAAAGCCCTTCCAGGACCCTGAGACATAAGGCAAATGAATGAGGAAACATAGAAAACCCATCTAAACCAGTCTCAGTCACATCATTTCTCATTAAATGCTGCGACTGGCTTTGACTGAAACCATAATACAATAAAAAAATCTCTCAACTGACCCTGGTCAGAGAATTAAAGTTGTGATGACGTTTCATCTTTGATGTTCTCCTACCACTGTCTCCAATGTCCTGTGAATGTCCAAGAGTTGAGGACTTCTGCCAGGTCCTGTGCTATCAAAGCAGCATCCAAAAACAAGAATACAACCAAAAATCCGGTTGAAAGAGATACTCCCCGAGTTTCAGCTCTACAGTTATCAGATTTCTCTCCCAAGCAGTAAAGAGACGTCTGTAGAGGCTCTTGCCAGGTCATGGAGAACAAAGAAGCGACAGGCAGAATTACTACTTGCAGGTGCTCTAATTTCATTTTTTGGACAGTTATGCACAGCACGCCCAGCTGGAAGTTAAGCAGCAGAAATCCCAAGTGACCAGCTATCCTTTCCAAGAATCAAACTGGGCTCCACACAGCTTTTAGACCAGAAAAAAACAGACCAAATTTTAACTACTCAAAACTGCCAGCTGTTCACCTTCCTGGGATCTCTAATAGTAATCAAGTCGGTTTTAGAGACTCTAGCCTACTGTCAGGTTAGTAGAAAAAGAACCCTAAACAAATCTGTCATTAACTAATATCTGTATTAAGCATTGTTATTTAAAGGGAAACTTGGGAAACTACGTTTGTCTTGAGGGGGTGGGGGGAGAATCAATGTCTATCAACCAAGAGCTTGGTGGATAAATGAACACTGGAATTTTACATATCCTATGTTTTTGTTAAAGACCCAGTTTCGTAGTTTGCAATTTAATTAGCCATGAAACCCAACTTCTAATTGCCAAGTCCTATCCTTACAAAGGAATTACAGCTAACACTCTCTGGGAGAGGAAAATCAAGACTTTACGAGTGCTGTTAAGTCAGCATTGAACACCAGCTAGATCAAAGTCTGCAATGCTGGGACAGACTGAAGCCTGTTCTGCTGGCCAGAATTTCCTCCAAGATAGTACACTGGACATCCAGGCTGCCCAACCTTTTATAAGCTAGAAGGAAGGAAAAGAAAAAAAAAAACCTTATGAAAGAGACAAGTATGTCTGCAAAAAGCAAAAATTAAACTAATAAAATAACTTCATACTGCACTCAGGCCACCTCTAAGGTTGCAAGAAGCGTTTTATGTGGGCATATGAAACCTTCTTCTCCAAACACAAAGTAACAGTTGCAGCTCTGAGGACTCCCTGTCCTAATCTCTTCTGGCAGAATATTACACTATTTGTTTTTAATAAAATAAAATAAAACCACTTATGCACTGACGAACAAGTAGAGCTAACCATGCAATCACCACCGGCAGTACTGCTGGGAAAATAGCCTGTTGCAAGGTAAAAATTCACAAGTGCTATCAAATACAGCAACTATAAGAGAAGATGTTTATTATTTAGCCTATACCACTTAGTCATAGTGAGGGGTTTTTTTGTATTTTAAGTAGTAACTGTATTGCAAACTGGAACATCCTATGGAGGTAGATATAACGAAGGACTGCAGGGCAAGAATAAGACTGGACATAGGGACCATACACATAAAAGCTTATCTTCTCAGATTTTCAGCTGTAACAGATCTCCTTTCCTTACCAGCCAGAATTACTTTTTTTGCACAGAACAGAAGCCATGAACAACCAAGACATTTGCAGACAGCATATAAAGCTGTTTCGGGGGTGTGAGGGGGAGGGTCAAAAGCAGAAATCTGTTTATCCGACACCTAAATATAGCCCAGTTAGCAGAGCGAACATTTTTTTCCCTACTACATGCTATTTTGTCTATATTTAACCGTTGTAAGGAACCAGCTGTAGTATCACCATCTTATTACTTTTTCTTTTTGTTCCCCAGAACAAATCTCTGCTGTACGTGACCGTGACCACTCTCCTGAGTCCTGCGGATAAAATGAAGTTTTCAGCCGAAGCACCAGCAGTAGGATGGATCCTTAACCTTAGCCTCTATACGAAGCAGCTCTGCTCAGATACGCCTGGCTGTGAACCAAACCTCTAATAATCAAAGTGGAAACACTAGTTATTTCATTCAACAAGACCTGCGTCACCAGCAAAAGTTTTCAAAGACCTGTGTTCTGAAGGGAGGCTGCTTCTAATAAAAGCTTTTTCAAGCAGTAAACAAACAAAAGAAAATTAGCATTTTGAGATTCTTGTTTAAATAGCACTGTAGCTCTCCAAAGTATTATTTGGGGGGTTTGTTTCCTATAAATGATCCCATACCTGGGCACCTGTAGCAGTGCATGTGAAAAAGAAGTACTCTTCTTTGCATTGAAAACTACTGTGCATGCATCTTGGTACCCAGAATGATTTTTTCCCCTAATCACTTAAACCAAAGCTTGCCTGCTAAAGTCTTACCATACAGATAGATGTCTGTCAGGGTGGCATCTGATTTACCTCTTGAGATGAGTGCAGAGAGGCACAAGCAGACGACTGATTTAACTCCTCAGAATTCCTTACTGCATAACAGATGTATTTTTAAAAAGTATATTGCCAAAGGGCAAAAGGATAGCTTCTTACTCAGGGGAAAAAAATATTCTGTAGTTTTCTGCAGTACACATATTGAGAATAAAAGACAGCTACCCCAGAAAATTAGTGTGAAAGCACTGGAAAAAAAATGCACTTGAGCCTATAAAGCAATCCTGCTATCAGGATTGGTATCAGGGCATTCAATGGCTGTGTCTGAGCAATCTCGGTATCACCAATACAAATAGACAAAAAACAGACTTTTGGGTCTTCTGAAAGCGTGCAGAGCACAAGAAAGGTTTAAAAGAAGCAGAAGATGGTGGAAAGAAGAAAACCTGTACAGCAGCATAGGTACGGTAGACATAGCACTATCATCTCCCAACAATAAACCCAGAGGAACGACGGGTGATGCCCAAGCACAAAGAATTTGGCAGCCTTGCGTTCTGCCTTGTCTACCTTTTGGTGACCTAAGAGACTACATCAGACGGCAAATACTTGCAATTCAGAGTGTGACGACCCCTCTCACACCTCACATTTTGCATGAGGAAGTCAAGGGGAGATCTGGGACAACCCTGACCGAGTTACAGAGCAAACAACCTAACATCAAGTTAGGGCTTTTGGGGGAATCAGTATCACACTCTTAAATTAAATTGGAAAAAATTCCACTAAGGGGCTTGGAAAAGTGTGGAATATTATTCCCCTATGCTATCATTTCTTCAGTACTATGTCAAAAGTTACTTGAAAAGTAACTTAAAAATAAAATAATCTAGGAACTATTCGGGAACTAGAATCTAAGCCTTACAAGGCTCATCCAACATCTATTAAAACTTTATATATCTTTAAAGATCCTACCTTCTCAGTAAGTTACACAAGCATCTACATCCTGTGTAGCTGTCTTGATCATCCTGAGACTTCTGCTCTGCTTCAGTACCTAAGTCAGGTTGTTTCCACCTCCACTTCCAAACCCTATACAAGTAGTATGCAAATTTACAATGCTTTACATTTTTGTTACACATTCATTAATTTTGCACCAATTTAACAATGCTACCACAATGCTCTGGATGATTATTAGGCTATATCTAAACAGTTGCCATCTTCGGTACTAGCCTTGCAGCCAAGCAAAACTCTTGCGGCCCTCAGGTCTAGCAAGCTCGATCAAGTAATGTGCCTCCAATTTATAACCCAGCCCAGAGACTGCCTCCAAAATCTTTCTGCTTCGGAAAAAAAATTACGAAAATTTAAGAAAGAGACAGGTTCATTTTGATTAAATTTGCAATAGAAAAAAAAGGAAAAAAGACAAAGACAAAGTCTTCCAGCTCATGGATGTAATTTCTGGTCAAAACCAAGGAGAGAAGAAAAGAGCCTCCATATTCTAGATGTAAAGCCTCTACTTATTTGAGTGACATGGACTCATATCCGTGCTTTGCCCAATTTCAGCCAAGTTTCCCAAGAATTCATCCTCGCTATGCTCATGGGGCTGCCTCATTCCCTGTGGGAGCTTTTCCACTTGAATCTGTAAATACAGGGATAATACCTCAACTTGGGTCTATACCTGCCAAGTGAGGCTCTAAATATCAGGCTAATGGCCCCCTATTTGAGCTCTATTTGGCTTTCCATTAAAAAAAAATCTGCTGTGTCTATGCAAGACTGATGGCATGAAATTAAAACGAGTCGAGATCTGCTTGACAATGATTCTTCCTTTGCCTAAAGAAGAGTAACAGTCATCCTTGTACACAGTCTGGAGGAAAAAAGAAAGCAGAGAGCTTTGGGATTTAGGAGGGGAGCGATCATTTGTCCCTAGTTGTGGACAACACATGTTTGTGAAGTACCTGCCATGGTGGCTGATGAGAAAATAACAACACTTGCAAAGCAGAAGGCAGAGCAGCTGTTTTTGCACAATAGGAGCAGAGGTCAGGTCTGCCACCATACAGAGCCAAATGTCATTTCCCCAGTGCCCGATACCTAACAAACAGCGGTGGTACATATAACATACCCGAATTTGCAATTATTGGCTAATGTGCTGTGGTATTCGGGTTGGCCGTGACTGCAGAAAGCGCTCCTCCTTGATGGTGCATGCCCTCCTGCAGGCACATTAATAAATCTAGCAAATGAATAGCGGGAAGATGGATAGTTAGCATTCCCTTGCGACTCCGCTAATGAAAGGCTGCTGTGCCGCAATATAATACCCACCACGCAACTGAATACTGTGCCGTAGCCAAAAAAAGGCCACAAGAGCTCTTCCTGCCAATGCAAGCTGCAACTATGAGATACCCTGTCAGACTCAGTTAAGAAGTAACAAAACACGAGCTGCACCACCTGTGTCCCTTCTCCAAAGCAGAAACGCTGTAAAGGTTCAATTATATTCCCACAGCAACAAGTCTGACTTCAAGTGGCAAGTCAAAGTCTGCGCCTTCCATTCATGAATCGCAAGCTATGCTCTGAACCAGGACAATGTCAAGGAAAAACAAAGAATTCACCTTATTTCAGCTCTCCTCCCACACTCATTATCATGGTATCTGAGTACATCTGTGTTTGGGTATACGGCTAATATATAAAAGCCATTGCCTTTCCACGCTCCATTTCTCTCATGTGCCTCACAGACTTAGACTCCAACTGGGAAAATATGAAGCAATCAAGTGTCTGATGAAGAGGAGACCAGTTCTCCCCTTCATGCAACTGCCCTGTTACTAACAGGATTTACAAAAAATGCAGAGATGCATACGGAAAAAAAGAAATACACTCCGATTCAAGTATTTTCTAAATACCTAACAAGTTTAGACAAATCATTCCATTTCCACTCACATATAGACCATGCACAGCATGAAGGTACGTGCACACACACATACACACACCATTTCTAACTGAGCTCTAGCCCGCTATTTTATGGCTGCATGCTTCCTGCCACGGTGAGGCTTTATTCTTGCTTGGTCCATAGGCACGACCGCAGCAAGGATAAGGAATAATAAAAGGTGATCTGCAGCCTTCCAGAGCTGGAGGAGCACCTCATCAAACAGAGCACGGAGACATACCGAATAACTGCGGAATGACACTGCCACTGCACTGCGCGTATCATGATGTTTTGTCAATATAACTCGATACCATTATCACTTACTGCGCTGACACAAAGCCAGCCGCTCTTCCGCTCTGCGTCCTTTTCGGCGTTCGCTCTTTAGGGCCGGGGGATGCGCATTATCTGTCTCTGGGCTGAGCAAAGCAAGGTCTGGGCAGTCGGCTTGATAGAGTTGCTGTCGGCCCATAACAGGAGGCCCAGGGAACGTCACATCTGATCAGTCGCAAGCAGGCTGATCCTGTACAAACTGGCATGCTAGAAAAGCTGGATTGTTGGGGGAAAAAAAGATACCGAGCCTCCATGGCTATTGTATACTATAGCCACTGGAAACTCTGTCTTCCAATGTATAGTGGGAACAAGGCAGCTTTTTTTAGGGAGATGTGGAGTCTAGACCCTATGGGAGAGCTCCAGAGAAGGAAGAGCTTTGGGGTAGGAAAGTGAAGAAAAGGGCAAAACGTCCATACGAAGTGCGAAAAATCTTGGAGAGGAAGGAGGAGCAGGAATAGAAATGAAGGAGAGATCCAGGGGAGCAAGTAAGGAAGGCTAAGAAGAGAACGGAGAAGGAGACGATGGGGCGCACAGAGCCCTCTCCCTGGGAAGGGCAGTCTGCCCTGCTGTGCAGAACAGCAGCAGCGGGAAGGCAGAGGGCTTTGGGAACGCAGAGCCAGGACACACGCTGCGAAGGGGACAAGGAGGACCCCAGCACACACGGGGGAACCTGGAAGCAGGGACGAAGGGAGCAGACTGCATCTGGCAAGCTGGAAGAGTGCCACCATTTCCTTTTCCCTCCTTAGCCCCCACCTTCATGACACGCAAACACTCAGTTCCTTTTTTCCCCTCACTTGTCACTGCAGGAAGAGAGAGCAAATGAAACCCTATGGCCTCGTCTGTCCCTGCCAGCCTCTCACCAAAACTCCTTGCTGCTGGGAAGAACAGACAGTCTGTTCCACACCTCTCCGCAGGCTCCCATGCAGGTACCCAGCTCTGCCTAGCCAAGACAACAAAAGCGAGCCACTGTGATCTCGGTAGCAGCTACGTTGAGCCACGCTGCTAAAAAAAAGAAAATCATGTCATTTATCATGTCTCAAAATCATTTATCTCAATATCTGTCTCAAAAAAACTACAAAACACAGTTCAAAAAAATGCATTTCTCCCAAATTTGATGGAGTTTCAGCTACTGTTACGAAATTCATGTGCAACCCCATATAGAATTTCACTGCTTTAAACAACACTGAAAATTAAAGGCAAACAGATGAACGCTGCTTCCACCGTGCTCCTCCATTTTCTCTAGTTAATGGAATTTCTCAGATTTAAGAGCTATGATTTTCAAAGCATCTCTATAGCTATTAAGATGACCGCTGTTTCAGAATCGCAGAATGGTTGAGGTTGGAAGGGACCTCTGGAGATCACCTGGTCCAACCTCCCCTGCCCAGGCAGGGTCAGCTACAGCAGGTTGCCCAGGAACATGTCCAGTCAAGTTATGAATATCTCCAGGGATAGAGACTCCACAGCCTTTCTGGACAACCTGTTCCAGTGCTTGACCACCCTCAGAGTGAAGAAGTGTTTTCTTGTGTTCAGACAAAACCTCCTACAGCAGTTTGTGCCCATTGCCTCTCATCCTGTCGCTGGGCACCACGAAGAAGAGGCTGGCCCCATCCTCTTTACACTCTCCCTTCAGATATTTATACACGTGGATAAGGTCCCCCTGAGCCTTCTCTTCTCCAGGCTAAAGAGTCCCAGCTCTCTCAGGCTCTCCTCATACGAGGATGATGCAGTCCCTTCCTCTTTGTGGCTCCCTGCAGAACTCATTCCAGCAGGTCCATGTCCTTCTTGCCCTGGAGAGCCCAGAAGTGGACACAGCACTCCAGGTGTGGCCTCACCAGGGCTGACTAGGGGGGAAGGATCACCTTCTTTGACCAGTTTTCCTCATGCAGTCCAGGACACTGTTGGCCTTCTTTGCCATGAGGGTGTGTTACTGGTCCTTGGTCAACTTGTCCACAAGGTCCTTCTCTGCAAAGATGCTTTCCAGCTGGTCAGCCCCAGCCTGTACCGGTACATGGGGTTACGCCTTCCCAGGGGCAGGGCTGTGCATTTTGCCTCGTCAAACTTCATGAAGTTCCTGTCTGCCCATTTCTCCAGGCTGTCAAGGTGCCTCTGAATGGCAGCACAACCACTCATCCCAGTTTTGTGCATTTAGTCCAATCATCCAGGTCATTAATGGGGACATTAAACAGTACTGGCCCTGTATCCACCCCTAGAGGACACCACTAGTGACTGGCCTCCAGCTGCACTTCATGCTGCTCATCGCAACCCTCCGAGCCCAGCAGTTCAGCCAGTTTTCAGTCCATCGCACTGACCACTTCTCTACCCCGCACTCCAGCAGCTTGTCTATGAGGATGTTACTGGAGACCATCAAAAGCCTCACTAAAGTCGAGATAAATAACAACCACTGCTCTCCCCTCATGCACCAAGCCGGCCACCTCATCACAGAGGGCTGTCAGGCTGGTTAGGCACAACCTCCCCTTTGCAAATCCATGTTGACTACCCTGGTCACCTTCCCGCCCTTCACGTGCCCAGAAATAGTATCCAGGATTACACGCTCCCTTACCTTCCCACGGGCTGACGTGAGGCTGACCAGGTGGTTTCAGACCAACAGAAGCTTATTTAATGGCATTATTGGCATTACATTTGGTTTAACTACAGCTTCATTAAGTACCTGGCTATTGCCTTGATGTGCTGTTGTCTGAGTCATACAGCAATTGATTTCATCTGTTCAGAAACGTTACCCATCTCAAGAAAGTTATTTTCTTTGTTTAGCCTGTGGACTGCAAAAACACTAACGAATTCCCCGCACCCAGTGGATTTTTGCAGAAAGTTCCCATTAGGTAGGCAGTTTAAATAGTAATAAGCTCCGACAGATCTTAGGGACCAAGTTACACCAGGGGGTTAGGGGCAGGGATGCGATGAAAGTCTAAAGCCTTTGTTGCATGTCGCCAGTTATTTATTCTTTTGCCACTGAGTCTGAATTACACTGACTGCCAGACAGCAGGAGCCAGCAGCATTTTTACATTCCCAGAGTCCAACCAATTTTGGAAAATATTCTATATACACTACCAATATTAAGGTTGACTCATTTTGTACTTTAATAAAAGTCAGTCTCATAGTATATTTATGTTAATGTAATACTCATGCATGCATGGATAAATATAGGCATGCATATACACAGTTGTCATTACTTACTTGCTTTGAACCTAAAATACCGTTTAACTAAAAATATGTGGGTATTTACAAGACTACAGTTTCATTTTCAGTCACCTCAGACAGCTACAGTACGATTTCTTCTATTTGTTCAGATTACCCACCACCAGAATATTAAATAACTGAACCAGATAAGCTGGCCTGGCAGGGTGTTTTTCCAATTTACCTCAAGCCTACATTGCAGAGCTGATCCAAGGCTTTCCTGACACAGTTTGTGTGTTTTAACAGGAAACATCTCCGACAAATATGCTCACAAATCTAATCAAAAAGGGAGTCCGAAGAAAGAAACAGCTCCAGACCAAAAAATAATAATAAAAAAAAAGAGTTGCAGTATTCCTAGGGGCTTTTTTCAGAAATATTCTGCCTCAAGATTGTTACTAACAAACAAGCACTAAGTACAGTCCAAATAATCCTAACTCCACTTTGCAATTTTTAAAGTCCGGGAGCCCATTTTCTGCTGCTATACTTTGAAACCATGCACCAGCGTGCAAGTTTGGCTATATGTGCTCAGGCACTAGTTTCCTAGGAAACCAGTGACTGTGTGAACATTGCAAAAATGTAAGTCCTGTGCTTGCCATTTCACAAGTACACTGTAGCTATCCCCACGACCCAAACCTTTCAAGGTAGATGCTTAGCAGTGTTTCTGAAAGACCTTAACGCAATTTCAGGATTAGATCAGGAGACACGGTACCTACCCAAACAACTTTCACACTTGCAACCAACCCCTTTCTACAGATAATGCCACTTTCTATAGATGTCCGCAGAAAGAGAAAGGAATTACTTGATAGAAAGGAGTTGCACGCTCCACTGTATTAAATATTTTTCTTTTCCTGTTCTACCAGCCCTTCAAAGCAAAAAAACAAACCACGCAACCTGAATGGCATGGACGTCGCCACCTGCACATATCCCCAAGAAAAAGCAAACAGCAGTTGAAAAACATCTATACAAACATCCATCCTTTAGACAGTTACAAATACCAGTATTTTAGCATCACAAAAAGCCAAAAGCAAGAAACTTCAGCAAAACAGCGAGTAAAGAGTATCATTTATGATGGTAAATCAGGACTGATGTGGCATTTAAGCCACCAAACCCGCTAGTTCAAGATGTAGTTTCCAGTTGGCAAGGACCCCTTATCTTAAGGCAAGGTTTATATTACCTAATTTCTGAAACCTTAGAAACCCACAATATCTGTTCCAAAGCAGATAAGCAAAGAAACCGCTACCTACCAAGTCACTGTGTTTCTAACTTTGTAAAAGCGTGCATCTAAGCAATTTCTTCCTTTGAATCATACATTTCACCTGATGCTCTGAGGGACAGTACTTACTTAAGGGCATGTAGTCCTCCTCCTTCTCTGGGGGCCTCCAACACAGATTGCTGCTGGCAGCTGCGAAGTCTATCGGCTTGTGCTTCTACATCATTTCCAACATTAGCACACTTTTTATTATTATTACGAATTTCTGACATGTAAGATGCATACTGCATTTAGGAACACAAGATGCAAAAGCTTTCACAGCAAGTCTGGAGAGAAGGCATTCATGCGCATCGCGTATTCACCTCCAGGAAAACTGCTAAACTCAGGTGGGGTTCTTGCCAAAAGTCTCGGACCTTGTTTCCTGCTGCTGTACTTAAAAACTCCCTACCAACAGCATTCACCAAGTAATACAGATGAGGAGAAAAGCTAATTCTCTAGAAAGCAAATCTGTGGATACGTATTATAATTTTTAAAAAGTCTGTAAATTAACTGCTGTTAAGCATTGTTAGCTTGCTTTACGCCACTGTTTGTTAGGCTTATGGGATATTTTAAATCTGTTTTGCATATAAGCAGCATAAAAGTTTCAGTGCAATTTTGTTTAACAACTTACGATATTACATGACACTGCTAAAACTGGTATCTAGAAGCAGCAGAAATTCATAGTAGCAACAAAAACACATATTTCTAAGTCAACTAAAAGTAACTAAAATTGCAGTTTAATCTTTCCATTGCTAGTCAAGGCAAGATTCAGACAAAGCCACAAAACAAAGATACGGCTTTTAATAGCCTTGTCCAACTAATTATTTGTGATCCTTCCTTTGAAGGAAACGTCTTCTGATCATTACAGCTTAATCAATCAACTCTTTCGCCGTATGTAAATAAACATACTTCGGAGACAGCCCAGAACAGTACTTGCCAATACAGAAAAATCTTTGTCCTCTACCTAATAACTAAATATAGTTATTCCTCACCACAGGCTCTGACCAAAGGATGAGAAGGCTGAATTGTACAGAGAGCAAACCTATCAGCAATCTCACACACGCCACTTTACAATGCATTAAATGACACAGACGCCGAGGTATGAGTCACATATACCCTCGCGCGGAGGAAAGCCCCATCCAACAGCACCACAGTACTCCACCGCTGCCAAATCAGACCTGTCAAAACAGAGTAAAACAACGTTTGACTGACTTGCTTTCTCCACTATCCCCAACATGCTTTATGCAAAGCTTCTGTTTGGAAGCATATAACCCTTCACAACAAAAATGGGGGCTCGGGATGCCATGGGGCCCGCTGTCCGACCTGCTGCAAGCTAGCTGGTTTCGCAAGGCAACTCCGTCACGCTGCCTCAGTCAACCGTGTAGATTCAAGAAATTCAGGACTGGGCTGCTGGGTAGGCGACAGGCCCCACGTATCCAGATTCATAGCGCTCGGTACAGGAGCTGCTATCCTTCACAGCATCTCAAATTAGCCAGCTGGAGCCAAACACAGAAAGCGCAATATGGTGTGAGTGGCAAAATGCTGCCAGACCAGCGGGAGAAAGTTGCTCTGGTATCTCTAACTTCCCCTTGACAGCCACAAGACAAATGGAAAGCTAATCAGTGCAAGCTGATCCACGAGGCCTAAGGGATATCATTGCCCAAGGCGCTGCTCTAGGCCACATCTCACATTAGTGAGCACATCATCCTCTCTCGCTTCTTATAGAGATCGTGGCAGACACGGACCTTCCCACCGGCAGAGAGACGCTGCCTCGTCACCACTCAACGCAAAGCCTGGGAGCAGGAGTCTTGCACGGCCGTGGAAGTCCACTGACATTAACGGCTGTCAAAGTTCAATCAAGAATTAGCAGAGTTTTCCAGGCACATAAGACACTCTTCAGAACAATGCTGAACTACAGTCAAATTGATTTAACACTACATTGCATAACATAAGAGTAACCACAGCAGTTAGCTACTCTCAAACAAATGATAAATGCTTTTAGTTGGTTGCTGGACACATCACACTGAGTTATTTTTATATAAATACATATACACACACACACTAAAAAAAAAAAAAAAAAAAAAAAAAAAAAAAGATTTCTCCCTCCTTTCTGTCCATTTGCATCCAGCGCTGCTGAGTGATGATGTGATGCTGCTTTTGATATGCTATTTTTTGCAACGACACCAAACCCAGAATGTAATATGACTAAGGAGGCCAGCATTGCTTGTCCATTTTCATAGCTTCTGTCCCAGATTTTAGGAAGCAGTCACTCTGGGATGGTTGCCTCTGTTCCCAGCTACTGGTCCCTCAATCTCAATTTCTAGTGGTTAAATTATGTTGGCAACCATCCTCCAGATTATTTTTGAAATAGGAATGTGTGGGTTTAAAGAAAAGGGGTTTTTTTAGAACTATACTTCGTGAGTTTTAATTAGTGGAAGGCTCCTAGGTACTGCAGCATAGATACCATTTACAAAATGATCTGCTGATATTTATGCAAATACTGTAAATACAAAGTGCTTATTCAAATATTTTTACTTTATTTTATTACTATTACGATCACTTAAAAACATGCCTCTAGTCCATAAAAGATGTGCTCATTTGCCTTCAAAGAACCAATTTAGCTGTTGAAGGGATTTAGTTAAATCTCCTGTATGTACATTGTACTTCCCCCAAGGCTATGCAACCAAATATGTTAAGAAAAAAAAAAACAGAGCTCTTAAATATGACTCACAGAATGCTTTCCCCTCCCCCTCCCAAAAAATGAATCTGTGGGATTTTGGCAGATCTCCCAATTTCACACTCAAAGCATTTTTAAGTTTGTTAACTCATGTAAACATGCCATTTTTCATCTTACTCAAGATTTTCTATAAATGACAAAGCATTATTCCTTATCTCACTTGCGGCAACGATAGACTATACACCATCTCGGACAAGAGAAGACTGGGCCCTACAGATCCCTCATACTCATTAGCCGTCTACTCTGTTTTACATTATGTCTGCACATTTTTTCCTTCTGGAACACAAAATATGCTGATTATACAGCCTTCGAAAAGGATACAGCTGTTGTCAATCACAAAAGGAAACATTCTTTTCCAAGGCATGGGTATTTTCCCATCATAAATACCAAGCAACAAAAGCAAAGAAAGAGTTACAGCTTCCTGGTCAGAAAAGCTGTTCTTGGGTTCTCAGCTTTGCAAAATCTTAACTGGCCTAATTGTTGGTGCAAACTTGGTCTCACAGTCTTCTTAATGCTGACAGGCCGTTAGCAGCCAAAATATATCCTGCGAGAGGTCAAAGGTGTGGAAAAACAAACAGAGCAGCAAATTTCAGAAGATGAAGACGAGATAAGGATTTGTCATGGCATTTTTCCACCATGGAAAACACTCCCACTTTCTCAAGTCTTTGCCCATTTTCTCCACTCACTTCTTGCAAGTTATTTCCATTGGCAGGGGGAATAACAGCTCTTACTTTAGGCAACTTCCTTCCAGTCACTCAAGCACAAAGACTGATACAGATGCAAATATCCAACTTCTCTCATCGGTCTCTTAACTCGGAAGAAAACGGCAAGATGTGTCCCTCCGTATATTTTAGGTACAAACTCATGGGAACCCAAAGTCCCATTTCACATCAGCAAGATAAATTTACAGTGAAATTTATAGTGGCCCAACCCTGCAACAGCAAATAAAGTCCTGTGTGCTCTGAAACTTATTTTAAGTATATACCCACGCTTCCAAATCCTCTCTGCCTTTCCCTCCATTGCTGCCATAAATGGTTATATACCACATCAAAATAGCCTAAAGATTGTGTGACACATTTTTAATGTAATCAAGACGAGAGGTTCCTTTCAAGCACACAGGAGCACTATGCAAGCTATGTTTGGGGCTTATGTGGAGAAGTATAAGAAAAGGCATGATTTAGGCGTTCATGATCCCAATAAATGAAGCCAACTGTGTTTCCACACCCAGAAGCTCCCAGGTACTGCACCGCTGAGTCCGACTAATCCAGGTTACGTTTTAGCATAAGAAATCTGGGTAAGAAATACACTGCTGTCATTTTTTTCCTTCTTTTATGTAGCAGTTCTCTCCATTTGGATGCTCAAATTAAAAGTACTTATCAGTGCCATAACTTACAGATTTCAGTGAGCACCTGAGATGACACTTTACCTCCAGGAGACTCTGCATTATCTCTGCATATCCACCCTTAGGTGTGAGGCTCCATCACCATAACATGACTAATCCGTAAGGTAGCAAATGCTTTAGAAAACAGTGAACTATTTTGCTTGAGCAAAGTTCGTTTCTGATGCAGCAAACACGTGCTCTTTTTCACCTCAGCGATTACAGTATGAATGATTATAGTATGAAGCAGTAAGTTAAATGAAAATCTTACGCGTAGTATTGACCATGGAAGGTCAATATTAAACATCACTTCAGGCAAGCGGCCTGCATTATCCCCAAATAAAACTGCAAGAAGGAACTCAAGGAATGAGAAATTAGCAGCTGGAAAAAAAATTAATTCAAAGTTTTGACAGGTTTCCTACATATTTTACTGTACACAGCAGAGATTCAAGATTTCTGATTTGAGCTGAAGCATTTTCACCAGCCCTCGGAGAATGGACGCATGGAGCTACCGGGTGAAAACTGCCACGTCTGCCGGTACTCCCTCCGAAATCACAGGACATCACCCACCGCGACGCGAGGCTTCCTCGCGCCAACCTGGCGGGGAGCAAAGCCCTAACGCCTCCCCGCCTGCACCTGCCCACCGCAGTTTGCGCCATTTTGTACACGGGGGTCTTCACACACGGCACAAACCCACTGAAGGTACCGCCCTGGGAAAGGATGAGGCATGGCACGAAGGTGGCAGGGCCGGTGCCCGGGGGGCTCCCCGGGGGCTCTGGGGGCGCCACGGCCGAACCCTCCCCGCGCACCTGGGCCCGGCCCCAGCGCGGGGAAATGGCGGCGGCGGCGGCGGCGGGAAGAAGCGGGGGGGGGGGGGTGAAGGGGGGCGTCGGCGCGTTTCCTACTTTTCGGGTCCCGCCACTTTCTCCCCGCCGCCGTTTAAACTCCGAGCGGCGGCGATTCGCCTTAAAAGGGCAAAATATCTGCGGGGAAGCTCGGGCTGGGTGGGGGAGGCGGCAGGGGAGGGGAGGGGAAGGGCAGGCCGCCGCCGCCGCCCTAGGCAGGGGCCGCGCCGCCTCCCCTCCCCCGCCCCGGGGCGGGCGGCCGTTGCCAGGAGACGGCGCAGACCCGCCATGGCGGAGCGGGCGGCCGCGGGCCAAGCTGGGGCCGCCCCGGGCCTGGCCTCGCCTCGCCTCCCCCCGCGCCCACCCGAGGCGAGGCGGCCCTCACGGCCTCCGCGGCGGCCGAGCCCGGCTCAGTTCTGCCTTCTCCCCCCCGCCACCACCGCAGGGTCCCACCTAACCGCCCCCGCCTGCACCGGCGAGCGGCGGCCGCCGCCACACGCTCCCGCCGGTGCTGCCGCCGCGGGGACGCGCGGCCGAGGCGTCGAGCGGAGGCCGCCGGCGCCCATGCCGGTGGCACGCGGCCGCCTGGGCAGCAGCACCGCTTCTTGGCAACCCCCCCTTTTTTTTGGCTTCCCTTGGGGTATTTATGCCATCTTTAAGAAAAAAAAAAAAAAACATATAGTCACTTCACGCCCCATGTTCACGTTCCCAGCGCGGGCGCAGGCCGGCCGCGGTGGGGAAGACCCCCGCTAAGGTCATCGCTCTGGCACCGCCGCACCAAAAGCGCCTTTTTCGCGGGAGGAAAAGCAGGCGCCCGCCGGAGTCAACGCCGCGACCGCGTGTCGCGACAAGCGGCAGCGGGCGACCCGCGTCCCAAGACGTCCCAAGACCCCCCACACACACCGAGATGCTCCGAACAGCCCCTCGCAAGCCGGCTGCTCGCGGGCAGCCGCCTTCCCTCCTGTTCCCCGGCGTTAACTCAGCAAGGAAAATGTCAGCCACAAGCAGCAGCCGGCTGTGACTCAGGGAGGCCCCTCTCCTCCAGCTCGCCGCTACGTCGAGCGAGTAAAGCGGCTCAGCCCCCGAGGCGGCGATGGGGTGTTTTAACCCGGGGTGCCCCCAACCCGGGCCGGTCCCTCCGCAGCGACCGCTGGGCAGACCCACGCTCGTGCTAAACGCAACGCGGGGCCGCGCGTTTTGACATGAAGGCAGTTCAACACCGGATAACCTGCCCTTTTTCTTTTTTTTTAAGGTTGAACCAAATGCTTTACCATTTATTGGCTAGTCTAAAGAAAAAAAAAGATATTAAGTGTTGGGTGGGGGAGGCACCGCCGCTCCTGCGAGGTCTCCGTTTTCCCCATTAAATCGCTGCGATTTGCATAGTCTGCGGCAAGTGTGAAACAAGGACAGACCATCTCCCAGACGTACTGCGAGCTGGGAGGCGAGGATCCTCACAACTTTCCCTTCGTGCTGCCTTTTGCAAATCCTCGAGCAAACCGGGACGGTGCTACGGGCTTCGCCCCCCTCAAACACCACCACTCTCCCCCCAGCAAACACCTCTGCTTGGGCGGGGAGGAGGCCAGCACGGGCGAGGGGAGGCTGCTGGGGACCTGGCGCTCCCGTCCCTTGCTTGCTGTCCCCACGCCAAGCTACAAGTTTCCCTGCTGCCTCCTCGCCCGCTCGGCTTTGAATGGCTCCGACGGGACATGGGCTGCCTCGCTGATGGTGGCATCGCTTGCGCCCCGGCGTTTCCCCCTTCCCTCCCCGCACGGGTGAAGCCCCCAGCCCCAGGGAAGCTCAGGTCAACCCCCAGACCAGGATCACCCCAAGGCACCCGCCGGCCTCTGCCCAACTTGCCGCCAAGGCCGTGCGCTTAGCCGGCCCCGGGGCCCCCCGGCAGAGCCCCCCCGGGTTGGGGGGGGGGGGGTGCTGCCCCCTCCGCCTCGGCACCGGCTCCTGCTGCCCCCCGAGCAGGGCCCGATCCTGCCCGGCAACGCGCACTCGCACCGCGGCCCCAAACACGCAACTTTGCCACCCGGGAAAGGGAGCAGCAACTTGCCCTGCAGCCGGCGAGGGGGCGCGGGCA